>NC_091957.1:29615583-30215583 GCF_031021105.1 Erythrolamprus reginae
ATAATGAAATGGAAAGGACAAAGAAAGAGACTAAGATAGATTTGAACCAGAGAGTAGTAAATGAAAAAAACTTTTAAATATACAGTATATGGAAAAATAATTAACTTTCTTTTAAAAAGAAAATAAGAAAGAGGATACTTCCTTACAAAAGCTGTGGGACACTTGTAAAGCATATACTGGGGGACTAGTAATGACATACATGGGAAAAAAGAAGAAACAAAAGATACACAAGCAAAAAGAGATGGAGTAAGAATATAAAAGATTGGGAAAAGATTTGGAAAAATATCCACAAGATAAAACACAAAAATAAAATTATTTATTTATTCATTCAATCATTCAATCATTAATTAATTAATTCATTTTGATTTCTATGCCGTCCTTCTCTGTAGAGGGCAGCTTACAAAAATAGATAAAATAACTCTACAGAAACATAAAATAAACATACCTGAAAATGAATATATTGCCTAGAAAATAAAAAAGGTAAAACAAAACTTTTTTGAAAATGCACATAAACCAGAACATTGGTTGGCGTATAAAATTAAGAAAGAGAGAAAAGAAAGCTATAAACCAATTAATAGACATGAAAGGAAATTTACACTACCAAAACAATGAAAAAAAGAAAATAGTAGAAAATTATTATGAACATACAAACAAGAAAACATAAAGGAAGAATAAGATATTATTTGGAGAATGCAAATATACCAAAAATCCCAGAAAATGTCAAAAAGAATTTGGAGGATAGGATATCAATGATGGAACTAATAAAAAGGATCAAAACACAGAAGAATGGGAAAACGATGGCGCCTGATGGATTACCAGCAGAATTTTACAAAATATTACAGGATATGTTAATTGAAGTTATGTTAGAAGTATTTAATGATTTGTTATTGAAGGCCAAAAGCCCAGATACTTGGACAGAAGCATATTTCACCCTTATATCTAAAGAAGATTTTTATTTACAACAAATAAGAAATTATAGACCAATTTCTTCATTGAATGTGGATTATAAGATTTTTGAGACAAGACTGTTGTAAGGTAAGATAAAGAAATAAGAGGAATGAAAATCAGAAAACAAGAATATAAATTACAAGCTTTTGCAGATCATTTGATGTTTATGCTGGAAGATCCAATGAAGATGGGCCTGTATTTAACTTTTCCAAAAAAAATGTCTCTCTAATTTAATCGGAATTTTTTGGGTTAGGTTAGGTTAGGTTAGATTAGATAAGTAAGGTAGTCTTTTGGTTTGCTGTGTTGAGTTACTTAGTTTTCTTTAGGTTTGCAATTTATTCTCTAAATTAGAGATCCTAGTTTGCAGAGAATAGTGCTAGCTTGCTTGATTGGGATTGAGTTTGTGAAGGCTGTGTGGTCCCTACTGTTTGTGGAGAATTCTGCCTCCAACAGGGTTGTATCTTAGTGTTGATAATCTAATCTACATCTTCATGAATATCCCCATAAAGGACAGCAGCAAAAGCAAATAAAAACACACATTTCATCATTTGTACATAATTGTGGCTAGCTGTACATCTTCTCTTATATGAAACTTCTCAATTTCTTCTCCCTAAAATGTTTAAGCAGAACAACTGAAGTGGGTCGTTTCTGTGATAGGTAAACAATTCCAGTCCTAAATCAGGGGATTTGAAGAAACACAGGGTATTGTTTTTGTCTGCATTATGAATTAGAAATGGTAGTGTGCATTAGAAATGGTAGTATTTGCAGTAGGCAGATCTTTGGAATTACTTTTTTAGAACATCAAGATAATTCATTGTTGACAATTCTCTTCTTCTTTGTCTTAGGTGAACTTGGTCGCCCTGGCTCTCCAGGCCCTCTGGGAGAAAAAGGACAACCTGGACGAGATGGCATCCCTGGACCAGCAGGGCAGAAAGGTGAACCAGGTGAGCCTCCTTTTCTTCCCCTTGATCCTTTCCTTTTCCTTTCCATTGGTTGAAAGGTTGGTGTGTTTTGGCAAAGATTGCATGCAGAGATCCATAATATGAAATTGCATTGTTAACTTTGGCCGTTTGTGGTTGTGTTCTTTCAGGTCAACCAGGATTTGGACTTCCCGGACCGCCAGGACTCCCAGGACTCGCAGGCAAAGACTAATTTTATTTATTAATGAAAAAGAAAGTTCATGGTATCATCTCAGAATTGGGGACCAAGTGAGGGGAAAAAAGCTTTTTCTTTCTGGGTCCTAGAACTGATGTATCATCATCTAGATCAGGGCTGTCAAACTCGCGTCGTCCCATGGCGTCACCAGGGAGTGATGCATCTGGGCCATGAGTTTGAGACCCCTAGATGGTCAGGTTGCTTCATTTTGGAGATAGAAATGCAACTGACATTTGGACATGAGAGGCAGGGGCGGATTGCTTCTACCGCTGCTACTGGTACAGGCGCAGGAAGCAAAAACGTGCTGAAATCTTGTGGGGGGGACATGTGCATGCACAAGATTTCAGTGATTTTTTGCTTGTGTGCATGTGCAGAAATAAAAAATTCTCCAAAATCTCACGCACACACACGTCCCCTGACAGGATTTTGCTTCTGCGCATGCACACAAAACCAAAGATACGAAAAAAGATGGTGGCGCCCATAGGACTGCCAACGGAGCAGTCCCACGCAAATTGCACAATCTAGCCACCACTATCGGTGCGCAGTCTGCTACCACACCAGTAAACTACTGATGAGAGGGCAAGTGATGTAAATTCTGAAAATCTCAAAATGCCTTTAGCCAAGCATTCATCTAGCTATCTAGGAGATTTTGCTTAACTAACTAATGAATAAATTGTTTACTTTTGGTTCACCTCCTCTGTAAACATGCTTCACTGCCCCATTTTAAATTGTGAACCACAAATATAATAAAACTCCTCATATATAAACTCAGGTGATGTTAATGGGCGCAGCAAATCTGAAGGATGGTTTTGGATGTTCCTGGTCTTCTTGAGAATGCTGACAGTTGGGAACTACTGGGAGGGAGATACCAGGAAATATTGGGTACCAGTTTCTCAGCTTGCAACATCAAATGCTCTGTTTTCTTTTTCAACAGAAATTTAAGGACCTTTCTGGAATGCTGATCCATTTACATGCCTCTCTCCATTGTTTTAACAACTAGGTCAAAAGGGAGATTCGGGCTTCTCTGGACCGCCAGGGCCTCCAGGATCCCCTGGTTTAAAAGGAGAAATGGGTCCCAAGGGATTTCCTGGTGTTCGGGGCTTAGATGGTCCTCCAGGACTTCCTGGCCCCCCATCGGAAGGACCCAAGGGCAACCCTGGACCCTCAGGCATACCAGGACGGCCAGGTAAGGAAAAGAAGGTCTATACACTGAATATTTTGCTGGCAAGTTATTAGCTTATCCGGCTATCATTTGGATCAGCCCTTTCCAGACTTGATGTTTTTGATGATCTGACCAGACTTTTAATATTCAGTGCCTCTGAGACATGGTTAAGTTATGCTGAAAAAGACAAGCCTTGTCCATATCAAGAGACAGAATCTTCTGATAACCCGCCAGCAAAACTTTTCCCGATTTTAAATGGGCTCTGCATGTGATCACAGCACTCATCAAGCCAAGCACCCAATCAACCTTAATAGCATCTGCTCCGGCTGCCTGTACCATGATGCCACCTGATCAGAAAATTCCATCTTGTGCACCGAATGATAATTCCCACTGCTCGTAGGACCATCAGAAATCATGTTAGCAGCACCGCATGTTCAGTTTTCATCATTTATTCCTCCTTGTATGGTTTATGCTCATCATTAATGCTCATTCTTACCCTACCGTGTCCTCCATTCCAGCAGGTGCAATGCATCCCATCTCATCTTCATTCTGTCATTGTCTAGCTTGTTTGTTTGTGGCTCCTATATAGAAGTGATAATGTTAAATAAATGCCACTGAGCCGTTACTGGTATCTGATAAAATCTGGTTGATGTGTGGAACGATGTTTGACAAATTTAGAGAAAGTGCTATAACTATGCTATTTTTATATGTCCAATGGTCCTATTTTGGAATTCATTAGCAATATGACAACAGAGTTATTAGAATAGCCATTGTAGATAATTCAGGTTCATTTAGACTGGCCTTTAATTCCTGAAGAGTTCTGGGAGTTGAAGTCCTCAAGTCTTAAAAGTTGCCAAGTTTGGAGATCCTGCTGTAATTGGCACTTTTTGTACACTTTCTGTCAGTTGATAACACTTAATTAGTGTTGACACTTTATGACCATAAAAGATGAATTTTAATTGTAGCTCAACTTAGACAAAATGTTGTGACATCTCAAAATCTAAAATGATAGAGTGAATTCTAAAGAACATAACAGGTTGTGTATCATAAGAAAATCTCATCTCTTCGTAGTACATATGCTCTCCTGCGTGCAATTGGAGTTAGCACCACCTTCATGGCAAACTCCAATTGCATGCAGCAGAGCACACTGGACGAGCACAGGGATGGGGGTGGGGTGTAGAACAATGTAGACCCAATACACAATCATGGGCAAAAAAGATGCTAGGGGAGACAATGTGGTTACCTAAAGGAGGGAGGAATAACTACAAGGGGGAAAAAGTGGTGATTAGCCCACCCCAGTATTGCCTCATAACCCTACTCTACCCCCTGGGGAGAGAAAGAGGCAATACGCAGAAGATGGAGCAGCCATCCCACCTGTTTATAGGACTAAGCTAGCAACAACTAAGCTAATTACAGGAGGGAAGGAAGGGTGGGGGCCTGTGACAATGGCAACGAGTGAATTGAGCAGCTTTTTATAAAATCAGCTGTCTTCAGTGGGGATTTTAATACTCTGACGACATCAGTAGAAGGCTAACGAAACCTTAGTTTATTTTAGTAGTTTTTAATAAATTTTAAACGTTCTGGAGATCGTAATGGCTGTTGCCTCTTCATTTATAAATACACCCAGAACTCGCATTTTAAGGACAATTCTCTATATACACATATATACATACAGAGAGAGAGAGAGAGAGAGAGAGAACACTATAGATAGATAAGAGATATAAACATAGCTGTGCAATTGCAGATTAGAGCATTGACACCAGGTAAGTTAGATATTAAACATTCAGACACCTAGGATAAGCATCCAGACAAACTTTCAACCTGGTATCTCCTAGGGAACAAGGAAAGCAGTAGAACATATCTCTAGGACTTCACATCAATGCCTCTGAAGTAAATGCAAGGCATTTGAAGATGAGCTCTTTTGTGGGGTAGTTCCACATGACCGCAGAAGAATTTGATTCGATTTTGAAGAAGACAACATCAACACACACGCATTCCCTTTGTGTAGGAGCATTGGGAGAAAACTAAATTAGATGACCATGCTGTCACTTTAGATTGTGACCAAGAGGAAGTGCTAGTAAGGGCCCTGTGGCATTAATTTCAATCATCTTTGTTTTCACTGCATGTAGAATGTAGGTGTTCATCTCATGCTACCATGCATCTGCCAGTGGGTGAAGACCAAACTGTTGTTATGAGTAAAAGGAAATTCAGTGGGTCCACTGTTGATGTATTCAACCCTTGGAATGTAACTCAATAATGATTGGACAAGAAATGCAGTTGCAACCACAAAGAAAGAGATCTGTCAATAATTGGTGGGAACGACTGTCAATAATTGGTGGGAGGGTTGCACTTTTGGCTGACATCTTGCAGCTAGTTCTAACATGGAGATGCTTTTATAGATAGTTCTCAACTTACAATCATAACTGGGACCAGGCATTCTGTTGCTTGTTAAGTAAGTTGCGCCCAATTTTATGATTTTATGATTTTGTTAACCACAAATCAATGCAGTTGGAGTTTCATGTGGATCCACTTCCCCCACATTGACTTAACTTGTTGGAAGCTGACCGCTGTAAATACATTCTGATTGCCAGGCAGCCAGGCCTTGTTCCTGTGACTTTGGGGGTTCAGTGACAAACTTTAAGTGCCAGAACTGGTTGTAAGTCCCCTTTTTCAAACATCCTTGTAACTTTGAATGGTCACCAAATAAATGATTGTAAGTCGAGGACCTTGCAGTTATTCCAGACAGCATCCCCTAAACAGCCTAAATATTATTTTTTCCTTGGGGCTGAGGCTTCCACTGTGATAAATAAATAAATAAATTTTTGGTCATGATGACAGTTTGGTGTACACATGGATTTTTTTTTTAAAAAAAAAGAAATGTAGATGGATTGCTGTGAAAACGTACCAGTTTGTTTATGTGTCTAACTATATTGATATTTTTCTTTGTAATGATGGCCTTGGTGAACTTTTGATCACCTCCTTCCAGGTGCCACAGGTTAGCTCATTAACTCTAGAGTAATACCTTTTGCATGAGATTAAATGTACGGCTTGGATAAAAATGGTTTCTTCTCCAGAATGAGTATGCCAAGTCATCAAACTATCCTATATGTATAATGAGGCAAACGCAGAGGTTTGATTGAGAAATGCCATTAAAATTGAAAGAAAAAAGATTAGGGTCTGAATTTGTACAAAAATCTTATACTTTGTCTACACTTTTAAATTGGTTTATTTTTTAAAATGTGTTTATTTACAATGCAAATTGCAAGGATTGTGATCCAATTAAAAATGAAGCATTTTTACTTTTCATTTATAAACTTGATTTGGTAGAATCAACGTGATGCTGTGAGCATAATCATATTTGCCATAAGATAAGCTATAAACCCCAAGGTGCTTTTTCAAGAGGCAATTGGACTTTCTGGTTCTTTTTTCCTTTGAAGACGTTTTGCTTCTCATCCAAGAAGCTTCTTCAGCTTCTTGGATGAGAAGCGAAATGTCTTCAAAGAATAACAAAAAAATCTAGTTGCCTCTTGAAAAAGTGTCTTTGGGAGAACCATGACCTGAATGACTGAGAATCTCCATAGACACAGAGGTGGGCTGCTGCCCCATTGGGGGGGGGGCAGTGGGAGTAGTAAGTTTATGCACTATTTATTGAATACTTAATAGTTTTTTAATTGTCCTTCTCTAGTACCTTAGTATGATCCTTAATTACTTTTAAAATAGGAAACAATTAAATAGTATGTTTTACTCATAAACACTTTAATCATTTTAATTATTATCTAAACTGAACTTTTGTAGCAATTAAAGAAAATTGAGCTAATCTGTTATCATACTGAAACTTGTGGATTCAGTACAAAACCTTTAAATGTTACTGTGCTCCTCCACAAATACTGCTGTCTATCATTTGTCCTTTTTGTGGCTATTCAAATAATGTGACTTAATCAACTAATCAAGAGTCCAAGCACCTATTTGAAAACATATTTTGGTTGGTAAGCCACTCCCACCCAGTCACATAACCTTTAAGCTACCCCCGGTCACATGATTGTCAAGCCACTCCCACATGGTCACATGGCCATCAATCCACTCCTACCCGGTCACATGGCCATCAATCCACACCCACACAATAAACCACGCCCACAGTGTGGTAATAAATTTTTTTGCAGCCCTTCACTGCATAGACATAAGTAATAAATATGATTTATTAGCATCTGGAATCACATACTATAGTCCTTTGCACTACAATTCTTATCTTGTTTGTTTATATCATGGGTCTTAAAACTTGGCAACTTTAAGACTTGTGGACTTCAATTCCTAGAAATCACCAGCCAGCATAGCTGGCTGGAGAATTTTAGGAGTTGAAATTCACAAATCTTAAAGTTGCCACGTTTGAAGACCTCTGGTTTACACTGAGCGTCCAGTTTGGATGAGGCTGTAATAAAATGGATCTTTCTTTTTGTCAAGTTTACCTAGGAGTAATTCATTGTTGAATTCGGACTCAATTCTGGGTGAAAAAGCAGAGCTTCAATTTATGTTTTCTAATTGCAACTACTTTTTTTTCTTGTAGTAAGATAATGTTGATGAGATGAAATCATATTGTGTGTGTATATTTCTGTAGGACAAAGTTGGCTTGGCATACACATTTGTATGAAATGGAATAAATTTTTTTTGAAAGTTTTGCTAAGATAGCTTTTCAGAAACAAATCCTCCTGAGCACAGCCATAGAAAAGTTCTAAATCTAAATTATTACTTAAATAGAGCAATCACCTGTGGCTCATTAAAAGTGCAGTTTAATTAAATGGAAAATGGTGAAGCAACAAAGAGTGGTTACTTTCTGTTGGTGTATTTTGAAAAGGCTTAGCAAAACTTGCATTCTGTTTTGCAATAGAAAGTTTTGGTTAGTCTAATTTTGTTTAGCATTAATATAGAATGATCAACCAAGAATGCAGAGAAACAAGTGAGATGGAAACTTATGCATATGTATTTCCTAATTTATTGTTGATAAATTGCATGGATTCTTTATATTTTTGTGAATATTTCACTGACAAGCTGTAAATTGTGAATATCAACTCCATGTCACTTTATCCTTTATCCACTATTTTGGAGAAGAGTATAGATCAGGATGGATATCTTAAACCTATTAAAGAAACAATTGGCAGCTATGTTTTAAATATTAAAAAATACATAGTAAATATACATTTGCATTATATTCAAGTGTTTTAATAGTAGTATTGATAAGCATCACTTTTAGTGTCACTAGCAGAATTAATGAACACAGACAAAAGTAACATTATCTTTGAATTGAGAATAGAAAGAATAGAATAGAATTCTTTATTGGCCAAGTGTGATTGGACACACAAGGAATTTGTCTTGGTGCATAAACTCCCAGTGTACATAAAAGAAAAGATACATTTGTCAAGAATCATGAGGTACAACACCTAATGATTATAGGAGTCAAATAAGCAATGAGGAAACAATCAATATTAATAAAATCTTTAGGATACAACAAGTTACAGTCATAAGTCCTTAGTGGGAGGAAATGGGTGATAGAAATGATGAGAAAAAACTAGTAGTAATAGTAGTGCAGACTTAGTAAATAGTTTGACAGTGTGGAGGGAATTTTTTTTTTAGCAGAGTGATGGCTTCAGGAAAACATTGGAATCTTATGATGACTTTTGGCAATTAAGTAGTTACGGAGATTTTTTTTAAATTTCACAATATATCCTATGAACCAGATGACAGTCCTTAATCATCATGCTTAGCATAAATAAAATGTGGCTAATCCCACTCAGAATGATTACAAATACATGCCTCTTGTCTTAATGGCAACGCAAAAGAAATTAATTTTAGTTCAAATCTTCAGGATAGTTTAAGCTTCCATAAAATGAACTTTTTCTTCCTGAGAACCTCAAAAATAGTGGATCTGAAGATCCTTTCTTCTACCCCAATAAATCATACAGTCTTGGAAAACTTAGATAACCATTTCCAAGATCACTGGAACAAGTACAGATAATCCTCAATTTAACGACCAGAATTGAGCCCAAAAGTTCTGTTGCTAAGTGAGACATTTGTTAAGTGAATTTTCCCCCATTTTATGATCTTACTTGCCTCAGTTGTATATTGCAGTTGTTAAGTTACTAGCATGGTGGTTAATTAAATCTGGCTTCACCATTGATTTTGCTTGTTAGATGGTCACAAACAGGGATCACATGACCCCAGGATGCTGCAACCGGCACAAATACGAGTCAATTGCCAAGCACCCAAAGTTTGATCATGTGACCATGAGGATATTGCAACAGTCACGTGAAAAACCAATCATAAGTCACCTTTTTTCAGGGCCATTGTAATGGTCACTAAATGAACTGTTGTAAGTTGAGGCTTATCTGTACGGTACCTCTAATTGATTTCAACCAGGTTATCCCTTCTCCAGCTAAGTCATTGAAACGGTCACAAAAATAGATGCCTTTGTTATTTACCTGAAACTAACAGATATTGAGCCTTACTCAGTAGAATGTCAACCAAAGTTGACTTTGACAAGTTGTAGCAGCCTTATCACCAGAATAAGTTGTATATCTAAATTATTTTGTGTAGAAACACATGATATGTTTTGATGTGATGGGAGAGGGGGTTGTTTGTGCATGCACTTTTGCAATCTGTAAATACAAAATATGCTGGTGAGATAGGTTTTCTCTATGTAGTATCAGCTCATGAATGCTAATTCTAACTAGTCGTCTTGTTTTGCACTGTTATATATCCTCCCCCTAACAACGAACATTGGCCTTTGGTGAACTCTGACTCTTCCAGGTCCTCCAGGTTAGATTCTTAACTTGGCTAGTTTGTTTGACTGTATTGGTTGCTTGATAATATTATTTGCTGTTAACTTAGATTCTGGTTGCATAACAGTTAATCATGGTTTAACATTACCCTGTATTAACATAGACCTGTGTGGCCATAAAAAAAAAACCAGAAGCTTTTGTTATATTTTTGCTCATATCCAATTTAAACTAGTCCATGGTTTGCTTGAATTATCCTTTATTGAACAAGCCAACTTCAAAACATCTGTGGGAACTCAACTGTCAGATATGAAAGATGAGGTGCATACCTCAAATAAACTGTAGCCTATGCACAGAAATCTTCTCAACTAACAGCACCAGCTTAGAGTTAGATACCTATCAACAGAAGTCAAGAGGATCGAAATTAGTTCACTTGTGGCTACATAGGGATTCTAGACCAATTCCTCTTCTAACTCTAACCCTAGGTTCTGTTACACTTTCTCCTACAATGATACATTGGTTCATAATTTAGCCCACCTCCATTTTAGCCCTCTAGGTATTATGCAAACTTTGAGAATGGGGACATTAGGTACTTTACAACAACCATACTTTACAAAGCTGGCTTGTTTCTGTTGACCATTGTTACAGTTGAATTAAGTTTAAGTTCTAGATTCATGTGTTGTCACTTAAATCTGTTTTTCCTTATTCTGTTGAAAAAAGATTTTTGCATTTAATTACAACTTGAAAGGGGGAGGCTGTTCTAAGAATTGTGATTACATTTTTCTTATACTGTTCTTAATATTATTAACATTTCTGTTCACATGATATAACAATTACCAGACATTTTGTTGTTGTTATTATTCTTGTCTCAACAATTAGTATTAATTTTTCAGTCTTTCAAAGGCAAGCTGGGTTTGGTGGATTATTACCCCTTGATACATACTAACTCTTCCTTCTACTTCTGTGGTTGAAAACATTTCATGACATCAACATTCCCTTCAATCCCGTAAAAAAAACCCACTTAAACTAATTGGTTAATTCGTTTAAATCAATTTTTTCCCAGTTCCTGGTCATCTCAGATGAATTTTATAGGAATTCAGCTCCTATAATTCATCGGGAGTAAATCAGATCACCCAATTCTGATTCACCTTCTATTTGGTGAAATGCCTGGAATGGATGGATGGATGGATGGATGGATGGATGGACGGACTTTGGCAAAAAGAGAAAGGACTAAACCAAACTAGAAAGATTGCCTCAAAAATAGGGACCGTTCCTCTTCCCCTCCCCCAGGCCCATTTTCCTTATCTTCATCAATACTATTTCATTAATAAGTATGGGCTGGTTAGTCCCCATTTTTGTCTGCTGATTTTAGAAAGAGAAAACCATAGACGGCCCATTGTTGAGTTTGTTCACCAAACAATATTAAAGTTGCTTTCATTGATATGAGAATGTTCACCAAAGATATATGATGTTCTTCTCACCTCTGCCTGCACCAACTCTTTAAACTCTGCAGGGCCTCAGGAGATCAGAATCCCCACCCTAAATCCTTTTTATGTCAGTTCTGAACTCCATGTGTTTGCCAGCCAAAATTTCCTACAATTCTGTAGCAATATACAGAACTTTGCTTAGAAGATCCAAACTTCTTTTCCAATCCAAGGATTCTTTAAATACATCTCAAGAGGAAATAGGATGAGTCCTCCAATTTTGTACTGCTGCAATCCCTCTCCATGCTGTCCCCTTAAAAAAATCAGTGTTCCCTCCTCCCTGGCCATTCCCCATGTAGAATAAAACTAATGAAAGAATACTTGATCTCAGCCCAAAGGTTAAGAAATGGTCCATTGAATACAATAAGAAAAAGTCAAATGTACCTTGGATAGTTGATGCTCAAAAACTAAGGCACAAATAATCATAAATTGATATAGCATAACCATAACCACCTCCCCTACTGCTGGCAGGTTCTTTCCTTGGGTGGGTTTCTCCTTGAACATAAAATGGCCCTCAGACATAAAGAGCGTGGTGTGATCTTTTAAGAGCCGAGGTTGTACAGTGTTTAGAGTGCGGAACTGCAGGCTACTTCAGCTAACTGCTAGCTGTAGTTCAGCAGTTCAGATCTCACCACCAGCTCAAGGTTGACTCAGCCTTCCATCCTTTCAAGGTGGGTCAAATGAGGACCCAGATTGTTGGGGGCAATATGCTGATTCTGTAAACTGCTTAGAGAGGGCTGTAAAAGCCCTAGGAAGTAGTTTATAAGTCTAAATGCTATTGCTATTTTACCCCAAGACAGCATAGAGGATAGTGCTGATTCTAAAATTGCACTGACACACCCAATTTTGTGTTGCAACTTGAAGGTCTTCCTGGGCCTGAGGGACCCCGTGGACCACCCGGGATTGGGGGAGTGAAAGGAGAAAAAGGAAACCCTGGACAGGCAGGTCAGCCCGGACTGCCCGGATTGAAGGGAGATCAAGGTGCCCCTGGACAGTCGGTAAGTGAAAAACGGGAGAGACAGAAAGATGGTGGAACCAAGAGGTGGGTGGGGGAATTTTATACCCCTTGGAGAACAAATCCTGTCTAAATTTCAGTCTAAGCCAGTGATGGCGAACCTTTTTTTTGCTCGGGTGCCAAAAGGGCGGGTGCATGCGCAGTAGCATGTGTGTAAGTATGTGTGCCCACACCCATAATGCAATGCCCTCCCTCTGTGCATGTGCAAACAACCCCCCACTCCACCCTACCCTCCTTCCCATGCATGCGTGCAGGCCTCAGTGAAGCCTTCGGACTTGAGATAGACATGTTGGGCCATTTTTCGCCCTCCCCAGGCTTCAAGAAAGTCTCTGGAGGAGGCCAAAAACAGCCCAATGGACCTACTGGAAGTTCGTTTCCAAATGTCCAGTAGGCCCATTGGGCCCATTTTTCATCATCCACAGAAAGCATTTTTCATCATCCACAGAAAACATACAGCCACTACTGGTGCGATGCATGAAGAGCTTCGGGTCGCCAACATGCACACGTGTGCATCCCAGCATGATTTTGCTGCTGCACATGCTCAGGAAGCAAAATCTTGTGAGAGGACACACACATAAGATTTTAATCATTTCCTTTCTTCCGCACATGCACTGAAGCAAAAAATAGTCGAAATCTCACACACACATGTTGCCCCCTCATGAGATTTTGCTGCCTGTGCATGCGCAGAAGCAAAATCTTGCTGGGATATGTGCGCACACACACCAGAGACGTGGAGCTGCATGCACAAGCTCCATTTTTTATATCAGTGCATAGTGTGGCCTGTAAATGGTAACAACCCAATACTGATCCACAGGCTCCAGAGGCTTTCCTGGAGCCTGGGGAGGGTGAAAATGCCCTCCCATCCACCCACTTGAAAGTCAAAAATCAGCTGGCCAGTGTACATGTGCTGACATAGAACAACGCCTTGCGTGCTCTCAGATATGGCTCTGTGTGGAACCTGTGGCTGCAGGTTCACCATCATGGGTCTCAGCCTTGGAATGTTGGTTGTGAATTAGTTGTTTATTTATTTTATTTTATTAATAGAGTTGAAAGGGACCGTTAGGTCATCGAGTCCAACCCCCTGCCTGAGCAGGAAACCCTACAGCACCCCAGCCAAATGGAAGTCCAATCTCCTCTTGAAGGTGTCCAGAGTTGGGGAGTTCACCACCTCCCCTGGCAGGCAGTTCCATTGGTTGATCGCTCTGACCGTCAGGAAGGGGAACTTCTGGAAGGGGAACTTCGTTATCTGGAAGGGGAACTTCGTAAGAGAGCAAGCAGAACAATTGTAGGGTGTCCGACTCCGAAAACAAATTAGGAGGACAGAAGCAAGGGCCTGTGTTAGGATATTTTCAGAAGAACAATTTCAAATAATTCTGTAGGACCACATAGTTCAGATGTTCAGGTCTCTTCTACTGTCTGGATATCACAGGACTGGAAAGTAACAGAAGTATAGGAATCTGCATTATTTGGGTCAGAAGCAGGAAAGGTATTTCAGATCTGGTGTGGGCACATTCCAGTGATGGCTTCCTACCAATGCGGCCCAGAGCACCCCACTGGTGATAATGTAATTTGGGGTGATTTCCCCCCCCCCCCGGATTTAGATGGCTTCTCTGCGTCGGGAAAAAGCCCTCACGTTAATGCTGACTTTTATTCTTCATCCGAAGCACAGCTGAGAAGCTCCTCAGCTGGGATTCCGCTTGTCATGTCATCCTGAGCATGCGCGGAAATGAAATCGTGTGGTGGGACGTGCACGCATGAGCAGATGTGCACCACTAGCGAAATTTAACTGGAACCCTCCACTGGCACACTCACTGTACTTGGCGGCATCTGAAAGAAGCCAACCATATAATACATGTTAAGCAGGGGGGAGGTTTGCACTTAATGGCCACTACTGATACGCTCTCTGGGATCGTTGCGGGGGGGTGCGTCTGGCCAGCGCACATGTGCCTGCTGGTGCGAGGTTTGGCTTCTGCACATGTGCAGCAAGCAAAATCTCACACAAGGATGCTCATGTGCACAAGATTTTGCCAATTTTTGGGATTTCTTTGCTTCAGCGCATGTGCAGAAGAAAAAACACACCAAAAATTGGTGAAATTTTGCATCCTTGCACAAGATTTCACTTGCGCATGCGCAGAAGCAAAATTTTGCATGGGCGCCTATGTTGGGGGTGCAGAGGTGCATGTGCATCTCAATTTCTCCAATGCGCTGCTTAGGAGAGTCCAACATGGGTTATACTCTAGTCTTATTGGTAGGGACTGAGTTTGAATTTGAATAATTAATTCGGTCCCGCCCCCTGCTTGCCCCAGAGGGCTCAGTTTTAAAAACTCAGTCGTAGAGTAGGGACGTTATATTTTATCCTCTCCGACTGACACCATGTTGGACTCTCCTAAACAGATAAGGTAAGTTCTTTTACTTTTTTTCTAACCAATTGGCTGGTTAGCTGGTCCGCTGGCAAGAACCACCTTATTTTTTTGATTATATGGGTCCCTTTCCTCAGTGGATACTACCCAGGAGCTGGCTGGTTAAATTTTTCATTAAGGGAGCCTCGCTCCCCGTGGGCCAGGCTCAATAACATCGGATTGCCTATGCATCGGGCAGGCCCCTGTCCTCAGCGGACATTGCCCTTTTAAGACAAGTCTTTTATGGCCAAGACTTACCGAGGCAGCTGTGATGGTCCGTCTCTCCCCTGCAGCTGAAACCAGCCCCTCCGGAATGCCTGGAGCCGAGGTCTAGGGCATGGAAATGCAATTCTGACTTTTTGGCAGTTTTTTTGTTTTTCCCGCCGCAGCCGCTCACCGCACCGATCAGATGTTCGGCGGTTTTTTCCCCACGGCCTTTTATTGACCCGGCAGGCTAATGGCGTCCCACTCGTCAACCTGGGAGTCGCCATTTTAAGAAGCCTCGGCATAGTAACCAAGTTACTAGCGAGCGCATGCGTGAGCCACCGGAGACCTTTTAAGAGACCATCCGGCTTCCTGTTTTCAGTATTGGCAGCAGTGCGAAGTTTAAACGGCTGTCGGAATTTTATTTTCTTTTATTCTTTTGCAAGCAGCGCAAGAGACGGAGGCTTTGCTTTTTCCTCCCTGGCTTAATAGTAGGCTTGTGAAAGAAAGCCTGACTCTGAGGCAAGGCGACACCTGGTGTCCATTGCTGGTGGTGCGTGCAAGAAAATCTTTTTCTTGTTGCTTCAATGGCTGAATCTAAAGAACAACAGCAAGGGGCAGAGGAACCTGTACCACTACCAGCCGTGATTAAGCCCAAGGACAAGGCTCCTTCTACTAAGGCAAAGTCAAAATCTTCTCAATCCTCAGCATCCTTAAAAGAAGCTGAGAAGAGGATTAAGGCTCTGGAAAAGATGATGGAGCAGGCCCAGAAGCAAACCTGGGCTCTACCTGATAACCAATTTCAACAGCCTTGGAGCCTACCATCCTCCCAAATGGGTATGCCTCCTCAACCCATGGCTACCTCCATGGATTTACCAGAGCCTGCTTCTGCGACCACAGATAAAGACTGGTCTCCTGAGCGTGGAGAGACACTCCCCTTGCCGGGGCCCTCAACCCACACAACCTTTCCAGGGCAGGATGCGGGCCTGCAGCCTCCACCTCTGGTGAACACAAAATCAGTGCCATCAGCCTCTTTCACACCTATGGCTGCAGGCCTGCAGTCGGGCCCTGACACTTGTCATCACCTCTCCCCAACGGTGCAGGACATGATTGCCAACGCATATTCACAGGGCATCGCCACGGGCATCCAGCAGCACCCTCCCACACCTACCAAGGGGCAGCAACCAGAGATATGGCCCATGCTTAATGCCCACTATTCCTACCAGGACTCGCTGGGGGCTCAGCCCCCGTCACACGATGAGGAAAGTGGGGCAGAGGATGAGTTCTCTGAGGATGAAGAGACGTTTGCTGAGCAACCGGTTTTTACCGGCTTGTTTAAACCTGCACTGTTCAAAACCCTGTTGCAAAGCAAAGACCACAGCTAGGCTGGGTTCCACTACCAAGCCCACTGAACCATCAGTGGGGCTGGACCCTACTGCAGGACTTTTTACTGAACCAGAAAAGGAATCCGACTTCATCCCCTCGTCTTCAATTTTCATCGATAATATAAAGCGCCCGTGGGAGAACCCTACAGCAGCCCCAGGCCCTTCCACCATCAAAAAGAAGTTCTATGGGTTTGGCCCAGACATTGAAGGATTGCTACAGTTCCCTCCTGTGGATCAACCGGTTGCCAATCTTGTTTCCAATGCTGTAGTCCCAGCAGACATGGAAGGCCTGAAGCCGGATGACCGCAAAGCGGAAACCCTCATCCACAAGTCACATCAGTCATCAGCCTGGGCTTTGCAGTCTGCCCATGCAGCTTCATTTTTTAACTGCACATCCATAGTTTGGATTAAAGAAATGCAATCCAGACTGGGCCCAGAGGATGCTAGACTCCGTCAGGACTTAACTAAGCTTCTTGCTGCAGCAGAGTTTTCCGCGGACGCAACATTGAACTCCGCTAAGTTCGCAGCACGTTCCATGGCGGCCACTATGTCCTCATGCCGCCTTCTCGGGGAGAAACTATTTGGCGAGTCATTAGACTCAGTATTGGTTGAGGACAAAGACAAGCGCAAGGTCCTCCCTAAGGCTTATAGGCATGCTGATAGAAGATCAGCACCATATTCCCGCAGACAGACCTTTCGTTACGACACCACTACAGCCTCTCCCTTTGCGCAAGCCCAGAGAACCTATGGCCAAGGCTACTATCGACAGGATAGACTGCCCTTCGCAGACAGGAATGCGGGGGGATACCGTCCATACACCCAACCTAAACGCCCTTTAGGGGTCAACCCTCCAGAAACTTTCGGAAATAGGACTTCCGGTCTGGCTCGGGACCGCAGCAGAGTCTCCTGGGCAGGCCTCTGCCCTGAGACTCCTTTCATTGCGATCGGATCGAGTCCGGATGGCTCGATCCTAGAACAGGGGGCTTCCCTCTGTCCGAGGAGCCGTCGCCGAAGCTCCGGGGACAGCGGTCTGCTCTGCAGCTCTGGAGTAAGGAGAACCGATCCCCTGCGAAGAGGATACGGCCATTGCGATCCCCCCAAACCATCGGGAAGCAAGAAAAGCTCAGCGAAAGTAAAGATTTTGAATTCTTTTGATGTGAAAAAGGAATACACAAAGGCAAGATAAAACCAAGGTAAATTTTTTTTACGTTCCATGTTAAAATAAGAAGATCGGAGTTAAAGAAAGTTGAAAGTAAAAGTATTTCGAACAAGGCGAAAGAGAAAGTTATTTAAAAATTTGTATCCAAGCGCGAATCAACAGCTGGATCTATTTCTTTTCACTTTCACCTATCGCTTTGAATTTGAACTTGAATTTTTGAGCATTTAAAAATTAGAGAAAATTACTTACAAAATACTTGAAATGAGATTATAAAAGATCAAATACATTTAAAGTGAAATACAGTGGTACCTCAAGATACGAACCCCTCGTCTTACGAACAACTCGTGATACGAACCCGGGGTTCAGAAAAATTTTGCCTCTTCTTACGAACTTTTTTCGAGTTACGAACCGGCGTTCGGAGACTGCTGGGAAGCCGCGCGGCTGTTTTAAAAGGTAACAGTCGGGCGGCGGGGCTTCCCAGAAGCCTCCCGAACGCTGGTTCGTAACTCTAACAAAGTTCGTAAGAAGAGGCAAAATTTTGCTGAACCCCGGGTTCGGTTCGGGAGGTTGCTGGCAAGCCCCCCAGGCCGGCTGCGACCTTTTAAAACACCCGCGCCGCTTCGCGGCTGTCTCCCGAAGCCGAACGCGGAAGTTCGGCTTTAGCGTTCGGCTTCAGGAGACAGCTGCGAAGCGGCGCGGGTGTTTTAAAAGGTCGCAGCCGGCCTGGGGGGCTTGCCACCACCCCCCTGAACCCCAAACCCGGTTTCGGGGGTGGTGGCAAGCCCCCCAGGCCAGCTGCGACCTTTTAAAACACCTGCGCCGCTTCGCGGCTGTCTCCCGAAGCCGAACGCGGAAGTTCGGCTTTAGCGTTCGGCTTCAGGAGACAGCAGCGAAGCGGCGCGGGTGTTTTAAAAGGTCGCAGCCGGCCTGGGGGGCTTGCCAGCAACCCCCAACCCCGAACCCAGAAGTTCGGGGTTCGGGAGGTTGCTGGGAAGCCCCCCAGCCCGGCTATGAAATGCCGCTCATAGCAGCTGCTATGAGCGGCATTTCACTTTCTCTCCCAGGCAAAAAGATGCCGGCATTCTGGGATGATGGGGCCGGACTTCCCAGGCGGAAGGCGTGCCCCTCTCCCCGGCATCTTTTTGCCTGGGCCGGCAGCGGGCGCGCTTCTTTTTGCCTGGGAGGGAAGGTGAAATGCCGCTCGTAGCAGCTGCTAGAGCCGCCGGCATTTCACCTTCCCTCCCAGGCAAAAAGAAGCCGCGCTGCTGCTCCAGTCGCCCAGTCCTCTCCTGCCTCCCGCGCCGATGTTCCCCACTGCGTCGGGGGCCGCCAGCCCCGAATCGGACGCACCCTCGCCGCTACCGCTGCCGCCGCGCCCACTGCCCGCCCCATTCTTGCTGGAGGTCTAGCCGGAGCCGGAGCCAGGTCCGCTCGGCCGCACCTCCTCGCCCGCCGCCCAGCCGCCCAGGATGCTGACCTGCTACCTCGCGGCGCGCCCGCCGCCGGCCCGATCCTGCACCTCCTGCTTCCCCCTCCAGCCAAAAATACAAAGGTGGTCTGCCGCTCCCGCGGAGCAATGGGAAGCTGAAGCCGCCGGCGGTTTCAGCCTCCCTTTGCTCCACGCTGCTCCGCCCTGCCTGTCTTTGTGTGTTTGGCTGGGGAGGGGAGCCGGAGGACCTTCCTGACTCCCTCCCCCCAGCACTTCACCCAGGACAACAGGCAGGGCGAAGCAGCGTGGGGCAAAGGGAGGCTCAAGCCTCCTTTGGTGGTGGCGGCCGGCTTCCCGGTTTCTGAGTTTTGGGCTTGCACGCATTAATTGCTTTTCCATTGATTCCTATGGGAAACAATGTTTCATCTTACGAACTTTTCACCTTACGAACCTCCTCCTGGCACCAATTAAGTTCGTATCTTGAGGTACCACTGTACCACCAAATAAATTTTGGAACCAATTTTTTTTTACTAAATACGGAACAATGAATCCCGGGCTCTAATTTGATTAGCGGAGGGATTACGACTGCTTTTGATTTAACTACTAACTTTTAAAAAGAAGATGAAGTAAACCTGCAACTTTAAAACAAATGGAAAGTAAAACGAATTGATACAATAAGACAAGGAATACCTTTCTATATTCTGGATTGTCTTTATTTGGATTGCTACGTTTGGATTATTGGTGATTTTGTTGGAGCTGCAGTGGAGAGACCGTTCACATTGTTTTAAGCAGAGAAAGATAGACTGACTCCATTTTAAAAATTTGGCAACTGACTTGAAATTAATTGGAGAATCGGGACAGTATAAATTTTAAGAAGATTTAATTTCCATTTTTAGCCAACGGGACCTTTTTAAATTTACACTAAAATATTTTTTTTGGCAAATTGACTAGATCTCCAATCAACAAGGATTATTTTACTTATAAGAAGAACATAAGTATATAAATATTTGTATTCTGCTCTTTAAATTTTACAGCGTTAATTTTTAAATTTTTCTTTTTTTCTCTCCTTTCTTCCATTTGTTCTCCCCAAAAGAAAATTAATTCAGAACACATGATAGCACATAAAAACATAGAGCTGACCTTAAAAGACAACATGATAAGTTGGTGCAGAAATATCGGAAAAGAAATAGATATAGATACATGGGAGAAAGTCTGGACTTACAACTGGAAAATGACAAAATCTGTGTCCCTAAAAGAAAAGAAAATTAAAATGTTTTATAGATGGCACCTCCCACCAAATAGGATAGCAAAAATGTTTCCCAAAACTTCCCCGATGTGTTGGAAATGCAAGAAAGAGATAGGGTCTTATTATCACCAATGGTGGACATGTAGCAAAGCCAGAATATATTGGAAGATGGTAGAGAAAATAATGAAAGAAATAGTAAAGCAAGATGTAGAAATTACCCCGGAATTCTATTTATTAGGAATTACAAATCAGAGTTGTAAGAAAGAAATTTTATATTTAATTATACATATTTTAACTGCGGCTAGGATTATATATGCGCAAAATTGGAAAGGGGAGGATATCCCCAAAGAAGAAGAAGTCATCACAAAAATATTGGACTGCGCCGAGATGGATATGATGACAAGACGCTTAAATGATCAAGAAGATACGAAATTTTATGAAACATGGAATAAAGTTTATATATGGATAGATAAGAAAAAACAATAGAAAATTAAGATATAAATGTGTAAATTGTTTTGGTAAAGATAAGATATGTTTTTTTAGGTTATAATAGTGCTAGATAAATTAAGTTTGGTTTAGAAACATATTAGAATTAGTTTATATACAAAGAATTATTAGAAGAAGAATTTTCTTTAATGAAAAGTTTAACAAATCATTTTTTTTAAACATTCAATTATATATTCAATTATGTATTCTTTTTTCTGTACTTAAATTTATACTTTTCAGATAAGCGGGGAGAATACATCCCCACCTTTTTATGTTGAATGTATGTATGTCTGTTTGTCTATTTTATGAAAAATTAATAAAAAGATTGAAAAAAGAAAAGAAAAAAAAGAAACTTTCGGAAATCCAAATGACTCATCCACAGATGCTCCCATTGGAGGAAAACTTCAAAGTTTCCTTGCGCAATGGGAAGAGACTTCTTCAGATTGCTGGGCCATAAACACCATCCAATCAGGACTGCGTCTAGAATTCCTTGCCCTCCCGCCCAACCGGTTCATCAGATGCCCCATCCCCACCAACAGAGCAGAACGGGAGCTTCTCCAACAAGAAGTCCAACACCTGCTGGACATTGCGGCCATCGAACCGGTACCCCTGGACCAGGAGGGAAAGGGATTTTATTCACACATCTTCCTAGTGCCCAAGAATTCAGGGGGACATCGTTTAATTCTCAATTTAAAGCAACTGAACATTTATGTAAAGTACCGCAGGTTCAAGATGCAGTCACTCAAATCTATCCTAGCCTGCATCCATCAGCACGACCTCCTGACCTCCAAAGACTTACAGGAGGCATATTTACATGTACCAATCCACCCGGACCACAGGAGATACCTACGGTTTTACCTGAGAGGTGCCCACTTCCAATACCGGGCCATGCCCTTCGGGCTATCCTCAGCACCCAGGACATTTACCAAGTTGCTTGATGTCATAATGGCGGACTTACACCTCCAGTCCATAAGTCTCCAAGTCTACTTAGACGACATCATTATTCTATCCAGGTCGCCCAAACAAGCACAGGTCGATCTATCCCACACCATCCGGTCCCTGCAGGCCCATGGATTCTCAATAAATCTCGCGAAGAGTCACCTGACACCTACAACATCGCTTCGTCATCTCGACACGATCATAGATACGGTCAGTTGCCACGTCTTCCTATTTCCAGACCATCAAGCATCCCTAATAGAGACAGTACAAGCAGTACGTCACAACAACCAAGTACCACTGGCCTTACTGTCCAGGCTACTGGGCATGTTTGTATCATGCATCGACGTGGTTCCCTGGGCAAGACTCCACACACGACAACTACAATGGTTCCTCCTGCCATTTCAGAAGAACAAAACCAGTCACACCAGCAAGCTGGTTCAATTACCGCCCAGGGTCCGCCACTCCCTTCAGTGGTGGACAACATCAGCTATCCACCAGGGCACCTGTTTCAAGGAACAGATGTGCATCACTGTGACAACCGACACGAGTCTATCAGGTTGTGGGGCACACACGGCACACCAAATAGCCCAGGGCAGCTGGACTCCAGAAGAGCTTGCCAACAACAGCATCAACTTCTTGGAGTTAAGGGCGGTATCGCTAGCCCTATGCCAGTTCCTTCCCCGGGTGGCAGTCCGCCCAGTCCTCATCCTCACAGACAATGTGGCCACCCGGGCATATACAAACCATCAAGGAGGCACAAAATCACAATGCCTCATGAAGGAAGCAGAGACACTGTTTTCCTGGGCGGAACAACACCTGCAGTCCTTGAGGGCGGAGCACATAGCAGGGACTCTAAACGCACAAGCGGATTGGTTGAGCCGGGCAACATTAGATCCAGCGGAATGGCGTCTGGACCCGAACATATTTCAGGACATCTGTCTACGGTTCGGCATGCCACAGGTGGATCTGTTTGCCACCCAGGACAATGCACAGCTTCCCCGCTTCTTCTCACGCTTCCCGTCCACAGGAGCGGAAGGTGTCAATGCCCTATGCTCCCCCTGGCCGGAAGGGCTTCTTTATGCCTTTCCCCTGGCGGCACTCATCCCAAGGGTAGTGAACAAACTGCTGGCGGAGAGAGCGGAGATTCTGCTGATAGCACCACACTGGCCACGCCGCCTGTGGTTCTCAGACTTACAAGATCTTACAAGACCATGGCGGATTCCGGACAGTCAGGTATCCCTCACCCAGGGGTCGGTTCACCACCCAGACCCTCAATGGTGGCACCTCACCGTCTGGCACTTGAGGGGAGCCATTTGAGAGCACTCTCCTTACCTGATAATGTAATAGGAACTGTCCAGGCGGCCCGGCAGTCTTCAACGACTAGGATTTACGACTCTACTTGGTCAGCATATTACACCTTCTGTACTTCAAAGAATCTGGACCCATTGCAAGAGTCCTTAGAACAGATCTTGTCCTTCCTCCAGGCAGGGCTGGAAAAAGGACTAACACCGAACACCCTTCGCCGGCAGGTAGCAGCGTTGTCCACAGTATTCCGCTTGGACAATTTGAGGTCGCTGTATCACCATCCCTACATTCGAGACTTTCTTCGCGGTGCTGCTAACATTAGACCGCAGGTGGTGCACAGGTATCCCACCTGGGACCTCCCACTGGTCCTTCGGGCATTAACTGGCCCGCCTTTTGAACCAATGCGCTCAGTTCCACTGCGCATACTCTCGTTTAAGACCGCCCTTCTGGTAGCAATTACTTCAGCCAGAAGGGTGTCGGAATTATCAGCCTTCTCAGTACGGCAGGATTTGTGCATTTTCCATCACGATAGAGTGGTCCTGAGACTGGACCCGGCATTTCTACAGAAGGTCAACACACCTTTTCACCGTTCCCAAGAGGTCGTACTTCTGGATTTCTGCGCCCAAGCCGCTCATCCTCTGGAACACCACTGGCATAAACTAGATGTCCGGCGAGCCCTCAAACTGTACATCCGTAGGACACAACAGATTAGAAAATCTGAAGTTTTGTTCATCTCCTTCCTCCCGGCCACTCAGGGACTCAAGGTCTCAGCCCAAACAATTGGACAATGGATAAGATCTTGCATAGCGGAAGCATATATTGCACGGTCCCAGCAGGTACCACAAGGGATTACAGCGCACTCCACCAGAAGTGCGGCCACATCCGCCGCCTGGAACACACAGGCGTCAGTGGAGGATATTTGTCGCGCAGCCACGTGGTCATCCACAACAACATTCATTAGACATTACCACCTCAATGTCTTTGCCTTTGCGGAAGCAGCCTTTGGCAGGAGAATACTTAAGCGAGTCTGTGCCCCTTCTGCTCCCCTGGTCAGGCCTGATCCCTCCCTGTCTTCATAGCTTGGGTATATCCCATGTTGGACTCTCCTAAGCAGCGCATTGGAGAAGAGCCATTGTACTTACCTGAACAGTCTTCTCAATGCACTGCGTGGAGAGTCCAAAACCCACCCAGCCTTGTTTTTGGCCCAGGGTCGCAGTTCCTTTTTATAGTTCTGGTTTTTTCCTGTAACAAATAAAGTTTTTTTATAAAAAGAAAATATGTCTACGCCTTCGTTTTAAAACTGAGCCCTCTGGGGCAAGCAGGGGGTGGGACCGAATTAATTATTCAAATTCAAACTCAGTCCCTACCAATAAGACTAGAGTATAACCCACGTTGGACTCTCCACACAGCGCATTGAGAAGACCGTTCAGGTAAGTACAATGGCTCTTCTGCCACCAGCATCCCGATCCCAGCCGTATCGGCTACAACCCATTACTCATGTTAAGTCCTCAATTTACAACCCCATCAGAAATGCAAAGTCCTTGACTTACAACCGGCCAGGAAGGCTGATACTGAAGCCTGATTGGCTAAGCACAAGAGGCCTTTCAAGTGGGAAGCTAAAGCATTGTGATTGGTTGGCTGTCTGACAGCTGCACTATAAAAGGAGCTTACCAAAGTCTGTTTACTGTTCTATTGAAGCTGAGCTGGAGTGGTGCTGAAAATGCCAGAATACAAAGTTCCCTGTTTAAAAAGTCAAGCCTCACCTAAGTTCTGTCAGTGCAAAGACTCACCTGTCTAATAATACATGTGTCAGGCCCAAAGCCATTATGTGAAGTTAGAGGCTGTGGGCCTGCCACAGTTAGCAGTGATAGGGAAACGGGAGGAGTGAGAGAGAGAGACAGAGATTGATAACCACCACACATTCCTTGCACAGAGTCCAAGGTCAACTGAACAAATGAAGAAGTCAGTGAATCCTGCACTGGATTGGTCCATGTGATTGCACTTGTGGGTGTGGGATGTGTGATGAACCTTAACCTGGATGGGGAACTGAAGATAATTTAGTGTTGGAATGACGACCATGAATCCAAAATGGTGATGTTAATAAATCGAACCTTGTGTGAGAGCATGGGAGTGGAATGTGATTTATTTCTCAGATGCTATTTGGTTCGTTGACAGCAAATTCCAGCTCTAAATTATTCCAGCTCTAAACTTAAATTTTTTTTTCCAAAGGATAAGCATTAAGAGTGACTGCAGTTGGGGGGGCGGAGCCAACTGTGGAACTGAATGGTCGGTGGGGAGCAGAGCTCCGTCAAACACCACCGTTTTACAGGTCTTCAACGGTCCTGCGGGACCACAGACCCTGCAGGAAAGGGTCTGTCGGAAAGGGGGTGCCGTTAGTTTGATTTCGAGGCGGCAGCCTGATCAACGGAGCGGATTATCCCCTGAATAGATTGAATGCCTGTAAGCTAGGAGCGACATGGCGGCCTAGAACGTTCCCAGCTGGAGGAAACTATATTATTACTAGCGAGGCGACCGAGACGAAGGAGCTGACTAAAAACATATCGGTATTGGATACATCGTGAGATTATCGTCTATAAGTGAGTCTTTCCATGGGGCAACGTCACTTAAACTAATGGCAGCGACCTAACGTTTGAGTCAAAACAAATATCTAAAAGGCAATAACATAGTGTAAAGCTTCTACCTCTTACCAAGAAGATCTGACGTCCCCCGTGGAAATTTAAACTGTAAAAAAGTGCTCTCTTTTTTTTTTCTCTTTCTTGAAGCTTCCATAGAGGACCCGAGTGAATAGCGTGCATTCCTCCTTTTTTTTTGCTTTTGTTGCTGCGTCACACTTGGTTGGGCTTAGGAAGACACCCTGATACTTTTTGAATTTCTCCCGTTCTGCCTTATGTACGGGGGGAGCAGAAGCCTGGAGGTGGCGGTCTGAGAGTCTTTGGTGATTCGGGGGGGTTACTGGCTGTTGTTGAGGGAGAGCAGAGGAGACCCCGATGAGATTCGACTGGCCGGGGGTTTTTTTGCGAAGAGAGGCACGTTGCCGGAGGAGCGGCCCTGTGGAGCGGAGGAAATACAGCTCGGAGACTCCTCGCTTTGACTGAAGGGCAGACGACCCCAATTTAACTAAGTTCAGATTTCTACATTGGTGGAGGCTACGAAAAGGAGAGGGAATGGTCTGCATGATTCCAGCATAATTTTGATAGGCTTTGCGAAGACTTTGCGAAGTTGCAGGAGCTCTACTGGGTGTTGACTGCTTTCGGCGAAAGGAAGGAACACGGAGCGGCTCTGGATGTTTCTAAGTGTTAAGATACTCATTACTCTACCTGTCCTCCATTATTAACCTGCTACGTTAAGGAAATCCAATCTAACTTTTCAGATCTTGACACGAAGAAAATGAGAAGGGGTCTGACCCACTAAACCATATGCACGAAGTCATTGGCTGTAAAGTTTCTCTCACTATTGCTTAATATTGTTAGAATATATGTGTATTTATGCTATCTGATATTTATATACTATCTATAACCTACTAATTAATTTAAAGTATTACTAGATTACCCTATTATTATAAGACATTAACTGATTAATTGATATATATTTAATACCTATATATTTAATATCTATATATAATTACTAATTTAGCAGTAGATTAATATTTTACTATAATTCTGTCATAATACGATACTTTCCCTATTAATTACTAAATACTTTGATTAATTCTCTTATTACTATCAACTTCTAGAAATATTAGTCATTAGAATTATTATAGAATTTTAGAAATGAATTTTACTAATCTTGCTTAACCTTTACCTATAACTCTGTCCTTACAAACTACCTAACTGTTCACTGTATTATTACTATTTACATATATAACAAGTTTTAAAGGTACCAAGATTTTAAGGAACTCTGAATGAATTAAGTATCCTTTTTTCTGACGGGTTACCATTTTTAGAAAATTTATGATATATTTCTCTTTACATATATACATTACCATTGTAAAACTTGATTAACTCTTTCTGTTGGGAAGAACTATCTACAAAACTGATAACTATTGATTATAATTGTAGCCGAGATATTGTATACTCCCTTAATAACTTTCGACATTTGTCTATATAAATCTGTCTACAGTATAACCTACTGGAATTAGATATCTAACTAATCTCCCAGATATAAGTCCTATTTCCACTCCGCCTTCTTAAATTACTCTTCTTACTTCTATATAACAGTAACACAGAAGATCTTTATTACTAACTATCAGAACTGCTATTTCTCGACTTGAGTATTTAATTTATTACTTAAACATACTACCCCCACCTAATTCTGGAAGGGACCATTAGATATCTATATAAGTGGGCTAATTGGTGGAACAGTGTCAAAATGACAAGCCTTTCTAACTTGTCTAAACTAGGATCGGGGAAGAGGTCAATTAACCAATCCACCTCAGCCATATCTAGCCCCTCCACCCAGAGATCACTGGAGGATATGCTCCCCAGAGAAAGGTCCAATTCTTATAAAGATTTACAATCTATGTTGCTGCAAATGCAGGAATTAATGCTCAAGAATCATGAAGACATTAAAAAAGAAATAGGGGAAGTGAGAAATGACACATCCGAGTTACAAGAGAGGATGCAAAATATGGATAAAAGGCATGAGGCTTTCCAGCAACAGATGCTAAAACAAGAACAAAAAATTCAGGATCTGGAAGATAGGATAGATCAGGATCATAGACAAATGGAGGACCTGACTGAAAAATTAGTTCAAGATAATAAGGAATTAGAAAATACCGTAATCCAACTTGAGAGCGAAAAGGCCAATCACTTCCTTAGATTCCAAAACCTTAGGGAGGAGAAAAGTGAGGATTTACCAGACATTATGGCAGACATTTTGTCAAAAGTGTTGGGCGTTGAAAAAGACACAATGTTAAATGAAATTGATGAAATTTACAGAATTAATACTAACTATGCCAGACGCCACAACCTCCCCAAGGAAGTCCATATTAAATTAGTCAAAAAATCAGTCAGGGACGAAATACTCTATAGAGCTTGAGAAGATCCTATAGAATACAAAGGGAGGCAGCTGGTTATCCTTAAGCAAGTTCCGAAACATGTAAGAGACCTATGTAAGTCATATACCTTCCTATCTGCCAAATTGACTAGGCATAACATTAATTTTAGATGGCTAGTCCCAGAGGGAATGCTAGTGACCTGGCAAGATAAAAAAATAAAAATAGACTCGATTGATAGAGCCGAAGAATTCTTTGAGAAAAACTTTACTAGCAACCCGATGGCTGATACAAAAAATTATAAAGAAACAAGGAACCCTCTGCCAATTATTGATCAAACATCGGACCAAACTCAAAATAGTACAGAAGGAATATTGGCTATTGATAATATAACCACAGGGAATAATGGCTACGCAGGCACACCAAAAGAGACCAGAAGTACTAGGGCAACTAGACCCAAATACAGATAACTTGAACTTGGTACAAAAAAACAGCTAACTGGGGAATTGAACTATACTCAATTAATATAAATGGCTTGAACGCGCCAAAAAAAAGGAATCAAATTTTAAATAAACTTATTAAATTGAACTTAGATATTATCGCAATGCAAGAAGTACATATTAAAAATAAATTTGAGCATCTTCTAAAAAGAAATAAGCTAGGGAACTTATTCTCGTCATTAGCATCCGAAAAAAAGAGAGGTGTAATCTGCTATATTAACCCTGCTATACAAGCTAAACTGAAATATAAAGACAAAGAGGGTAGAGTCTTGATAATAGAACTACAAAAAGAATCGGAAATAATAACCTTAATTAATATATACGCCCCGAATGAAGGCCAAGAAATTTTTTATAAAAAACTATTAACTACTATTAATGAACATGCTACGGATAATATTTGTTTATTAGGGGATTTTAATGGAATAATTGATAAGGAACTGGACTACAATAATGATGGAAGGAATAAACAAAAGAAAAGAATCCTACCCAAAGCCTTTTTTGATTTAGTTAAAGAATTAAAACTTAAAGATAGTTGGAGAGATAGAAATCCTAATCATAAAAAATTCACTTTCTATTCAGACAGACATCAATCCTGGTCAAGACTAGATATGGTCTGGACCTCAATAGAACTGAATACAAAAATTCAATCGGTGGAGATAGAACCTAACTTGATCTCAGACCATAATGCACTTAAAGTAATATGGAAAGGAACTAAACAATGCTCCAGATGGACGCTTCAAAAATCTATTCTTAATCAGGAAAATTTCAAACAGAAACTGCAAAATGAAATGAATTTCTTTTTTCAAGAAAATACCAAAGAACAAACAAGTGTTCAAAATGTATGGGACACAGCCAAAGCTGTAACTAGGGGAATTGCTATTTCATACATGGCTAAAGAATTTAAACTAAAAAAGCGGAAATTGGATAAATTAGAAGAAGAATATAAACTGCTAGAAGAAAACTTACAAAAATGTCCCCAAAAGAAATAAATAAAACAAAAAATGTCCCAGATAAAACATGAATTAAACTTAATAAATCAACAAAATCTAGCACAACAAATTAAAAGTAGCAATCAATATAATTTTGAAAATGCTAATAAACCTAGCAAATGGTTAGCTAATAAACTCAAAAAACAAAGAGAAAAAAAAACTCATAAACTGTCTCAAATCGAAAAACGGGGAACTATGCCATGACTTGGGGAAAAAACCCAGATAGCTAGGGATTTCTATAGCAATCTTTATGATAACCACGAAAATACACTTAACAATTTACAAGACCAAAAAATACAAGAAATTTTTGAGCAGGCCAATCTCCCCAAAATTCCAAAAGAAACGAAAGATATACTAAATAAGGCAATCACCACTACAGAATTAAAAGAAGCAATCAAATGCCAGAAAAATAACAAAGCGCCTGGCCCCGACGGCCTTCCACCTGAATTCTATAAAGATCTTCCCACGGAAATGGAAAAGGCTCTGTTAGAAACGTTAAACGAGGCCCTAGACAAAGGCAAAATTCCAACATCCTGGACAGAAGCTAACCTAGCACTAATAGTAAAAAAAGATACCGACCCTACAGATATAGCCAATTACCGACCTATCTCTCTTTTAAACGCAGATTATAAAATTTTCAGTTCTATCTTAGCTAGCAGAATTAAAAATTTTCTAAACCAATTCATACATTCGGATCAAAATGGCTTTCTTCCAGGGATACAGATAAAGAATAACATTAGAATAATATTGGATACCCTGGAATACTATGAAACCCACAGCGAAAAACAAGTGGCATTTATATTCCTTGATGCCCAGAAGGCTTTCGATAACGTGTCCTGGAAATTTATACTTAAACAACTGGAATATATGGAATTCGGCCCTAAATTCATAAACACAATAAAAGCTATATATACTTATCAATCAGCTTATATTATCCTCAATGGAGACATTTCAACAAAAAAAAATTACATAAAGGAACTAGACAAGGTTGCCCATTGTCGCCACTACTTTTCATCTTAACATTAGAAGTCCTAACAAGAATCATTAGAAAAAAGGAAGACATAAAAGGCCTAAAGTGCAAAAATGAAATCTATAAACTACAGGCATTTGCGGACGATCTTGTATTTATTTTAGAGGACCCACTAGAATCTGGACTTAAATTACTTGCCATCCTAGAAGAATATGGCACGGTAGCAGGACTCAAAATAAACAAAACCAAAACTCAAATTTTAACCAAAAACATGAGAGAACCACAGAAAGCCATTTTAAAGGCCAAACTAGACATCCAGATAGTAAAAAAAATTAAATACCTTGGCATTAATTTGACGAATAAAGTGTCTAGCCTAAAAGAAAATAACTATAATAAACTAATAGACAAAATACAATCCGATTTGACAAAATGGAAGAAACTACAACTCTCTTTGCTAGGTAGAATTGCGGCCATAAAACTTAACATCCTGCCCAAAATACTATTCCTATTCCAAACAATTCCAATTCAATTGAACCAATAATTTTTTATAAAATTGAACAAAATTACCAGTAATTTCATTTGGCAGAACAAACGTCCAAGAATTCGCTTAAAATATCTACAGGATAGGAAAGAAGGAGGAGGCTTGGAACTTCCAATCTGGAAAGACTATTATATTGCCGCATCCCTATCATGGATGAGAGAATGGATGAGCCTATCTAATACCAGACTACTCAATCTAGAAGGTCACGATCTCCATTTAGGATGGCACTATTATTTATGGGATGAAAAGCCCAAGACCCACAAATATTTTACTAACCATCTGATTAGGAAATCATTAATATGTACTTGGAAAAAAATTAAGATAAAACTTTACAAAGGAATCCCACTATGGTACGCTCCATTAGAAGCATATGTACATCCCAATTTTCATTAAAAAATAATATAATAAGGTACAAAGACATAATAAATCCCAATGGTGAAATCAGATCTAGGACAGAATTAGAAAATCTCGGTCAAAAAACAGAATGGTGGGAATACTTACAGATACAAACTAAATTTAATAAGGATAAAAGTAAACCTGGAATAGTTAAAAATGCTCCACTAGACAAACTATGCACAGGACCCCAGGAACAATCAAGAAATTCTACTCCTACTTACATTTCAACGAACTGGATAATATCAATACAAAAATTAACGTAAAACTGTGGAATTTGGACCTTAAAAAAGAGATAAAAAAAGATGAATGGCAATTACTCTGGAGCAGAAATTTCAAACTAACCATAGCCACGTCTTACAAAGAGAACCTAGTTAAAATGTTCTACAGGTGGCACATTACTCCGACAAAACTAACAAAATTAAACAATAAACTTTCACCATACTGTTGGAAGTGTCACCAAGAGATAGGCACCTATTTCCACCTATGGTGGCAATGCATAAAAGCACAGAAGTACTGGAACATAATTGGACTCTGGATCGATGAAATATTAAATTTGAAAATTGAAAAAAACCCTGAATGTTTCCTTCTAGGCATCCTTAGACAAAATCTGACTAAAACCCAAATACATTTAATTGTCCACTTAGTTACAGCAGCCAGACTAACCTTTGCACAGTGGTGGAAAACCTCCGAAAGACGCAATAATTAAAAAAATTAAATACTGTGCAGAGATGACAAAATTAACTATACTAGTTAGGAATGAAACAACATCCTCATTTAACAATTGTTGGGATCCTTTCTACAGTTGGCTAGAGAAAAAAAGAGAACACCACGTTACATAATTGAAATGATGGTTATAAACTCAACCAGATACAAATCCGATATATAGCTTTCTCATATTTTTGGCTATAGTGATAAGAGACTTTAGATATATATTGACAGAATACTTATTATTAAATCTTATAATCTCTATGTTTAGATTAATTCAACACTTGCACTTAAATACCCAGATGACTAATCCGATACTAGGGAATGAGCTAATAAAATAGGAACTGGTTCCCGTTTTCAATACAGCTCCCTCGGATATTCGCCAACCCCTTTACTTTCGTTACCTTTTCTATTCTCTCTATCTCCTTTGTTCTTTCTACCCTTTCCCCTCTTTTTTCTATTCCCTTCTTTTTCACTCTTTGCATAAATTTCTATGTTCATAAATTGTTATAACATACTAAGACTTAAATGTCTTCTGTTTTGAATTTTATGTTTTGTATATTTGTTAATAAAAATTAACAATGACATGGGAAGAACCTAAAAAAAAAAAAAGAGTGACTGCAGTTGGGTTGATTGCAACATAATGGCTCTTCACCACAGCCCTTACGCAGTGTATCTGGATCGGTGCTTCGGTACCAAAGAACACCCCTGAGGTGCCGATGAGCACTCACCTCACCTATATTGCTTATCCAACTTCTTTTCCTCACTAGGAATTCCCCATTGACCATTAAGGCAGGTTCACCTTTGCTTCTCAACTGACCTATTTTGTTTCCCTTCGATATTCTTTGGTGGTGGAAATACTAACCATTGTTGTCATGAAACAGGGTGAACCTGGACGTCCAGGCCTGAACGGGATGAAGGGAGATCCAGGTGTTCCAGGAGTACCCGGATTTCCAGGTATTCAGAACAATATTTGCCCTATGCAGGATGGTTATTTGAGGTCAACCTTGGAAGACATTCTCCATGGTTTCATATATTCTTTAGAGCTCAGCTTGTTTAATTAATTAATTAATTTGGGTGGCATGTAAGTCCAATTAATTAATTAGGGTGGCATGTAAGTCCAATTAATTAATTAATTAATTAATTAGACCTATATGCTGCCCAACTCCCAAAAGACTCACAGCCAAATACAAATAAAAGATAACAAAAAAACCCCTCCTAAAACAGTTCAAAACTATCTAAAACCAACAATCACACAATTAAAACAATTAAGAATAATCATGCGCACCCCGGGCCTGCCAGAAAAGCCAGGTCTTTACGGGTTTTCAGAAGGCCAGTAGGGTGATGGCCACTGTTTCCTGTAGGCTGCGCGCATGAGCGCGCGCGCACCCCAAAATACCATCCCGCACACCCTTTTCCATGGGTGCGCAGTCCCCATCCACCTGCCAGCCCGTGGGGGGGCGGGGGCGGGGAGGCGCTGACAGTAGAAGGCGCTGCCCCCGCCCGATCCACTCCCTCTCCTCCTCTTCCGCCGAAAGAAATGCGCGGAAGCTGCCTACTTGAGCCTCGCGTTGATCCACCCCGCTTCGTCCTGCTTGTCATCCTCCGTTGTGTTTTCGGGGGAGAGCGGCAGGAAAGCCCTGTGCCGGCAGGAAAGCCGGGTTTGCTTTCTGTGAAAGCAGCGCGCCTTTTAAACACGCTGCTTTCCTGTACCTCTTTCCTGGGGAGGGTGGCCTCCTCCCCCCCTCCCCACCCATGAAAGAGTTGCAAGAAAGCAGCGTGTTTAAAAGGCACGCTGCTTTCACGGAAAGCAAACCCGGCTTTCCTGCCGGCACAGGGCTTTCCTGCCGCTCTCCCCCGAAAACACAATGGAAGTCCAGGATGACAGGCGAAGCGGGGTGGAGCAACGCGAGGCTCATGCTGGTGGCGGAAGACCTCCGTTGTGTTTTCGGCTGGTGGGGGGGCAGGAGGACCTTCCTGGCTTTCCCGGGCAGCTGGCTTGAGCCTTGTGCCGGTCAGCAAAGCCGGAGACGTGAAGAGAAAGGAAAGAGAGGGAGGGAAAGAGGAGAGGACAGAAGGAGGGAGGGAGGGAAGGAAGGGAGAGAAAAGTGAACGAGAGGGAGAGAGAAAGGGAGGAAGAGAGGAAGGAAGGGGGAGATAAATATAAAGGGAGAGAGGGAGAAAGAGAGGGAGGGGAAGAGGGGAAGGAAGGAAAAGAGAGAGACAAAGAGAAAAAAAGTGGAAGGAAGAGCAAAGAAAAGTAAGGAAGGGAGAGAGAGAAGATAGGAAGGAAGAGAAAGTGAGAGAGCAAGAAAGAAAGAGGGAAAGAGGGAGGAATGCAACGTGTGTAGGGTGTGTGCGCGCGTGTGTGTGCTGCCGATGGTCCGGGAGCTACAGTGTGTGCGTGGAGAGATGAAGGGAAAGAGGGAGAAACACGGGGAGAAACGCAGTGTGTGTGGTGTGTGTGTGTGTGTGTGTGTGCTGCCGATGGTCCGGGAGCTGCAGTGTGTGCATGGAGAGATGAAGGGAAAGAGGGAGAAACGTGGGGAGAAACGCAGCGTGTGTGTGTGGGGGGTGCGCGTGTGTGTGTGCTGCCGATGGTCCGGAAGCTGCAGCATGTGTGTGTGTATGGGGGGGGCGCCGATGCTAAGGCAGTCCGTCCGTGGTGGGGCTGCAGCACAGGGAGAAACAGGGAATTGAGATAAAGAGAGAGGGAGAGATGAAGGGAAAGAGGGAGAAAGGAAGGGACAGAAAGATAGAAAGGAAAGAGGGAGAGAAAGGGAGAAAGGAAAGAGGGAGGATGAGATAGACAGGAGGGAGAGGGGGGAAATAGGATAGAGAGAGGGAAAAGGAAGGGAGAGAAAGAGGGAGAAAGGCAGGGAAAGAAAGATAGAAAGTCTGGATGTACCAATAGGTATGGTTAATTTATATTTGATTTGTTCTAGCACCCACTTAAGCACTGCAAACTACCTAAGATTAGCCTCTTACAACAGCTATTGCAAATTATAAATCTTTCCCTCTAGAAATACCAAGATGTATTTGAGAATGGATAAAGACAAAGATGGAATGGTCATCATCAATGTGAGAGACAGATGTGAGAAACTGTAATGCGAGCCAGACTTTTTTGACTTATTAAATACATTTATGAATATATTGGATATTGATAATGTTTTTAATCTGAGACTGACAGACTAAACCTAAAGTTCTCAAATACATCTTGGTATTTCTAGAGGGAAAGATTTATAATTTGCAATGGCTGTTGTGAGAGGCTAATCTTAGTTAGTTTGGAGTGTTGAATGATTACTGTGTATTTGAAAATAAACTATTAAAAATATAGAATTATGACTGCAAGAACTCGCTCATGTGTGATAGCGCACGCCCACACTTACTTTATTTATTTATTTATTTATTTATTTACTTACTTACTTACTTACTTACTTACTTACTTATACTTTTATGCCGCCCAGTCCCAAAGAGACTGCCGCTCAGACACTATACTTTTCCGCCCACCCCGGAAAAAAATTAGAGGGAACACTGGTGGGGGCAGTCTGGATCTCAGGAAGTATCTGGTTCCAACGGGCCAGAGCAGCCACAGAGAAGGCCCGCCAGAGAAGGCCCTCCACTGCGGGCCCGCCAGAGAAGGCCCTCCACTGCGGGCCCTCCACTGTTTAGCTGACAGGACCCGGAAAAGACCGAACCTGTAGATCTTTAGCGGTTTCTGGGAGGTATACGGTAGGAGACTGTCTTGACAATAGTCTGGCCCTAAGCCATGTAGGGCTTTAAAGGTAATAGCCAAAACCTTGAATTGCACCTGGAGACCAATTGGGAGCCAGTGCAGCTGCAGAGAATTGGCATGGTGTGGGTGTACTTAGGTTTGCCCTGTGTCAGCAAATCCAAACCTATAAGTTTGAAAATAACCAGGATGAATGCTCCCCAACCTTCTACCCTAAAATCTCAGAAAAAAAGAGTGGGAGAGTTTTTTAAATATCAGCAATTTCATGTTTAAAAAATTGCATTTGCAGCCTAACGTAATTGAGAAGATAGTAGAAGTTCCCTCTTGCTTGAGGTCTATGCCCTTACGAAAATTGAAATGATAGGCCATTTCCTTTTGTCTTGACCTTTTTTCTTAACAGTTTAGCCTTTTTAACTGAGATCTCCCACCAAATGCATTTGGCACAATCTTAGTTAGCTCGACTCACCCCAATAAAGGTGGTTAATTGATGGGAGGGGCATGAAGGCCATATATTAGGCATCCCTCAGTGAGATAAATGACATTTGAGAAATTTATGCATGCATGATATATCTTCCCTATCAGAGACCTTTAAAAAAAAAAAGCATTTGTGAGGCTATTAATCAAAATTAGAAATAGAATAGAATAGGAATAACAATAACAATATAGAAATAAGAGTAGAATAGAATAGAATAGAAATGTGGAAATAAGAATAGAGTAGAGTAGAATAATGTGCAATAGAACAGAACTGAACAGAACAACAGAATTCTTTAGTGGTTAAGTGTGATTGAACACACAAGGAATTTGTCTCCAGTGTAGACGCTCACAGTGTATATATAAACAGCAAGTAATAAATAAAACCATAGGCTTGTTATGACTACGGTGTATTAACTTGTATGGGTTTTGGCTTTTCAGGTTTGAAGGGGCCTACTGGACCTTTGGGACCCCCTGGCCCTGGAGGAGACCCTGGACCCCCTGGCTCCCAAGGTAGAGATCCTTTTAAATACCTTCTATGGCCACGGACCCCCAAGATTTAACTCAAGATTTAAATCATAACCTTTCTTCAAGCCTTCATGGACCTTGTGTGACATCATGTGCCCATCCGTGGACCACAGGCTGAGAACCAACGATGTAGATCATTTAGTCTTACCTGTTCCTTTGATGTAACAGCAAATAATATGTGGAGTCTTTTTGGAGGCCATTATTCCAGAGAAGGGTCGGCAACTTTCTTTCAGTATTGAAGGGCATGTTCTTGGAGAGATGATCTTCTGAAGTGGGACATATGGTGACCAACAGTGAGTGGGATCACCCAGTCATTCTTTAACACTCTCATTTTCTTCTTTTTTGCATCTTCTTCTCTCCTAGATCACTCTTAGAAAACTTTGAACTAATCTCAAGCATAAGAATATTAAAATTAGGCCAACTGTTACATGAAATTAGCCTCCAAGCCACATTTGACTCAAGGGCTTGATGGTGAATTTCTTGAGAAGTTCATCAGAAACTACACTTTCATAAACTGATGCTGTTGGGTTTAGACTTGTGCACTGGGGAAAGTGACAAGTTTCCAGCATTTGAAAAATGTCCACCTGGTTTCTGTCAGCCTTCTCAGCTTTCAGAGTAAACATGCTCCATTCTTTCAACCATTTCTCATAGGACTCATTTTTCATACTAAAAAGGTTACCTTTATCCACAGGCATTCTGGTTTGCAAAGGTGGCAGCTGACTGCATTCTTCTTAAAAGTCAGAAAGCTTGCAGCAAAATATATATCTCTATCTCCCTCTCTCTCTTTCACTCTCTAGGTCTATTTCATTCGCATTCTCTTTTTCTCTTTCTTTCTGTTTCACTCTCTAGCTCTTTATCTTCTTTCTGTTTCTCTTTCTCTCTCTGCTTCAGCTCATTTACTTCATGCTTGATAAGGATTGTGCTTGTTAAAATGCAAATACAAAATCCAACCAACAAAGGTGAATAATCAGAATTCTTCTTCCCTGACTATAATTCACAACAAACAAAGCAGGATTTTGCTATTCTTCCAAAGCCATTGACTGATAGGTCTGGATTTGAACATTGAGCACCTCTTAATGCAGATCCTTCCCATATCCTTTTAGCTTAATCTGTGCGTGAAGTATTGTCTCATAATCTCATCATTCCAGATCCTATTTTCATATTTTCATAATTCCAGATCCTATTTTCATGGTGTCTGTTCTATGCCCTTGCAGCAGTGTTGTTCATGAAACTGCCCACTCACAAAGCAAGCAGGCCATAGGTCAGCTTTTATGTTTTGACTGGCTACCTCAGGGTGACACAGGCTATGGGGATGGGAGAAGTTCTGCCACGATGCAACTTTAATTTGGGGAAATCCTAGCATAGTCCAAGCGTATTTAGGAAAATAGGAATATTTATTATTTATTTATTTATTTATTTATTCGATTTGTATACTTGTAGTATACAAGTAGTACTTGACTTATAACCACAATTGAGCCCCATATTTATGTTGCTAAGCAATTCAGCTGCTAAGTGAATTTTGCCCCATTTTAAAAAGTTTCTTCAACTGTTGTTAAGTGCATCATCAGTCAAGTTAGTAAAAGGGTTAAGTGAATCTGACTTTCCCATTAATGTAGCTTGTTACAAAGTTATAAAAGGTGACCACATGACCCCGGGACGTTGCCGTCACAAATATGAACCAGTTGCTAAATATCTGAATTTCAATCATGTGACCATGAGGTTGTAAGGGTGAAGAAACAGTCATGTCCCTTTTTCCAGTCCTATTGTAATTTTGAAGAGTCACTAAATGAAACTTTATAAATCAAGGACTATCTGTAGTTGTTTCTCATTCAGTGAGGTTCTTCCATAGTTGCCAGAACAGTAAATTGGCATGAAATTGACCTCCAAGAGCTGGAGGGTCTTTTTAATGCTTTCTTTTTTTCCCACTAAGAAAGGATTAAAAGGACCCAAACCCCTTGTATTATGTAAAGAAGCATGATGATGATGATGATGATGATACTAATAATACTAATACTACTAGTAATAAATGAATAAATATTTAAAATTTTTAAAAAAGGTGATTCTACTGGGATTTGAACCCCAATCGCTAGATTCAAAGTCGAGCGTGCTAACCATTACACTATAGAATTAGCTATATTTCTGGCCTCTCTTCCAAGCAAGTAAAGGGAGGCCAGGAAGAAGTATACGTGACATCAAAACTCCTCCCCTGGAATTCCATCGTGGGGTTTCCCAGCTGCTTTTGCTTGCAGCGCGGCAAGCAAAAGGAGGTGGGGAATGCCACGATGGGATTCCCCACTCTCCTCCCAGGTGGTGGTGTTTGAGGGAACGCAGAACTCGAATCCCGAACTTCGGCACGGATTTTAAAAAGAATTCGGGTTTGGGTCCAGCATACCAAACATCGCAAAATTCGGTACGGACCCGAATTGTGCGAGTTCGGTTCACCCAACATTAGTCCTCAGGTTATGACCACAATTGGGAGCAGAATGCCTGTTGTTAAGCAAGATAGTTGTTTATGATGGGTAGGACTCAAGAAGTGCAGAAATAAATGCTTCCAAGATCAACAAAAACTTAAAATAAAAGAGACAATGCAAATCTTGGACTCGGTCTAGATCAGACTGAATCCCAGTATTGCAGAGTATAACTGGTAGCTAAAATTGGTATCTGTCTTTTGTTCTAGATGTCAAGTGTATAAAAAGCAGATCGTTTGGTAGAATAAGAATAACAATAGTGGCAACTTTAGCTGTAACTCAGAAGTCTTTTCTGTAAGCAGTTGGCCTTTTTGCTCTTAGAAATCTTTGGGATGCCATAAAACAAAATAGTTTCTTGATGGAATTCTTTGTGAGCATATTTATACATCCAATGATATATGATCATTTTCCTTATCAGTAGAAAGCAGGATGCAAAGCCTAGAAGAGATAAGCCAACCTCTGCTCTAACTCGGACTGAAAAAACAGTTCTGAGACCAGGATGAGACCAACCCATCTTCTGCTGGTGGCATCTCATAATGCTAGATATTTGCCATGTTTTATTCCATCCTTTTTCATGAACCATTCAAAGAACCACCTGACTAAATGAATTTGTTTCTCAATTTTCTCTTTATCCTAGGTCCTCCAGGGATACCTGGCTCAGCTGGACAAACAATTGTGGTTAAAGGTGATCAAGGACCACCTGGTCCTTCAGGACAGCCTGGAATGAAAGGTCTACCTGGTCTCACAGGGCCTCCAGGTTTGCCAGGTAAGTTCTTTCTGGACAGGTAACAATATGGACGGGGGTCATTAGATGTCTTCTGACATTCAACTAAAGTAATATTGATAGGGTCTTGGCAAGCAATCTAAACGAATTCATTAAACAAAAATATATCCATAGGTTCAATGGGTCTTCCCGGTGATGTTGGACGTGATGGTCCTCCTGGTTTTGATGGTCCAGCAGGACGAAAAGGGGATAGAGGACTCACAGGCCAGCCAGGTAAAGTGAATGCATCATTTCTGTTGGTGGGAAGGGGGAAGAAGAGGGTGTCAAGCAGTATCGGGTTGCTACTGGTATGAATAAGGACGGCCTACAATTGAGCAAAAATTGAGCTGTGCACACAGATTTGTTTCGGGAATTCCAGCGAGATTTTGCTTAGCAAAATCTCGCAAGGGGATGCGCACGAGAGAGATTTGGGCGATCTGAATACCAAGGGATGAGAAAAATCTCACTGATACGCCCCCGCGCGCCCACAGAAATAAAGTTGCGCGCACAGCGTAGCGGTAGCAGCGAAATCAGGAATCCACCCCTGGTGTCAAGCAATGAAGAGAGACATAAATCCACTCTCATTTCGGGGTTCAATTGAATATCCAGAAAGTTCAAAATCTTTGGAAGCTTTTCTTCAGCTTTTATTGCCAGAAAATGCACCTTGTAAGGGGCCCTTTCCAGGGTTACAGGAGAAGATGGTCAACGGTTTTGAAGGCAGAAGAGGGCTCTATGCCCCAATGGTAGATAAAGCAGCAAAACCATATTCTAGGACAATGATGGCGAACCTATGGCATGGGTGCCACAGGTGGCATGTGGAGCCATATCTGCTGGCATGCAAGCCATTGCCCTAGCTCAGCTCCAGTTAATTAAGTCACATTATTTGAATAGCCACAAAAAGGACAAATGATAGACAGCATTGTTTGTTGAGGAGCACAGTAACATTTTAAGGTTTTGTACTGAAACCCACAAGGTTCAGTATGATAAGAGATTAGGCAAGAAGCTCAATTTTCTTGAATTGCTATAAAAGTTCAGTTCTGAACTTTTCTGATTAAAAAGATTAAAGCATTTATGGGTAAAAACATGCTATTTAATTATTTCCTATTTTAAAAATAATTAAGGATCATACTAAGGTACTAGAGAAGGAAGGACAATAAAAAAACCTTAAGTATTCAATATATAGTGCATACACTTACTACCCCCACTGCATCCCCCTCCCCCTATGGAGACAGCAGTGCATTACTGGAGAAGGGAAACTTTGACTGCCAACCTCCACTGCCTTGTGGCTCTATCCATCAGTGGAAAAGGTTTCAGGAGGAAAGATTGAGTCAAAATCCGGGGCTGGAGTCCCGGAAGCACTTTGGGATTCTGTACAGCCACGTTCTGATAACTCCTGTGACGTAGCTGGGACCAATTGTATTGGCTTTGCCATTCCACTGGATTATTTCAGAGACTTGGAGCGGGGGGATCTGCTGCTTGGGTAACAGTCTATCCTCCACACTAACCTACTCAGGCCACGTGCTCTGGAGAGGTCAATCCAGCTTTGCATACGGCATTTTAGGAACTCTTTCCAGAGCATGATTCCACAGTCTTTTGAAAATGAAGGGTGCCAATGAATATTGCCAGAAAATCAAAGGCAGTGTGGTGTCAAAACATAAGGGAAGGCACGCCCTTGCATCCAATGTCACAACGTGTCTTTCTTCAGTTGTGTCGGGATAGGAAGCAAAGCTTCTGTAACTGGTCTTAAGGGATGTCTATCCAAAATCAGTCCTGGATAATCTGTGTCAACTTTGGGGCTGCTGTTTAGAAGGCCAGTGGTTCTGAGATTTCAGATTTGCACCTGTCCATCTGTTGAGAGATGTGATTGACTTTGTTCATCCTACACACACACACAGGTCTGCGTGGTTCACAGGGGCTTCCTGGCCCTGATGGATTGCAGGGCCCTCCAGGACCCCCAGGAACAGGTTCAGTTGCTCACGGATTCCTTATAACCCGTCACAGCCAAACCACCGATGCCCCCTTCTGCCCACCAGGAACCAACCGGATATTCGATGGGTTTTCCCTTCTCTATGTACAAGGAAACGAGAGAGCTCATGGGCAGGATCTGGGTAAGGTTCCCTATTTGCTATGGGAAGGTGGTTTTTTTTTTATGAAGACGGCATCAGAAGGCTCTTCTATTATAATCAGAAGTCATATTTCAGTCCTTTTGTGCTTTTTTCTTTCTTTTCTGAAGCAGTTTGGGCAGGTAATTTAGGGAAGCAGTGGCTTGACTGAAGCTTAGGAGATTTCTTCTCTTTCTGTACCCATGAGAGTCATGCAATAAAAATCCCTTCAATCTGGGTGGGGGGGCTGTACCTAAAGTCCCTGGTCTTCCTCACCCAAGACTACAGTGGTGCCTCTACCTAAGAACGCCTCTACTTACCAACTTTTCTAGATAAGAACTATTCAAGATTCTTTTGCCTCTTCTCAAGAACCATTTTTCACTTACAAACCTGAACCTCCAAAACTGTAACTGGAAAAGGCTGGGAGAAGCCTCTCTGGGGCCTCTCTAGGAATCTCCTGGGAGGAAACAGGGCCAGAAAAGCCAGGAGAAGCCTCCGTGGGACCTCTCTAGGAATCTCCTGGGAGGAAACAAGGCCTCCACCCTCCCTGTGATTTTCCCAATCGCACCCATTATTTGCTTTTACATTGATTCCTATGGGAAAAATTGCTTCTTCTTACAAACTTTTCTACTTAATAACCTGGTCACGGAATGAATTAAGTTCATAAGTAGAGGTACCACTATACTTGATCATCCATTGAGATGGCACCTGCATCTCTTGAAGCCGTGTTTGAGGAGCATCTCCTGCAATAGAACCATGAAGCATGTGAGGATGGTGTTAAGATCTTTGGGTGTATCATTTCCCTACCTGGCATTCTGTATTTCCACTGGAGACTGCAACTCCTTGGTTAGGAATTCTGGGGGCTGTAGCCTTAACACAGTTATGGTGTGCCAGATTGAGAAGAGCTAGTCTCCTGATACAGAAAGCAAAAGAGGGCTTCACATTCAGGGTGACTGATAGATTAATAACATCTCACCTTCACCCACGCTCATCCTATTCCTGTTGTGGCCCACCAACATGTGCCAGTCCTGGAGTCTGCGTCAGAGGCAGAGATGGGTCAGGGCAGCTTGACAATTATCAGTTACCTTTGGCGTCAGACAGCACTGAGGCAGAGGAACAGCTGGAGCCTGTTCCCAGTGTTTAAGTTTTATTGAATGTATAGGTCACCCAACTCCTGATGGATTCTGTGTGCACATGTGCAGAGTTTCCAGACAAAGGGAACAGCTGAGGAACAAGGGTAGACTTCAGAGTAAGACCACAGGTAGACAATGAATGCCTCCTCCCATAGGCAATAAAAGAGGAGCGAATGGGGAGGGGAGTTTGCAGGAGTCAATTGGTTTGCTTAATTGGTTCATGACTCTCAGAAAATCCTTGCCAGGTTTTGAAGATATCGGCCTGGCAGCTCTCCAAGCCAGATAAGGTCTGTGACTGCAAATGCTCTCTTGAAAGACTTCGTTGGAGGTGAATGTGAGAAATTCACAGCAATTGAATAAAAACGGGTTTTTTATTGGGACAAGGAGCTTGCTTCATGGTTTGGGAACGCTTAGGTCAGAACCACTCTGTCTCTCTCCATCTTAAGAGCCGGGGTGGCACAGTGGTTCGAGTGCAGCCCTGCAGGCTCCTTCAGCTAACTGCTAGCTGTAGTTCAGTAATTCAGATCTCACCTCCGGCTCAAGGTTGACTCAGCCTTCTATCAAATGAGGGCCCAGATTGTTGGGGGCAATAGGCTGATTTTATAAACCGCTTAGAGAAGGCTGTAAAAGCACTATGAAGTGCTATATGTCCAAATGCTATTGCTATTTAGCTACGGCTGTATATTGTACTGTATTATTTATTCTTGTACTATTTTATTTATATTTGTCTTTACACTATTGTAACCTGCCCAGAGATACCATCTGGTAAGATAGCTAGAAAGCAAGAAAGCAGGAAGGAAGGGAAAGGGGCTTTTGGAGATTGATTTGATTTGATTTGATTGTCGCCCTTCTTCAAAGACTCGGGGGCAGCAGGTTGAGGAAGGATGGTTGAGGAAGGAAGGAAGGTAGGAAGGAAGGAAGGAAGGAGGGAAGGGGAAGGAAGGAGGGAGGGAAGAAAGGAAGGAAGTGGGAGGGAGGGAGGGAAAGGAATACCTGTTTCATATCTCATTCATACAAATGGCATCTTTTGTTTGTTAGGCACTGCTGGCAGCTGTCTCCGCCGTTTCAGCACCATGCCCTTCATGTTTTGCAACATCAACAACGTCTGCAACTTTGCATCTAGGAATGACTACTCCTATTGGCTTTCCACTCCTGAGCCGATGCCAATGAGTATGGAGCCACTAACTGGAAAGAATATCCAACCTTTTATTAGCCGGTGAGCAACAAATTTGTAGCTTTCAAGTAGAAGGGAAAAAAGTCAAGTCCTGCACTGGTTTTTCTCATCCCTCTATACCAGTGGTTCTCAACATTTCTAATGCTGCGACTCCTTAATTCAGATCCTCATGTTGCGGTGACCCCCAACCATAAGTCTAGCGTCAATTCTCCCAACAGAGCTTTAAGCTGATTGGCAGGGAGGTCAGAGGGACACCCCCACTGTAAATGCCTGATTGATCAGATTGTAAAAATATGTTCCAAGGTGCCAGAATAGAAGCTTTAGTTCCTAACACCCGGGGAAATTTGTCTTTTCCCACGATCTTAGGCAACCCCTGTGAAATGGTCATTCAACCCTCAAAGGGGTCCCGACCCCCAGGTTGAGCACCACTGCTCTATATGGTGATGCTGATGTTGAATGTGGAAAACCAGGGGACCAGTAGTTCTAGAAAACTACAAGATATGTTTTATGTTGGATGTACTTTTAGGTATAAAATAAAGCATTTTTTGTTTTGTTTTGAATGGAGAAGTCCCAATTCCAGTTAGGGCAAATTCTAAAAAAACTGAAGGCAGTTTGTTTGTTTGTTTGTTCATTAATTCATTCATTTAATTAAATAATAATTATTTAATTCAATTTGTGTGCTGCCCAATTCCCTAGGGACTCTAGGCAGCTCACAGCCAAAAACTGAAAACATGCAGTATAATATTAGGACATCTTAAAAAAAAAAATTTTTAAACAATTTAAAACTGACAGTAACGAAAAACCATACATGCCATTTGTGGCTGGATCTTGTTGGTGCACCATTGAGTCAATAACCCCAAACCTGCCAGAAAAGCCAGGTCTTTACAGCTTTACAGCTTTCTAGAAGGCCAGGAGGGTGGGGGTAGTCCAGATCTCAGGAGGTAGCTGGTTCCAACTAGTCAGAGCCACCACAGAGAAGGCTCTCCCCTGCAACCCCGCCAGTCGACATTGTTTAGCTGATGGGACCCAGAGAAGACCAGCCGTGTGGGCCCTTATCGGTTGGTGGGAGCTATGTGGCAGAAGGTGGTCTCGAAGATAGTCCGGCCCTAAGGCATGTAATGACCAACACCTTGAATTGTGCCCTGAGATGAATTGGGAGCCAGTGTAGTTTGCAGAGAGTTGCTGTAATGTCGATGTACCTAAGTGCACCCACAACAGCTCACACACCTGCATTCTGGGTAACAATAACAACAGAGTAACAGAATGACAAAATAACAGAATAACTATCAGAATAATGGAATTGGGAGGAATCTTGGAGGTCTTCTAGTCCAAACTCTTGCTCAAACAGGAGACTTTATACCAGGGGTCAGCAACCATAAATACTCAAAGAGCCATTTAGACCCGATTCCCACAGAAAAGAAAACTCCGGGAACCACAAAACCCTTGTACCTGACTATTTCCTGAGTGGCCATAGAACTGTTCTGTCGAGCTCTCTGGTAGAATCCTCCCAAAAATGCACAGATACAATTTCAGACACACACAGGTTTGAAAATTCAAAACAATGTTCTTTATAATGAAAATTCACTTAAACCAAGCCCTCTTTTGGGATAGCAAAGAGTACTTGTCTCCAAACAAACTGGTAATTTGTACAAGTCCCTTATCAGTTCTGTGAAACTTAGCTTGCAGCTGTGAGGCAATTCACAGTCCTTATTCTTTCACAAAGTGAAACACACTTTGCTCTGGTTTAGTTTCAAAGCGGGGAAAAATCAGCACACTAAAGGTCAAAGTCACTAAAGCAGTCACGAAACACAACAATCAGATAATCCTCCACAATGGCCAAACCCACAGGCTGCTATTTATAGCAGCCTCACTAATTACCACAGCCCCACCCAACCACAGGTGGCCTCATTTTCTTTGATAATAATCTCTCAGTTGTTGTTGCCTATGCATCGCTCTCCGCATGTGTGGCTGTATCATTAACTCTTGTTCTGAATCCAAGGAGGAGCTAGATAATTGATCTCCTTCTGACCTGACTGCCCCACTCTCCTCCTCCCTGTCACTCATGTCTTCTTGGTCAGAGGAGCCTTCATCAGCAGATTCCACCGGGGGCAAAACAGGCCTGCAGCATGTGGATGTCTCCCCCACATTCATAGTCCTTGGGGCAGGAGCAGGGCCAGAGCTAACCACAACACAGAACTAATGTATGTAGTTGAATTAAACATTCTGTTTTCTTATGAAACTTCTCTTTTCTTGGATTATCCATGGCTGGCCTGCTGGGGGTCAAAAAACTCAATAAATTATGTACCGGTGTGTTATCACACATTGGCGGTTGTGACACATATTTTGAGCGACGGAACTGCAGCAGAGAGATGAAAGAGCCACATGCGTCTCCAGAGCCGTGGGTTGCTGATCCTGCTTTATACCAATCTCAGATAAATAGCTGTCCAATCTCTTCTTGAAAACCTCCAGGGATGGAGAACCCACAACTTATTGAAGCAAGAAGTTGTCCACTGGTTAATTGTTCTGTCAGGAAATATCTCCTTAATTCTAGGTTGGTTTTCTCTTTCATTAGTTTCCATCCATTGCATCTTACTCAGAAAAATGGCTATCCAATCTTTTAATTATCTCCACTAGAATGCAGTTTCCTATCCTTAGGTTAGGCACATTTAAAAGCAGGGTTATCAACCGATTTCTTAGAGAAATAATTTATGAGCTGCTATTACTATTCATGGTTCAATGGAGCCTTCCTGATTGGAGACAGGGAATCACTGAATACCAAGAGATGAGAAAAGCGAATTGGAAGACATTTCTGAAATACTATTACTTACTTACTTACTTACTTACTTACTTACTTACTTACTTACTTACTTACTTACTTACTTACTTACTTACTTACTTAATTAATTACTTACTTAATTACTTAATTACTTAATTACTTAATTACTTAATTACTCACTCACTCACCCACCCACCCACCCACCCACCCATCCATCCATCCATCCATTCATTTAAATTTAAAGGCTGCCCTTCTCCAAGTGGACTCAAGATGGCTTACAAGTATAAAAAGACACAAATAAAATACAGTTATAAAAATGCAATTTAAAACCTACAAACTTTTCGAGATACAAACCTGGGGTTTAAGATTTTTTTGCCTCTTCTTACAAACCATTTTCACCTTACAAACCCACCGCCGTCGCTGGGATGCCCCGCCTCCGGACTTCCGTTGCCAGCGAAGCACCTGTTTTTGCGCTGCTGGGATTCCCCTTAGGCTCACCTCCATGGGAAACCCCACCTCCGGACTTCCATGTTTTTGTGATGCTGCAGGGAAATCCCAGCAAGGGAATCCCAGCAGCGCAAAAATGGGCGCTTCACTGGCAACGGAAGTTTGGAGGTGGAGTTTCCCAGCGAGGGAAGCCTCAGTGAAATCGCAGCATCGCAAAAACACAGAGGTCTGGAGGTGGGGTTTCGAGGAGTTTGGTGTTTTTGCGATGCTGCAGTTTCACTGATGCTCCCTTCGCTGAGAAACCCCACCTCCAGACTTCCGTTGCCAGTGAAGAGCTCGTTTTTGCGATGCTGGGATTCCCCTGCTGGGATTCCCTTGCAGCATCGCAAAAACACAGAAGTCCAGAGGTGGGGTTTCCCATGGAGGGGAGCCTCAGGGGAATCCCAGCAGCACAAAAATAGGCGCTTTGGCTGGCAAAAAGGATGGATTTGGGGCTTGCATGCATTAATCACTTTTCCATTGATTCCTATGGGAAACATTGTTTCATCTTACAAACTTTTCACCTTAAGAACCTCATCCCGGAGCCAATTAAGTTTGTAAGACAAGGTATCACTGTATGTCTAAATATACTGTACTGTACATATGATGTGTAAGACAAATATATTTCATGCATTCCTAGTTACTGGCCGGGACAGAATATAACACTCAATGGTCCCAGGCCAACCGGCAGAGCCATGTTTTTAAAGCCTTTCCAAAGGCCATGAGGTTGGGGACCATACGAATCTCCAGGGGAAGTTAGTTCCAGAGAAGCAGAGCCACCACAGAGAAGGCTCTTCCCCATGGCTCCACCAGGCAACATTGCTTGGCTGACAGGACCTGGCGAAGGCCGACTCTGTGGGATCGTATTGGTCACTGGGATGTATGAGCAGAAGAAGGTCCCACATGTAATCTGCTCCTAAGCCATGTAGGACTTTATAGGTAATAACCAACACCTTGAATTGCTTTTCAAGACCAATAGGAAGCCAGTGCAGTTCACAGAGTGATGGAGTTACATGGGTGTATCTAGGTACATCCGTGACTGCTCGTACAGATGAATGTGTGTCTTGCTTATAGACTTTCCTGGAAATTCTGCTTGGCCTATGGATGAAATAAATTGCCGAGCCATTACTCCACTGTTATTGTTTTCAATCTGTTGATACAGCTTCTTCTCCTCCTATTCCCTTTTTTTAGTTGTGCAGTCTGTGAAGCTCCTGCGATGGTCATAGCAGTCCACAGTCAGACCATTCAAATCCCCTCGTGTCCACAGGGCTGGAACTCTCTCTGGATTGGATATTCATTCATGATGGTATGTGGGGCTTTCACTAAACATTTGTACAATAACAACTCAGGTGCCTGTGAGTCCATCCATTTTAAGAGTCCCTTTTAGGCCTACAGAACCAGGAGAGCTGGAAAAAGGGATGAGGAAGAAAGGAAACCCTTGTGGTCCTCAACCTTTCTAATGCCGCGACCCCTTAATACATTTCCTCATGTTGTGATGATCCCCAGCCATAAGCCTGCGCCAACAGAGCTTTAAGCTGATTGGCAAGAAGGTCAGAGGGAGACCCCCACTATAAACGTCTGATTGGTCGGATTGTAAATACAGTATATGTTCCAAGGTGCCAGAATAGAAGCTTCGGTTCCTAACACCGTAGGAAATTTGTCTTTTCCCAGGGTCTTAGGCAACCTCTGTGAAATGGTCCCAACCCCAAGGTTGACAACCACTGTCCTAAAGAAATATGGGGAGTTTTGGAAATGACCTTAGAAAAGGAGGCCTGTGGAAACCATTGGTGCAAAAAAAAAAAAGTCCAGAGAAGTGGGGGGTCATTAAAAGTAACTTTTAAGGGAAAACATGACCAGACTTTCAAGATTCTGTTGTTATAGGTAGTCCTCTACTTAAAGCCATTCATTTAATGACCATTCAAAGTTGCAACAGCACAATAACAATTACAGCCTAGCCAAAGACACGGGGTCAAAATTCAGAAGTTTGGCAGCAGGCATTACTGGCAGCTATCACCATAATTTTGGTAGTATAAGATGCACCTTCCCCCCCCCCCCCAAAAATGAAAGTGGAAATGTTGGTGCGTCTTATACACCGAATACTGCCATTTTTGGCTTCCCAAAGCTCTGCTCCTGCGTCCCAATTTTGCAAAAAATGGGGCTGTTTTTCACAGCTGATTTGGGAGGCTTGCAGATCTTCCTGGAGCCAGGAAAGACAAAAAAAATTTTCTTACTTACAGTTTAGGTTTTATTGGATTAATAAGCCGCCCAACTCCTGGTGGTCTCTGGGTGGTGTACAATGATAAAAACAATATACGTACCACAATTAAAACCTAATGAAAAAACAGTCATCACATTCTGGGCCAGAGCAGAGTATTATAGCTCAATGGCCGCAGGCCTGCTTGCAAAACCATTTTTTTAAGGCTTTCCGGAAGACCAGGATGGTGGGGACGGGTGCAGATCTCCAGGGATGGTTGGTTCCAGAGAGCCGGGGCGGCCACAGAGAAGGCCCTCCCCAGCAGCCCCACAAATTGACACTGTTTGGCCGATGGGACCCAGAGTAGGCCAACCCTGTGGGCTCTAATCTGCCTCTGGGAAATATGAGGCAGAACACGGTTACCTATTTGAAATCTTGGTGCATCTTGTACACTGGTGCGTCTTATAGTCTGAAAAATATGGAAAGTTCTGCATGGTTTACAACATGCTCGCTGGGGAATTCTGGGAGTTGAAGTCCACACCTCTTCTGGTTGCTTTAGAAATGCTGGCTTAAGGTGATCATTGATTTACCTACAGTGATTTGGTTTATTCTAGCACACCAGTGCTGGGGCAGAAGGATCCGGGCAGGCCTTGGCTTCTCCTGGCTCTTGTCTCGAGGAATTCCGCTCAGCTCCCTTCATTGAGTGTCACGGCCGAGGGACCTGCAACTATTATGCCAATTCATACAGTTTTTGGCTGGCAACTGTGGAAATAGCAGAAATGTTTAAGTAAGTGTGCCTACTTTTCTTTATACGCACATTGGATAGACACAGCATTCTAAATTGTGGTTTCTTTAGCTGTAGCATCATTTGTCACTCAGCAGACAGGTTGGATTCACATGATAACAATAGCACTTATATACCTTTTTATAGCCATCTCTAAGTGGTTTACAGAATCAGCATTTTGCCCCTCATTTTACCTACCTTGGAAGGATGGAAGGCTGAGTCAATCTTGAGCCTGGTGAGATTTGAACTGCCAAATTGCGGGCAGCTGGCAGTCAGCAGAAGTAGCTTGCAGTACTGCACTCTAACCACTGCACCACCATGGCTCATAACTTGCAGAACCAAATCTCAACCCCAAAATTAATTAGGATACCAATAGAAGAGAATACAGTGGTACCTCTACTTAAGAACTTAATTCGTTCCGTGACCAGGTTCTTAAGTAGAAACGTTCTTAAAGTAGAAGCAATTTTTCCCATAGGAATCAATTTAAAAGCAAATAATGCATGCAAACCCATTAGGAAAGAAATAAAAGCTCGGAATTTGGGTGGGAGGAGGGGGAAGAAGAAGAAGAGGAGGACAGTTGCTGCCGAAGGAAGAAGGTGAGGTGAGGGGAATCAAAAAAATCCAAAATTTTAAGGCTTTAAAAAAAAAAGAGTGACTGAGGCAGCGAGGAGGAGCATGCGCCTCCCATACACCAGGCGCGAGGCTGCCTCCCATACACTGCACCAGAGAGAGAAACTCAGGTGGGGGAGAGGGGGGAACCTCCCACTCCTTTGACCGAAAGGTGGCTGCTGCTACTGCTGCTGCTACCTGCTTCCTCTTTCTTCCCATGCTGAAGGGCTCCTCTCGCTTGCTCGCTTTGTAGCCGGTGCCTTTCCTTCAATGTGATGACTCCTCAGTTTGGCTGAAGCCAAGTTGATCTGGCCAGGATGAAGTGCCCCTTTTACCTTTCCGTGCTCAGACGCTCCGGGAGGCAACCTCATGCCGGGTGCATGAGAGACAACGTGAAGGAGTCACCACAGCAAAGTGGTTTATTCCCTCTCCAAGCGCCCAGAGAAAGGAAAATGCTCCGTTCACTCTGGGCTGCCAAAGCCTCCTTAAGCACCACTGAAAGGTTCCTCTGGCAGTCCAGAAAAGCCCAAGATGGGCAGGATTAAAAGGGAAATGGAAGGAAACTGGCCAGGCTTTCATGCCGCTCTCCAATTTCCTGGGAAATTTTTCTGGCCTCGGGTTCTTAAGTAGAAAATGGTTCTTAAGAAGAGGCCAAAAAATCTTGAACACCCGGTTCTTATCTAGAAAAGTTCTTAAGTGGAGGTGTTCTTAGGTAGAGGTACCACTGTATATTGTTTTACTCAGTGTTGAAATGAGGGGTCCTTGGTGCTTGGGAGGTGAAGTCCACAAGTCCAAAAGGTACCAAGGTTGGATATCTCTAGCAGGCGGGGGTTGATACTTACTGCTGCTACTGGTATGATGTGCGCACAGCTCGGCGTCATCAGTATGCAGACCCATGCACCCCAGCAAGATTTTGCTTCCATGCATGTGCAGAAGCAAAAAAGATTGAAACTGCACACATGTGTATCCTCCTGCAACATTTCTCTTCCAACGCATTTGCAGAAGCAAAATCTCACTGGGGTACGTGCACACACAAGCCAGTGAGGCAGAGCTGCATGCACAGCTACATTTTAGCTACTGATTCACAGTAGCGAAAAGCAACCCAATATGGATCCCTAACTTAGATTTTTTCCACCCTTATCTTCCACCCAATCATGATGTGTCTTCTTTGCATTTCTGTTGACCAGTAAACCTCAGTCGGAGACTCTTAAGGCTGGCGATCTTCGGGCCCGTATCAGCCGATGCCAAGTTTGCATGAAGAGGACGTAATGCATCAGATTTTTTATTACAAGAGAAACACACAGCAACTGAGAAATCTTTTAATGCACTGTCCTTCAGCTATACCAATGGTGCTATTGTGGAAAAGGAGGAGGAGGAGAAGTTTGAAGAAGGGATACTCCTGTTGATGCAGATCTCAGTGCCTCTCCCAGAAGGAGAACCCCCAAAACCAACGTGTTGCATTTTGGGGATCGGGGCGGGTTAGAAATTTGGCTCCTAAACAAATTTATTAATTAAAGGAATCAATTGAAGGACCTGTGGAAAAGATAGTGAAGATATGGGAAGATTGGGAAGATTTTGAAGACGTCAACCTTTTCCTGTAAGGACTGAAAATATGCTCTTTGCCAAATTGATCCCCAAAAAACAAGATGCCACCCCCACCCCCAAAAATAAAAACAATTCCTGCAAGGAGGAGACTGTGCTGTGCCAAGAAACCCCACATTGTGGTGCTATGGATCCTACTGTATTCCCAGATTTTGATATGAAATGTTTAAACTTATTATTTTTTTTCCTTTGTAAGTAATGAAATGTGTATATTGCGTAAACACATTTTTTTTTAGTTTCCAACTTCTCCATCATTTAAACACAAGCTAGCCTAAGCTCATTAACATCACCAAAAGAAATCAAGCCAACCTATATATATATAAATATATATATTAAAATATATAAATAAATATATATATATATTAAAAAACTGAGAAAGGTCAAATGAAAAGAGACACTATTCTAAGTCAGGAAACAGTGTCTACAAATCTGTTTTCTTTTTCCCCTCTCGCACACTCACACACACACTTGGTCCCAGCGAACTACTACTGAGTTTTTAAAAGTTTTATTTCCTTCCCTGGGTTTGACTCACATTTTATTTGGAAAAAAAAGTATAATAATGTTGTAGCCTTTTAAAAGCAAACAGAGCTGTTAATTAATGTCTATATTGTATGCCACTCTCTTGATAATTTTATTTGTCCATAAGAGCAACAAAAAGCAGATCATTCTAAAGGGTTTTATTTTCTCATACTCTGTGAAATATTAGATCCGCCTCCTTGCCAAACTGATCCCTTTTCTTTTAGATCCTGTAATCTCTAGCTAGGAAACACCACTAACAGCCATGCCGATTAAGAATTGTAGGAGTTAAGATCCAAATGATCAAAGGGCTTCTTATGCATGAAGACAGTTTTATAGTCTTTTGTGAAGAAACAGCAATTAAAAGTCATTCATTAGAATGACATTAATTTATGTTGGTTCAGCTGACCATACCTTCAAAGTATACAGGTAGCACAAAGTTTATAACTATTATTCATGTACACACAATGCACACCCAAATCCACTTTCCCCCAGACATAATGTCTAGTATTTTATCCAAATAACTGTACACTTTGAAAATCCTTTTGACTGAAATAAAGTGAAAAACTAGTGAAGACTATTTTTGTTCATAGCTCGCTGCGTAACAGTTGTTCAGCACATTTCTATGTGTGTATTGTAGTTCCTTCCAGTGAAACTGCCCACAAGTCAAACTACTTATATTATATCTTGCATGATAATATATTTTTAGAGTATAAGACACACCTTAGGGGTTTTTTTGGGGTGGGGGAATAATAATAATGATAATGATAATGATGATGATAATAATAATGATGATAATAATAATAATAATAATAAGTTGTTTTTTAAGTCCTAACCAGGAGATAAAATAATGTGCTGAACCTGACCAGAGTAAGGGTGCTAGCCAAAAGAATACCTGGTAGGCAGATTTCTTCCCCATTCAAATCTAATAAATGATGATGATGATGATAATAATAATAATAATAATAATAATAATAATAATAATAATATTATTATTAATTAGATTTGAATGGGGGAGTAATCTGCCTACCAGGTATTCTTTTGGCTAGCACCCTTACTCTGGTCAGGTTCAGCACATTATTTTATCTCCTGGTTAGGACTTAAGAAACAACTTATTCAGAGGGAGTAGCAATGAAAAAAAGCCTGCAAAGACTTAGGGCTGGAAAAAACATTCTTCAGGGGGAATAGCAATGAAAAAAAGCCGGCAAGCTGGTAAGACCCAGGAAGATTATTAGCACCATATTAAGGCTGGGGGTAAAAGCTTAGGTAAAAGCTACATTCTGAGTATAAGATGCACTCAAATTTTCAGCCTCTTTTTTTTGGGGGGCGGGAGGTGCATCTGAAAAATACAGTATCTATGGATAACATTATATACATGTTTGTACATTGGTACCAAACAGTAATCAAGCCAGATTTATCCAATCTTGGTTACGCTGACAGGTTTTGTGTATAACATTTTAGGGGAGAAAGGTTCATCATTCATCATCAACATTATCATCATGATCTATATAAAGGTAGTCTTCAACTTACAACAGTTCATTTAGTGACCGTTCAAAGTTACAATGGTACTGGAAAAAGAGACTTATGACTGTTTTTCACGCAACCATTGAAGCATCCCTGTGGTCACATGCTCAAAATTCAGCATGCCACAAGTGACACATGAAGCCATATTGGTGTGCATGTGAGCTCAGGTCCGGTGTGCATGTGCACACAGGCTAGCTGATTTTGGGGCCTTCTGGGCCCACTGGGAGTCTGGAAACTGCCTGCTTTCAGCCTGTGGAGAGTGGGGAAGGCCGTTTTCACCCTCCGCAGGCTCCTAGAAAGGCTCTGGAGACAAAAAATGAGTTTCCAGTTCAACCGGAAGTCAGCAAATGGAACATTTCCAGCCTATGGAGGACCTCCGGGGTGATGGGGAAGGTTGCTTTCACTTTCCCCAGCCTCCTAGAATGGCTCTGAAGCCTGGGGAGAGCGAAAAACGGATATGCCATCATTGTTTTGGCACACGAACCAAAAAAATCACTGTTCTAGAGGGTAAGTACATCTTGTTAAGGAGTGTGAAGAATGATGCTTGAATTATCAAGGACATGCACTGAGGAAATGTGGGGTTCCAGCAGATATCCAGGAGATATGCGTAATTATTCAGTCATACAAAACAGATACATTAAAATTCAATTAGTGTTTACTTTAGAAATAGCACAGTCAAGTTACACAGTCCAGTCATACACATTCAAATCAATCAGTATCTCTCAATAATAATATTACAAGCCTGACTTACTACATCAGTCACAGTGCATCAGCAGAAAGAACAGAGAGAGCAGCAGAGAATCATGGCTTCTGGCTCCCTCTTATGGCAATTTGCAACGCTACATCTTAAAGCTATAGTAGTTCAATACATAAAGACATTCATTGTTAGCTTGTTTATATATTGCCAACCCAACTGTTTGTACATAGTACTAACACATCTCAAGAAGTTAAGGAGGGTCTTTTCTGAACCTCTCAAGGCCATTCTCACATACCACTGCAAGCTTGCTAACTGCTGTCACTTGCTATAGCCTCACTTACTATCTCTATACACATTGACCTTCCTTTGACTCAATTCTTCACCTGCATTATGGGCATGACTGTGAAGACGAAAATACTCTTTGGAAAGGACAGGTGGAAATTCAGACCCACAAAAATTACCCAAAGAGCAAAAGTACTGCAAAAAGAGATGCAAGTTGGTCCAGGCAGCAGGCTAGAATGCAGGAGATGATGAATTGTAGTCATCCTTTAGCCATGAAAGCTAGTTGGGTGATTTTGGGCCAATTTCAGGAGATGGTGAGTTCTAGTCCCACCTTAGCCATGAAAACCAACCGGGTCACCTTGGGCCAGTCCCTCCCTTTTAGCCAAAATCACTTCACACAGTTCTCATTTTGGGGAAAATAGGAGGAGGGAGATGTGTTGGATATGTTTGCCAACTGGGTTTATTGAAAAATAATAAAGACAGGGTACAAATTAATAAAATTAATGTATTAATAAAATATAATAAATAATAAAATAATAAATAATAAAACAAAAAATAAAATAAATATAAAATAATTTTATAATAATATAATATAATAATATAATATAATTATAATATAATATAAATTTAATAATATTTAATATAATATACTGTAATATATCAGGAAAAAGAAACTGCCCAGAATGAGCAAAGTAACAAACTAAGATCACTTTGTTTCTCCACAAGATGGCAGCATATCCACAAACATGGTTATGCCTCTGCTGGAGAAAAGATGGAAAAAATGAGGAGGAGGAGTGTTGTCAATCAGTGGGAGCTACTTCAGTAACAGTAACAGAGCTGAAAGGGACTTTGTAGATCTAGTCCAACCTCCCGCTCTCACAGGAGATCTCTGCTATTTCTGACAAATGGCTTATTCAGTGTCTTCTTAAAAGCCTCCAGTGATGGAGCACCCATAACTTCTGAAGGCAATTTGTTGCACTGATTAATTGTTCTCACTGTCAGAAATGTTCTCCTGGTTAGTTTCCTTGGTTAGTTTCCACCCTGTTCTGCCTACAGAGGCTTTGGTAAACAAGTTAGTTCCCTCTTTCTTCTGACAGCCCTTCAAGTATTGGAAGGCTGCTATCATGTCACCCTAATCCAGTGATGGTGAACCTATGACACGTGAGCCATTGCCCTAATTTAGCTCCAGCGTGCATGTGTATGCCGGCCAGCTAATTTTCGGCTCGAACAGAGGCATTGGGAGGGAATTTTCAGCTTCCAGAGGGCCTCCGTTTTCGCCCTTCCCAGCTCCAGGAAAGCCTCTAGACATGAGGTCTCCAAACTTGGCAACTTTAAGACTTGTGGACTTCAACTCCCAGAATAGGTGGAATAGCCATAGCTGGCTGGAGAATTCTGGGAGTTGAAGTCCATAAGTCTTAAAGTTGCCAAGTTTGAGGACCCCTGCTCTAGAGCCTGTGGAGGGCGAAAAACAGGCCTACCGGGCCCACCAGAAGTTGGGAAACAGGCCATTTCCAGCCTCCAGAGGCCTCCAGGGGGGATTTTCGCCCTTCCTAGTCATTGACTTATGATAGTGTGCGCACACACGCTTTCAGCACCCAAGGAAAAAAGGATTCCCCATCACTGTCCTAGTCCTTTATTCACTAGAAGGTTTTAAGATTGCTTAAGGATTCCTGATGTATTCTGCTGAAACAAAAGAAGATGTAAAAAATAATCATGGATTTGAGGAGGTGTAGATGTACGCAACACCCCAATGCTTACCGGAGAGCTGCCTGGAGTCACCCTTTAAACCTCAGCACATATCTTGTGTAGAAGGTTCTAACATGGATTGCAAGTGCTGCAAAAATCAAATTAACTCTCAAGACCTGGAAATCTGGCCAGCCCTGTCGTAGAATGATGGGTAATGCAAATATAATGGTGGTTACCGACTTGAGTTTCTGTTGCTTCATTGTTTGTTTTGCCTTCAGGGAACAGCAGGATTGCTGAGCCACTGAATGGACTGGAAGTATTTACTTTTCCTCCCCCCCCCCCCCCCAAAAAAAAGAAGCAGCTTCAAAACTGGTTGGACTTCTTAAAGCGACTCTAATCCTGTTGTTGTTATTGCTGTCATTTCTACTCATCAGACTTAAACATGGTGAAGTGGAATTCCAAAAAGTAACTGTCGGTATTACTTTTTTATTTTATTTATAAAATATATTATTTGCTTCCTTTTCACCTAGGAAATATTGGCATTCATAGAATCCTAGAACTGGAGGAGAAGCATAGAGGTTATTATTGTACGCTGTCTTATTATTGCTGTTAGCCGCCCCGAGTCTCCGGAGAGGGGCAGCATACAAATCCAATAAATAAATGAATGAATGAATGAATGAATAATAAATAAATAAATAAATAAATAAATCTGACCTCTTAGTTCCTCCACGAATCCTTCTTAAAACCACTTAAGCTGATAGCTGTTAGCCTAGACTTGAACACTTCCTCCCTCCCTCCTTTCCTTCCTTCCTTCCTTCCTCCTTCCCTCCATTTCTTCCTTTCTCCCTCCCTTCCTTCTTCCCTTCCTCCCTCCCCCCTTCCTTCCTTTCATTTCCATCAATCAATCAATTGGGAGGAAAGCTCCTTCCTTTTCTTTGTTGATTCTAGTATGCAGTCACTGTGTTAGAAAGTATTTTCCTAGAATTTACCTCAATGTTTCTTTCTCCTAACAAAAAATTAACCAAATTTCAGAATACAGTGGTGCCTCTACTTAAGAACGCCTCTACTTAAGAACTTTTCTAGATAAGAACCGGGTGTTCAAGATTTTTTTGCTTCTTCTTAAGAACCATTTTCTACTTAAAGCCCGGAAAAATTTCCCAGGAAATTGGAGAGCGGCACAAAGGCCCGGCCAGCTTCCTGCCATTCCCCCTTTGATCCCGGCCATCTTGGGCTTTTCTGGACTGCCAGAAGAGCCTTTCAGAGCAGCCCAGAGCGAATGGAGCGCTTTCCTTTCTCTGGGCACTTGGAGAGGGAATAAACCACTTCGCTGTGGTGACTCCCTCACGCTGCCTCCGATACACCCGGCACGAGGTTGCCTCCCGGAGTGTCTGGGCGTGGAAAGGCAAAATGGGGCGCACAACTAACCTTCTTCCTTAGTCAGCGACTGTCCTACTCTTCTTTCTCCTCCTCTTCCTCCCACCCAAATTCCGAGCTTTTATTTCTTTCCTAATGGGTTTGCACGCATTATTTGCTTTTACATTGATTCCTATGGGAAAAATTGCTTCTCCTTCTTTAGGGATTTCTTACTCCTCCGAAAACAAAAAGTTTTCTTACCTTTCCAGATCTGAATGGGAGGGGGGAAGCTCCCATTTCTTAAGTGGGCTTGGGGGTGGGGGGGTGGCTGGTTGATGGCGAAGAAATCCCTACTTTGAACAAGGGGCCAAATCTCCAACTTTTTTTTATCATGCACAACCTCTGGCTGAGCTCCTGATGTGAAACCCCCCCCCAAAGGTAGAACCAGATTCAGATGAAAAAGTGATTCCCTCCTTCACTCCCCCCTTCCTGGTGCTGCACCCCACATTGATGCTTGCATGCACAGATCCACTTTGTTACTTAAAGTGTATGGAATTTCCTAGTAGGCATTCTCCTGGCGTGAGTCACCAAGCCACATGAGCTATCAGGGATCATGCTTTGGAGAGGAGCTCCTCCTTAGAGAAAAATGGGTTCTAATTTGGGATATTTTTCCCTGCCCATTGGGTGGAAGAACTTTCCACCTTCCCCAACCCAATTATTGCATGGCAAAAGTTCAGACTGTTGAAGAAGACATTTAAAAATCAGAATGTATGTGAAGTCCCACCAAATCAAAATAGTTGTGTTAATTTTTTAAGGAAAAAAAATCAAATATTTTTAGGAGGGCTTCTTTCATTTCGTTCTGTTATTGCAAAACAGGAGAAGTTCATCATCTTCCATTTAACATGATAACAGAGTTGGAAGGGACCTTGGAGGTCTTCCAGCCCAACCCTTTGCTCAGGCAGGAAAACCCATGCCTTTTCAGATGAATGGTTGTCCAAACTCTTGTTACAAACTTCCAGTGTTGGAGCATTCACAACTTCTGGAGGCAAGCTGTTCTACTGATTAACTGTTTTAACTGTCAGGAAATTTCTTCTTAAAGTTGCTTCTCTCCCTGTTTAGTTTCCACCCATTGCTTCTTGTCCTGCCTTCAGGTGCTTTGGAGAATGACTCCCTCTTCTTTGGGGCAACCCCTGAGATATTGGAACACTGCTATCATATCTCCCCTGGTCCTTCTTTTCATCGAACTAGCCATGCTCAGTTCCTGCAACTGTCCTTCATATCTTTTAGCCTCCCATCTCCTCATCTTCTTTGTTGCTCTTCTTTACATTCTTTATAGTCTCAACATCTTTTCTACATCATGGTGACCAAAACTGAATGCAGTATTCCAAGTGTGGCCTTATCAAGGCCTTATAAGATAGCATTAACACTTCATGTGATCTTGATTTTATCCCTCTGTTTATGCAGCCGAGGATTGCAATGGCTTTTTCGGCAGCTGCAGCACATGGTTAGCAAGGAAGCAGAGAAGCAACCAGAATATAGAAAAACACAGTTGGATGTGAACTTGGCAGTCCTGTACTCCTCGAGCGTGAGAACTTAGAGCGTTTCCATAATAATAAAAATGACAACAACAGAATAACAGAGCTGGAAGGGACCTTGTAGGTCATTTAGTCCAACCCCCCCCCCCCCCGCTCAATCAGGAGACCATACACCATCTCAGACAAATGGCTGAGTATTTTCTTCAAAGCCGCCAGTAAGGAGCATCCTCAGCTTGGGAAGAGTTGTCAGGTTCTTCAGGAACCTTTAAGAAGAAACTGGAGAGCCAATTACCAAGATGGTGATGAGGACAGACGCATAGCAACATAGCAGAGATCGAGAACAAATAAGATGAAAATAACCAGGGAGAAAGACTGCATTAGGGCATATTAGGGAAAAAAAGGACAGACATCCCACTTTCTAACTGCAAAGAGAGACAAGCTGCAAAGTAGGTCTTGGAGACTTTTGGAGGCATCGGGAGCGGCAGCAGGTAAGCAGAGACGGAAGAGACGGTCGCGGTGGGAAGGGAAGGAGGGAGCGCCAATTTCAAAATTACAAGAATCAGGGGAGAGAATTCAACCACATGAGGCCACAAGAGAAAGAAGGAAACCCCCGATGCCCAGCTGATCCCCCCAAGAGCGACGAGACCTCCAGAGCCCTTGGACCCCTTCCACAAGCTCTCCAGAGCCCCGACGCCCAGCTGATTCCCCCCGAGAGCAGCGAGACCAGGCGGCTTCCCCCGGAACCTCTAGATTAAGCCCCGCAGAGACCTGACGTCCAGCTGATCCCCCCCCCAAGAGTGGTGAGACCTCCTGAGCCTTTGGAGCCCTTCCACAAGCTCTCCAGAGCCTGACACCCAGCTGATCCCCCCCAAGAGCGGCGAGACCAGGACGCTTCCCCCGGAACCTCTGGATCGAGCCCAGCAGAGCCCTGATGCCCAGCTGATACCTCTAAAGAGTAGCGAGGGCATTTGGATTCCCCCTGAGCCTCCAGATCAAACCCTTTTCAGAGCCCCGACGCCCAGCCAATTACCCCTCTCAAAGCACCAAGGGATTCCCCTCCAGCCTCAACGTGACTCCTATGGACCCCAGAGAGCTGACTGGTTGCCATTAAGGGTAAACAGACCACGTGGCCGACCAAGGACAAAAGATATCAGCGACCAGAACCTGGTAGATTCAACTAGAAACCCCCAACCCCTACATAAATGTATTCTGAACTCACCAGCGCCCCCCCCCAATCAAGCTACACATATACACGTCCCCCTAGAGGAAAGCGTGAGAAGGAAGGAAAAAAAGAAACAAGCAACAAATAACAACTAATTCAAAACAACTAACAGCAAATACATCAACAAAAACATAAATGCAACAAAAAGCACAATAATAAGACATTAACAGCACCCATCTGAACACCACCAGTCACAACTGGAAACTGAACCCCAGTCATGCCTAGTATACTAAAAGCAGAGCTGCCATCACTGCATTCTCCCTCACCCTCCCTGCAACTTACCACACACACGAAGAACGATCCACACGCACACAGAGAAGACACACCAACCATGCACATGGGAGACATACCCCCCATAAGCAAAGATGAAGATGGAACTGCCTCCATAGTGAGCTGTAGACTATGCTCTATGTACACACTCCTCCCCTCAAACCTCCAAAACTTTACTTGCATAACTAATCCAATTACTTGAAGAAAATATTGAAAACTTAGAGAAAAACCTAAGAAACCTGAAACACCAACATCAAAATGAGGAAGACCAACATACTCCCAACAAAACCAACATCCCAGTTGAGCAAAGCCGAATCAACTCCCCTGAGATAGTAAATGACTGGACACACATAACCCAAAGAAGAAAAAAACAAACCAAATACAAAACCTCTACCAATTCCAACCCACTTCCTCCCAACACCACTCCCTACAAGCAACAAGTATTCAGTACTCCTGGCAGAAGGAAATCAGCAATCACCTGACAAGGAACCACCAAGAACCAAGCACAACAAAACACCACCAAATGCCTCCACAATTAAAGCCAACCCCACCCTCCCCAACCCAACCAAAAAGAAAAGAAGAGTGCTGGTAATTGGAGACTCAATTCTCAGGGGAACTGAACCTGCCATCTGCAGACCAGACAATAAATCCAGAGAGGTATGCTGCCTTCCTGGAGCCAAAATCTCTGACATAACGCAAAACCTTACCAAAATATTAAAGCCCTCTGACTACTACCCTCTACTGGTGATCCATGCGGGAACAAACGACACAGGGAAAGACATGAATCAAATAATGAAAAACTATGAACATTTTGGCAACACAGCCAAAAGGATAGGTGCACAGGTTGTTTTTTCTTCCATTCTACCCACAAGAGGACGACACCCGGCCAGGGAACACAAAATCCCACAAATAAACTATTGGCTAAGGAGATGGTGTCACCAAAAGAACTTTGGTTTCCTTGACCATGGCATACAATATCTCCAAGAAGGGCTTCTAGCAAGAGATGGGCTACACCTCACTAGGGCTGGGAAGAACCTCCTAGGAAATCAACTAGCCCAACTCATCAGGAGGGCTTTAAACTAGACCCGAGAGGGGAGGGTGACCAAACTAAAAGATTGAACAACGAACAAAACAAGGAAGGGGGAACAAATCAAGCCCACAAATAAATCAGAGGATAAAAAATGCCCACCCAGAATCAGACACAAAAACCTAAAATGCCTGTACACAAACGCACAAAGCCTGGGGAACAAATAGGATGAATTGGAATTACTAATACACGCGGGGCAACACGATCTAATTGGAATTACAGAAACCTCTTCAAGAAAAGCAAGTCAAACAAGAAAGGAGGTGGAGTTGCACTATACATAAAAGACCACTACACTGCCACAGAACTATATCCAACCAAAGAAGATAACCCCCTAGAAATCATATGGGTTAGTATAAAAGAAGAACTTCAACACTACAATTGGAGTACAGTGATCCCTCGATTAGCACGGTCTCGATTAGTGCGAAACGCTACAACACGGTTTTTCAAAAAATATTAATTAAAAAATACTCCACGGTTTTTTTGCTATACCACGGTTTTTCCCACCCGATGACGTCATACGTCATCACCAAGAGTCACCTCTCTGTCTCTTTCTCTTTCTTTCCTGTCATTCTCTGCTTCAATCATTTTCTCATTTCTCTTTTTTTCTCCCCTTTTTTCTATCATTTCTCTCTCTCTTCCTCTCTCACACTCTCTTCCTCCCTCTCTCATCTCTTTCTTTCCTTCTCTCTCTTTCCTTCTCTCTCCCCCCCTCCACTTGCCCACGAGAAGAAAAAAAGCAACCTCTGCCGGGCAGCTCCCCTTGTGCCCCCGCTTTGTGCCTGCCTCTTGTCCCTCTCTTTTGGGGATTTTTTTTTCTTTTCTGTCTGAGTGCGTCTGTGTGAGCGCGAGAGAGGGAGTGCGTGTATGTGTGTGTGTGTCTGTTGCGGCTTGGGCTGGTCGGCCTCGGAGGCGGGAGAAGGCGAATAGGTAGCAAGCGGGGAACCCGGCGGGGTGGATGGCGGCGGCGGCGTGTGTGTGTGTGGTGGCCGCCTTCAGCTTGGGGTCGCCGCCGGCGTGCTCGAAGGACGCGCCGCCGCCCGCCTTGGAGCCCTCGAAAGCCTCGTCGTCTTCTGTGCTCTGCTCACCGCTGCTCTCCAAGCGGGGCGCAGCGGCTGGGAGCGCGCGCCTTTTCTCCCCTGCGTGGATCCTGGCTAGCCGTCGCGCCTCTCTTGAAGATGGGGAGCCTGGCGACGCGCTGTTTTCCCCCACCGAGGACAATCGGGGTAAACTCTTTTGGTTGGGAACCAACCGGCCCGGTGCTCTTTTGGCTCTCTTGGGGTTTCCCCTTTGCCTGGGCAGCAGGAAGACCCAGGGAAGGTTCCTTTGGCCGCCCAACAGCTGATCTGCTCCGCAGCGTGGCAGCAGCGAGGAGCCGAAGATGGGGTTTCCCCTTTGCCTGGGCAACGGGGAAACTCCATCTTCGGCTCCTCGCTGCTTCCGCGCTGCGGAGCAGATCAGCTGTTGGGCGGCCAAAGGAACCTTCCCTGGGTCTTCCCCGCTGCCCACACGCAAACTCCACCATCTGCGCATGTGCGGCCATGGAAAAAAAAGGGCGCGCATGCGCAGATGGTGTTTTTACTTCTGCACCACTATAACACGGAAAATCGATTAGTGCGGGAGGTCTTGGAACGTAACCCCCGCGCTAATCGAGGGATCACTGTATACTACAGACCACCCAACCAAACAGATACAATGGACAACCTCTTTACAAGCCAACTAACAGAAATATGCAACAAGCACAGCACAACAATAATGGGAGACTTTAACTACCCTGATATTAACTTGAAAACAAACTCAGCACCAAGAGGAAAGTCTGATAGATTTCTCACCAGTCTCACTGATAACTTTCTAACCCAAAAAGTGGAAACAGGAACCAGAGGGACTGCAATACTCGACCTAATATCAGCAAACAGGGAAGAAATGATAGAGGGAATTGAAGAAGAAGGGACACTGGGTGAGAGTGACCATGTCATCCTCAAATTCAACGTATAACAATCACCAACTGCTGTACCCAACACCACTAGAGTCCCAGACTTTAGAAAAGCGGACTTTAACAAGCTCAGAGCGAACCTGGGGAAAAAAACCTGGAAGGAACTTCTAAAGGGTAAAACCACACAGGAAGCCTGGGAGGCCCTAAAAAACAGTATCATAGATGCCCAAAACAATACAATCCCCATGAAAAACAGGAAAACCAAAATGAAACCAGCTTGGCTAAACAAAGAACTCGCAGACAACATAAAAGAAAAAAAAGCCAAATACAAAAAATGGAAAGAAGGACTCATAACCAAAGCGGAATATCAGCAAACAACCAAAACCTGCAAACAAAAACTAAAAACAGCAAAGGCCCAACACGAACAATACCTTGCAACGAAAGTCAAAGACAACAAAAAGTTTCTTCCAGCACATAAACAACAAGAAAATCAAGGAAACAGTCACTACACTAAAAAACGAAGACGGTAATGAAATCACAGACAACAGAACAAAGCACAGCTGCTCAACACCTACTTTGTATCAGTGTTCACACAAAATGGGACCACCTACCAACCAACCTGCAAGTCTGCAACAAATAACCCCGAAATCGAACTCAACATAGACAAAAACACAATAAGGGACTACTTGTGGGATCTCAATGAGTACAAATCACCAGGGCCTGACGGACTTCACCCCAGAGTCCTAAAAGAACTGGCAGACACCATTGCGGAACCACTTCTCCTCATCTATCAAAAAATCCTGGACCACTGGAGACCTTCTGGAAGACTGGAAATGAGCTGACGTAGTCCCCATCCACTAAAAAGGTAAAAAGAATGACCCAGGCAACTACAGACCAATCAGTCTGACTTCTATGCCTGGAAAAATACTGGAGAAAATAATTAAAAAACAACTTTGCCACTACCTAGAAACAAACCACATTATATCCAACAGCCAGCATGGGTTTGTCAGAAACAAATCATGCCAAACCAACCTCATATCATTTTTCAACACCATAACCAAATCAGTGGACCTACACAATGCAGTAGACCTCATATACTTGGACTTCAGCAAAGCTTTTGATAAAGTTGACCACAACCTCCTAATCCACAAATTAGAAAAAAATGGGGTAGGTTACAACACATGCAGATGGATAAACAGTTGGCTGTCCAACTGCATGCAACAGGTTGTTCTCAACAGTTCCAAATCCACATGGAAGAAGGTAGGCAGTGGGGTACCACAGGGTTCTGTCCTGGGCTCTGTACTCTTCAATATTTTCATCAATGACCTAGACGAGGGAGTAGAAAGGGAACTAATCAAATTCGCAGACGACACCAAGCTGGCAGGGGTAGCCAACACCCTAGAGGACAGGCTCAAAATACAGAAAGATCTAGACAGATTAACACTATGGGCCCACACTAACCACATGATGTTCAACGTCGACAAGAACAAAGTCCTTCACCTTGGTAAAAAAAAACCTAGACACACATACAGCCTGGGAGAAACCCCACTTAGCAGTAGTGATTGCGAAAGAGATCTTGGAGTCTTGGTGGATAATCAACTAAATATGAGCCAGCAATGTGCCGCAGCAGCCAAAAAAGCCAACACTATCCTAAGCTGCATCAACAGGGGGATATCCTGGAGTCATTGATCACCATTTGTGACTTTTCCCATCTGGCTTCCAACAAGCCAGATTCACTTAACAACCAGATGATTCACTTAACAACTGCATGGAGTTGCTTAACAACCATGACAAAAAAGGCTATAGAATGGAGCAAAATTCACTTAAAATTCACCCACCTTGCTTAGCAACAGAAATTTGGGACTGAGTTGTGGTTGTAAATGGAGGACACTCTGTATTTTAGTTCTTCTGCAAGCAAGTGGCTTGGGGCACTTGAACAATACCATATAATGTTTAATAATCAGCATTCTTGATCCATTTTAAGCTTTCCCTCTCCCACTTATCTCTCCAAAATGAAAATTATGTTTTAAACTGGAAAAAATACATTTCTGTCCTGTGTGATAATTTACAGCAAGGTCAGGCTGTTCCTTTTACAAAATACAGTTAGGACTTAATTAGTTTGGCTCATGCATCTATTTATAAAAGAGATTAGATACTAGAAAGAAAGGTCCTGTATATTGAGATACTGGATAAAGTAATGGAATTATAGTTATGTTTTAATTATATATTCCAAGCAATGTACCATTTTTTTAAAAAAAATATGGGTCTATCAAAATATTGATGAAGCAGTCACGGTGTAATTTATTGACATGGGGATAATATGATATGTTTTTAATAGAAGTGAAATGTTTATATTTTAGGACCATGATGGTGAAGATAATTTTATGATCCATTCATTTGATCTGTGATTACATTAAATAGCGAATATAGTGGCCACCTATCAATCAATCTCACTTATCATTTCTTTCTCTTTGCATACAAAAGGAAAGGGTGTGCTATTAGATGGAAAAAATGTAATAGAAATGACACTAAGGTTGCCATACAGGCTTTGTCTTTAAAACATGTTTTTCCTTTTCTCATCCTGGGAAATATAATATTCTGCCTTTTTAATACTTCCTAAACTATGAGGGTTATCAGGAAAGTAAGGTTACAAGGCATGCAGCTTTCACAGAGAATGTTCATGGGGGAAGATGGTACAGTGGTACCTTGTCTTATGAACTTAATTCGTTCCGTGACGAGGCTTGTAAGGTGAAAAGTTTGTAAGATGAAACAATGTTTCCCATAGGAATCAATGTAAAAACGAATAATGCGTACAAGCCCAAAACTCACCCCTTTTGCCTTACACCGCTGGGAATCACCACTTCTGGACTTATGTTGCCAGCCAAAGCACCCGTTCTTGGCTGCTGGGATTTCCCTGAGGCTCCCCACCTCCGGACTTCCGTGTTTTTGCTCTGCTGGGATTCCCCTGAGGCTCCCCTTGCTGGGATTCAAAGCAGTGCTGGTAAAAATGAACGGAATCCCAGCGAGGGGAGCCTCAGGGGAATCCCAGCAGCACAAAAACGGGCGCTTTGCTGACAAACGAAGTCCGGAGGTGGGGTTTCACAGCAAGGGGAGTCTTCGGCTGGCAACGGAAATCCAGAGGCAGGGCATCCTAGCGGCAGCGGCTTGGGTTCATAAGGTGAAAATAGTTTGGAAGAAGAGGCAAAAAAATCTTAAACACCAGGTTTGTATCGCGAAAATTTCATTAGATGAGGCGTTCGTAAGATGAGGTACCACTGTATTACTATTATGTAGCAGGAAGCCAGTGGAAGCGAACGAGCAGTGCCATTGGTCAGTAGATCATCGATTGGCATTGTGGTGAAGGTTAGTGATGAACGTCCTCATTCCGTTTCCCTCTAAGTATGAAGTGCACGCTGTAATATGCTACCTGAATGCTAAGCGCATGAACGCTGTTGCAATGGGTGTCCAAGATTTTTCTCACCAATTGTTGAGTTTTCAATTTGGGGGCTGAAGGAGAATGGGTATGGTGGCACTGCATTGATTGACATTTGCTCTCTGGAATATGGTGATAAGCCCAAGTTTTATCTCCTGTCGCTATACAGATGAGAAAAGCCTCGCCTTCAATCTCGAAATGGACAAGAAATTCTCGGACGGCACTGACTCTGTCGATTTTTTGCACTTCAGTAAGCACCTTGGGCACCTATCGCAGCAGCGTTTGTGCCCTTAGCATTCAGGTAGCGTATTACAGCGCACACTTCGCACTTAGAGGGAAACGGAATGAGGACGCTCATCTCTAACCTTCACAACACCATTTGATGATTTAGTGACCACTGACACTGCTTGTTCTCTTCTGCTGGCTTTCTGCTACACAGTAGTAATACCTACCTCCCCCACGAACATTCCCTATGAGAATGTACGTGCCTTGTAACCTTACTTTCTGGATAATCCTTGTATTTTATTCTTCTAGGAAGTGAGTGCTAACTTTCTTCACTAATAAGGAGTGATGTTTGCTGCCGGTTTATATTCTAGTAGCTTGCCTGTCAGTGTTGGTGGAGGTTGGTCTTAGAGATTCTCTTGCTGGGCTATTTGCTGTTGCCTTCTTGGGGTGTTTTTTCCTTGATTGTTGGCCTGAAGTTAACCTTGGAGTTAATCTATGCTGATCTGGGTGCTAATTACTGATGGAGAAGTGTTTGGGTCTTTTGGTTACTTTTTTAGGCTGGGTAATAACCTCTCTAATTGGTCCTTAAACAACCACATGGAATCATCATAGCACAAAAGCCAACATATATATATATTTCACAACGTATAGATTTAACACAGTGGTTTTAACTTGGAGGTCACAACCAGCAAACTAATGTGCTGAAGCTGACCAGACTAAGGACTAGCCAGATGAATATCTGGTAGGCACATTATTTTTTTTCCCTATTATCCTTCCTCAAAACTAAGGTGCATCTTATACTCCGGTGCGTCTTATACTCTGAAAAATATGGTAAGCTTTACTTGGAAAAATACGAATTTCTAGAAGTCTGCCACTCTGACAAATCCAACATCAATAGACTGATAGACATTATCAACATCTATAGACTATGCAAAAGAGACAAATCAGCTCAGGAACCAAAAGACCCAAGCACCTCTCCACTAGCGATCAGTACCCAGATCAGCATAGATTAATTCCAAGGTTAACTTCAAACATGGGTTGGCTACTGCCCGGACGTGGGGGAACGCAATGGGGTAGCAAAAATGGAGCTCCACCCCAGAGCATCCAATTTGCACTGAAAAATGTTGGAAGAAAATGCAGGGTGTCCTACATAAGTCACACCCACAATGTGGTAGTAAAGATTTTGGTAGCCCTTCACTGACTTCAGACCAACTATCAAGTAAAGAAGACCCCAGTCAAGAAGCATCCCAAAAGGTGAACAGCAAACAGCTCAATTGAAGAATCTCTAAGACCATCCATCATCAACAGGCAAACCACTGGGCTAGAATATAAATGGACAGCAAACAGCATTCCTTTCTAACACTACTGGTGTTACCTTGTTTGGGTAATGAAACATCTGCATGAAAACAAGCCAGCTCAGAAAGAACCCCACAGGTCAACCCTGACCTACAAATATTCTCCTTTATTAATACCAGTAATAGTTGCCCAACTACAACTAATTATTTTTAAGTTTGTAAAAGTACACCTTGACACTGCATAATATATCCTGCATGTTCCGGTAATAAATCTTGCCAGGTAAAATATGCTGAAATGGAACTGGCCACTGATTTAAAGAAGGCTCCAAAGAGTGATGTACAACAGCTTGTAAACAAGGAGTTGTTCCACCAGACTTCCTTGGAAATTGCACTTATAACTTGGCCCTTAGGCAAAGCCTTTTGTGTCTCTCCAATGAATTACAGTCGTTTTCCCAGGCGTATTTAAGACATTTGCTCTCTTGTTCTGGCAGGAACAAACTCTGCAAACTGTTATTGAGACCTCTGCAGATTCTTATCTTCATAACCAGACCTGCAAGAAAGTTGCTTTCTTTAAATTAGGGGTCTCCAACCCTGGCCATTGGACTTCAGTTCTCAGAATACCTCAGCCAGCAGCTGGTTTAGGTATTCTGGGAGTTGAAGTCAGAATCAGAATCAGAATAGAGACTTTGAAGGTCATCTAGTCCAGCACCCTGCTCAGGGGAAGACCCTATCATTTCAGACAAGTGACTATCCAGTTTCTTCTTAAAAATCTCCAGTGATGGAACCCCCGCAGCTTCTGCAAGCAAGTCGTTCCACTGGTTAATTGTTCTCACTGTTAGGAAGTTTTGCCTTAATTCCAGGTTGCTCCTCTCCTTGATTAATCTCCATCCATTGTTTTTGGTCTTAGCCTTCTAGTGGTTTGAAAAATAAATTGATCCCCCCTCCTCATTGTGGCAGCCTCTCAAATACTGGATTATTGCTGACATAATCCTTCTTTTCCCTAGACTAGCCAAACTCAAATCCTGCAACTGTTCTTCATATGTTTCACATATTATATGTTTCATAGGTCCACAAGTCTTAAGGCCAAGGTTGGAGACCCCTGCAATTTAAGCAAAGGTTGTACTACACATTCGAAAGAGAAATACGGGTAGTCCTTGACTTACAACAGTTCATTTAGTGACCAGTTACAATGGCACTGAAAAAAAAAAGTGACTTCTGACCATTTTTTACACTATTGCAACCTACCACGATCATGTATCTTGTATCTTGTGAGCCGCCCTGAGTCTTTGGAGAAGGGCGGCATACAAATCTGGGGGGGGGGGAATTATTGACCCCCTCAGAGAGGGTCCGCAACTTGGGCGTCCTCCTCGATCCACAGCTCACATTAGAAAAACATCTCTCAGCTGTGGCGAGGGGGGCGTTTGCCCAGGTTCGCCTGGTGCACCAGTTGCGGCCCTATCTGGACCGGGACTCATTACTCACAGTCACTCATGCCCTCATCACCTCGAGGTTCGACTACTGTAATGCTCTCTACATGGGGCTACCTTTGAAAAGTGTTCGGAAACTTCAGATCGTGCAGAATGCAGCTGCGAGAGCAGTCATAGGCTTACCTAGGTATGCCCATGTTTCACCATCACTCCGCAGTCTGCATTGGTTGCCGATCAGTTTCCGGTCACAATTCAAAGTGTTGGTTATGACCTTTAAAGCCCTTCATGGCATTGGACCAGAATATCTCCGAGACCGCCTCCTGCCGCACGAATCCCAGCGACCGATCAGGTCCCACAGAGTGGGCCTTCTCCGGGTCCCGTCAACTAAACAATGTCGGTTGGCGGGCCCCAGGGGAAGAGCCTTCTCTGTGGCGGCACCGGCCCTCTGGAACCAACTCCCCCCGGAGATTAGAACTGCCCCTACTCTTCCTGCCTTCCGTAAACTCCTTAAAACCCACCTTTGCCGTCAGGCATGGGGGAACTGAAACATCTTCCCCTGGCATGTTTAATTTATATATGGTATGCTTGTGTGTATGTCTGTTGGTATATGGGGTCTTTTAAATTTTTTAATTTTAAATTTGTTAGATTATTTATGATTTGTTTCCACGTGTTGTGAGCCGCCCCGAGTCTTCGGAGAGGGGCGGCATACAAATCTAAGTAATAAATAAATAAAATAAATGATGATGATGACGACGATGGTGATGTGATAAAAATTCAGGTGCTCAGCAATTGACTCATGGTTATGACAGCTGCTGTGTCCCAGGATCATAGCAATAGCGTTTAGACTTATATACCACTTCATAGTGCTTTTACAGCTCTCTCTGGAAGATTGAGTCAATCCAGAGCAGGTGGTGAGATTTGAACTGTTGAACTACAGCTAGCAGTTAGCTGAAGTAGCCTGCAGTGCTCCACTCTAACCACTGTGCCATCCCGGCTGTTAAATGGGATGCCCTTTGGACAAGCAAAGTCGATGAGGGAAGCCAGATCCACTTAACAACCATTTTATAAACATAACTATACGGACTCACTTAATAATTGTAAAAAAATGGGAGAAAAGTCACATAACTGTCTCACTGAGTAACAGAAAGCTTGGTCTCAATTATGGTCATAAGTCGAGCTGAAGGTAAGCTGCAAAAAGTAATCAAGGATGTTATTTCCCATTGTAAACTGTTGCAGGACCTTGGAATGCTGTAACCATCATCAATATGTGCTGGTTGCCAAGCATCAAGCTCCATTTTCAAAGATATTTTGCCTCCAGAAGTTATGAGATTTTTATAGAGAGACTGCACACTCTTTTGCTGTAAGGTTCCTGCTTGAGCTGTACACGTTTAGCAGAAGTTTCTATAAGAGGGTAGCAGGTAAATTGAATTACTACAGAGGACCATACAGAATATAAGTACCTCTACTTAAGAACTTAATTCGTTCTTAAGTAGAAAGGTTTGTAAGTACAGTAGAAGCAATTTTCCCATAGGAATCAATGTAAAAGCAAATAATGCATGCAAACCCATTAGGAAAGAAATAAAAGCTCGGAATTTGCGTGGGAGGAGGAGGAAGAAGAGGAGGAGGACAGGCACTGCCCAGAGCGAAGGGAGAGTTTCTTTTCTCTGGGCGCTGACAGAGGTTTATTCTCTCTCCAAGCACACAGAGAAAGGAAATGCTTTGTTCGCTCTGGACTGCCAAAGCCTCCTTAAGCGCCACCAAAAGGCTCCTCTGGCAGCCCAGAAAAGCCCGAGATGGCCGGGATTAAAGGGGGAATAGCAGGAAACTGACTGGGCCTTCGTGCCGCTCTCAAATTTCCTGGGAAATTTTTCCAGGCTTGGGTTCTTAAGTAGAAAATGGTTCTTCAGAAGAGGCAAAAAAATCTTGAACATCCGGTTCTTATCTAGAAAAGTTCTTAAGTACCACTGTACAGCTTGTCGATTAGCAAAACATGCTCACCAGTGTTGGACATGCAGTGAACAAGAGAGGACAATAGAGTTTCTCAATGGGTTAATTAGGGATGAACCACCAAGTTGAACCACATCTTGACTTGCCCCAGGTGATTATTTATAGTTCTAGATATTCCAATGTTTTCTTCAATCCCATTTATCCACTATTATCCTCCAGTGTTTCTACCCCTTCTACCGTGCCAAAGGGAATAATTTCTCCTAATCCAACATTCACTCATAAAGTATGACCAAACTCTTTGAAAAATGTCAACAAATCATGTCAGCAACCTACCAGGAAACATTGCGACCTACAAAATAAATGAGTCCTGGTTTATTAAAATATCCCAAGAGAAGTCTAATGAAGTTGAAGAATTGAGTAGATTGCCACACATGTGTGCAAGGGAGGGTTGGTAATACAAGGTCATCATTAAATTGAAAAAATAAATGAGACTTACAAACATAACATAACTGAGAAAAATAATACATATACAGTACAAATAAAATAGAGAGGCTGTTCTGCCAACCCAGTTGAAAAATAAGCTGTGGCTGCAGATAACAAGAGGGTTTCCGTAGTTAAAGTTCATAAATCTGTCACTGTTCAAAGGGCTCACCCATCAATGCAGACATGACAGAAAAGGAGAAAGGGCAGGCATTTTAAGCAGCCACAGATCAGCAAGCCCATCCAGAATGGTCTCACAAGGGGGTGCAAAAAAATACAGACTTACTCATCTAAAAATAAAAAGTCTGTAAATATTAGACAAGTTAAGTCTCGGGACAGAAGTGGCTTATTTTTTTTGAATAGGAAACCACAGCCTGAACCTCTATTGGCCTAATTTGATCATTGGTCTGGAATTTCCATCTCTTCAAGATGGGAAATGTACAATACATCATTCTGTTCTGTTGGATGAAAGATTATGTTGCTCCCTTGGGTGTTCATCTCTACTTGAGGCTGTAGTGCAGAGGTCTTCAAAGTTGGCAACTTTAAGATTTGTGGACTTCAAGTCCCAGAATTCTCCAGCCAGCAAAGCTGGCTGGAGAATTCTGAGAGTTGAAGTCCACAAATCTTAAAGTTGCCTAGTTTTAGGACCCCTGCTGTAGTGTGAAGAGATGGCAAAGGATGGAGGCATTAAGAGGAGGGCATTTAAACAACATGGATGTAATCTGGACATATTCTTGGGATCTGGCAATCTGTGGTTATCAACCACCATTAATGGAAGTCTTAAAGTCTTATTTATTATTTGGACTTATATGCCGCTCCTCACCGAAGACTCTTCCACCATCCTGTCTGCTGAACCAAAAGTAATAATTGTCTTTGTCCTTGGATTGGGCTGTCTAGAACAGGGGTCTCCAAACGTGGCAATTTTAAGACTTGTGGACTTCAACTCCCATAGCTGGCTGGAGAATTCTGGGAGTTGAAGTCCACAAGTCTTAAAATTGCCTAGTTTTAGGACCCCTGCTGTAGTGTGAAGAGAGGGCAAAGGATGGAGGCATTAAGAGGAGGGCATTTAAACAACATGGATGTAATCTGGACATATTCTTGGAATCTGGCAATCTGTGGTTATCAACCACCATTAATGGAAGTCTTAAAGTCTTATTTATTATTTGGACTTATATGCCGCTCTTCTCCGAAGACTCTTCCACCATCCTGTCTGCTGAACCAAAACTAATAATTGTCTTTGTCCTTGGATTGGGCTGTCTAGAACAGGGGTCTCCAAATGTGGCAATTTTAAGACTTGTGGGCTTCAACTCCCATAGCTGGCTGGAGAATTCTGGGAGTTGAAGTCCACAAGTCTTAAAATTGCCAAGTTTGAAGACCTCTGGTCTAGAACATAAACTGGTCTGTGGTATCAGTATTGGCATCTCTGATGGGGAAAATGATGAACATGGCCAGCACTTCTGAAACATCATGTTTATGGCATTCCATTGTTTGTTACACCACCATGTTGGAGGAGTAATACCTCATTAAAAAACCTTGGTCCAGCTGGGTTGGCTTGTAACACCCTGTAAGGGGGCCTTTCCAGGGTTACAGGAGAAGATGGTCAATGGTTTTGAAGGTGGAAGAAGGCTCTATGTCCCAACGGTAGATAAAATGGTAGAAAGCATCCAGAGATACTTTACGAGAAGAGTCCTCCACTCCTCTACTCGCAACAGTATACCATATGCAACCAGACTTGGCTTAGAATGTTTGGAGCTTCGCCATCTTAAATACAACCAAAGAATAGCCCATAAAATAATCTGCTACAATGTCCTTCCTGTCCATGACTACTTCAGCTTCAACCACAACAATACATGAGCACAAAACATATACAAACTCAAAGTAAACCACTCCAAACTCGAAAGTAGAAATATGACTTCAGCAACTGAGTTGTTAATGCCTGGAACTCATTACCGGACTCTGTTGTTTCATTACCAACCCCCCCCCCCCAAACTTTACCCTTAGACCAGTGATGGCGAACCTTTTTTTCCTTCAGGTGCCGAAAGTGCATACGTACACACTATCATGCCTGCAGGAGTACCCACACCCATAATTTAGTGCTTGGGGAGAGCAAAAACTGCCTCCCTGATCCCCTCAGAGGCCCTCTGTAGGCGAGAAACGGCTCATTTCCTAACTTCTGGTGGGCCCAGTAGGCCCATTTTTCACCCTCTTTCTGTTCCCCAGGCTTCCCTGGAGCCTGGGGAGAGCAAAAATGCCTTCCTCCATCCCTCCAGAGGCCCCCTGGAAGCCAAAAATGCCCTCCCAGGGCCTCCATACAGCTAAAAATCAGCTGGCCGTTGTGCACATGCGGGCTGGAGCTGAGCTAAAGCAATGGCTAGACTGCCAACAGATATGGCACCACATGCCACCTGTGGCTCTTGTGCCATAGGTTCGCCATCACTGCCTTAGACTCTCCATTGTTGACCTCACCCAATTTCTAAGAAGTCAGTAAGGAGGGTGCATGTGTACCAGCGTGCCTGCCATCCCTGTCCTACGTTTCTCTCTTATTAGTACCAATATCATGTATATAAACAGTGTTATTTCTTTGTACACTACCAATAAGTACTTAACAAAATAAATAAATAAAATAAAATAAAGCAGCAAAATCATCTTCTAAGAGAAGGGAAGCTCTGACTGCAAACCTCCACTGCCTTGTGGCTCTATCCATCATTGGAAAAGGCTTCACGAGTCAACCTTGAGGCAAAATCTGGAGCCGGAGTCCCGGAAGCAGTTCGGGACTGTGTACAGTCACGTTCTGATAAGTCCCGAGACGTAGCTGGGACCCATCATATTTGCTGGATTATTTCAGAGACTTGGAGAGGGGGCGATCTGCTGCTTGGGTAACAGTCTATCCTCCACACTAACCTACGCAGGCCTCATGCTCTGGAGAGGTTACTCCAGCTTTGCATACGGCATTTTAGGAACTCTTTCCAGAGCATGATACTCTAGTCTTTCCAGACTGAAGGATGCCAATGGGCAAATGAATGATGGCATTCCAGCATTTCCTCAAAGCTTCTCAGAAAACCTCCTATGGGATGTACCTTTGCCATCAAGATTGCCCTGCAGTATAGTGAGCTGCTTTTATATGTGTGTGTGGGGGGGGGGTTGTTATGTTCGGAAGGGTTTTGAATTACATGTTGGCTTTCCATTTCTAACTGGATGACCGTGGCTTAATTCGATCCTAAAGCTGTTTCATTGTGAAGTCTCTTGTAAGGTTCACTCTTCTAGGCTGAATCGGGAAGGCAGTTAATGGTAGAGGTAGAGACTCAGGAAAGAGTGCAGAAAAAAGCAACAAAGATTATTAGAAGGCTGGAGCCTAAATGTATGAAAAATGGTTGCATGAATTGGGTTCATCTAGTCTAGTGAAAAGAACTGGACCATACCTGGTATACTGCATCCAGTTTGGTCACCATATTATAAAATATAGGCCTACTACAGTAAATTAAATTTATTAAATTAAAATAGATTGGATTATTATTAGAGTTGGAAGGGACCTTGTAGATCAGAGGTCCCCAACCGCCGGTCCGCGGACCGGGACCGGGCCGTTGGGGTTTTCCAGCCGGTCCGCGGCGCCGCTGCCCTCCCGGCAGAGCACATTATGCAGGACAGGGTGGGGCGTCGGGCAGGGCGGGGAGAATCAGGAGGCTCCTTTGGCGGCTGGGGGCTGCCTGGCTTTGTGATTTTGGCTGGGGGGGAGTTAGGAAGGTCCTACTTCTCCCCCCCCAGCCAAAAACTCAAAGCCTATCTGCTGGATACGGGCGATGAGCGGGACGAGCGGCGCCGAAGCCGGTGGCTGTGGCAGCTGCTGCAAGAGGCTTCTGCGCCGCTCGTCCCACTCATCGCTCCTGAGGGAACGGGCGAGGGCGTCGGAGACCCAAAGCCCATCCTGCATGGAGGGAGACGGAGCCAAGCGGGGCCACCCGGAGACCTTTTCCCGTCTTCTTCTCCTTGCTCGCTCCCCTCATAACCATCCCTCCAGCCGCCACAGTTCATCCGAAGCGGGTGCCCCCACTTGCAAGATCTCGGATCGTAATGCGCGCCGAAAAGTGAGTCTTTCTCTTCATGTTTTTCTCCAGGCGAGGGTCAAAAGAGAACAGCAGCTGCCCCGCTCGCGGGGGGATGCCCGTTCGTAGCTACGCCAGCCCGCCAAGCGTCGAGGGGGCTTCTGAGGCTGAAGGGAAGCGCCGGAATGCCCTTCCCGCGTTTAGATTGCTTGCCATTGGGGGAAACGGAGGAGGCGGCGGCGGTGGGGCGCGATCGCCAAGTTTCTGGAGCGAGGAGAAAAGAACCGCTCGAGCTTGAAAAATAAAGAAGGGGGGTTATGGTTGGCGCTCGCTGATTTTATTATTATTATTGTTTGGTGGCTGAGTCTATTGAAGCCTCCCTTGAATGGAAGAGATGGGGAGAAAGAATCCAGCCTTTTCCCATCTACGGGGTTATGTTTTTGTGTGTGCGTGTGTGCGCCCGCGCGCGCCCCGGGCAGCCAAAGAGCCTCTGTTGTTAAACTCTCCCGAGAGCGGAGAGCCTCTTGCAGCAGCTGCCACAGCCACCGGCTTCGGCGCCGCTCGTCCCGCTCATCGCCCGTATCCAGCAGATAGGCTTTGAGTTTTTGGCTGGGGGGGGGAGAAGTAGGACCTTCCTAAGTCCCCCCCCCAGCCAAAAACTCAAAGCCTATCTGCTGGATACGGGCGATGAGCGGGACGAGCGGCGCCGAAGCCGGTGGCTGTGGCAGCTGCTGCAAGAGGCTTCCGCGCCGCTCGTCCCACTCATCGCCTGTATCCAGCAGATAGGCTTTGAGTTTTTGGCTGGGGGGGGAGAAGTAGGACCTTCCTAAGTCCCCCCCCAGCCAAAATCACAAAGCCAGGCAGCCCCCAGCCGCCAAAGGAGCCTCCTCATTCTCCCCGCCCTGTGGAGAAGTGTGGAGGGCTGCGTCACTAAGCTCCACCCCTCCATAACCCCACCCCCATATGACCAAAGCCCCCCCCCCCCCCCGGGGCCGTGGAAAACTCGTCTAACTTAAAGCCGGTCCCTGGTGCTAAAAAGGTTGGGGACCTCTGTTGTAGATCATCTAGTCCAGTGTTTCCCAACCTTGACCACTTGAAGATATTTGGACTTCAACTCCCAGAATTCCCCAGACAGCGTTTGCTGGCTCGGGAATTCTGGGAGTTGAAGTCCAAATATCTTCTAGTGGCCAAGGTTGGGAAACACTGATCTAGTCCAACTCTCCACTAAAGCAGGAGTCTCTACACCATTTCAGACAAATGGCACTCCAATCTCCCCTTGAAGGTCTCAAGTGTTGGGGCTCTCACAATCTCCCCAGGCAACGTCTGTTCCACGGGTTGATCACTCTCACCGTCAGAAAGTCGAGACTCTAGAAAAAGTGCAGAGGAGCAACCAAGATGATTAGGGGACTGGAGGCTAAAACATACGATGAACAGTTCAGAGTGGTTCGCAAATGTGAGCACGCATGGCTACAAAACATGCAGAAATAAGCCAGCATAGTGCTGGGCAAGGTGGGTGGGCCCATTCGCAGATCGCCACTACTGGTTTGCCCAAACTAGTCCGAACCAGCTGAATACCACCTCTGGAATGGTTGCAGGAAATGGGCATGGCTAGTCTAATGAAGGACCATGATAGCAGTGTTCCAATATTTGAGGGGTTGCCACAGAGAGGAGGGGGTCGTGCTATTTTCCAAAGACCCCAAAGGCCAGACAAGGAATAATGGATGGAAACTGACCAAGGAGAGATTCAACTCTGGAATAAGGAGAAATTCTGACAGTGAGAGCGATCAACCAATGAACACACTTGCCTTCAATTGTGGGAGCTTCATTGTTGGAAGCTTTCAAAAAGAGGCTGGGCTGTCATCTGTCGGAAATGGTGTAAAATTTTCTGCTTGTGCGGGGGGTTGGACTAGATGACCTGCAAGGTCCTTTCCAATTCTGTTAATCTGTTAAAAAATTAGGGGTGATTTTGTGGTTAGCTCTGGCCCAGCTCCTGCCCCAAGGACTGTGGATGTGGGGGAGATATCCACATGCTGCAGGCATGTTTTGCCCGCCCCCCGGTGGAATCTGCTGATGACGGCTCCTCTGACCAAGAAGACATGAGTGACAGGGAGGAGGAGAGTGTGGCAGACAGCTCAGAAGGAGATCAATTTTCTAGCTCCTCCTTGGATTCAGAACAAGAGTTAATGATACAGACACGCATGCAGAGAGCGATGCATAGGCAACAACAACTGAGAGATTATTATCAAAGAAAATAAGGCCACCTGTGGTTGGGTGGGGCTGTGGTAATTAGTGAGGCTGCTATAAATAGCAGCCTGTGGGTTTGGACATTGTGGAGGATTATCTAATCGTTGTGTTTCATGACTGCTTTGCTGACTTTGACTTTTTGTGTGTGCTGATTTTTCCCCGCTTTGAAACTAAACCAGAGCAAAGTGTGTTTCACTTTGTGAAAGAAGAAGGACTGTGAATTACCTCACAGCTGCAAGCTAAGTGTCTCAGAACTGATAAGGGACTTGTACCAATTACCAGTTTGTTTGTTGACCAGTGCTCTTTGCTATACAAAAAGAGGGCTTAGTTTAAGTGAATTTTCATTATAAAGAACATTGTTTTGAATTTTCAAACATGTGTGTGTCTGAAATTTGTACCTGTGAATTTTTGGGAGGATTCTACCAGAGAGCCCGACAGAACAGGAGATATGACCGGTTTTCCAATATTTGAGAGGCTTCCACAAAGAAGAGGGGGGTTCAAATTATTCTCCAAAGCACCAGGACAGACAAGAAACAATAGATGGAAACTAATCAAGGAGAGAAGCAATCTAGGATTTAGGATGAATTTCCTAACAGTGAGAGCAATTAACCAGTGGAACAGCTTGCCTTCAGAGGTTGTGAGTATTCAATCCCTGGAGGCTTTCAAGAGATTTGTCTTTAATGGTAGAGGGTTTCCTGCAGGAGGTTGGACTAGAAGACCTCCAAGGTACCTTCCAATTGTTTTACTCTGACTTTGAAGTTTACTAGTACAGTGTTCCCTCGATTTTCGCGGGGGTTGCATTCCAAGACCGCCCGCGAAAGTCAAATTTCCGCAAAGTAGCGGTGCGGAAGTAAAAACACAATTTTTGGCTATGGACAGCCAAAACTACCCCCGCGCACCCTTTTCCAAGGCCCCGCAAGGGCTTGAAGTTGGGGGCGGGGAGCGACGAAAGTGCGGAGGCTGGCAAATATTGTTTTGAATGTCGGTTGCCCCCGCCCACCCAGCGCCTCCGGCCTTCTCGCCGCTACCCCTCGCCCGCCCGATTTGCCCCTCTCACCGGCTTTATTGGGGCACGAGTCCTCCTACAGCAGTGCTGGCGGCTACGGCTTCTCGGCCTCCTCATTCGGCCGCTAGCCGCTCTGAGTGTTTTGAGAATGCCCGTCCCACCCCTCTCGCAGTCCCTTGGCTGAGAGCGCTTTCGTCCCAGCTGTCAGCGAGGGGGCTGCAGGAGAGGCGGGGCAGGCATTCTCACACAGAGAGAGCAACAGACAGAGTGAGATAGAAAGGAGAGAGGGAGAGAGAGAGGGAGAAAGAGAGAGAGAGCAAGAGGGGGGAGAGTGGAAGGTAGAGAGAGAGAGAGAAATGATAGAAAAAAGGGGAGGAAAAAAGAGAAATGAGAAAATGATTGAAGCAGAGAATGACAGGAAAGAGAGAGAGAGAGAGAGAGAGAGAGAGAAGTGACTCTTGATTGAAAGCATACAGTATGGTAAAAGCACTTAAATAATGACAGGGGGAAAAAAACCCAGCCCTTACCTGTGTTTGGAAATGGTTCAAGAGTTCACACACAAACACACACACACATACAGGCAGGGGGGGGAGATTTACATCACACACATACAGGCAGGGGGGGGAGATTTACATACAGGTACAACATTCATTCACTCATTCATTCATTCTTCTATGTCACTCAGTCCCAACACTTTTAACCCATAAATTACCATTTCCCATTCCCTTAATTACCATTTCCCCTTCCCATTACCTGTACCTGTACTCACCATTGAATAAGACACTTAGTCATCCTGATAGTTATAAATTATAATTATTTATTAACATTTTTTTTTGGTTTTTTATTTGCAAAAATTATTAGCATAACTAAGGATCTTCTTCAATTACCATTTCATCGGGCACTTCTACAATGGACGCTGAAGGTGATGGTGTGACAGACCTCTTGGTTTTTGTGATGATCATAGTTATGGGTAGTTGTTGGCGCAGTTTCTTTTTCTGGGCTAACATGGCTCTGTATGGTGCAACGATGTTGTCAAGGGAGGCCTTAAAGTGTATAGAGCGAGTCATGTTGGGATCCCAAAGTTCCACAATCTGTTGGAGATGTGCAGCACTTCTGTGCACTTCTGCAAGCCACTCAAGCGTTAGGCCAACCTCTTCTTCTTCCTCAGCTTGTTCAGCTTCCTTTTCTTCACTCGCTGACCTGGTCAGCTCCTCCAGATCTTTGTCTGTCAGTGGTAGGCCATGCTCATCAAGCAACCAATGGACTTCATCTGGTGTCATGTCATCGAAGCCTTCTCCATCCAGTGCCCGTGCCAGCTTCACAGATTTCTGGACTGCAGCATGTTGAATTTCTTCGGGAGCAAATCCCTTGTAATCATGCACCACTTCTGGCCACAATTTCTTCCAACAGGCATTCATTGTCTGTGCCTTCATATCCATTAAGGCATTCTGAATGTTCTTCAGACACAATGCGATCGTGTACTGACGCCAGTAGCCCTTCAATGTGAAGTTTTCATCAGCGTCCATTGCTTCCACGAGGCTTCCAAGGGAATTGCGCATGTACAGCGCCTTAAATGCGCGGATAACACCTTGATCCATCGGCTGGATAAGCGATGTGGTGTTTGGTGGCAAGAATTTGACTTGTACCCCATCATGTTCATGTGCCAGGTCATCATGGCATTGTCCATTAGGAGAAGCACTTTGAAATTGAGTCCTTTGCCAGCCAAATAATCCTTCACCTGTGGGATGAAGCACTGATGAAACCAGTCCCGCATGAGGGCTTTTGTAATCCATGCTTTAGGATTATGCATCCAGTACACTGGCAATGCATTCTTATTTCTGTTTAGGGCTCTTGGATTTCGGGACTTATAAATGAGCCCTAGCTTCATCATGAAGCCTGCTGCATTTCCACACATGATCAAAGTTATCCGATCTTTCTGGGCCTTAAAACCAGGGGCTTTGGCTTTATCTTGCATTAAGAAAGTCCGTGATGGCATCCTCTTCCAGAACAGGCCTGTTTCGTCCATGTTGAACACCTGTTCCGGAAGGTAGGCCCCTTCTTCAATTATGTCTTTAAACGTGCCATGGACGTACTGCATGGCTGCACCTGTATCCGCTGAGGCAGCTTCTCCGTGCACTCCTCAGGCCATAGCGCCGTTGAAATTTATCAAACCATCCTTTACTTGCTGTGAATGTGGATGGGGTCGGAGAAGCAGTGGATGTTGATGGCTGGGCGTCTTCTGAGTCATCAGCACCTTCATCAACATCTTCTTTTCCCTCATCTGCATCGCCTCCTTCTTTGTTTGCCAGACGGGTGTAGAGTTGTTGTGCCTTTGTCCGTATGGTATTGGTATCCAATGCAATGCTCTTCTTACGGCAGTCTTGTACCCACACGGACAAAGCAGCTTCCATTTTCATAAGCCGTTTGTTTCTAGGCATCACCATCCTTTTTGCTGCCTTGTTGAATGTTATCATAGATGTTTGCCTTATCTTCTTTTCATCTTTCCGAATGTATCGCACATTCGATTAGTTGATCCCATAATGCCGACCAACGTCTGCATACGAGCGACCCTCTTTTAGCATATCCAAAAGTTCAATTTTCTCCTTAATTGTCAGCATCTTCCTGCTCTTTTTAGTGTCACAGCCTCCACTCCACGTGCAACGTTTAGGAGGCATCTTTCAATAAGTTTTAATAAGTTGTAAAAGTACTGTACCAATGCACACTGGGATAACACCACTGATTGGCCGAGATTTCTGTCCATCAGCGTTGTCGGGCAAAATTTATGCGATGACAACACTGATTGGCTGAGATTTTGGGGCATCAGCAATGACGGCCGAAATTGTTGCGATGACAATGCTGATTGGCCGAGATTTCGGCCCATCAGCGTTGTCGGGCAAACTTTTTGCGATGACAATGCTGATTCGCTGAGATTTCGGCCAATCAGCAATGGCAGACAGAAGTTTGGTGATGACGTATGACGTCATCGGGCGGGAAAAACCGTGGTATAGAAAAAAAACCACGGAGTATTTTTTAATTAATATTTTTTGAAAAACCGTGGTACAGCCGTTTCGCGAAGTTTGAACCCGCGAAAATCGAGGGATCACTGTACTCTATTACCACCCTCCCCCCAAAAGTGGCTAATTATTAGTCTCAGGATGAAGTATAGATGATTCTGAGGAAGAAACAACTAGGCTTCTATGAGAAGATCAGCTAGTTCAACATCAAGTATATCTAGAAGCAATTTCCCCTTTGGAGCATTTTCAAATTTGAAGGTCTAGGCAGCCAAGGCTATAGAACGAGAAATGCATTTATTTTTAAGAAAAACACATCACCAGTCCTCTTCTTTATGAAACTGTATGACTTCCCATCTCTTTTGTTTCTCTGTCCACCCATGCAAACCATCCCATGGGAAAAAAATTCCAAAGAAATTAGAAAGACAGACTTCAACATCATCTTAATTAAAACCCAACAGGGAAATTATCAGCTAAGAAATTGGAAAGGCAGGATTCTGCAGAGAACCATTTCTAGGTTAAACCAGGGATTTTGGTTTTTATTTTTAAAGTCCAATTCTATTTTTCCCCCATTCTCTTCTTTTCCTCTAAGCATCAAATTCCCACTTCTGGGGAATTTCATAAAGGGGAGGGTCTTTCAAACAGCTGACCTTCTTAGAACAGTTGTCCCTCTGCTCTGGAGAGGGGCCTCATCAGCGGCCAGAAACTCACCAAGGCCACTGAAACTCTGAAGCATAAGTGTTGACCACCGTTTTCAGGTTCAGTAAGTCATTTCCAAAGCAGAGCCCCTTCTGCAGAAAAAAAAAAGTTTGGATAATGTGCCATGTTTATTTATTGCTCGCATGACTTTCTGCTATGTAGCAGCAGTGAGGGTTCGCCCCCCCTTCCTAACATATACTGTCTGCTGTGAGGCCAGGAGAAAGGGGAGCTGGCTGCATGGTCTGTTTCATCTGGAAAGCATGCGGTACACAGTGATTTTGCTGTGGGTTATGATTTTAATCTTTGGGAGAAAGAGAAAGGTTTGCCTGTTTCCTCCAGAAAAAACAAAGTCCAATTAGAGAGAAAAGCCCTGTAAATATTTCCTGTTTTAATTCCAGTAGCACCTGGAATTATATGCATGCTTCAAAAACAAATGGCACACAAACACATATAATATGAATCGCTGTGTTTGGTTAATACCCTTAGGTGGTCTCATGGGAAAAGTTTACTCATCACTTCTGTGTCACTTTATCTCCACGATAGGATTCCTCCATAGGAAAATACAAAAAACAAAATGCTTTGGTTTTGCTATCGCTACATTTCCCCCAAATAATTAAGGATGTGTAAATAGGTTCTGCCTTTTCAGCATAGGTCGGGAGTGAAAATGTCTCGGGTGGAAAATATCTTCTAGTAGCTCTAAAAATCTGGGTTAAAATACAGAGGGTGGCTTTGATTAAATAGAAACAGAAACATAGAAGACTGATGGCAGAAAAAGACCTCATGGTCCATCTAGTCTGCCTTTATACTATTTCCTGTATTTTATCTTACAATGGATATATGCTTATCCCAGGCATGTTTAAATCCAGTTACTGTGGATTTACCAACCATGTCTGCTGGAAGTTTGTTCCAAGGATCTACTACTCTTTCAGTGAAATAATATTTTCTCACGTTGCTTTTGATCTTTCCAACTAACTTCAGATTGTGTCCCCTTGTTCTTGTATTCACTTTCCTATTAAAAACACTTCCCTCCTGAACCTTATTTAACCCTTTAACATATTTAAATGTTTCGATCATGTCCCCCCTTTTCCTTCTGTCCTCCAGACTTTACAGATTGAGTTCATTAAGTCTTTCCTGATACGTTTTATGCCTAAGACCTTCCACCATTCTTGTAGTCTGTCTTTGGACCCGTTCAATTTTGTCAATATCTTTTTGTAGGTGAGGTCTCCAGAACTGAACACAGTATTCCAAATGTGGTCTCACCAGCGCTCTATATAAGGGGATCACAATCTCCCTCTTCCTGCTTGTTATACCTCTAGCTATGCAGCCGAGCATCCTACTTGCTTTTCCTACTGCCCGACCACACTGCTCACCCATTTTGAGACTGTCAGAAATCACTACCCCTAAATCCTTCTCTTCTGAAGTTTTTGCTAACACAGAACTGCCAATGAGGAATCCTCAGATTGAGGATTCCTTTTCCCCAAGTGCATTATTTTACATTTGGAAACATTAAACTGCAGTTTCTATTGCTTTGACCATTTATCTAGTAAAGCTAAATCATTTACCATATTACAGACCCCTCCAGGAATATCAACCCTATTGCACACTTTAGAGTCATCAGCAAATAGGCAAACCTTCCCTACCAAACCTTCCCCTATGTCACTCACAAACATATTAAAAAGAATAGGACCCAGAACAGACCCTTGTGGCACACCGCTTGTAACCTTTCTCTGCTCAGAATACTCGCCATTAACAATAACTCTCTGATGTCTATGCTTCAGCCAGCTTGAAATCCACTGAACTATCCAGGGATTAAGTCCAATCTTCACTAATTTATCTATCAGCTCTTTATGTGGAACCGTATCAAAGGCTTTGCTGAAGTCCAGCTAGGCAATATCCACGGCACCACCTTGATCCAACACCTTTGTGACATAGTCAAAGAAATCAATGAGATTAGTCTGACATGATTTGCCTTCAGTAAAGCCATGCTGATTTGGGTCCAATAAGTTATTGTTTTTTAGGTGCTGATTTATCTTCTTTTTGAGTAGTCTCCATCATTTTAACTACCACTGATGTCAAGCTAACTGGCCTGTAGTTATCAGCTTCTTCTCTACTGCCCTTCTTGTGGATAGGCACAACACTGGCCATTCTCCAATCCTCAGGAACATCTCCTGTTAACAGGGATTGGTTAAACAAATCAGTCAGGGGGGTAGCAATGACAGATCTGAGTTCTTTAAGAACTCTGGGGTGGATGCCATCTGGACCTATTGCCTTATTTATCTTTAATCGTTCAAGTTCTTCTAAGACATCGGCTTCTAAGATTACTGGAGCTGAATCCGTACAGCTGGAAGCAATGCTATATCCCTCGATAGTATTATTTTGTAAGGTGTCTTTTGAGAAAACTGAACAGAAGTAGCTATTGAAATGGTCAGCGATCTCCTTATTCCCATCAATGCATGTATTATTCCCGGTATTAAGCTTCGTGATGCTGCAGTTTTTCTTTTTCCTATCACTAATATATCTGAAGAAGGGTTTATCCCCCTTCTTTACAGATTTGGCAATTTCTTCCTCTTTTGAGCCTTAAGCAGCATATATTATCTGCTTCGCCTCCTTCTGTCTCATTTTATACACTCTCTATCAGTTATACTTCCAGACTCTTTATACCTCCTATAGGCAGCCTTTTTTTCATTGACTATAGCCCTTACATCATTGCTAAACCATAGTGGTTTCTTCTTCCTTTTACCTTTAGTTATTTGCCTTACATACAATCCTGTGGCTTTTAAGATGGCCTTTTTTAATACAGTCCACTGGGTGCTCGCTCCTGCCATTTTATCCCTCCCCTTTAATTCATTATTTAAATATTCCCCCATTGCATTAAAATTTGTTTTTCTGAAATCCGATACTTTGGTTGCAGTATAGGATTGCTCACGATCAGTTTTTACATCAAACCACAAACATAGATGGTCACTGCAACCTAAATTTTCTCCCACCTTGACCTCTGAAACCCAATTCCCATTCGTAAAAACGAAATCTAGAATATTGTCCCCTCTAGTTGGTGTCTTAACCAGCTGTGCCAGAGCTGCTCCTGTAAAGGCCTCTACTATATACTTACCTTTGCATGTAAGGGCACTGGGGATATTCCAGTCAACATCAGGCATGTTAAAATCACCCATAACCACAATATCTCACAATATATGGAGAGTCCTTGATGCTCTCTAAGCTTGGCTGTTTTCTTGATGATGTTACCTAGTTTGGGTAATGAAATCTCTTCAAGAAAACAACCAAACTCAGAAAACACCAAGTACCCTTCATTTCAACCCTGGGCTACAAATATTCTTTTGTCAATTAAATTTATTCCAGGAAGAAAAAAATCAGGTTTGTCTTCATCTGGGTTCAGCCATGTGCCAAGCCAAGTTAGGCACACGTTTGGTTTGGTTTGCAGCTTTCAAATCTGCAGGGTTAACTTTAGCGTTGTGGCAAGATTAAGGCAAGGTATCATGATGAGCACTTAATACATCCAGATCAATCTTCCAGCATCAAAGGTCTTAGAGATTCTTAAAGATCCTTAAACCTGCTAAGTTTAGTCCAGCAGAGCTAAAGGAACAGGGAAAGGGGAAATTGTGTTTGTCTCGGTGATTACGCCATTGGGGGTGGTGGTGGGGAGGTCTGCAAGAGCTCCAGGAAGTATTACGGGACTTGAGGAGAGTGTCACAGTAACACCTAAGTATCTCTCCCCCCCCCAACCCCAACACATACAGTAAAGTCAAGAATCCAAATAGCTGCAGACATTTTCAGAAAGACAGATAGAGAAGGATCTCTTCAAAGGCTGAGTTCTATTATTCCAAAAGGTGCCAAAGGTTGTTTCAAAATTGCACATAGTTAATATTGTCTCCAGATTTCAATTCTTCTTTCCACAAGACTTTTTACTCCTGTTCCAGTCCTAACTTGTGAGGTAAAGGAGAATACATAAGCCAGTTTTTCTCAGAAGCTGGCACCTCCCGAATTGGTTAAACCATTGTTCCTATTTGGCCATAGCCAGAACTACCTTGGAGAAGGCAGTTGAAGAACATTAACAATGATTAGGATAGTCTAATTGTTATAGTTCTCTGGGGATGTGAGGTTTGTGCCTCTATCAAATATATAGTCCTAGCAATGAAAACTATATAGAAAGCTTGAATCATCCAGTAAAAGTGTGAAAAGTTCTTATACTATTTTCAGATATCAGACAACTCCTATTGATTGGTATTTCAATAGTGGTAGTACACCCCAAAATAAGTGTTCCCCTTGTGTCCATTTTAATTCCAATGTTCTTTGGAACCAGTTCTGGGACTAGGCCTGGGATGATCTTGTTGGAACAATGAAACTTGGGAAGGGAGGATTTTTGGACAACAGTGTCATTTTCTGAAATTCATAATTGATCACAAGCCACTCATGACCTCTGGCTCATATATTATTTTAGGCATCTGGAAAGGCATTTTCTGTGAAGTGAATGGCTATGAATGATTTACAATGAGCCCCCTTGCTTTAAAAAAAGCTTTCTCCATTTTCCCTTTACAGCATTGGAAACTTTTAAGACTTCTGGACTTCGATCCCCAGAATTCCCAGTCAAGACATGCTGACTGGGAAATTCTGGGAGTTGAAGTCCACAGGTCTTTAAATGGGCAAAGGTAGACACCCTTGCTTTAAAGAAAAAATGAGCTATATAGGAGTTAAACCAGAATACATTAAAGTGCATTAAATCATATTTCCATTTAAATCACATTTAGGTTTGTGCTTGTTACTGTTTTAAATGAATAATAAAAATACTATCCTTGGGGCATTCAAAACAACCCACAGTTGGGTTTAGCTGAAGACGTAGACGTGCAGCATTTAAAAGATTTAAATCCACTCTTAACATGAACTGAACATGGGTACATGTCACTCTTTAAGTCTGGACTCTTAAAGAATCACTCAACCACTCACTACATGAACACATTTACTGCAAGTAGCTCTATGGAAAGCCAATTCAGATAAATATAAACACTATACAGAGCTTCAAGCTAGTCTCCCAAAATTGCAAATGTGCTGCATTTTACCATGAAAAACAATGTAACAATATTTACAATGGAAGACACAGCCAGATAAATCAGCTCAAACCTTTAAACAGATCAGTGAAGCAAAAATAGCAAATATAATGAACAATTTCAAACATATATGCTTTTAGTTTGTACAGACAACTGTCCAATATCAAATTAAAATTTACAGGACAAACATTGTTCCATTGTTGGTTTCTCTGTACTCTACAGCAGCATCAAACGAGTGGCTGGAAGGTGCCCACACGAGAGCAATATGTTTGTCCTCCAGCACAATACTGAATAAGTTAGTTGCTGTAAACTAAGACAAGAAAGATTGCATATTATGCTGTACCTGTTAATCTTTGTACCAGTAGTTGTGAGGTTACCCATTGATTCAGCATTTGTAAAATCAGTGCTCTATGGCCGCCTCGGGAATTCATATGTAGCGCATGTGGCTTTCATCAACCTTTTTTCACAATTCATCTCTTTGAGCTGTCACCCCAATTTTATTTATTCAACTAAAAGATGAAGTAAGTACCTTCTGCAGCCTCTTCCAAATTTGCACTCTTCCAGAGATGTTCAGACTCCCAGAATTCCTGCTGGTATCACTGAGGAATCTGGGATAGGTAAACTAAACAAATTGGTCAGGATGCTCCTTTAGTGAGGGCTAGCCTATTGGATTGCCAATTTACAGAATCCTAACCAAAAGAATGTGGCAAGAGAGCACTGCGGTCTAGAAAAGTGGTCATACTTTTAAAGTTAGCAGCAACTGAACTTTACTCTTGAAAATCCTGCTTTAATAGATTCAAAAACTCATCTGTGCTTTTAAACTCCGCAACAATTTTTTTCTCTCTGATTACAGCACTCCATGTAAATTCATCGGTATCGGCTATATTTGGCAAAAGTTCCCTTGACCGTAAGGTGACAAGCACATTAAATTGAACTAAAAAAAATTCCAGTACATGGTGATGAACATCAAAACGGAAAAGGATCTAATTTGCTTTGCAAAATATCAGATGTCAAAACATGAGGCAGCACTTCATATTTGTACAATATTCAAGGTAAAGGAATATCAGCCATGTGGCACCTGAGGATCTATGTCCTGCTTTCAACTCCTTCAAATATCAGTGTTTCTAATTATTAATGCACACTCAATGTATCGATACTAGGCTCATGTTCTCTAAGGACAGAAGCCTAGGATGGTTATACCTAGTTTTCGCTACAATTTTGAATTTTCAATTTTAAGCAACACCCCTAGTAAGAAAGGTCTTCTTTTCCCCCACATTAGCCATAATAATATTATTAATAATAAAGTATTAGTTACATTGTTGCTACTTTAGGGGGAAAATAAAAGAATGGCTCCAAATAAAAGGGATCTTTTATCAAAGTGTAAGATTAAGGGATTCTCTCTATAAAAGCTCTACAGCACATTAACATTGTAACGCAAGGGTAATATACAATTGCAGAGCCTGCAATTTTGCCCATTTCAGCTTATAAAAAAATCAACTCCCCGTTTATCCAAAATGTAAAAGTCATAGAAGTAACTATACAAGGACATAAGAAAATGCTTTAACTATAATCAAGATACAACCAATTCTTCAGTTCTATTTTTTTACATTCCAGATATTCTCAGAACACTCTTAAATTTAAGAGGACATAAATTTATTTTTTTAAAAAAGATATAGGACTCATAAATTTATTGTACCATAAAGTGAAATTAAACAAACAAAAAAAGAGAGTACCACTTCTCTTGTTTATAGCAAATTGCTCTTTGTGGCTGTGAAATCTCACCATCACCTAGTGGGGATCAATCAGCATGAGAGAGGACTGTTCATTCACAGTCCTGTTCTATGTGTGCTGGCCTTTAAGTACCAATAAATTCACAGGCTCTTCCTCCAGACTGTACCAGACTGTGACCTCTGCTTGCCTCATTCTCTTGCAGAAAAAAAGAGGAACCATGCTAGGTGCTCCCACCCACCAACTGGCAGTTAGTTCATCTGCTTTCCAGCAATTGTAATTACCATCAGCGGTCACTTTCCCAAGGGCCAATAGGGGAACAATTGAGAACTATTTTGCCAAGGTGGGAGAGAGAAGAGAGGTGGTAGCTTCTCTTAGAGGAGGCAGGGAATAAGGTAAACAAGAGCATCTCTATGGTGCATGCAAGAACAGGCAGGCAATGGAAACAGCATTCTCCCAGGCTCTATTGTTTTACTTAAGGGGAACTGGGAGTGTTGTGTGCATGTATGTGTTGGAATTTTTCCATCCAAAAGACTATCTGCAGGCCTCTAGCTCTGAAACTATGATCTACTGATTTCAATGAGAGTTACAAATAAGTTTGTTTAGGATTATCGCCTTGACATGTGTTTCCCATCCTCTCAAAATAGGTTGATAATCGCCAATAATAATAATAATAATTCTAAGCCAATGATAAATTGTTTCAATTATCACTTCAAGTACAAGAAAAGCAAATCCATGATAGGAAGCTTCTCTAATACTGCGACTTCTTGAAACAAAAAACGGCTGCAAGAGATGTAGAAGTAGTGCAGAAAGTTATTGTTTTGCTACTCGAGCATTCGTATCGTCTCACAGATGGTGCTGGGAGAGCCAGCGAGGAGGGGGGGGAGAGAAGGGGGGGGGGACTGTTTTAATCTAAACTCATCCATGACAAAAGTTCATTTGGATTAGCGCGACTGTAGACTCAACCACCCTCAATGAAATCTCATTCCAATGATGCATGTCCGCGTCTGTGCTGGTGGAAGTGAACAGAGTTGGCTGGAGATGGGCTCTGCTTCCAAAAGCACCACACAATTATGGATATACCAGCTGGAAAGCCTGCTCTTCTCACAATGGTTTCCATGGCAATGCCATCAGTCTAGGAAAAGAACAAAAATATTTTAGTGCAACTGAAATGGGAGGGGAAAGAGACTTTCGCATTGTTTCCACAGGAATTCAAACTAAAATTCTGATTGGTATATTCACGTACTTTCAAGGACAGTTTACGGCTATGAAACTCCATTAAAAATTCCACTGAAGCCGGTCCATACCCTGTTCTTCAAAGCTACGATGCAAGTTGGCCAAATTTATTTTTCTGAATTATCACACATAATCTGTACAGTTTTAGCTGTTCAAGGATTAATAGAAGATGCCCTGCATTTGTTTCCTTTAAGACAGCCCATAGGTATGTAAATGATGATAATACAGAGTATATGGGTACTTCTGTGGCATGATATTTATTTTATTAGAATAATGTCCAATTAACTGGGATGTTATCATACATCTTAGAATATAGATAGCAATAGCACTTAGACTTATATACTGCTTTACAGCCCACTCTAAGCAGTTTACAGAGTCAGCATATTGCTCCCAACAATCTGGGTCCTCATTTTACCCACCTCGGAAAGATGGAAGTCAACCTTGAGCCTGGTGAGATTTGAACTGCCAAATTGCAGGCAGCCGGCAGGCTGCAGAAGTAGCCTGCAGTATTGCATTCTAACCACTGTCCCACTATTAAAATTCTCAATGTTGTCTGTTTGTATCCTTCATTTAGCCAAAATGGTGCACCATAGAACAATGTTTTTTTAAACTGAATTACTGCAAATGTGCTAACGTAAAGGATGTGCCCCAAAACTAGGACTCCTTGCTCCAATGGAATTAAAATTTCAAGAATCTTCAGGTCAGTTCATTTTGTAAACTTGCGGCTGCTGCAACACCACCAGTCAGCTATGTTCATATCATTATGATTCTCGATGCTCACATAAGCAAGGTCATTGGGAAGCCAGCAGGAAATCAAGTTACTCCCGCTCCTACTATCTTTTTACCTGCCCGTGGTCAATCTGTTTCTCTCTCTTTAGATAAGTAAATATTCACAAAGCATGAAGCAACAGATGATAGGTTTTCTACATATATAAAGTTCTGCTCCACAAAAGGCATTATTCTATGATCCCTTCCTTGGTAGTACATTATAGGTGTAACAATATTTTTGACACAGCAATAAAGGAACAACAAACACACTTATTGTAATTTGGTATTAACTAGGAATGATGTCATGAAAAGGAATTCCCTAAAGGGTTTTTTTCTTATTTCATCTCACCACTTAACATAGAATAAATTCAGATGTCTCAAAGTATTCACACTGAGATAAACCAAATGATCCATTAGTTTAACAGATTTAAACTTTGAAAATAAACCAAAGCACATGGAGGTCACTGTAAGCTGTTTGCACACAGCAGCTTTTCTAGAAGTTGGATAGTTTTTCACAACATTACAAAGGATAAAAAACATCAACAGAGGAAAAAAAACTTGCCTATTTTTCCCCCAGCAAATTGTTGCACAACGATTTAGCATGCAATCTACCACCTGGGTGGAACGTGGCATCCCTCAAGCAAGCAAACTCTGTCCATAAGCCTATGGTTTCCCAAATGCTGTACAATTTTGGATAGCTACATAATTGCCGCACAATCCCAGGAATAGGGTTAGGCTCTCCACTGAAGATAGAGAGGCTTGTCCCAACTATCCCTTGTAGCAAAGCAAGCAAGCTTATAAATCAAAATTCTATTGATACCCAAGATTTTCCCGCAAAATTAACACATCATCTTGAAATAATCTCACAAAAAATATCATCTGCTTGCAAGGAGGAACGGGTGGGACCACAAAATAGATGAAGTAATAGCAAATGAAGAAGTTAAACTGCCCTGAGACTTTAAATTTCCACATTAACACACATATACACACACCAAAGATTATTTACTGGACAGAAGAGAAAAATGAAACCCAATCAACAACTCTACTTCCAAAAGCAGAACAAAAGTGAGAATTTTGAGTTTTTAGAATTACACCAGCCATTATTGCTCTTCCAGCCACTGCAAAACACCAGTAGCTCTCACCTTTACTTATGCTAAAGCTATTTACTAAATGTATTTAAACCAATCATCTATCCCACTGGGCAAGTTCAGTGTGATTCCAAAATTCCTCCCTGTGGATTTGGTCCTCCCCTAACAACAGGCTCTCTATGTACCCACATTCTTTCTTACCTCAAAGAACTGAACCACATGTTAACAAATATCCTGTTGAATAATTCTATTAGCAAATTAGGATAATATCTGAACGTTCCCAAAGATCACTTTCTACATGTAAACAAAAATAAAAATAAAAAACCACACACGTCAGGGGTGGGGTTGTAACATGGGAGAAGTATAAGAAAGGATAATCTGATTTGCAAAGGAAAAATATCAAACTTGTCTCCATGGTAGAAGCAATAGTGGGATGCCTCCATCACTGATACCCTACAAAAGGAGTCTTAATTTGTTCCTAAAACATGTCCTTTTAAAATGTTCAATCATTTCCATTTCAGATAATTGTGCATAATGCCCGAGTCTGCGGAGAGGGGCGGCATACAAATCCAATAAATAAATAAACAAACATTAAGATGGGACATAAATCAAAGTAACATTTACAGGTGCACATATTGGCTACCAACAATTGTAGTACAGTGTTCCCTCGATTTTCGCAGGGGTTACGTTCCAAGACCTCCCGCGAAAGTCGATTTTCCGCGAAGTAGCGGTGCGGAAGTAAAAACACCATCTGCGCATGTGCACCCTTTTTCCATGGCCGCGCAAGAGCTTGAAGTTGGAGGCGGGGAGCGACGAAAGTGCGGAGGCTGGCAAAGATTGTTTTTAATGTCGGCCACCCACCCAGCGCCTCCGGCCTCCTCGCCGCTACCCCCCGCCCGCCCGATTCGCCCCTCTCACCGGCTTTCTTGGGGCACGAGTCCTCCTGCAGCAGCGCTGGCGGCTACGGCTTCTCGGCCTCCTCATTTGGCCGCTAGCCGCTCTGAGTGCTTTGAGAATGCCCGCCCCACCCCTCTTGTAGTCCCTTGGCTGAGAGCGCTCTCACAGAGAGCAACAGACAGAGCGAGATGGAAAGGAGAGAGGGAGAGAGAAAGAGCAAGAGGGGGGAGAGTGGAAGGTAGAGAGAGAGAGAGAGAGAAATGATAGAAAAAAGGGGAGGAAAAAAGAGAAATGAGAAAATGATTGAAGCAGAGAATGACAGGAAAGAGAGAGAGAAGTGACTCTTGATTGAAAGCATACAGTATGGTAAAAGCACTTAAATAATGACAGAATAAAAAAAAACCAGCCCTCACCTGTGTTTGAAAATGGTTCAAGAGTTCACACACAAACACACACACACACAGTTGAGGGGGGGAATTTACATACAGGTACAATATTCATTCATTCACTCACTCACTCATTCATTCTTCTATGTCACTCAGTCCCAACACTTTTAACCCATAAATTACCATCTCCCATCCCCTTAATTACCATTTCCCCTTCCCATTACTGTACCTCTACCTGTACATTGAATAAGACACTTAGTCATCCTGAGTTATAAATGATAATTATTTATTTACATTTTTTGGGGTGGGGGTTTATTTGCAAAAAATATTAGCATAAATAGGATAACTCGGGATCTTCTTTTATCACCATTTCATCGGGCACTTCTACAATGGACGCTGAAGGTGATGGTGTGACAGACCTCTTGGTTTTCGTGACAAACATAGTTATGGGCAGTTGTTGGCGCAGTTTCTTTTTCTGGGCTAACATGGCTCTGTATGGTGCAATGGTGTTGTCAAGGGAGGCCTTAAAGTGTATAGAGCGAGTCATGTTGGGATCCCAAAGTTCCACCATGTGTTGGAGATGTGCAGCAGCTCTGTGCAGTTCTGCAAGCCGCTCAAGCGTTAGGCCAACATCTTCTTCTTCCTCAGCTTGTTCAGCTTCCTCTTCCTCCTCTTCTTCACTTGCTGACCTGGTCAGCTCCTCCAGATCTTTGTCTGTCAGCGGTAGGCCATGCTCATCAAGCAAACCATTGACTTCATCTGGTGTCATGTCAATGAAGCCTTCTCCACCCAGTGCCTGTGCCAGCTTCACAGATTTCTGGACTGCAGCATGTTGAATTTCTTCGGGAGCAAATCCCTTGTAATCATGCACCACTTCTGGCCACAATTTCTTCCAGCAGGCATTCATTGTCTGTGACTTCATATCCATTAAGGCATTCTGAATGTTCTTCAGACACGATGCGATCGTGTACTGACGCCAGTAGCCCTTCAATGTGAAGTTTTCATCAGCGTCCATTGCTTCCACGAGGCTTCCAAGGGAATTGCGCGTGTACAGTGCCTTAAATGCGCGGATAACACCTTGATCCATCGGCTGGATAAGCGATGTGGTGTTTGGTGGCAAGAATTCGACTTGTACCCCAGCATGTTCATGTGCCAGGTCATCATGGCCTCCAGCATTGTCCATTAGGAGAAGCACTTTGAAATTGAGTCCTTTGCCAGCCAAATAATCCTTCACCTGTGGGATGAAGCATTGATGAAACCAGTCCCGTGTGAGGGCTTTTGTAATCCATGCTTTAGGATTATGCATCCAGTACACTGGCAATGCATTCTTATTTCTGTTCTTGAGGGCTCTTGGATTTCGTGACTTATAAATTAGCCCTGGCTTCATCAAAAAGCCTGCTGCATTTCCACACATGATCAAAGTTACCCGATCTTTTTGGGCCTTAAAACCAGGGGCTTTGGCTTCATCTTGTATCAAGAAAGTCTGTGAAGGCATCCTCTTCCAGAACAGGCCTGTTTCGTCTATGTTGAACACCTGTTCTGGAAGGTAGGCCCCTTCTTCAATTAGGTCTTTAAACGTGCCATGGACATACTGCTCGGCTGCACCTGTATCTGCTGAGGCAGCTTCTCTGTGCAATGACACACTCCTCAGGCCATAGCGCCGTTGAAATTTATCGAACCACCCTTTGCTTGCTGTGAATGTGGATGGGGCCAAAGAAGCAGTAGATGTTGATGGCTAGGGGTCTTCAGAGTCATCAGCACCTTCACCAGCACCTTCTTTTCCCTCATCTGCAGAGAATGACAGGAAAGGGAGAGAGAAGTGACTCTTGATTGAAAGCATACAGTATGGTAAAAGCACTTAAATAATGACAGAATAAAAAACCCAGCCCTCACCTGTGTTTGAAAATGGTTCTTTTCCCTCATCTGCATCGCCTCCTTCTTTGTTTGCAAGATGGGTGTAGAGTTGCTGTGCCTTTGTCCGTATGGTGTTGGTATCCAAAGCAATGCTCTTTTTACGGCAGTCTTGTACCCACATGGACAAAGCAGCTTCCATTTTCATAAGGCGTTTGTTTCTAGGCATCACCATTCTTTTTGCAGCCTTGTTGAATGTTATCAGAGAAGTTTGCCTTATCTTCTTTTCGTCTTTCCGAATGTATCGCACACTCGATTCGTTGATCCCATAATGCCGACCAACATCTGCATAAGAGCTTCCCTCTTTTAGCATGTCCAAAAGTTCAATTTTCTCCTTAATTGTCAGCATCTTCCTGCTCTTTTTAGCGTCGCCGCCTCCGCTCCGCGTGCAACGTTTAGGAGCCATCTTCCAACAAGTTTTAACAAGTTGCAAAAGTTCCAAAGCATGCTGGGATAACACCACTGATTGGCAGAGATTTCTGTCCATCAGCATTGTCGGGCGAAGTTTTTGCGATGACAATGCTGATTGGCTGAGATTTCGGTGCATCAGCATTGTCGGGCAAACTTTTTGCGATGGCAAAGCTGATTGGCCGAGATTTCGGCCAATCAGCAATGGCAGACGTAAGTTTGGTGATGACATATGATGTCATCGGGTGGGAAAAAACGTGGTATAGAAAAAAACCCACGGACTATTTTTTAATTAATATTTTTTGAAAAACCGTGGTATAGCCGTTTCGCGAAGATTGAACCCGCGAAAATCGAGGGATCACTGTATTTCAGAGGTCTTCAAACTTGGCAACTTTAAGACTTGTGGACTTCAATTCCCAGGATTTTTGCAGTTGAAGTCCACAAGCCTTAAAGTTGCCAAGTTTGATGACCCCTGTAATATTTTATTAATGTAAGATCCTGTGTGCGTGTGTAGATATTTTATTGTGTCACTACCCAAATCTGTATATCAGATGTAAGGATGATAGCCCATGCAAACAGCTATTTTATCTATTTGAAGTACTGCTTCCATTCTAAAACAGTTCTTGTACGTTCAACAATGGCCTAATAGGCAGAAAACTGAGTGAAGTTTCTTTTAGCATTTAGTTAGTTTCAGTTGCTGAAAAATTCTTATCACAAAACAATGGAGGCACCCAGCCCAGTGAGGGAAAGACAGCTATTCCAATAGTTGTGGCATGATTTGATGTTTTACCTTCTTTAAATTTAGCTAATTCACCCCAGAAAGCCATAGGTTTCTGTTTCGACATGTACAGTACCAAGGTAATCATTAGGCTGCCTTTCAGATGCTTAATACAATTACATATGACCCAAGTTTTTTTAAAAAAAACAAACAGCAATTTGCAGGGTGGGCCCAGCAAGCAGCTCTCTGGATCCTACAAACAGTTTATGGATGAGTCATAATTTTAGGACAAACAGTGGTGAGGATTTCTCCTCCTTCTCTTCTTCCTCCCCCAACCCTTTCCACATAGTACGATTGTGAAGTTTTTAAAAGATATCTCCTCACTTTTAACCAAACCCTTTTTGTATTATGTACTGTAAACAAAAATCTCCATGTTTTAATCTCAACCCCCCCCCCCCCCCCCGATCTTTTAAAAACTTTCAGCTTCAAAACCAGACCTGGATTTTGTCCCAAATGTGAGCAAATTATGCATTTGGGAACAAACCAGATCCTGGATCCTAAATCTTAATAAATAAGTAATGCATGCTAAGATTCCAGTATTGGATAATCTACCAGCTCTTAAATTTTATGCTTTTTCTTCCCATTTGCTTTCCAAAGGTCATGAGCTATGTTAACAATACAGTACTTCAGAGTAAGATACTTATGTCTACACAATACTATTTGAAAGAGAACACATCATTCCAACATCACTGCAGCCACGTGTCACTTTTTAGTTCACTTTTTCTCATGCAGATTTCTTTTCTCATTATTCAGATCTCTCTTTCTAAAATGTTTTAGAAAGAAATCTGTTAAGTGTCTTTTGTCATCTTCAGATAGAATCTTAAATTCCAATTCATGTTCATTTATAGCTGGCACTGAAGTGCCAGTTACTTTAAGAAGTGTACAAAAATGCAGTTTCAATTGTGAAGCTTGGACATTTTATTTTCTTTAAAATTTAGATATTTTTGTTTACTATTCTTATATAGGAAAATCCCTAATCATTTACTGGTAAATTCAAAGCAAAAGGTATATGCCATTGCATTTTCCAACTTTGATCAGATTCTGGTATGTGTGTTAAGACAGTCTTGCACACATTTTAAACAGGCAAGCTTTCAACTATTACACTTTTCCTTTTAATGTACCATACATGCAACTTTTCAACCAAAATTTTACTTTAACATTTTTTGTGCTTTATTTCCCCAACTAAAATGGTTGGGGGAAAATAATTAGCAGGTGAAATAATTTTTTTGCATCTTTTAGGCACATGATGTGAAATATCCATATGTCACCTTCTCAAGTTTAGAAGACTGGGAGTGAACAACATGCATGCATGGAAGCAAGCATTCTTATTTTTATACATTCAGTTTAACAAAGTATTTTCCAATCTGTCATTTAGTCAACTGTATGATTTGAAATGAAAAAAACAGAACTGCAAACAAAATTAAACCATGATTTGCACTTCTGATGTTAAAAGGTCTTTTTTTAATGCTTTGGGTATGGAACTGATAGGAACTGACAATGCAGAAATCGTATTACTAAAGTGAGCCTGTAAGAGCAGACTACATATTTCAGACCACATTAAACCATGATTTGTTAAACAAATCATGATTAGAAAAACTGAATTATTTTAGTAATACATAATTTCCTGGGTAAGTCTGCATGACACACATATCCTCAGGTAAATATCTGAAGGGAGTAGATGGCAGGTGCAGCTCTGTAACCAACTACAGATTTAGCATGCTATATGAGTAGAGGCTGTGAAATACTATGCTAATATTTCTATCACAGGTGGTACGTTGGAATGGAGTTTTCTTAGGTCAAATAAACAGGACAATGTCAAGAGTAGAAGAGATTACTTTTCATGATTACAATCAATGTAATTTTTACAAGCAAGGTAACTAGTGTCAATAATACTTGTTTTGTTCTGTCATTCTCAATACAATCTAAATTGCCCTCCAATAGTGAGTTTCTTCTACAGGTGGCCCTCAACTTACAAGTTTTTTTAGTGATAACTCAAAAGTTACAACGGCACTGACTTATGACCATTTTTCACATTTATGACCCAAAATTCAGAGAATTGACAACTGGCTTGTATTTATGATGGTTGCAATGTCCTGGGGTTACGCTTAGCGACCTTCTGACAAACGGTGTAGCTAGATTCATTTAACAACTGTTACTAATTTAGCAACTGCAGTGATTCACTCAATAACCATGGCAAGAAATGTTGTAAAATGGGGCAAAACTCGCTTAACAAATATCTCACTTAGCAACAGAAATTTGGGTCTCAATTGTGATCATAAGTTGAGAACTACCTGTATGTGAAATGGCTTTCCTTGTACTTTAGATTACACACAAATTTACCAAATTCAGATGTGTATCATAAGTAAATAATTGTGCCAGAATTTGGAACTCCAATGTTATAAAACATCTGAAAAGTGTATTACTAGAATTATTAGCCAGTATTCTTTCTCCCAAAAATTTTCAATGCTTTTTTATTCATTTTGAAATGTAACAAAATCCATATAAATGTTTTCTTTTGTACAAATTAGTTCCATTTTAAGACTTTTGATCAGATTTTAATTATTTTGAGGGGGAGGGGGATGTTCCAATTGTTTAAGCCAATACAATTAAAAGAGTTATTAATTTGTTTAAAAAAAGTTATACTATGACTAAAACCAGGTCATTTTAGCTCTGACAATGTAGTAAACTCAAGGCGCTACTTGTGTTAAAGCAAACCAGTTTGTCGGGGGAGCATTCTGGAAGAAGAAATGAAAGATTGGGGAAAGGTTCTTAACTTTTTGCTTGACATTTCTTTCTAAAACCACTTGCCAAAAGAAGCTTTAAAAAAAATCTTGGGAGAATAAACAGTACAGTACAGCTGAATTGGATACTCCTGTTTCCACTCCTTTGCTACAAACTGCCACAGCCTGAATTAACTTTTCTGTGAGAAGAAATGACTGGTGTTTTGTTACAATTCACTTCAGTCTAATGTTTACTCCTGTTCACAAGATGTCGCCTTCAATTTATCACAATATAATGTTCTGCTTCCCTAGTTCTAGTTGTTTGGCAAGAGGAATCAACTCTTCCTATTCATAAAAAGCATGGAGGAGGGGCATAGTAATAGAATAACTGCTAGTAATATTTTGCTTGGATCCCAGGAAAAGGGGGAACTTCAGTGCCACACAATTTCTTGCAGAGCAGTCTTGCTTCTCAGAACAAAACTTTTCAGAGTTTATTAAGTTTTTGTGTTAATTAATATATAATCCTTTAAGAACAAACCCTTTCATGTTCTGTTTACAGAAACAATACGCAATATTATATTAAAGAATAATATTTTTAAGCAAAAGATGCATATGTTAAGATGTGAAACATGATGAGAAAAATTGGTGTATTCAACAAGTTAAACTCATCTTTTGCTTTACAGGTTTAAGCAGAAATGTTTGTATTCAGACCTCCCATCTACTGTAAGTAAAACGCATGATGCCTTGGAATAAAAGAATCAGATTCCCTTCACCATAATTCATACTTCTGGGAAATTTGTTGCATTTTAAGTGTAAGCAATGTTACAAAATCTGAGTGAAGATGCTTAAAGTAAATGAGCAATTCAGCCTGTATCACAAACATAAGATGCACCTTTATGATTAGCTCTTAATCCCGGAATACTGAAAACACCTCTGATATTAGATTGTTAATAAGACAACATCTAGAGACAAACACGTCCCAGACACAGCCTTGAAGTAGCCTAAGGAAGATTGAATAAGCATGTAATGATGTTCATGCTTTCTTTGCTCACAGATGAAATGAAAAAGGCTGTATTCACAGCATGTAAGTCATAGTTAATTTAGTCATTGTTTATTCATTTTATTCTTGTTTGAAAGTTCACACAACAAAAGCTGGGTTCCTACAGTATGCTAGAATGAAGGGTGGTTGGACCAGAACATAGTAACAAGACCAGGGGTCCCCAAACTTGGCAACTTTTAGACTTGTGGACTTCAACTTCCAGAATTCTCCATCCAAGTCTTAAAGTTGCCAGGTTTGAAGACCTCTGAACAAGACAGACATAAGCTACCGTCTTTAATATTATTATATTTCATTGTTCCACTTGGTACAATTATTAAGGAAAAATACTTGAAAACTCTACTTTTGTAGGACCCAAAAGGCTCCCAACTCCTTCCAAGTAGGAAAGCAAATTTTTTAACCACAGGGAATGGGCTTTATTCAAATATGGTGATTAATCATGGGAGAAATGGAAAATAAGGAGCACTAGGTCAATAAGCTTAAGTGCTAATAATTCTGGGCTGGATTGTAGCAACTGCCTACAACACACTAACTCTCATTGCATGTGCACAAAAGGCTTTTCAATAAGAAAACAAGTCAGGATCTTAAAATATACCAAACTAAGCAACTGTTATCACTCCCAAATTTTTCATCTTTCATATTTAACAGTAACCAAGCCTTCCATCCTTCCAAGGTGGGTAAAATGAGGACCCGGATTGTGGAGGCAATAATGCTGGCTCTGTTAAAAAAGTGCTATTGCTAACATGTTGTAAGCCGCCCTGAGTCTAAGGAGAAGGGCGGCATAAAAATCGAATAAATAGATAGATAAACAAACAAACAAACAAACAAACAAACAAACAAATCTCTGGACAGAATAATATATAAATAAGCACAGGCAAAAGAAAATCATTCTCTTAAGTTTTCAAACGAGGTATCAATAAGATAGTAAGTAACATGCTAAAAATTTAATCTGTAGTTTTAAATTGCTACAGTCAGATACAGATATGTATACGTATACTGGTAGGTACAATTATACTTTGCAGACATAAACTGCGCTTTTCTTAAAAGCAGTTCCAAAGCAGCACAAAGTCTCACTAGTTTTTATTCTAATGAAGCTGAATGCACTTAATTTACAAAAAGATGACATTCCAGGCAGGACTGAAATTCAATCCCTTAGGGAGAATACTTAAACGCTTTGAATCTAGCCAAAGTCAAAACAAGAGAAAAGAACACCAAGGCAAGCTGCATATTTTTCTAAATCCCAATGCCCTGCTTACAGATTGACTCATCTTTTATGTAATCTTTTCCATAGGCTATTAAAGCACTTTCCCAACCTGGACTTCAGGAAGCACAGAACTACCACTTCATCCCTCTTCCCAACTCTCAGCTAGTACTGTAAAGGTACAGAGGACAGGAGCTCAAACACGGGACTCAATTTTAGAAACTGCCCCCAAAATATAAAGTGTACAAAGAACACATGGTTCAAAATTATGAATTCCAAGACACTTTTATAATGTCTGTACAGTGAGTCAAAGTGAGTCAAAGAGTTCTTGTTAAAAAAATAATAGTACTGTAATGTATTACTCGGTTGTCATTCTGGTATTTTTAAATACTATGTACAAAAAATGCATGCAAATAATCATTACCGGCAGTTGCTAAGTGACCTTAAAACAGTAATTAGAATCATGTAACAGAATACACTGAGGTGTGTTCTATTTTTTTTCTCTTCCAAAAACTACTATTCCCAGAAATCTTTGGGGGAAGAGAATCCAATTTAATTCCCTGTAATACTTTTAACTTTAAACTATAGTTTTATAAAACAATAAAAACAAATGATGCCACAAATCTTACTTTGGCCTACAGCCTGTTAAACATGACCTGCCACAGGGGGAAAACAAACAAACAGGGAAACTACTGAAATTGGAGCATTTCTTCCCCAAGTTCCGAGAAAATGTGATTGTTTTTCAAGGGATCTCTAAAACTATGAATTAGAAAATAAATGTTAGGCACCTGAAACATTAGGATTTAAAATAAATGTTCAGATATTTCAGATATGTGTAGAGAGCTATTGCTTTTTTGCTATTATACTGAACGATGTAAAACTTTTGACCCAAACTTGGGAATTACAAGTTCAAGCATGGTTTTATGCTTTATGCCAAATATTTTAAATCTGATTACTGTATTACCAAGTATAATAAGGATAATTTAACAAAAAGAATACCATGTCGAAGAATTACATTTAGTGGTAATGATTTAACACTTTGGTCTATGTTGTTGTTTTTGCTCAGAATTTTTCAGTCTGTCCTTGACTGCCACTGAACACCCACAACATTTGGTTGAGGGTGGTAGGTGTTGCAGTCTAGCAAAGAAGGGCTGTTCAGGGCAGGGGCTCCCAAACTTGGCAACTTTAAGACTTGTGGACTTCAACTCCCAGAATTCTCCAGCCAACCATTGCTGGTTGGAGAATTCTGGCAGTTGAAGTCTACAAGTTTTAAAGTTGCCAATTTTGAAGACCTCTGGTTTAGGGAATAGTGCTTTATATAGGGGTGCCACCCAAGGAAAAGGTTTGGGAAATGAAAAGGGTTAATTAAGATACACAGATCTTATTTTATAAATAATACACTGAAACTTTACATGCATTAAGTATTATAGCAGGTGTCTGCCAAAATTACAAACCTTTCCTTGCGGAGTTGCACTTCAAACTGTCTGATCTGCTGAAATCTATGCTTACATACACTCCGCTTTCCAGATTTAGAGTACCATTTGGGAGGTGGCAATTTGGTGTATTAGGGCTCTCCTCACAGTTTAGTGAATTCTCCCGTAAATTCAGAGCTATATAATTTAAGCCATTCTGAAATCCAGTTGAAGTATCTCTGGACATCTTGCTTTCATGGCCATCTGAAATATGCTCCTCAGGTTTCAACCACACGTTGTCAAAAGAGGCCGAGCTGTGCCTTTTACTACTCTCAGTAAAGAAAGAGGAAGAAGGGGTAATAGTGGCTGCAGAAGAAAAGGTCTCAGAACTGTGCCTCCTCCTTCCTTGTGGGTCAGCGCGAATGACTTTAGGTACTACAGGAGGATCAGGATTAGAGACAGGGAAGTCCCTGTGACTGGCATATTGGTCAACAATGCACAATCGATTAACTATAGAGGGAGGACTGTCAATCTTTAATCCATTTTTGCTTTCAGTGGCAAATGGTCCAGGTGGTGTGGCTGCCATGTTGAAGGTCATCTCGGTGTAGTCATCAATCCTACCACATGCTGTGCTAACACAAGCCGTACCAAATGAAAGTCTGGCATAATCAGCATCAGGCAGGTTTCTAGGGATACTCGAATTTGCATAAATTGAAATGTCTGTCAAAGAGTTAGATAGTTCTTTAGCAGCTTTGGGGGACTGGATATCCAAATCAACACTCATGTAGTCAGAAAGTGGCGACTGCCTATGGTCACTACTGGAACCAAGAGATGATGGAGATCCTTCTGCAGATAAAGAATATGGTGTGTTACTTGCTTTTTCACCAAAATCTATATTTATATATTCACCAGGGCTAGATGGCTCAAGTGGAATTGTGCGATCGTACATTCTTGGTATGGTGTTACTACCTCTAGTACTGAGTGGAAGTCTCGTAGGCCTAATAACCCTATTCTGTGCAAGGCCTTCTTCTGAACTTTTCAGATGGGGTGATCTGGAAAGGCCATTAGACAGAACTTCATTGCTGATGCTTTTCCCATTTTCAGATCCAACATACAATAACTTTCCAGGTGATGACATTGGAACATATTCATCATGTTCCCCGGTTAGAGCCTTAAAGCTTCGTGGCAGAGAGAAATATGGGCCAAAACTTTTGGAATCGATGTTGGCATGTATATCATCTGGATCACAGGGTTGCTTTGGAGCAGCAGAATTTCCAGGAGACATATCCATATACTCATTATTTGTTGACTTCTCATGACCAGATTTAGAATTAAACTCAGCTAAAGGATTGCGTATAGGTGAAGAGACAGCTCGGGGAAACATCATCATGTAGCCTTTAGAGTCAGCCTGAAGTGACAACCAGGAACTGTTAATCTGTTTTGGAACAGACATGCTTTTAGGAGTCATGGGCAAGTAGTCACTGTTGCTTGCCAGAGAAGATGCAACTCCTGGCATCATTGGCATGTACCCATCATCTCTGGCTTTATTCTTGCTTTGATTACATACAGAATCAAGAATTGACTCCTCATAATCAGCTTCAGGGTTATTTTTGAATCTTGGTGATTCAGAACAAGACAGACGTCCATGACTTCCTGAGGAATCTTCATCTAAAGCAGTTTGGATTGTTTTCTGTTGCCCTGGTACTGAAGCAGGCTTAGTTAACGAGTATGTTCTTTTTCTAAAGCATTTGTCAGCCTCCCGGTAATCATCTCTTGAATTATTATCCATTTGCTGTTTGTTCATGGACATGTATTCATTTAAACAATTTTCTTCTCTGATTGGTGGAGTATTGCCCAAGGAATCTGGCGTGTTACTTCTCACACGAAAGTACCTAAAGTCTCCAGGGCTAGAACCATATTCATCTGAGGAAATGAAACCTCCATCGCTTGGGGACCCACAGACAGATGAACTGGAAGGCCTCACAAAGTTATCGGTAATTGATCCATGCCCACTTCCTGAAGAAACACTGATAGGACTAGTAGTAGAAGGAAAATGAGAAACTGGTAGAGAGGCAGACCTGGTATGATAAGAAGAGCTAAATGCTGCTCTAACATATCGTCCACTCCCTTCTTGGCGGCCCAAATTCATCCTTGCAGTATTCAAATGAATCAGGCTTCCAGTAACTGATCTAAATGGTCTGGTCATTGTCCCCTCCCCTTCGCTAGAAGTTCTGAAGCGATAAGCACTACTGGTTTTGGTAATGGGAGGAGTCCCCCCTGTAACACTTTCAGTTCGGGACCTTCTTTGTAGGCCAGTCTGACTAGGTGGTAAATTACCAAGATGCCTCCTAGTAGTTATGAAAGAAATAGGATTGGTACTGCTGCCACCACCAGAAGACTGGCTCTTGCTGCGAGGTCTGAACTCAGAAAAGGCTTTCAGAGCTTTCATGGTCTCTAGAAAAGTTTCATGCATGTTCTGGGCAACCACTGAATCATCTACTTGCATCCATAGCTCACCTGGCCCAATGGAGGCTGACCTGCCCACTTCAATGAAAAAAAAGTTTTCCGAGTGCCCACATCGCCGAATGTTCATTAGTTGTAAGTGGACAGAAGGTACTTCAGTATTCAGCTTGACCAGGTGAATGGCCTTGCTGGAAAGGCATAACCGGTAAACCCCCGTCAAATTCTTGGTTTGCCCCAAACCCTTAGGCTTCACGTTGACTTGCCAAACTTCTTTGAACACAGTCCCTGGGCGGAGGGCAGCTCCATAATGCTCGTCGTCGTCGTCCAGCTGCTGATCAGCCTGGTCCTCCTGCTCCAAGAACCCCCTCTTGCTTTGGCTCATGAGCTCACTGATGGCCTGGTACCACCCTTCTTGCTCAGGCTCGTTCTCAGCCACCATGGCAAAGTACTCATCCTTGGTGTACAGGGCAATGATGTGTTTATGCTTGGCATCTGCCCTCCGGCTGACAGTGAAACACTGGTAGAGAGGAATCACCCTTTTGGGAGATGGGCAGCAAAGGGCCACATTTCCTCCAGCCGCTGCCGCCGCTCTCAAACTACTCTTGAACTTCTTCTCGCTGTCGTAGTATTCCAGTCGTGCCGGACCAAGGTGACTCTCCGCCCGCAACACAAAGTACCGCTTGTGCCCATGCTTCTGCTTCCTCAGGTAACCACACTTCCTCACATCCTCTCCCCAGGTGATGCTGGCCGGGGGCGTCAGGGCAGAGCCCCGGGCAGAGGGGGCTGGAGGTCCACTCCGGCCTAGGGGGGTGGCAGGGGCTCCCGCTCGCCCCAGGCTGGCTGGGTCCCCGGGCAACAAGGCATCTTCTTCCTGGACGAGGCAGAGGGAGCTGCTGGGCGATTTCCTCAGCAGGAGCATGAGGTGATGGGGGGGCTGAGCAGGGGGCAGGCAGGGAGCGCTCTCGGCCGGCTCCTGGTTCTCCTCAGGCGCCGCCAGCCTGGACGCCCCGCTGGAGGAGCCGCTGCCGCCTCCCGCGGCTGCACCTCCGGCCGCGCTGCCTCCCGACTCGCCTTTGCCTTCCAGCGCCATGCAGCCGCCTTCCCCGCCGGGGCCCAGCATCACCGCGCTCGCCATCTTAGGGGGGCCAGGGCAGGTTCCAGATCGCTACGCCAGGCGGACGAGGGGAGCAGCCGCCCTCACAAGAGAAGCGTCGCCCAGGCCCGGCCGGACATGTGTGTGCCCGCGGGACCTTCGGCGTCGGCCCAGCCGGTGGGCTCCCGGCCTGCGAGGCAAAGGACCAGCCGGCGGCTTCCCCGCTTTCGCCACCGGCGGGTCGGACGCGCCGGGCTCCCTCCGACTCTCCCGCTTCTCTCCTCACACCAGCGAGCAGGCTCGGCGGCACCACGGCGAAAACATCACGTGACCCACAACCCCTCCCGCGCGGGCGGGGAGGAAAAAGTGGGGAGGCGAGGCGAGGCCGCGCTTGGGCCCGCCCAGGGGCGGGACGGGGCGGCGCGGGGACACTCCGCGGCCGAGCCTGGAGAAGCGGGCGGGGCGGTAACCAATAGGAGTCGGCGGATTTTTCTCCATGGCTCCAATCGTCAGCCACCCCGCCCTTGGCTGGCGGGTGGGTTCTTACGCCTCTTTGAGAATGACGGGCAGCCGTTCAACCCAATGAACGGCGGGAATTATTAATAGTTAGGGACCGGGGAGTGGAACGTCGTCGAGGTGTGTATGGGTTTTTTGAGAGACAAGAGGCACGGGAGGAGGGGTTTGGGCGCTATCCAATCATCCTCTCACACAGTGGAACAGACGCCAGGCGGAGGCCGGAGCAGCTTCGTGCGTGCGTGTAAGATGAGTGACTGAGAAAAAGAAAATACAAATACACAGAGGCCGGCCGCTGCAGATTGAGCTGCAGCTCGGCCAACCAATCGGGGGGCACGATTCCCTCGCGGCCAGCCAATCAAGCAGGGCAAGGAAGGCATTTTGTCGGAGAAGGGTAGGATGTTTTTCTCCCCCCCCCCTTTTACAACTTTTTTTTCTTCAAGGAAGGGCGCCTCACACACGCACTTCGCCTCCTCCCCGCGCCTGCCTCGAGGGCCGGGATTGGGTGCGGCGAGGGCCAATCGCCGGACGCGAGGGACGGGGGGAGGAGGAGTGGGTGGAGCCGCCGGCGAAGTAAACAACCCGTCGGCGCGCGGGCGACCGTTGGAGGCGGCGGCGGCGGCGGGAGGGGCGCAAAATCAACCGTCGCCTCTGCTGGGAAGCCCGAGGGGACGGGGCGGGGCTTTCGACCACGTGCCCTGCGGTCACGCCTAAGCCACGCCTCCCGCGGTGGCGAGGGGAGAAGGGAAGCAGGAACGTGTGAAAGGCGCCAACACGGGTCTCTGCGGGGGGGCTAGAGACGCGCTTCTCAATTACCCTCCTCTGTTAATCCTGAAATAAAAGGCGGGAATTGGGGGCGGCTGGGGAGTTGCCCTGCTCCTGGCCCCGGATTACAAGCGTTATGGAAATTCATCAAACAAGAGTCGGAAGGGACCTTGCAGGTCATCTAGTCCAGCCCCCTGCCCAGCATCTGCCTGTACCTAGGATCGAACCCACAACTGGATTGTGAGGCAAAGAGCTCCACCTCTAGCCCAGGGCAAATGCATCCTGGTTCTGAAGGCTGTCCTAGAAACGGGTCTAGAAGGCGGTTCTTGGGCAGAGAGGATTCCTGATGGGCCGTGGACTGAGGAGCTGCACCTCAGAGGGGCCCTGTTTGAGAGGACTGGTCCAACAAGCAAATGGGGCCCACAGATTTGACGTCTCTACACTCCCCGCCCCTGCAGCAGAATGTGGGCTTTGACATTCATTTATTTTTTTGTAAAACAGTATAGTATAGCACATAAACAGGGTTTGCAGAGGACAAATGTGGACTGGGACTCACCAAACCAGGGCACACAAACACTACAGAAAAATGGAGTGGGACTCAACACATGCAGGTGTATTCTTTGCAAAGGAATGGACTAGGTGTACACAAACACATACACGTACATACACATACCCCACACATAAAGGGGGGGGAATGATTGTAGAGGACTCAGGAGTGGAGCCAGCCTTCAGGCCAACATGGCCAGATCAAAGGCGGTGGCTGTGCCTTGGAAGCTAAGCTTAGGTTATCCCTAGTCAGACCTTGGATGGGCAAACCTTTGGAGATTCCAGGCCTGGAAGACATTGCCAGGAGCCTGCCATGGTCAAACCTTAGCATGTTGATGCAAAACAAATTATAAGGAAGGTCTCTAGGGTGGTCGGAAACCTCCCTGCTCAACTCAGCTGCCCTAGTCCTATGGGATTGTGCACATATAAATCAAATTAAATTTGTTGTGCTGTTAAGCCCTCCTAGATGAAATTTCCACTTTTTTGTTTGTCAAAAGAACAACATAACAAATATAGGTATTTAACATAAGCGTGAATAAAGGAAGTAAATACAGATAAATGAGGACAGTAAGACCGGGATGGCAGGCATGCTGGTGCAGTTATGCAAGCCCCCTTTATGTTCCTCTTAAGAATTTGCATAATGTTAAATTGGAGATGTAAGTACAATGGAAAGTTGAACCATTGCACTGAACTCTAGTAAACTGAGGTCATTATACTTGGGAAAGTTGCAGTGCTTTTGTTTCTGATTTTGATGATTTATTTTAAAAGTTTCTCTTTAAAAACTGAAATAATCGGAGACATAAACTGCTGGTAAACAAGGGGTGCTTAGTGTTTCCCTGCAGATATATTTTGACCACCAAAGCTGCAATCTCTTATACCTGAAAAAGAACAATATGAATGATTAAAGTCAAAGTATAAATTGTGGACCAAATTTTTATAAGATGTAATCTGGAAAAAACCAAATACACAGATGAGTATTCCCTTGAATATGAGCATAAACTGGGTGACACAGCAAAGAGGAGCAAATAATGAAAATACAATTGGTTAAAACGCACATGGCTACTAGCAGTTAGGGACAGAACATTGCAAAAACAAACTTGTTGAATTTTGATAGATTATGTAAAGCATCAGAGGAATGCAAGTATCCAATTAATTCTCTTCTGATGAAAGACAGTAATGTTAAAACTTGGGCATCTAATTGAAAGGAACTCAAGGCTATGTATTATCGGAAAAGTGAAGATTAATCACATTTTTGTAATATTTGAGATATTCCTCACTATATGCCTGACCTGAGATTAGTTTTGTTTACAGGAGATGATACTATTTGTTTCACCAGGAATATACACTCAATGATCCATTAGTGAAATAGAGATTTCTTCTATTAACTACCTATTGCTGTTTCTTTATATCTGTTTTACATATTTGTTACATTATATTTTTCTGCTTGTGGAAAATATACCTTTTGGGAAATTTTGTTGGATGATTTTACTCACTATATTTTCATTGTTCATTTTCTCTGCTATAGTTTATATTTTGATGAGAAAAGTTGAGAAGTATTTTCCCTTCTCTTATTCCATATTCCAGGAACGGCAGGCTTCCTCCTTCCCTCCCTCCTACTTTTTTCTTGCTTTCTGGCTTTCCTTCCTTCCTTCCTTCCTCCCTTCCTCCCCCCCTCCCCCCTCCCTCTCCTTCCTAACCCCACCACACACGACCAAAAGAAATGCCATTGTAGTGCTGAGACCATTGTAGGGAAGACACTGAATTGTGCCAAAGAGAATGCTTCCTCTTTAGAGATGGTGCAATTGTTTTGTATTCACCTCCTGACAATCATTTTCATTTCATTTGAGCTGATGGAAAATGTTATCAGTGAGATTTCAAGATTTTATCTAGATTTAACCCAAGACCCACCTGCCCTATCTCCAGTTTCCCACTGGGTTACTAACTTATAGGACATGGAGGCAGTAACACCATGCATTTCACCAGTGTGACCAAAATCCATTGAAAGGCCCCTTGAAAAGCAGCTACACTGGGAGGCCTTCCCAAGTAGGGTAGTTAAGCAAGCAAAGAAGCAATATTTTCAGTCTTTTTTGAATTTTTGCTTTTATTAAACGATCCCATATTCAAGATTTGAGAAACATTAACAAATACTAAATCCCCTTTTTATTTTCTAACACATTATCACAGAGAAAGATATGTACTCATTGCAAACAATTCTCCATCTAATCTGAGATTGTTTTTTGACAATAAATTTTAAAAAGGAGAAATTCAAGATCTCTAAGAAAATAGCAAGATGGCTATATCTATTCTCAACAATCCCCATAAAATTAGGCCAAATTTTTGGGGTGAATTAAACAATACAATAATCAAATTCACTAAGGGAGGGAAGTAACCCGGAATTAAACTTCAATTATTACAAGATAGTAGGATCGGTGGTGGCTTTGGACTCCCTGATTGGGAATTATAGTATCAGTCAGCATTACTTCTTTGGATAAAAGAATGGATTTTATTAAATAATAAGAGAACACTTTTATTAGAAGGACATGATTTGCAAGCAGGGTGGCGTTCGTACTTGTGGGAGGAAAAATACACAAAAAAGTCATCTTTCCCAAACCATTTAATAAGAGATGCATTACTACAGGTGTGGAGGAAAGTCAGGAAAAAGCATTATATTAGAATATTGGGATGGTTATCCACAATGGAATCAATGATTTATCCGAATACCTTAAACATAACAAAAATGAGAAGACAATGAAAATAATGAAAATGAAAGTCGATATTCCAAGATTGAGAGAAATGTATGTAATATGTTTTTAATGTGCAAAACACCTTTAAAAAGTGTACCACTTTGGGGTTGATGATAATATCCATATTCAGGATCAATTATAAATAGCATCTTCTCTTCAGGTAAGACCCAAATTAAGAAAACCAAAAACAATATTAAGCTCTGCCGCCTACCTCTTGGTTATACTGTCCTACCTCTGTGTCATTGAAGTATTTAGGTCACTATTTGTTAGTCTTCTGATTCACAGAAAGGAAAATGTTGGTTAGGATGCACCATTTTTGACTCTCCAGTTTACATTCAACAAATTACAGGATTTGTCTAACGATTTAGTGCAGTTAATGCAACTTTGATCTGGTTTAACTCTTTAAGTATACACTACTAGTAGTACGCATGACTCCCTGGTATCCACAGGACAGGTCTTTCCTCATAGTCCAGTCATCAACACGGATCTTGTGCTTTAGAGGATGAAAGAGTAGATATGGGTGATGCTCTCCTTAGTCCTCTACTTCCACATACAAGTGAAAGTGAAGTTCCAGAAAGCAGATATATCTCTGCAGATGGCAGCAAAACGTTATGCCAAAGGAACTTATCTCAAGATATTGCTCAGGCTCGGAAGGGATTTTTCAGCCATGGTACCTGTCCTGGCCCTTTTTAAAAACATTTGAATTAGCAAGCAGGGTTTTGCCACTTATTTGCCACTTTGCAGTAGAACAGAACAAATGATACGAGAGATTCAACTGAGGATTCTTCTGAGTTGTACATGTAAATCAGTCATTCTTTGCAGAAGTACAGCTTGCTTCTACTAGCTTTGTCGCAATGTACTTCATGTAAGAACGTAAAGTTTCTTACAGAGTTTAGTCTTATCCAAAGGTCACTCTTTTGACAATCAAGAGATGAAAGACATTACTTAGATTCCAATTCTAGTCCATACTTGCTATCGTCTATATGTAGTATAAGTCTATTGTATCAGTATTTTAAGCATACTTGCATGGAAGCAAGCTTTATCAGGGAGATTTACCTTATTAAAAATGTGTAAGATTGCAATCAAAGTTTTAAAAGGCCAACAGTCATTTGTGTACGAAACATCAAGGATGTGATGTACTATTAGAGACAGTGGAATGCTGTTTTGCCACTCACATACCCTTTCTATTTCACGTTTCCCAATCAGCATACTTTCTTTGGCCAGATATGAAGGATGTACATTCCTGAATGGTTTATTAGGCATTGCAAAATCATTCACACAACTTCTCCTGATTGTCATAATTTACCATCATTTAATTGTAACTATTTGCAAGTTCTTATTTTAACTTATCATTTAAAATATCCCAAATGCAGATGTATTTTTTGTCCATGGGTGCATTTAATATATTTGCTATATTACAAACACATTTAGAAGCAGATCACACAAAGTTATTATAACATTGCAGTGAAAACAGCTGCAATCATAATGTAGTTGCACTGGCAAAATGGAATGAATGGGCTCCAAACTATTAAATACACTAGCAAACTACTCTAAAAATGTACTATTAAATTAGCACAGCATCCTGATAGCTCATGAAAAAAAACCTTTTTAAGAATAATCAACATTATTGCTTTTTCTCCTATTGTCACCACAAGGTTGTTAGGGCTTACTGTATTCAGGTTCTTGAACTCAGAATATTTTGCTGAAGGCAATGTGGAAAGAAACATTCCCAGAAAACATTTGTTTACTTGCAATTTATTCTTTGTCCATCGACTTGTTTTGACAGTTGCCATGACAGTTTTTTTTAACCTATAGGAAAATAACTGCTTGATTAGCATTTCCTGTTTACAGACTCAGGGATTACACAGTCTGTAAATTCATGAACTTTTCTATAATTCAGAATATTAAGTAGGATTCAACCAATTGACTTGTACAAAATCCATCCATTTTCTAGTAATACATTTTATTTAATTAGGTATTTTGGAAAAGGTGTTTAGTCCTTTTTCCAAACAGGAGCTGCCAAAATGAAGAGGAATTAACTTTAGGACATGTATGGAAAGAACAGCTTCATGCAAATTCCAAATTTTCCCATCTCTGTAAAAAAATAATAATGGTGATCTAATTTAAAATGGTATTTTTTTGCTCATTGGATAATTTCCATTGAAAGTGAAGCTACCTCCAATAATGATATACCTATGTGAGTGTATGAAATCATGCTGTGGAAATCATAAACAATAGCAAGAGATCTGAAAGAATCTATCTGGTCTAGAATACACAAAATAAAATGGTCTCTATTCACACATTTACAGGTAGCCCTGGTTTATTAATTGTAATGGTGACAGCAATGAAAAAGTAATTCCAACCAATCTTCACATTTGTGACCTTCACAGTTTTGTAAAACATAGGGAAGCTGAAGTCAGATTATAAACAGTTGCAGTTTCACTTAGCCACCGTTTCACTTAAACAACCGTTTCACTGAACTGTAATAAGATATACCCAAACTTTCTTTTTTACGACTCTGTAAACCCTCAATTCAGAGTAGACTCAGAGCAACTAGATCAGTGGTTCTCAACCTGGGGGTCAGGACCCCTTTGGGCAGGGGTGGACTACTACTTGGATGGGAGGGACGCAGTGGGGTAGCAAAAATGGAGCTCCACTCCAGATCACCCAATTTGCACTGAAAGCTGTTGAAAGAAAATGCAGGGTGTCCTGCATAAGCCACGCCCACAGTGTGGTAGTAAAAATGTTGGTAGCCCTTCACTGCCTTTGAGGGTCGAATGACCATTTCACAGGGCTTGCCTAAGACCATGGGAAAAGACAAATTCCCCATGGTAGTAGGAACTAAAGCTTCTATTCTGGCACCTTGGAACATGTTTTTCAATCTGACCAATCAGGCGTTTACAGTGGGGGTGTCCCTCTGACCTTCCTGCCAATCAGCTTAAAGCTCTGTTGGGAGAATTGGTGCTGGACTTATGGTTGAGGGTCACCACAACATAAGAAACTGTATTAAGGGGTCATGGCATTAGAAAGGTTGAGAACCAGTGACCTAGATGGATCTGAGTGTTTACCGGCTGGATGCCCTTCCTGATGCCCCACAGAGTTCACAGCAGATATTTTTCCTTTGAGCCATAGGAGTGAAACATCTGCCCTACCTAGAATTGAACAATCTTCCGAATGGGAGCATTCACCACATGATTCATAATAAAATATACCTGGTCAATGACATAATAATTTCCATTATGATCCAAGAATAGCCATTCAGTTTGATGATTGTACATTCACCAACAATGGATGTTGAAGAAGTCCATCGAATGTTACAATGATTAAAAATTAAAGACAGGTTTTCTGATAATTGGCAACTTTAATACAAAAGTTGAATTGAGTTCTGTACAGCAAACATTAGAAAATTTGAACTAGGAACCCCCAGTGGTGGCAGGACAATGACTTAATAGACCTCTGTATAGAAAGTAAGCTATGCGACATGCCTTTCAACAGCACAAAAAACGGTTCTACACCTGGACCTCTCCAATCAAATAAATTTCACCTCCTGTAGCAACAATGGAAAAGCTCTCGGCTGAATTGCACAGTCAGTTATTGTGGTGACTGATTCAGTCCATCAGTTCTTAATCACAGAAATAGACATACATCATACTGAAATAGACTAGAAAAGATGCAGTCCCAATTAGGTGCAATCTAGAATCCATTCCAGATCCAGAAGTATATAAAATTGAGAAATAAATACCTGCACCAAGTGGATGGGACCACAAGGAATGTTGACAAGAAGTTAAATGACTGTAAAAGGGGATGGACTAGAACAGAACACAACAAACGAAAAATTGTATTGATTTAGTCTTTTGGCCACTAAATATATAACTGTGCCAGTGGGCAACAACATACAGGACATCAAACAAGGCCGTCGGAGTGGGGGGAGACTGGCAAAAGTCAGAATGATCAGGAACATAATCTAGCAACAGGTAAAAAGAGATAAAGAGTTATATCTGAAAGCAGAGTGAAGACAAATACAATACAACAGACTAGAAAGAACAAGGGATCTATTTAGGAAAACCTGAGTAATCATGGGAACGTTCCACCTTTTGTGCCAATGTCATATGGAACAAGCATGGAAAGGAATTAAGGATGCAACCAAATCTGAAATAAGATGGATAGAGGAAAATCTTGCAGTGCATAACTAGAAGTCCAACCTCAATGACAGTGTAATAAAAGAGATCTAAGAGGATGAACAGTAAAAGAAAAAACATTTTTTAAACCCCGTTTTTAAAGCGCCTGAAGTGAGAAGCTAGGAGACAAGGCTTCTCACTTAGCTTTCTCCCTGTTATGCTGGTTATATTTGTTTGACTCCCTCCTTCCTTATATTTGATAGCAGCCCTTTGTAATGGGATTGTAGGTATCAGATAAGCATGAGAGAAACTTTATGGATATATTAAAGTTAACCTGAAATGTAAACGACAGGATTTTCTTCCTAGATCAATGAACCATAGATAAAGTTGCTAATTTAGAACAATTAAAACAAACAAACTGAATGAAATCATAATCCCAGTGGCTCTGACTGTCAACACAAACTGTTTATTGTGGGCCATTTCCCAAAGAGCACCACATGCTGCTGGCCTGTGGATGAAGGACGCAGAATGGTCAGAGTACATTGAAAGTCCATCATGTGCCAAATGTTCAGAAAGAGAAATCCACCAGATGCTCCGAAGGCTGTTTACACATCTCAGAGCCTTACGATTATGCAGTGACTACTACTTGTAGTCCTGGGCAGAGCTCACCTACGTATAGTAACTTTGGGAGCGGCTCAGATAAACAACCGTTCCTTAAAGGCCCTCTGAGTCATCCCTCTCCATTCTGCGTTGCATAAAGGGACATGTTCCATTGGCCCACAGCCAGCCTCAGTGTACTCTTGCCCGTGCGGCCAGCAGGAAGTTTGTTTTGTAAGCTGGTCCAGAGGGGGGATGAGCTCAGTTCAGTTCCCGTGCACATGCTACTATAATAAACTGCATATGCAGGTATATGGGCTTTGGTGAAATTTGTGCTAGGACAGGGTGTACAGTGGAAGGGTAACTAACACAGGAGGGCTCCGGACAACAATCTGAAGACAGAAACCTCCATCAATTTAATTCTCTTATTAGAATAGAGCTGAAAGGGATCTTGGAGGTCTTCTAGTCCAACCCTCTGCTCAAGCAGGAGGCCATGTACAATTTCAGTCAAGTGGCTGCCCAGTTCTTCTTACAAAACTCCCAGTGATGAAGCACACGCAATTTTTGAAGGCACGGTGTTCCACTAGTTAATTGTTCTCACTATTAGGAAGTTTCTCCTTAATTCCACCTTCTTTCATATGAAGGACTAGGAACTACAGTGCCGTAAGAAGAAGAATATAGGTGCAATAGTGCATTGTACATACACAGTAGCCAAGGCTATTGGGTTGTTGCAATTATGGAGGGGACTGACTTGGTTTTAGCAAAGCTGAGCAATTGAAATCAAACATTTGAGGAAGAGTTGCTAATTACCGATAGAAGGGAATATGGGTAGCTCAGGGTTGAATGTGAAAACCTTGGTGCTCTCAGAACTTGGTGGTTTTCTTGCTCTCTACCCAGGGGTGGGTAGCAGGCAGGACGGGGTGGAACACAGTTCCCCCAGCAGAAATGAAGATGTATGCGCAGCTCCAGCTGATCGGCAGCTGTCACTTCCTGGATTATTGGTCTCGACTCGTCTCTCCCCTTTTTTCCCTGCTGCTGCTGCTGCTGCATCTGAGCTCCTTGCTTTTTTCCTCTTTCCTCCTTCCTGGCCTTGGATGAGCTTCCCTCTCTCCTGCCCAGCTCCTCTCCAGCCTCACACAGCCACCTCCTGCCTGAGGTGCAAGCAGAAGGCCTGGGTGGAAGGAGCGCTGGCAGCATTGATGCTTCTGGCAGCACCCGTTCGCCTAGCTACCCAGTCTGAGGCAGGAGGGCGACTCAGGAAGGAGAGCGCAGGAAACGCGAAGCAAATTGTCACCTCAGCGAGCGACACTGGTAAGGTTGTAAGTTGAGGACTTAACAGTTCACTTGAATGATGATGATCATTCAAGCCACTCACACCTGATCACATGGCCAGCAAGCCACTCCTACCCAGTCACATGATCATTAAGCCACACCCACAGTGTGGCAGTAAAAATTTTGGCTGCCCATTCCTGTCTCTACCCAACCAAGCAACGTCATCAGTGCTGGAACCCTGCTCCCTTCTAGCACTGAGAGTATTACCTAGTTGGGACATGACATGTCTACAAGAAAACAGCCCAGCTCATAGAGCACCGAGGACTCCGCGCCAATGTTCCCTCTAATTTTTTTTCGGGGTGGGCAGAAAAGTATAGTGTCTGAGCGGCAGTCCCCTTGGGACTGGGCGGCATAGAAGTACAAATAAATAAATAAATAAATAAATAATAAAATAAATCCCTTCTTTTTTATTAAAAGAAATTAATAATAAAACAAAACCAAAACTCTATTACTATTAAAACTAAAACAACCAGCAAATCCAAAAACATAACTATTAATAAAAACAGGTGAGGGGTGGGGGTTTTTTTCTCTGTTATTATTTAAGTGCTTTTACCATATACTTTAAATCAAGAGTCACTTCTCTCTCTGTTTCTCTCTCTTTCCTGTCACTCTCTGCCTCAATCATTTTCTCATTTCTCTTCCCCCCCTTTTTTCTATCATTTCTCTCTCCCTCTCTCTTCCTTCCACTCCTCTCTCTTGCTTTCTTCCTCTCTCTCACTCTCTTCCTTCCTTTCTCCTCTCACTCTTTCTTTCTTGCTCTCTCTCACTCTCTCTTCCTTCCTATCTTCTCTCTCTCTCTCTTTCTCTCTCTCTCCCTTCCTTTCTTTCCTTCTCTCTTACTTCCACTTTTTTCTCTTTCTCTCTCTCTTTTCCTTCCTTCCCCTCTTCCCCGCCCTCTCTTTCTCCCTCTCTCCCTTTGTATTTATCTCTTCCTTCCTTCCTCTCTTCCTCCCTTTCTCTCTCCCTCTTGTTCACTTTTCTCTCCCTTCCTTCCCTCCCTCCCTCCCTCTCCTCTTTCCCTCCCTCTCTTTCCCTTCTTTCTCTCCACGTCTCCGGCTTTGCTGACCGGCACAAGGCTCAAGCCAGCTGCCCGGGAAAGCCAGGAAGGTCCTCCTGCCACCCCACAGCCAAAAACACAACGGAGGTCTTCCGCCACCAGCTTGAGCCTCGCGTTGCTCCACCCCGCTTCGCCTGTCATCCTGGACCTCCGTTGTGTTTTCGGGGTGGGAGCGGCAGGAAAGCCCTGTGCCGGCCAGGAAAGACGGCTTTGCCCAGGAAAGAATTGCAAGAAAGCAGCTTTCCTGGGCAGCACAGGGGTTTCCCGCCACTCCCCCCCCACCCGAAAACACAACGGAGGATGACAGGCAGGGCGAAGGGGGGTGGAGCAACGCGAGGCTCAAGCAGGCAGCTTCCGTGCTTTTCTTTCGGCGGAAGAGGAGGAGAGGGGGCGGATCGGGCGGGCGGGGGGCAGTGCCTTCTACTGCCGGCGCCTCCCCGCCCCCCGCCCCCCCCACGGGTTGGCAGGGGGATGGGGACTGCGCGCCCGTGGAAAAGGGTGTGTGTGTGGGTATTTTGGGGCGCGCATGTGCTCGCACGCGCAGCCTATGGGGAACGGTGCTCCACGCAGTTGCTAATTTAAAATGCTGAGATATTTACACTACTGGTTATTAGCAGCCCTGAAGCTTTTGATCGGATTGGTGTTGAAACATTTGTGAGCATCCCATCTGTTAAGAAATGTTTCATGCAGTACAACAGACCGCTGCAATCCAATTTTGTGAGTCAACCTGAATGTCTAACAGGCTGAGTATGGCAGATCTGACACAGGCTCTAGGTACCAAACCTGGCAGCTGTTCAATCTTTTCTGTGGAAGCTCATTGTTTGTTTGGCCAGTGTTTAGTGCTTTCTCTACCTCCTTCAGATTAAAGATTCTTTGGAAAGATAATCCATCCTATTTTCTGTTGAAAATTTGCACCCTGACTAGCCACATTCTAGTAAAACAACCCACTCCCTTCATACAAACTTACAGCCAATTACAGTTATAACCCACCATATAACTCTGTTCAGGCCCTATCACCCAGTTGAGTACGGAAAAATTTTAAGCTATTGATAACATCATGATAAATTCTGATAATTTACAGTCTGTTCTGTTCAGTCCCAAATTGAAGACGCTTTCTGGGATGAGAAGTGAAAAGTTTTCAAGGAAAAATCAAGAAAGTCCAGTTGCCTTTTGGCAAAGCACCTTTGGGATAAGAGGTTTAAAACGAACTAGGTATTCAGGCTATTCAGTCATGATCAATAGTATCAATAGCTCAGGCTTTTCAGTATAAATAGCTCAGGCTTTTTCCATACTCAATTGGGAGATGGGGCCTTAACAGGTTTGTTATATGGGCTATAGGTTTGTATGGAGGAGAAGCTTGTTGTACTAGAACAGTGATGGCGAACCTTTTTTTTGCTTGGGTACCCAAAGGTTGTACGCACATGCAATAGCATGTATGTGCATGCCCACATCTTTAATGCAATGCCCTCCCCTGCACATGTGTGCACAACCTCCTGCTACAGCCCAGTGCATTTGTACAGACTTCACTAATCTCTAGAGTTCTGGTAGGCCCATTGGGCCATTTTTTTGCCCTGCCCAGGCTTCAGAAAAAGCCTAGGAAAGGCAAAAAAAATGGCCCAACTGTCCTACTGGAAGTTCAGAATTCCACAGGCTGCAGGAAGGTTGGGAGGGCAAAAAATGGCTCAATCAAAAGTTCATTTCTGAACTTCTGGTGGGCCCGTATGGTCTGTTTTTTTTGCCATCCACAGGCTCCGGAGGCTTTCCTGAAACCTGGGGAGGGCGAAAACAGCCATCACAGTACTAGTTCGGCCATCACGGTACTGGTTCACCATCACAGTAATGTGGCTGGTCATGGGGTAAATTTTCACCAGAAGATAGGATGGATTATCTTTCCAAAGAATATTTAACCTGAAGGAAGTGGAGAAAGTGCTAAACATCTGCCAAACAAACAATGAGCTTCCACAGAAAAGATTGAACAGCTGCCAGGTTTGGTACATAAAGCCTGCACCGGATCTGGTACGAGACGTTTTCAAGAAAGTCCTTTGGGACAACCATGACCTGGATGGTTGAGAATCTCCACTTTGACCTCTTAGCCTTTCAAGCTGGGATTAGGGGAAAGGTGGAAAGGCAGCCAGTGAGTTTTCTCCCTGGCATTGATAAGATGAGTTGGATGAAGCAGTCATATTCTCAGAAGCTAAGGAACCACATTCTGTCACCTGAGAATCTAGAAGCCACTTGCATCACTTGAGATGGTCATGAGATTGCTTTTACCATCTAAAATTAAAAGGGTTATGATCAGAAAGTGTTGGATTAATGCATAAAGGAAGAGTTAAGTCACAGGAACAGTTCAGCACTTTTATTGTCTATTAGCTAGAACTAATACAGACGGTTGACAGGCTGCAGGGAAGCCACTTTTAAGGGCTTCACTGAAGCCTGCTAGCCATTGACAGGAGTTGATTTCTCCCGTTGCTAGCAGTGGCTATGAAATAATCACCACCTAGGTCCATACATAACAGTTCTCCCCTCTTCATTTCTGGAGTGTCCAATCAGGAGTTAATAAAGGTTACATAGCCCCGTAAGTAAACAGGTCACCTGACAGTCCTACTGGCTTGTGCAATTCAGTTCCTTGGGAGTCTTTGACTGGAGCAGACATGCCTGTTGCTGCTCCTCCATCGTTCCATGGAAAGATCTGGAACTGGCCTCCAGGCATGGCAGCTAAAGTCTCTGCTCCAGGCCATGATAGTAAATGCTGTTGCAGGAGAGTCTTTTTATTGTACCGGTAATAGTTATATGGAACGTTGGAATGGCGCACAGTGTGGTATAGTCCTTTGAGCTTTGGTAATTAAAATCATCCCTTCGCCTGCCCTGTTGTCTGCCTGGATGGTTTTGGCTTCATCTCCTGGATCCCATGGATACTCTGGGTAGGAATGGGACAGGTTGGTAGAGGAAGGTTGAGAGGGTCTGCAAGCTTTGGCAATGTGTCCCTATTTTTGGCAATGGTGGCAAATGACAACACTCAATTTGCAGGTTATTCTAGTGTGACTTCCTAAGTAGCTGGTACAGCAGAGTTGCCTTTGATCAAATTCTTTGTGGCTCACCCTCCTTTCTTGATGAATGTGGTGCATGTGGTCATCATCTTCATACTCCTCTTCTTCCTCTGGGACCTCGGTCATCCAATCAGTCTGTGAATGGATGCGGAGCTGGTTTTGCGCATATCAGTCACAAGACTTTTCTGAGGATTCTGTGGCTCTTGCTTCCTCGACCACGTCTTTAAAGATTGCTCCCTTCCAGATCAGCAACTTATTTTGTAAATTAAAGTCCATCATGCCTAGGATGAGTCTATCCTTCAAAATTTCCTCTGGGTTGATAAACTTGCATGTGGATGCGATTTCCCAAAATTTAGCCACAAGTCGTTGATGGATTCACCTTCGTGTTGGCGTCAATGGTAAAACTCATTCCTGCTGACCATCAGAGGGGCTAAGGGTTCATAATGTTTGGCTACCTTGATCTGTAGGGTTGACCAGGAGATGGACTCAATGTCTGTTGGTGCCACCAGGGTCTGAGCCATCTTGTCTGTTTGTGACCTGCAGTAGGTGAGGAAGAGAACCCTCTTCTTGTTGTCCGGCCGATCCTGGAAATGGTTTGCCTCCAGGATCATGCAGAAACAAGACATGTATGTTCACCATTCTTCTGTGAAGAAGGCTGGAGCTGGAGATGTCTGTGTGGCATAAGTTGGGGTTTGCTTCTTAAGATGGTTGTGGATACCACAAGGTGTCTTTATTCTGTGGTTCTTCTTCTACCACCTTCATCGCCTATGTTAGATTTGCGCGTAAATGAAGAGTCATGTCACAGGAACAGTTCAGCGCCTTTATTGTCTATTAACTACAACTAATGCCAACTGTCGGCAGGCTGCAGGGAAGCCGCTTTAAAGGGCTTCCATGAAGCCTGCTAGCTACTGACAGGAGTTTATTTCTCCCGCCGCTAGATTAGCCAATAGCAGTGACTATGCAAATAATCACCACGTCCGTCTGTCTGTAACAGAAAGGGTTTTATTTTTTTTTCAATTGCAGCATATCATTCATGCAATCCCTTCCACCTGGCACAAACTGGAACTCATTCAGGCTTGGACATTTTTATATGCCCAACTCCACCCTGTTCCAAGTAGGACAGTACGTTCTATGAACCTCCTTCAATTATTTGATGAATTGATATCTGAATGCTGTTTGCTTGACCTTTTTTAAAGTTTCTACGTTGTTTCTGCACCACTCTTATATTTTAGCTTAGAGTAACTCTTTGACCCATGTTTTACATAAGCAAAGCTAGTATTTCCTCTTATTCTATCTTCCCACCAAAATGGATTTTTTTCCTGATTTATATTCTTTATCTGTTTTAAAATCAGTTTTAGAGCTTCTCTATAAACTATACTTTGGAAATTCAGAGAAAGCAACAATCCAAAACATATATTTATCAGCAGCATGCAAAGCTAGAATTCTATGTACTTTTTATTTCTCATTTTCAGAAATACGTGCAAATTTGCCCTACATTTACCCTCTCTCCAGCATCTCCCTGACTTGCTCCTTGCTTATTCTGAAGTTACTTTTTTTGCACAAAAATATTATAAACTATTTTTATAAGATTCTTTTAAAGGTTTATGCCCTAGGTTTATGAGAAGGGAAACTTTGACTTAACACAGATGCAATTCTTTGAGTTTTCAGAGTTTCAACTAATTTCATGGTTAACTTTTTTTTAAAAGTTTTCTTTTAAGTAAACTATTACAGCAATAAAATGTTGTAGTAGGAAGAAAAATATTTTTCGTACATTGAAGGAACAAGGGGAACTGTGCATCATCCAATATTTACAGTAACTGCAGCTTGAGATTCTGTTGTCAGGGACAACATTTATTTACTCTTGTTGTTAATCATTTATTATCAAGATTTACTTTCTCCCCAATTTTTAACAAAAATGTAGACAAGAAGATGAATACTGATTACAGTAATCAAATAATTAGATTCAGACAATTTTATGCTTAAAGTAGATTCCTTACAGCCATTTAGAATAACGCGAATTCAGGTATCATTGACTTCTTATTGTACCTGGACTGAACCCACAATTATTACATTAAATTTTTTAAAAAATGTTTATGATGGAAAAAATGTGTCCTGAATTACCTATATGCAATTCTTTCATTATGGGCAGGAGTGAGCAGCAGGCAGGATGGGGTAGAACGCATTTCCACCTGCGGAAATGAAGATGCGTGTGCAGCTCCAGCTGATTGGCGTCTGTCACTTCCTGGATTACTGGTCTCAGCTCAGCTCTCCTTTTTTTCCCTGCTGCTGCTGCTACATCTGCGCTCCATGCTTTTTTCCTCTTTCCTCCTTCCTGGCCTCGGAAGAGCTTCCCTCTCTCCTGCCAACTCCCCTCTAGCCTCATGTGGCCACCTCCCACCTGAGGTGCAAGCAGAAGGCGTGGGTGGAAGCGGCGCTGGCAGCATGCATGCTTCTGGCAACACCCATTCGCGTAGCTACCCAGCCTGAGATGGGTAGGGCGACCCAGGAAGGAGAGTGCGGGAAATGCGAAGCAAATTGTCACCCCAGTGAGTGACACTGGTAAGGTTGTAAGTTGAGGACTTAACAGTTCACTTGAACGATGATGATCATTCAAGCCACTCCCACCTGGTCAGATAGCCGGCAAGCCACTACTACCCAGTCACATGATCATTAGCCACACCCACAAAGTAAGCCACACGTACAGTGTGGCAGTAAAAATTTTGGCTGCCCATTACTGATTATGGGCAATTGCATTGTGTAACTGTGGAACAAAACGATTGCTTCTATTCTTGATTGAGATACATGTGAATTAGCCACTCTTCTCTAACAGTGAGATTTATATGATCAAGCTGGTGTTCAGGAATACAGATTTTGGCTCCAGTGTTGTTATTATCATTAATGGAATATTATCTAACAACCAGGTCTGAAAAAGTATGCATCCATAGCGGGGTGGATTCTTTTTACCTTCCTACCAGTGTGCTGTGTGTGCATCATGATGTTTTGTGAACCTGTGCGCTCACTACACTCACACATGCATATCCCCAAGCACAATTTTCCTTCTGTGCATGCTCAGAGAGCCAAAAATCATGAAAAATATTTTTTTAAAATGGCGCACACAAACCATCAAAGACAGAGGGGAGCCGTTGCATCAGAATTGCACAATTGGCAGTGCATAGGACCACATCGGTAGAAACCCACCACTGCCGTATACCCTTCTCATTCCAAAAGCTACTGTCTATCAGCCACTAACTTGGAAGATGCAGGCTGTTCATGCACACAGCTCCAGAAGACCTTCACCGGTCTTTCCAACTGGTGAAATGAAACTGAGTCCAAAGGAATTTTGGAGAAAAACAAAACAATCTCACAGTATCTCTGGAACTTTTTAACCTTTCTCCTGACTCACTGGCAATCAGAGCAACAGGTTAGTCCACTAAAAACCTTTATAAAGACTTTGAAAGAGCAGTCAGGTTTTTGAAACAAGACGTCCCCTTGAGCTGTGTGTCCAAATGACCTTGCTTTCACAGCATCACATCAAAGTAAAGCTGAATGACTGCAAACTTTGAAAAACAAGAATATGGCATCAACAAAGAAAAATACAGACATTTTTGGGAGGGTGGGGTGGAGAAGGAAGGGAGAGCTCTTTTATATCAAACCCATTTTCCAACATTTATTTTGAAGACATATTCCATTTCAATCAAACAATTTTCTTGCAAGGGGTGAATTCCGCTTACCTTACCTTCCAGCTCGCAAATGTGCATGTGCTGCAAGAGCTGTTGTCTGAGCATGCACAAAGCTTTCTGTGCATGCACAGTGCATGAAAACCAGGGGTGGGCAGCAGATAGGACGGGATGGAACGCAGTTCCACAGGCAGAAATGAAGATGCGTGCACAGCTCCAGCTGATTGGCGGCTGTCACTTCCTGGATTAATTGTCTCGGCTCCGCTCTCCTTTTTTCCCCTGCTGCTGCATCTGGGCTCCTTGCTTTTCTCCTCTTTACTCCTTCCTGGCGTCGGACAAGCTTCCCTCTCTCTCGCCCGGCTCCCCTCCAGTCTCCCGCGGCCACCTCCTGCCTGACGTGCAAGCAGAAGGCTTGGGTGGAAGTGGTGCTGGCAGCATTTATGCTTCTGGCAGCACCCGTTCGCCTAGCTACCCAGTCTGAGGTGACCCAGGAAGGAGAGTGCGGGAAACACAAAGTAAATTGTCATCCCAGCGAGCGACACTGGTAAGGTTGTAAGTCGAAGACTTAACAGTTCACTTGAACAATGTTGATTGTTCAAGTTACTCCCACCTGGTCACATGGCTGGCAAGCCACTCCCACCTGGTCACATGACTATTAAGCCACATCCACAAAATAAGCCACACCCACAGTGTGGCAGTAAAAAAATTGACTGCCCATTACTGATTAAGCAGATCCCTGCAGTTTCAAGTAAATGGTTGTTGGGCAAATTCTGCTTCCTCCATTGATTTTCCTTGTCAGAATTTGGCTGGGAAGGTCACAACCGGCAACCATGAGACCCCAGGATGCTACAGTCATCATAAATACATGACAGTTACCAAACACCTGAATTCTGATCACGTGACTGTGGGGATACCACTCCTTCCATTAAGCCATACCCACAAATTAAGCCATACCCACAGTATGGCAGCAAAATTTTTGGCTACCCATTACTGATGAAAACCATCCCAAAAAAGGGACATCATGATGTCAGCACGCATGGGCGGGGCTTTGAACAGTCCGCTCTACCGGCCCATGCGAGCCGGTTAGAGACAGCTGCCTTTCACCACTGGTTTCATTGCTTCGATTGGTCCCAATTAACTTTAATACGACTAGGGTTAAAATGGCATTCAAAGAATGTTGGAAGAATCTTTTAGACATGAGACTGCAGAGAAGTTACCGCTGTAAATATAGGAATCTCAAATGAGCCCCTGTAGGATTAGCTCAATATTTAAGTAAGGCAGGGGTGGGCAGCAGGTGGAATGGAGTGGAACAGGGTGGAACGCAGTTCCACTGGCGGAAATCTTTTTTAAAATCTTTTTTTAAATTTTATTTATTTATTTTTTAAAAGCCATCTGCACATGTGCAAAGAGAGTGATTGATGAGCCAGCAGGTCCCTGATTTGCTGGCTCGCCAATCACTTCCCTGCCCATCTTGCTTCTCTGTACACCGATGCTGGTCTTTAGGGGAAGGTTTTGTTTTTCTAGCTTGCGGCTTGCAAGTTGCCTTCCTTACTTTTTGCAGTCTCTTAAACTACTTTACAAATTCTTTGGTGGGCAAGAGGAGAACCTGCTGCCCCGGTAAGGAACAATTTTTAAAATTTATCAGGGTTTACAGTATTTCTTTATTGTGTACATGTGGTGAGACATCGGTTAATGGAGGAGCCCAGCCTTTGAATATGTGAGTGTGTACAGAATTATTTTTTAAATTTCTAGGAGGGCAGCACTTCAGAGGATATTTGGCGTACAGACTCATGAATGAGGACTAAATGCATCCAGGCAGCAGCAAAGGATAGAGCCTCATTTTTCTCAGCAGTTTGCTTAGAAGAGCAAAGGGGCAGAAGGGCAACCTCACCTAAGGCACCTCATACTATTTCGCCCCCCCCACATGAACTTGCAAGCCACCCCCACTCGGTCATATGACCTTCAAGCCACTCCCATCCTGTCACATGACATCTGGTCACGTGGCCAGCAAGCCACTGGCGCCCAGTCACATGGTATGTAAGCCATTCCTACCCGGTCACATGACCTTTAAGCCATTCCTGGTCACATGGCCAGTAAGCCACGCCCACAAAATAAGCCACACCCACAGTGTGGCAGTAAAATTTTTGGCAGCCCTAGCCTGAGTACAGGTAATCCTTGATTTACAACAGTTCATTTAGTGACCATTGGAAGTTACAACAGCACTGAAAAAAGTGATATGACCGTTTTTCACATTTCTGATTGTTGCAGCACCACACGGTCAATTGACTTACACTTGTGACGTCCTGGAGATGTTTTGCAATCTTCTGACAAGCAAAGTCAATGGGAAAAACCAGATTCATTTAATAACCAGGCTACTAACTTAACTGTAGTGAATTCCCTGAACAACTGTGGTAAGAAAGGTCGTAAAATGCCTCACTCAGCCACAAAAAGTTTGGACTCAAATTGGATCAGAAGTCGAGGCGTCCCTGTGGCTTGATTCCTGGACTTGCAAGAGATCCCAAGATATCAGCAAAACATTTGGCAGCCGTGATCATTGTCTGTTTGCCCCTCAGCAACTAATTGGCTCCCTCTACTGAACCTCGACTCTCATTTAACTATTAGCCGTCCACACACCTCAGGGCTCTCTTTCATGGCTCCGCCTAATTCCCTTTTAAGACCATCTAAACTAATTATCTTGTAGCTGTGAATCCCATCAACGAATTCTACGTTATACACAGAAGGAGTTCCCTTTTTTCAGATCTAAATTGACCAGCAATTCATTTCATGGAGATATACTCTCAATGAACCTCTTTCCCACAGTTTCTAAGAAAATATTTCTATTGATTTTCTCTTCGTTTAGAAAGGCCTCTGCCCTTTGACGTGGAAGAAAGCCCCATTTCCCCCCCCAGAAAGATGCTCATGATCATTTTAATTCATTTTTTTAACCTTGTACAACTGTAGAGCAGAGTCTCCAATCTTGGCAACTTTAAGCCTGGGGGACTTCAAATCCCAGAATTCCCCAGCCAGCAAAGCTGGTTGCTGAAATCTGGGAGTTGAAGTCCGCCAGACTTAAAGTTGCCAAAGTTGGAGACTCCTGCTGTAGACCCAGATTCTCCGTTTCATGAAACAACACTTTGGGGGAAAGTACTGTATTAGATATTAGTCCATGGATGGCGAACTATGGCATGAGAAGCCATATCTAGTGCAGGCCAGCTGATTTTGGGGCTTTTTTCTGGCCAGTTTGTTTGTTTGTTTGTTTGATTGATTGATTGATTGTATTTGTCAAACAAGTATAGAGTTATAGTTTGTATTAACATAACGAAGTACAGTGGTACCTCTACTTAATTCGTTCCGTGACCAGGTTCTTAAGTAGAAATGTTTGTAAGTAGAAACAATTTTTCCCATAGGAATCAATGTAAAAGCAAATAATGTGTGCAAACCCATTAGGAAAGAAATAAAAGCTCGGAATTTGGGTGGGAGGAGGAGGAAGAAGAGGAGGAGGAGGAGAGTCGCTGCAGAAGGAAGAAGGGGAGGGGAGGGGAATAAAAAAAATCCAAAACTTTAAGGCTTAAAAAAGAAAGAAAGAGGGACTCTGAGGTGGCGAGGAGGAGCGTAACACACCTCCCATACACCTGGTGCAAGGCTGCCTCCCATGCATTGCGCCAGTGAGAGAAACCCAGGGAAACTGGCAGGTAACTGGCCGGGCCTTCATGCCGCTCTCAAATTTCCTGGGAAATTTTTCTGGGCTCAGGTTCTTAAGTAGAAAATGGTTCTTGAGAAGAGGCAAAAAACCCTTGAACACCCAGTTCTTATCTAGAAAAGTTCTTAAGTAGAGGTGTTCTTAGGTAGAGGTACCACTGTATAAAGAAGTGATAAAAAGGATAATAGAACGGAAGGACAGTGGCGGTAGGCACAATAGTGCGCTTTTGGACGCCCCTTAGCCTCCTGAGCCCTGGGGATGGCAAAAAACAGCACAATGGTCCAACCGAAAGTTCAGAAACAAACTTCCGATTGGCCTTTTGGCCTGTTTTTTTGGTCATCCTCAAGGTTCAGGAAAGTCTCCTGAAACCTGGGGATGGTGAAAAATGGCCCAACGGGTCTGCACACATGCGCACACGCACTCTTTTTGGCACCCAAGCCATAAAATGCTCGCCGTCACTGTATTAGGCTATGCGATGCCTAATATGAAAGAGCTGCTTGCAACATATTAAAGCAGACACGTTTTTGGCCAGGGTTGCATGGCTGCCTTGAGAGTTGTCCCCAGGTGTCCCCAGCTGTTTGCACATCTTACATGCCCTTCCCTGGTGAAGCTGTCTAGGCACATATCTGGGGACTCAGCCAGGGACAGGGAGAGACGCTTTCTTTCTGATGGGATGCTTTTCAAAGTACCTTGACTGAATTGTTTTTTATTTGCTCAGGCCTAGATATCAGTAAAGTTAATACACCTTGGTGATTTTCATTCCAGGAACAAATCAGGATTTAATTGGAAAAAAAATTGGCCCTGCTTGCGAACACTGCTGGGAAAGATGTTTATGGAGATTCTCCATCATCCAGGTCATGGCCGTCCCAGATGCGCTTTTCCAGAAGGCCACCGGACTTTCTTGGGTTGTTTTTCGAAATGGAAATTGGAATTAGAAATGTCTCACTTCTGAATTGAAAAAAATTCTTGGATAAATGAAATGTTTTTAAGGGGAGGAAAAAGGAAAGGAAGCCCAGTTGTCTGTTGCTTGGGACTGCCAAGAAAGCTATGCAAAAGCATACCAAATGGACAGACGCATGACAGAACTAAAAGATAAAAATGAATCAGAATATTTCGAAACCTGGGACAAATTATTTTATTGGTGGGAATCTAAGAGGAATGTTGGGATTACAATTTAGTGACAAATTGGACATGTTTACATTTTCATATTATCAAAGGGAAAAAATGGAACTAGCCCTATATATAAAATGTAGGTATATCTATATAGAGATAAAAACCTATATTAAAATGTGTAAACTGGAATATCACATCATGTCCATGTCTTTTTGTTTTTTATATTTGTTTGTTTACAATTGCATTATAAATAGTCCCAATGGAATTGGGCAGATAGAAGTCAAATAAATTATTACATTAAATTAAATTAAATTTTAAAAAAAAATTAAAGGAAAAGAAAAGCATACCATTATATCCTCTTCTTGCCTGCCTACTTCCCTTCCTGCTGACTGATTTGCGGTGCAAGGTTCATTTGGTCTGCAGGTTCAGGCAGTCCTCAACTTAACACATTTAGGGATCAAAGTTAAGACAACCCTGAAAAAAATGACCTCCCACCGGTCTTTGCACTTACTACCCTCAGGGTATCCTGGTGTCAAGTGATCAGAATTCAGGTGTTTGGTAACTGTCATGTATTTATGAGGATTACAGCATCCTGGGTCACATGGTTGCTGGTTGTGACCTTCCCAGCCAAATTCTGACAAGGAAAATCAATGGAGGAAGCAGAATTTGCCCAACAACCATTTACTTGAAACTGCAGGGATCTGCTTAATCCTTGTGGCAAAAATGTCGTAAGATCAGACGCAACTCACTTAGCTTAGCAACAGAGATTCTGGGCCCAATTATAGCTGTAAGTCGAGGACTCTCTGCATTGCCCTTTTGGTTATTTTTTACTTGTTTGCTTATTGGATTTCTAGGCCGCCCTTCTCCAATGGACTCAGGGCGGCTTACATGATAAAATCAATAGAAAATACAAAATATAAGAAACTTAATATAAAACCAAATTTAAGACCTCAGCAATTAAAACGCATTGAACTAAAAACCAATCATAATCATTCACTGATACCGTTAGCTGGAGCGAGAAGACAATGCTCAATGGCCCTGAGCCTGCCGGCAAAGATGTGTGTTTACAGCCTTACAAAAGGCCAGGAGGGGGGGGGGGTTTCAAATCTTTGGGGGGAGTTGATTCCAAAGGGCTGGGGCTGCCACAAAGAAGGCCCTTCCCCTGGGCCCTGCCAGGCGACATTGCTTGGCTAACGGGACCCAGAGAAGGCCAACTCTGTGGGCTCTAACTGGCTGCTGGGAACATGATATGTTCCTTCACCATTGATTAAGAGCCATGGTGATACAGTGGCGAGAATGCAGCATTGCAGGCTTATTCACTGCCTCACTGCCAGCAGTTCGATTCTGGCCAGCTCAAGGTGAACTCATCCTTCCATCCTTCCAAGGTCGGTAAAATGAGGACCCAGATTGTTGGGGTCAATATGCTGACTCTGTAAATCATTTAGAGAGGGCTGTAAAGCACTGTAAAGTGGTATTTATTTATTTTATTTATTTATTTATTAGATTTGTATGACACCCCTCTCCGTAAGTCTAAGTGCTATTGCTAGTGTTTCTGATTGGCTACCTAGCAGGATGATAGCATGATCCAAGCCATTATAAGTTCCTTGGTTATCGGTTTATTGAAGGACCTAACAGCCCACAATTATACAAGGAGAAGGGTTTCAAAGTATTAGCAGATGACAACCAAAACAGTGAACGTTGAGGTATTTTCAGGTAGTCCTTGACTTACGATCATAACTGATCCCAACATTTATGCTGCTATGTGAAATATTTGTTAAGTAGGTTTCACCCCATTTCTTGCCACAACTGCAGTTGTTCAGTTAGTAACACAGTTGTTCAGTAAATCTGACTTCCCTACTGACTTTGCTTTGTCAGGTCACACGAGTTCATCAGGTGACTCCGGGACACTGCAACCATCATAAATACGAACCAGTTGCCAAGGATCCAAATTTTAATCAGATGACCAAAGGGATGCTGCAACGGTTATAAGTGTGAAGAATAGTCATAAATCACTCAAGTCTCAAGTGTTGGGGCTCTCACAACCTCCGCAGGCAACTTCTGTTCCTCTGGTTGATCGCGCTCACTGTCAGAAAGTTTCTCCTTATTTCCAGGTTGAATCTCTCCTTGGTCAGCTTCAATCCATTATTCCTTGTCTGACTTTCTGGTGTCTTGGAAAACAGCCTGACCCCCTCCTCTCTGTGGCAGCCCCTCAAATATTGACACATTGCTATCATGTCTCCCCTGGTCCTTCTCTTTGCCAGACTGGCCATGCCCAGTTCCTGCAACCTTCCCTCGTATGTTTTGGTTTCCAGTCCCTTTATCACCCTGGTTGCTCTCTTCTGCACTTTATTCAGAGTTTCAATGTCTTTTGTAGTGTGGTGACCAAAACTGGATATAGTACTCTAGACTACTTTTTTTCAATGGTGCTGTAACTTTGAACAATCACTAAAGGAACTGTTGTAAGTTGAGGAGTGCCTGTGTTAAACTTGTTTCTTTTTCACTTTGAAAATCTTTCCCTCTCTGCTCTTTTCCAAGGCTTTTCCCTGAATATTGAAATGGGCAAAGATATTTGTTTATTCGATTTTTTTTATGCCACCCTTCTTCTTAGACTCATGGCGGCTTACAACCTGTTAGCAATAGCAATATTGCCATGTTTGCAAATAGTGGAGAAGTGAAATACGTGAGACACTGACATTCTCCCAGAAGGCATGCATATAACAACAGGTATAATCCTCCAGAGCCATGGAGAAAAGTCTCTTAAATTCCACGAAGAAGAAAAAAGACAGTTTAGAACAAAGGCTTGACTTGGAATTCTGTAATGCATCAGATTTTCCCCAAGAGCTCATTTGTTTGAAAACAACAGCAAGGAAGAAAATATTTTTCCCACATCCCTTTTCTGAGTCCGCTGAAATTAAAAACCCTTGGCAGAAAATCAGGAACGTCATTCCGTGGGAAATGGCCACTCACTCTGCATTGAAACCCAAAATAAGTGAACCACATGCATGTTTCCCCCCCCCCTTAATTCTGCTCAGTGTTTGCATGTTCCAGACACAGCTTTGCTGCTGATATCAACTGGTGGGCTGTAAGGCTCAGGAACAGCTGGTAGCAATGCACTGGCAATTTTGATGTTTTGGTCCCAAATCCTAATCAGAGAGTATTTGGCTGAATATAGGTATCTTCAATTTACAGAGCAATCATTTGAAGTTATAACAAAAAAAGTGACTCAGGACCAGACCTCGCACTTATGACCATTGCCGCATTCCCCCATGTAATCAATATTTGGACACGTGGCAACTGACAGTTATTTGCAATGTCTGCAGAATCTCAGGGTCATGTAATCCTCATTTGAAACCCGCCCAGGTGATTTACAACTAAGAAAGTCAATGGAAAACCTGGACATTTTGCTTAACAACCCCATGACTCCCTTCACGTCAGCAGTGATTCGCTTCATAACCATGGCAAAAAGACCTTGAAATTGGAGGCAACCCTCTTGGCATAGCAATGAAAATTCTGGTCATATGTTGAGGATTATTCTGCATTCAAGAATAAGCTCCACTAAACCCAGTGGAATCTTTTTTTGGATACGGAAGTATAGAATTGCACTTAGTCTTTTAATAAGATAAGGAACTAGATTATGTTCAAGCAGTTGATGCAATTATATAAGCTGAAAGCATCGGGTGTTTTGAATCACTTCCGTCCAGGCAGCAACATTCATCATTCTGTTCATTTATCCAAGGCTCGTTGTATAATCTTGATTTACCCAAAAATCCCTCCTCCCACCACTTCATTCATTCTTTTGTTTGTTCGTTCTGTGCTAGCTGGAGTATGGAAAATACCTTTGCACATAAATAAAACTTTACGTGTCTTACTTGTGACTAACTTGAAAGGGATATTTTTAGAAAAATCACAATGGCTGCCTCACTGAGCAGGGAAAAGGGATGTTGGAAAATGATACAGGTAGTCCTTGACCTACAACGATTCATTTAGTGACCGTTCAAACGGCACTGAAAAAAAGTGACTTATGACCCTTTTTCACAGTTAACGATCTTTGCAGCATCCCCGTGGTCATGTGATCAAAATTCAGAGGTTTGGCAACTGGTTCATATTAATGACCGTTGCCGTGTCCCAAGGTCACGTGATCTCCTTTTGTAAGCAAAGTCCATGGAGAAGCCAGAATCACATCACAAACCTCTTACTAACTCCACAACTGCATTCAGTTTACTTCACTTCCTCGGAGAGGGGCAGCATACAAATCTAATAAATAAATAAATAACAGCAGAGGTGGGCTGCTAAGGTGAAATGGGGATGTGTGCTCGCCCCCGTGGCTCTGAGTGCTAGTGGAGTCCAGTACAATTCTGCTACTGCACCTGGGCAACCACGGGTGCACCTGCGTGTCCGTGCATGATTTTGCTACTTGCCCAGGTACAGTAGCAGGATTGCGCTGGACTCCGCTAGCTCTCGGAGCCACAGGGGGTGAGCACATGTTCCCGTTCCACCTTAGCAGCCCACCTCTGCTTAACAGCTGCAGCAAGGAAGGTAAAAAGCTGCAAATCTCCCTCAACAAGTGTCTCATTTAGCAACACAAAGGGTGCGCTCAATTGTGGTCGTAAGCCGAGGACTACCTGTACATTAACTATCCTATTCCAAGGGAGAAAAGTGTTTATATCCTTCCCCTTCTCGATTTGTAAACTTTTATCCTGCTTTTCAACCGTGCTGCCAATGCAGCTTCTAAGAGTAATAAAATATTCAGTAACTGCTTCATCAAAATGGATAAATCATAAAATTGAAACATAGAGTATTCTTCCCTCTTGCTTTCCAAAGTGAGGAATGTAAATTTGTTAAAGGAAATAGGGAGTTACATCATGAGATCAATCACTCCAGTCGACTATTACTACTACTACTACAACTACTACTAGTAGTAGTAGTAGTAGTAGTAGTAGTAGTATCAACAATACAACACAGCAAACGAGATCACTATGCTGGATTTTGTATTTCATCACCAGTCTGGCACTTCCCAAGCACCTAGGACTGTGTGATGTAGCATCATGTCTATGCTTGTAGTTAGCCCATGTGATCTTTTCGCAGCATCTGAGTATGTGATCGATTGTTTCATCTGTTTCTTTATGGAGTCTGCACTTTGGATCGTCTTTTGATTTTTCAATCCTGGCTTTGATAGCATTCGTTGTAATGGCCTGTTCTTGTGCAGCCAGAATTAGTCCTTCTGTCTCCTTTTTGAGTGTTCCACTTGTAAGCCATGACCAGGTCTTTTTTTAATCCACTTTGCCCTCAATCTTCTCCAAGAACTGGCCATGCAATGCTTTGTCCCACCAGCTGTCGATCCGACATTGAGTTACAGTTTCCTGTACTGGTCCTTGGTTTGCTTCACCTTGAGAAGCTTCCTATTGTTGACCTCTATCAACACTGACTCTTTGCTCTCCTTCACATAGTCAGCTAATGCATTCTTCTCTTCTTCCATTGTCTGCCTCATTTGCAAAAGTCCTCTGCCACCTATTTTCCTTGGTAAATACAGCCTGTCAACATCACTGCGGGGATGTAGTGCCTGATTGATCGTCATTAATTTTCTGGTTTTCCTGTCCAAGTTGTCCAGCTCTGCTTGAGTCCAGTTCACTCTGCCAGCTGTGCACCTAATGACAGGCATGGCCCATGTATTTACAGCCTTGATAGTGTTGCCACCATTCAGTTTGCTCTTCAAAAAATTTCTGGTCCACTGGATGTACTCTTTGCTGATCAGTTTTCACATGACCATGCTTGATATTATCCAGTTGCAAGATGCCCAAGTATTTGTAGGCTTCTGACTGGTGGCACTTGATGGTTTGACCATTTGGCATTTCAATGCCTTCACTTTTAATAGGAAAGTGAACCCAAGAACAATGGGGCAAAATCTGAGGTTAGTTGAGGGAAAGATCAGAAGCAACGTGAGAAAATATTATTTTCCTGAAGGAGTAGTAGATGCTTGGAACAAACTTGTGGTTGGTAAATCCACAATAACTGCATTGTATAAGGACAGACTAGATGGACTAGGAGGTGTTTTTCTGCCGTCAATCTTCTACGTTTCTATGTTTCTATGAGCCAAGCCATGAACTTCCTGCTTGAGGAAGACCACTCCCCACACATCTGCAGAAGGCCAGTTTGGAAACAATGCCTTCTCTTTGGCATCCAAGCCTCTTTGTTTCCTTCTCACCTTCTTATTCTATGGACAGACCAGGAAGGAAAGCTATTTGAACCTTCCCCTAAACTGCGAGAGTTGTGGAACATTATAGAGAAATAAACTTTAACACAACCAAGTGGTCCAAGCGTTACACTTGCAGAGGAGGCTTGTAAATATGTTGATGTGCCCTGATGCAATGCAATACTCTTTTATCTCTTTGCTAACCTTGAACGATTATTTTGCAATCTGCTGCTCACAAGTGCAGCTCTCCACACCACTTTCATGTTAATAATTTTGGATAGCTGCACTGCTAAGATAGCACAGATCCAAGGCCTGGCAGTTACAAATTCGACCTCCGAAGTAGTGAATGTTGTGGAGAGCAATCATTTCTCAGGTAGCTTGCAAGCTTCCAGTTTGTTTATTGTTTTTAATAAGAGTCAGGATTTCCACTAAGAGCAGATTGGTACAAAAAACCAGGGTTGCCTTTCAAGGGTGAGGTCTTGCTACTACAGTCAGCCCTGCGAGGTAAGCCATATTAGGAAACAGGCACCACTTGAGTTATTGGAATGCTACTTTAGTGTCACAGGATCTAATAATATGTCATTCTCGACTTATGACCATAGTTTGAGCCTAAAATTTTTGCTGCTAAGCGAGAGTTTTGCCCCAATTTTACAACCTTTCTTGCTGCATTGAGGGAATCGCTCCAGTTGTCAAGTTAGCAACACAACATTAAGTGGATCTGCCTTCCGCCTTCACTTGGCCACTAGCGGGTTCCCACCATTACAGATGAGTATGCTGCACCGGTAGTAAAAGTTGAGCTGTGTGTATAGCTCTTGTGTCTGGCGTGCGCATGTGCGCATCCCAACAAGGCACAAGCAAAATCTTGGGGAGGGACGTGTGTGTGCATGAAAAAAGTGCTGAAATCTCACGCATGCATGCGTCCCCTCATGAGACTTTGCTCCCTGCATATGTACAGAAGCAAAATCTTGCTGGGAAGCATGCATGCGCACACCGAAGACACAAAGCTGCACATGCAATGCACCAGCAAACCCCGCCTGGACGTGGCCTGTAAGAAGGTCACAAAAGTGGATCAAGTGACCCTGCAACCAGCCAAAATTTTACTGCCACACTGTGGGTGTGGCTTACTTTGTGCGTGTGGCTTAATGATCATGTGACTAAGTAGGAGTGGCTTGGCAGCCATGTGATCAGATGGGAGTGGCTTGAACAATCATCATCGATCAAGTGAACTGTTAAGTCCTCGACTTCCAACCTCACCAGTGTCTCTAGCTGGGGTGACAGTTTGCTTCGCATTTCCCACACTCTCCTTCCTGGGTCGCCCCCCCCCACCTCAGGCTGGGTCGCTAGGTGAATGGGTGCTGCCAGAAGCATCAATGCTGCCAGCGCCGCTTCCACCCACGCCTTCTGCTTGCACCTCAGATGGGAAGTGGCCATGTGAGGCTGGAGGGGAGTCGGTATAAGAGACGGAAGCTCGTCCGAGGCCAGGAAGGAGGAAAGAGGAAAAAAGCAAGGAGCGCAGATGCAGCAGCAGCAGCAGGGAAAAGGAGAGCCAAGCTGAGACCAGAAATCCAGGAAGTGACAGCCGCTGATCAGCTGGAGCTGCGCACACATCTTCATTTCTGCCAGTGGAACTGCATTCCACTCAGTCCTGCCTGCTGCCCACCCATGCCTGCGACCCTGCAATGATCGTAAATATGAGTCAGTTGGCAAGTGTCTCAATTTTAATCATGTGACCACAGTGATGCTACATTTCTTATGAAAAATAGTCATAAATCTTTTTTTTTACAGTGCCATTGTAACTTCAGACAGTCATTAAACAAATGGTCGTAATTCAAGGACGATCTGCAGAATCTTGAGAACCTGATAACTACCCACACCAAAATGCCCAGCTCAGCATTCAGTTTGCTGCTCCAGCCTTCTATCAGCCTGGCTTGCCCCATGAAAAGAAAGGAATTACTGGGAAGCCTCCTGCCCGCAGGACTCATGAGAAGCGGGCTGCTCTTTCACGCTGGCCCACGGAAGGAGGAAGCACCAGCTAGAATGGCAATGGCAAACCTGTTTTTTTGCTTGGGTGGCAAAAGAGCACATGCGTTTGTGATAGCATTCATGTGTGTGTGCCCACACCCATAATGCAATGCCCTCCTGTATGCATGCGCACACAAACCACACACACTGTCCCCCCGGCAGGTCTCACTGAAGCCTCCAGACTCTGTGGATGGAGAAAAATGGGCCCAGCAGGCCTACTGGAAGTTCGAAAATGAAATTCTGTTAGGTCCATTGGGCCGTTTTTCGCCCTCCACATGCTTCAGGAAAGCCTCCTAAAGCCTGGGGAAAGCGAAAACGGTCTCCCCCACATCCTGTAGAAGTGTGAAAATCAGCTGGCCAGCAGGCTGGAGCTGACATAGAGCAATGCTTTGTGTGTCCTCAAAAATTCATTCATTCATTCATCCATCCATTCATTCATTCATTCATTCATTCATTCATTCATTCATTTGACTTCTACGCCACCCAATCCTGGAGGACTCAGGGTGGCTTACAATAATATAAAAAAGTACAGTTAACAATAAAAAGAAGTCAAGCACAAATTAAAACAATAACCCCAGTTAAAACCCACAACAACATATGACTCCATGTGCTACTGTGGCATATATGCCATAGATTCACCATCATGGAGCTAGAAGATCTCAATCCATCAATCAGAATAGAGCTGGAATGGACCTTGAAGGTCTTCTAGTCCAACCCCCTGCTCAAGCAGGGGACCCATATCATTTCAGACAGGTGTCAGTCCAGTCTTTTCTTAACAACCTCCAGTGAGGGAGCCCTCACCACTTCTGAAGGCGAGCCGTTCCACTGGTTAATTGTTCTCACTGCTAGGAAGTTCCAAGTTGCTTCCCTCCATGAGGAAGCTTCGGTCTGTTCTTTTTGATCTTGCCCTCTGGTGAAAAATAAGTTGACCCCCTCTTCTTTTTGGCATCCCCTTAAACATTGCAACACTGCTCTTCTGTCCCCACTAGAGCTTCTTTTCTCTAGACCAGCTATACCCAAATCCTGCAACCACTCTTCCCATCCAATAGGAGAACCTCATCTCTTTCCCATCTCTGCAACCTACCCCGATGGCCCGGACATTGTGCGCCCTTTCCTTTCGTGCCACCTGACTCTGAGTGGAAAATTGACTTGCGGTGTTTTCTCTGGAATCCCAGAATGAGTCACGTGGCTTGGCAGAGATCCCAGAACAACTTGTTCTGAAACGTCACCTCCAAGAAGCTGTATTATTGTCAACTGAAACACAATGTCCACTTAATTCAAGATAGTTTGGACTCTTGATCAGCTGTGATATGACTTAGCAACAAAGCTAAGGCAGCTTGGGTTTTGATCCTTGAAAGTTTCCTTTCTTGTTGCTTTGAAGATGGACCTCAAATGGAGACTCAACCCAGCGGTGAGGAATTTTCACCCTGAGCTTACTAAGAAGAGCTGGACCAACCTTTCCTGGTTAGCATTGGAAGACTTGGTTATAGAATGATGGGAGTTACATGATGAAATATAATGTATGGAAGGACTTGGTCCTCTGAGCCACTGCTCTCAACTCAAAATTACAGGTAGTCCTTGATTTACAACAGTTCACTTACTGACAATGGCACTGAAAAAAGTGACATGACTGTTTTTCACACTTATAACCATTGCAGTATCCCCATAATCACCTGCGTCAGTGTTCCAAATAGCATTTGAGAAATAAATCGGAGTCTTAAGCTTGGCCTTCTCCCAAGTTCCAATTTATTGACAGAGCATGTTGGTTATGAACTGTAGTCTTCCCGGTACTAACTTTTCCTACAGTTCTCCACCCAGGTTAAGTTTCATTCCTTTTCCCCACACCCACAAGTTCATCACATGGACCACTCCGGTTCTCTCAACGTCCACAATCCTCCCCTGTACTTCCGGATGGTGCTGAACAAAAGATGACCTTAAATCTCTGGGAGGAATGTGTCGTGGCTAGTATTTTTCCTTCTCATGCAGCCACCCCTCCCAATTCCCACAGTACTATTCTACTTGTGTCAAGCCAAAGTCTCTAACTCAAAACAATGGCTTCAGCCTGACAACCTGATCAGAATTCAAATGTTTGGCCACTGACTCATAGTTACGACCATTGCTGTGTCCCAGGGGACTCAGCATTTCTGACCTTCTGGCAAGCAAAGTCAATGGGGAAGCTAGATTCACTTAACAACCGCCATACTAATTTAACAAGTGCAGTGATTCTCTTCACAACCATGGCAAGCAATGTCATAAAATGGTGGAGAATTCAATGAAACAACTGTCCCGCTGAACGGCAGAAATTTGGGACTCAATTTTGTGGTCATAAGTTGAGGAGGGCTACCTGAAATTTCTTTTTAGTTCTTCTCACGTTCCCTCAGCCAGAGGAAGGAGCGTTGGCTCTCCAAATCCTCCTGAAAGGGGAAGATAGTTTGAGTTGAAATTCTCAGAGACAGGTGTGGCATTTTGGCCCTTCCTGACTGATGAGGTGGCCAGAGGGAGTGTGTGTGAAAATCCCGTCTCTCTCTCTCTCTTTCTCTCTCTGCAATCTTCTCTCCCACTGTCTGCAGAATCCCTGTCTTCCCACATTTTAATTAAATCCAAAAAAACATTAAGAGGGAACTCCTCCCACGCAGTGATCTCAGATTGGGAAATGTCAGCAGCCAAGGAGGCTTCAAACAAACAGAAAGGTGAATCACAGTAAACAACCCCAGTGGCACTCTTGTGATCCTCGCTAACAAAGACAAACCACCCAGAAACACTAAGAGAAAATTCAAAGAATAGAATAGAACAGAACAGAATAGAATAGAATTTTTTATTGGCCAAGTGTGATTGGACACACAAGGAATTTGCCTTTGGTGCAGATGCTCTCAGTGTACATTAAAAAAAAAGATACATTTGTCAAGAATCATGAAGTACAACACTTAGTGATTATCATAGGGGTCACCAGGAAACAATATTAATAAAAAGTAGGGATAGAGCACTTCATATAACACCCCCCCCCCCCCAGTAGTCTTCTCCATAAGGGAAGGAAACTTGGGAAAGTCTTTACTGAGTTACTGAAGAAAATTTGTATGGTCTCTTCGTTATTCATCATTATCATCGCCATTAATATTCTGCCTTCTTCATCAAAGTACAGTGGTGTCTCTGCTTAAGAACTTAATTTGTGCTGTGACCAGGTTCTGAAGTAAAAACGTTCTTAAGTAGAAGCAATTTTTCCCATAGGAATCAATGTAAAAGCAAATAATGCGTGCAAACCCATTAGGAAAGAAATAAAAGCTCTGGAATTTGGGTGGGAGGAGGAGGAGGAAGAAGAGGAGGAGGAGGACAGTCCCTGCTGAAGGAAGAAGGTGAGGTGAGAATTTAAAAAAATTCAAAACTTTAAGACTTTAAAAAAAAGAGGGACTCTGAGGCGGTAAGGAGGAGCACATGAGGCTGCCTCCCATACACTGCCACCCCATATACTGGCGGCTGCTGCTGCTACCTGCTGCCTCTTCCTTCCCATGCTGAAGGGCTCCCCTCTCCTCTTGCTTGCTCGCTTTGTAGTCAGCGCCCTCCTTCACTGTGGTGACTCCTTGGTTGCCCCGAGCGAAGGGAGGGTTTCTTTTCTCTGGGCGCTGGCAGAGGTTTATTCCCTCTCCAAGCGCCCAGAGAAAGCAAAACGCTCCGTTCGCTCTGGACTGCCAAAGCCTCCTTAAGTGCCACCGAAAGGCTCCTCTGGCAGCCCAGAAAAGCCCAAGATGGCCAGGATTAAAGGGGGAAAGGCAGGAAACTGGCCGGGCCTTTGTGCTGCTCTCAAATTTCCTGGGAAATTTTTCCGGGCTCGGATTCTTAAGTAGAAAATGGTTCTTAAGTAGAGGCAAAAAAATCTTGAACACCCGGTTCTTATTTAGAAAAGTTCTTAAGTAGAGGCATTCTTAAAGAGAGGTGCCACTGTATATAACTTTTGGATTCTATTTTCTTCTATATATACAAAACCATTCCTCTTTATACAGGTATATCGTTAGGCACTGATGTTGTGTTTTTTGCTTATGTATGTTTTATTTTCAGGTGGAGAAAAAATTATACCCAATTTGTATGGTCTCCCAGTCAGTCACAGTGACTCTGGATAGCTTACAAAAATTAAAAAAACAAACCAACCCAGTATAAAAACATTACAAACAATAACTTCTCACCTACCCCAATGACAACAATCAATCAGACAAGCCACTTGATGGGCTCTATCCCACTCTGGGTTCCCAAGGCAAAACCAGGCCTTCAGGGCCTTGCAAAGGAGTATTAAAATGGGGGTCAATCTAATCTCTGCAGTGATGTTATTCTGAAGGGAGGAGTCACCACAGAGAAGGCCCTGCTTCTGAGTCCCACCAGATGTACCTCCTCAGGAGACAGGAGGACCACCATTCCCTGCCTCTCAAAAATCTTGAAGACACATTTTAATTGTTTAATTGTTTAACAAGATTTATATCTTGCTCAATTCCAGTGGATTCTGGGTGGCTAACCAAATATAAAAAACAATTATAAAAATTACACTATCAAAATGAATCGCATAAATACACTTAGAAACAGTTCGCTTAAATATGTGAGCCAAAGGAAATAGTTGACCAATAGTATTTCTTTCCTTTTACCTTTCCCTTTTTCTTTCTTTTCTTTCTTTTTTTCTTTATCATGCATAAATTCAGTCTAGGCTTAAGTGATAAGATAACTGGGTAATTAAATAAATGTACTTAATTGATCTAGAATGTATGTAGAAAAAAGAACGGCAAACTGCTGAAATGTAATCCTAAAAACTTCAACCAATGCTAAGCATGTTTGTTAATTTTGTTTATTTTAATTGTTTAAATAAAGTCTATTTTTAAAACAAAAAATGAAATATAAAAACAATCAATAACCCTATTAAAAATCTTCAAACATTCAGCCATTCATGGTCCCAGGCCCACTGGAAAATCCAGGTCTTAATAGCTTTCTGGAAGGCTGGTAGGGCAGGGATAGTGTGAATCCTTAAACAAAGGGGAGTTGACAAACCCTTGAAGGTAGTGCTGAGGATTTAAATGAGTTTTTCGCGGATAAAATAGCTCAGATCCGGACAGACCTTTTTGGGGGGGTTATTAATATATTTTTATTGATTTTATAATATAAAACACACCCAACATATAACAAGTGCTCAGTTATTAGTGCCCACTACCAGACAACATTCATACCCCTCCACCAAAATGCAGGCATATTTTGTATATACCATTTTAACTCAAGAGCAATACAGTAATCCCTTGCTACTCTGCGGTTCATCTTTTGCAGATTCGCTACTTCACAGGTTTTTTCAAAGGGAAAAGAACGCCGGGGCAGGGACGGGGTGTGTGGGGGGGGGGACTGCAGCGGTGGCTTCCTTCAGCCCGCGCGGTAGCTGAGAGGACCGGTCTCTCTCAGCGGTCAGCAGAGGTGGTTGTTAACGGAGGTGTTTTAAAAGTCCAAATACTCATTCAATACATACAAAAATAGCATTCCTCTACTTTGCGGAAATTCGTTTTTCATGGGTAGTCTTAGAACGCATTCCCCGCGAAAACGAGGGATAACTGTACAGTATATCTATTTACATATTATAAAGTGATTCCAATTTATTCCTTGTAGCTTGGTCTCGAATTCTACTGACCATATATTCTCTCACCTTGTTCCATCGTCCCATTAGTTCCCGCAGATCAGTTTCATTGGCCAAATTCATCTTCGTATCCAGTGATGGGCTACCAAAATTTTTACTACCACACTGTGGGCGTGGCATTTTGTTTCAGCATCTTTCAGTGCCCAGCTACAGCACTGAAACTGCTTTGGTCACACTGATGGATGATCTCTGGCGGGCCCGGGATAGGGGTCAATCCTCTATCCTGGTGCTTCTTGACCTCTCAGCGGCTTTTGATACCATCGAACATGGTATCCTTCTGCACTGGCTGGAGAGTTTGGGGTTTTGAGGCACCGTTTTGTGGTGGTTCGCCTCCTACCTCTCTGGCCATTCGCAGTCGGCGTTGGCAGGTGGCCAGAGATCAACTCATAGATCCCTCCCTTGTGGGATTCTTCAGGGCTCAGTCCTCTCACCCCTGCGGTTTAATATCTACATGAAACAGCTGGGTGAGATCATGCAACAGCATGGGGTGAGTTACCATCAGTATGCTGATGACACTCAGCTCTACATTTCCACCCCGTGTCAACTCAGTGAAGCAGTCGAGGCTGTCAGGGTCTGGATGGGCGTTAATAGATTCAGATTCAACCCCGACAAGACAGAGTGGCTGTGGGTTTTGCCTCCGAAGGGCAATTCCAACTGTCGGTCCATAACCCTTGGGGGGGGGGGTCCTTGCCCCCCTCAGAGAGGATCCGCAACTTGAGCGTCCTCCTCAATCCACACCTGAGCTTAGAAGACCATCTCTTGGCTTTGGTGAGAGGGCCGTTTGCAGGGGTATGTCTAGTGCACTGGTTGCGGCCCTATTTGGACAGGGAGCCACTTTTCATAGTCACTCATGTCCGTATCACCTTGAGGTTCAATTACTGCAATGCTCTCTACATGGGGCTGCCTTTGAAGAGGGTTCGGAGACTGCAAATTGTGCAAAATGCAGCCGTGCGAGCTATTGCCCACATTTCAACATCACTTCATGAGCTACATTGGTTGCCAATTGATCTCTGAGCACAATTCAAAGTGCTGGTTATGACTTACAAGACCCTACATGGCTTAGGACCAGACTACCTACGGGACCGTCTTCTGCTTCATGCATCCCAGCTGCCGGTCAGGTCCCACAGAGCTGGCCTTCTCCAGGTCCAGACAATGTTGTCTGGTGGGGCCTAGGGGAAGAGCCTTCTCTATAGGGCCCCCGGCCCTCTGGAATGAACTCCCTCCCGAGGTACGTACTGCCCCCTCCCTCCTAGTCTTTCATAAAGCTCTAAAGACCTAGCTCTGCTGACGGGCATTGGGGCCGTGAGCAATGAGATTGTCTCCGGCTAATGATGTGAATGATTGAATTGGATGAATGTGGATGACTATATGTGTGGTTTTTAGAATCTTTGCTAATTTTGTATATCTCTTTTGAAAAGAAAATTAGATTTCTTCACATATGTTGTTTGTATTTACAATGTTGTATGCCGCCATGACTTGCTTCGAGAAGGGCAGCATAAAAGTCAAAAAACAAACATACATACATACATACATACATACATAGATCCCAGCAGCCAGTCAGGGCCACTGTTCCCTGTAGGCTGCGCATGCCTGCGCCAGCACACCCCAAAACGCCCCCCCCGCACACCCTTTCCCAAGGGCACGCACGGAGCCGCGGCCGCCCCCACCCCCCCGCGCCTCTAGCCCCCTCGCGCCCCTGGCTACTCGTCACTGCCCCCGCTCGCCCGCCCGCTCCGCCTCTCTTTCTCCTCCGCTTCCCGCCTTGGGTCGTGGCTCCTCCCGCAGTGGGAACGCCCGTCTCGCTGCTCTCGCAGTGCTCTCTCACAGCGGGGGCCGGCGAAGGTGATTTTCAATGTCGGGCGCGCCAGCGAAGGTTTTTCTTACTTTAAATGTTCCTGGTGGGCTGGCAGGGGGATGGGGAGAACGCATGCCGGCTTGTGCGCCCGACATTGAAAATCTCCTTCGCCAGCCTCCGGAGAACGAGAGAGAGTGAGAGCGACAGAGCAAGATAGAGAGAAAATGAGAAAGAGAGAGAGAGAGAAAGACGGGGGAGAGAAAGAGATAGCAAGAGAGAGAGAACGAGAGAGAGAAAGAAAACAAGAGAGAAAGAGTGAGAGAGAGAGAAAGAGAGAGAGAGAGAAAGAAAACAAGAGAGAGGAAGTGAGAAAAAGAGAGAGAGAGCCAGAGGGGGAGAGAGAGAGATAGAAAGAAAGAGAGAGATGAGAGAGGAAGGAAGAGAGTGAGAGAGAGGAAGAAGGCAAGAGAGAGAGAGAAGAGTGGAAGGAAGAGAGAGAGAGAAATGATAGAAACGGGAGAAAAAAAGAGAAAATGATTGAGGCAGAGAATGACAGGAAAGAGAGAGAGAAACAGAGAGAGAAGTGACTCTTGATTTAAAGCACATGATAAAAGCACTTAAATAATAACAGAGAAAAAACCCCCAGCCCTCACTTGTTTTTATTAATAGTTATGTTTTTAGTTTTGCTGGTTGTTTTAGTTTTAATAGTAATGGATTTTGGTTTTTTTAAATTATTAATTTCTATTAATAAAAAAGAAGGGATTTTTTTCTTATTTATTTATTTATTTATTTATTTCTATGCCGCCCAGTCCCAAGGGGAGTGCCGCTCAGACACTATACCTTTCCGCCCACACCGAAAAAAAATTAGAGGAACATTGGTCAGGGCCCAAAGAGTTGGTCTTCTCAAGGTCCCTTCAGCTAAACAATGTTGGCTGGCGGAGCCGCGTGGGAGGAACAAACTATCCCCGAAGATCCACACAAACTCCACCCTCCTAGCCTTCCAAAAGTTTGTGAAAACATGGCTTTGCCAGCAAGCCTGGGGCCGGTGAACAACTCCATCTTGCCATAGTTGAATGGATACAAATATTTTAGTATCAAGGGTTTTAAAATTGTTTTTACTGTGTTTTATATTGTTGTTCGCCACCCAGAGTCTGGAAAGAGTTGGGCGGCTTATAAATTGCAATAATAAATAAAGCTAATCAATGACTTGAGCACTTGAATATTTATTTATTTACTTATTTACTCATTCATTCATTCATTGTCCACCTGTCTGGGAGGAGTTTGACCTGGTGACACCTGATGAAGTGGACAAGGCCATTGGAGCTGCGAGTTCCGCCACCTGCTTAATGGATCCATGTCCCTCCTGGCTGGTTTCGGCCAGTCGGGAGGTGACACGGAGCTGGGTCCAGGAGATTATCAACGCCTCCTTGGGGAGGGGGTCCTTTCCGGCTCCTTATAAGGAGGCACTTGTGTGCCCCCTTCTTAAGAAGCCTTCCCTAGACTCAGCCATGCTCAATAACTACCGTCCAGTCACCAACCTTCCCTTTATGGGGAAGGTTGTTGAGAAGGTGGTGGCACTTCAACTCCAGCGGTCCTTGGAAGAAGCCGATTATCTAGGTCCTCAACAGTCTGGATTCAGGCGCGGTTACAGCATGGAAACTGCTTTGGTCGCGCTGATGGATGATCTCTGGCGGGCCCGGGACAGGGGCTTGTCCTCTGTCCTGGTGCTTCTTGACCTCTCAGCTGCTTTCGATACCATCGACCATGGTATCCTTCTGTGCCGGCTGGAGGGGTTGGGAGTGGGAGGCACTGTTCTTCAGTGGTTCTCCTCCTGCCTCTCCGGTTGGTTGCAGTCGGTGTTAGTGGGGGGTCAGAGGTCGACCTCTAGGTCTCTCCCTTGTGGGGTACCTCAGGGGTCGGTCCTCTTCCCCCTGCTCTTTAATATCTACATGAAACCGCTGGGTGAGATCATCCAAGGGCATGGGGTGAGGTATTATCAATATGCCGATGATACCCAGTTATACATCTCCACCCCATGTCCAGTCAACGAAGCAGTGGAAGTGATGTGCCGGTGCCTGGAGGCTATTGGGGCCTGGATGGGTGTCAATAAACTCAAACTCAACCCAGACAAGACAGAGTGGCTGTGGGTCTTGCCTCCCAAGGACAATTCCATCTGTCCGTCCATTACCCTGGTGCACCAGTTGCGACCCTATTTGGAAAGTGTTCGGAAACTTCAGATCGTGCAGAATGCAGCTGCGAGAGCAATCATGGGCTTTCCCAAATATGCCCATGTTACACCAACACTCCGCAGTCTGCATTGGTTGCCGATCAGTTTACGGTCACAATTCAAAATGTTGGTTATGACCTATAAAGCCCTTCATGGCACCGGACCAGATTACCTCAGGGACCGCCTTCTGCTGCACAAATCCCAGCGACCAGTTAGGTCCCACAGAGTGGGTCTCCTCCGGGTCCCGTCAACCAAACAATGTCACTTGGCGGGACCCAGGAGAAGAGCCTTCTCTAGGGCGGCCTCGGCCCTCTGGAACCAACTCCCCCCAGAGATTAGAATTGCCCCCACCCTCCTTGCCTTTCGTAAGCTGCTTAAAACCCACCTCTGCCGCCAGGCATGGGGGAATTGAGATACACTTTCCCCCTAGGCCTTTACAATTTTATGCATGGATGATAGTTATTAAGTACGGCTGGGTCCAGGGAAGGCTTCTTGAGGAGGGGGCGCACAAGTTTATTTATTTATTTATTGGATTTGTATGATTGGTTTTTATATAATGGGTTTTTAACTGTTTTTAGTATTGGATTATTGTCATATACTGTTTTATTACTGTTGTTAGCCGCCCCGAGTCTGCGGAGAGGGGAGGCATACAAATCCAATAAATAAATAAACAAACTTGTGCACCCCCTCCTCAAGAAGCCTTCCCTGGACCCAGCTGTACTTAATAACTATCATCCAGTCTCCAACCTTCCCTTTATGGGGAAGGTTGTCGAAAAGGTGGAGTCACTGCAACTCCAGCGGTTCTTGGAAGAAGTCAATTATCTAGGCCTTCAACAGTCAGCATTTAGGCCCAACTACATCATGGAAACTGCTTTGGTCACGCTGACGGATGATCTCTGGCAGGCCCGGGACAGGAGCTTGTCCTCTGTCCTGGTGCTTCTTGACCTCTCAGCGGCTTTCAATACCATTGATCATGGTATCCTTCTGCACTGGCTGGAGGGGATGGGAGTGGGAGACATCATTTTACAGTGGTTCTCCTCCTACCTCTCTGGTCGGTCACAGTCGGTGTTAGTGGGGGTCAGACGTCGACCTCCGGGTCTCTCCCCTGTGGGGTGCCTTAGGGGTCGGTTCTCTCCCCTCTGCTATTTAATATCTATATGAAACCGCTATGTGAGATCATCCAGGGGCATGGGGTGAAGTATGATCAGTACGCTGATGATATCCAGCTGTACATCTCCACCCCATGTCTAATTGGTGAAGCAGTGGAAGTGATGTGCCGGTGCCTGGAGGCTGTTAAGGTCTGGATGGGTGTCAACAGGCTCAAACTCAACCCTGACAAGATGGAGTGGCTGTGGGTTTTGCCTCCCAAGGACAATTCCATCTATCCATCCATTACACTGGGGGGGGGGAATTATTGACCCCCTCGGAGAGGGTCCACAACTTGGGCGTCCTCCTCAATCCACAGTTAACATTAGAGAACCATCTTTCAGCTGTGGTGCGGAGGGCGGTTGTCCAGATTTGCCTGGTGCACCAGTTGCGGCCCTATTTGGAACAGGAGTACTCACAGTCACTCATGCCCTCATCAGCTTGAGGTTCAACTACTGTAATGCTCACTACATGCCCTACATAGCATCAGACCAGAATACCTTCAGGACTGTCTTCTGCTGCACGAATCCCAGCGACTGATAAGGTCCCACAGAGTTGGCCTTCTCCGGATCCTGGCGATTAAACAATGTCGTCTGGCGGGCCCCAGGGGAAGAGCCTTCTCTGTGGTGGCCCCGGCTCTCTGGAATCAACTCCCCCCAAAGATTAGAACCGCCCTCACCCTCCTTGCCTTTCGTAAGTTACTAAAGACCCACTTATGTCGCCAGGCATGGGGGAACTGAGATATTCTCCAGGCTTATACATTTTACGTGTTGTGTTGTATGGTCCCAATGTTTTTAATATTAGATTTGTTACACTGTTACTATTTTGTTGTGAGCCACCCCGAGTCTACATAAAGGGGCGGCATAAAAATCCAATAAATAATAATAATAATAATAATAATAATAATAATAATAATAATAATAATAATAATTATTATTATTATTAACTTCTATGCCGCCCAATCCCAAAGGACTCAGGGCGGCTTAAAATAACAATATAAATAGAAATACAAATAGATACAATGAGTGTTATGGTTCGCAATCTCCTTCTTCCCACCCTGGAAATTAAAGAGAATTAGCCACATGCAAAAAGAAACCACCAAGATGGATCAGCAGCAGCCTCAATATTTGCAGCAGGGAAAATAAATATTTACAAGGAAACACAGGGATAAAAAGTGGAGCAAAAGAAAGGATGATAAATAGAGGCACCTTCCTCATCCTATCCTCCCAGCTGTGTCCTGCTTGTCTGTCCAACACACAGCCTGGCTTGTCCTTGTGAAGGAATCAAACGCATTGTGCATGCCATCACAAAGAAAATCAGTTTATTCTGCAACTTACACCAGGTCCTAGCAAATAGGAATGCAGGGAGTCCTCAATTTACAGGCACAAGTGAATCCAAAATTTTGGTTGCTAGGGGAGACAAGTGAGTTTTGCCTCATGTTATGACCTTCCTTGCCACAGTTGATAAGTACTGTAAGTCACTGTGGTTGTTAAGTTAGCACCATGGTCAGGGGTGGGCTGTTGCAATGGGGTAGCGAAAATGGAGTTCCACCGCACCCAATTTGCACCGGAAGATGTTGAAAGGAAATGCAGGGCGTCCTCTTTGGGCAGCCTCTGCATTCTTCCCAAAAGCGTTTAAAACCCCCAAAGCTGGCGATTCTGCTACAAACCAAAGTGTCTAGGAAAAGTATAAGGAGATCAGATCTGGAATGAATTCTACGTGATTTGAGTTTCTGCCTCCCCCTCCTTTCCAAATGGCTTTAGTCTTTAGAACAGAGCTCTTCATAACTGGATGGAGAATTCTGGGAGTTGAAATTCACAGGTCTTAAAGTTGCCAGGTTTGGGGACCCCTGCTGCAGAAAATAAAATGAATAATGCTTGAAACCTAATGGTTTGCCAGAAACCTTGATTTTTGTTTGGTAGTTTGCAGGAAGAAGGGTTAAGACTGTTATGTGGAATAGAACATTTTGGGATGTTCACTTAGGTTGTGAAAATAACAAGGAACAATTTAGACTGTTGACTTTAAGTAAGTAATTATTTTGTGAGCGGCCATTTTAATCATGAAGGCACCTTTATGACAATGCTCAAAATGTGCTTTCAAAATTCTAAGTGAGATGTTTCAGTCATTTCACTGTTCTATAGCTGCTCACTTCTAGGATGTGGCTGAATTCAATGACCTGCTTGTTTTGAGTCCATTGATATGGGGATTGTTTTGAGGTTCTTGGAAAATCCTTGGTCAAGTCACATGATCGCCAAGCCACTCCCACCTGGTCAAATGGCCAGCAAGCCACTCCTACCCAGTTACATGACCATCAATCCACACCCAGAAAATAAGCCACGCCCGCAGTATGGTAGTAGAAATTTTGGTAGCCCTTCACTGACCACGGTCATTAACTGAATCTGGCTTCCTAATTGACTTTGCTTGTCAGAAGGTCACAAAAGGGGACTGCATGACCCCGGGGCCAGAGGTGGAAGGGTGTGCTTGCCCCTGTGGCTCTGAATGCTAGCGGAGCCCAGCGCAGTTCTGCTACGGCACATGGGCAGGTAGCAAAATCGTGTGGAGACACACTTTTTTTCCCAGTGCAATTGGAACAGTCAGTAACAGATATTCATCGAACAACTGCAGCCTTCACTTAACAACCAGAGGCAAAAAAAGGTCTAGTCCAACCCCCTGCTTAGGCAGGAAACCCTACACTACTTCAGACAGATCTACCCAACATCTTCTTTAAAACTTCCAGTGTTGGACATTTGCAACTTCTGGAGGCAAGCTGTTCGTTCCATTGATTAATTGTTCTAACTGTCAGGAATTGTCTCCTTAGTTCTAAGTTGCTTCTCTCCTTGATTAGTTTTCACCCATTGCTTCTTGTTCTACCCTCAGGTGCTTTGGAGAATAGGTTGACTCCTTCTTTTTTGTGGCAACCCCTGAGATATTGGAACACTGCTACCATGTCTCCCCTGGTTCTTCTTTTCATTAAACTAGACATAGCCAGTTCCTGCAACCATTCTTCATATGTTTTAGTTTTTAGAAGACATTTGAGACAAAAGAGGTGGACCTTGTTGGTCTTTAACAAGGGAAGGAGGCAATTCCTGCTAGGATGGAATCTATCTGGGGGTTTATCCTGGAGGTCATGAATGTAGCCCTTCAGGCTTTCAATGAACTTGGAAAAAACAAGTTCCTGGTTCTGACTTTTTTACCCTGAGGTTTTCGGATTCTTCTTCCCAAGTGAAGGATATCATCTAAAAAAACTGACATAAGTTTTCATGTCAAACCCTAAGACCTGATTGTCCTGTTCGTGCACCTCCACTTCCTTAAAGAATAACAATTGAGGGGAAGCTTCTGTCATAAACCAAATGGCACCAGTTAGTGTAATGTACCATAAGATGTTGTTCCAACCAGGCTTTAAGGTTCCCAGTCCTATGAAGTGATCTCATGGAGGGTGGAGATTGCATGGAGTTTGTCTAGAAATGCAGCCTAACCCATTAGGGAATGTTAAATGCTCCATACACACAGGATATTTGAATAAGTGCAGGATAAAGGACAGAGCAGCACATCCAAGTTATATCATCTGGCTCAGTCATTCAGTTGCCTCTGCAATGAATGGAAGAGCAAGAAGGATATTGTTTGATTGATCTCTTGCCAAGTGCAATTCAACAGTTGAGTTCGTCAATCAGTCTGAGCACTGATGATGTTGCTTAGTTGGGTGATGAAATGTCTGCAAGAAAACAACCAAGTTCAGAGAGCTCCAAGGACCCCACATTTCAACTTTGTGTTACAAATATTCTCCTCTTATCAAGGATTAGAATACTAAACAAGGAGAGAAGCAACTTAGAACTAAGGAGAAATTGCCTGACAGTGAGAACAATTAATCAGTGGAACAGCTTGCCTCCAGAAGTTGTGAATACTCTGATACTGGAGATTTTTAGAAGATGTTGGATAACCATTTGTCTGAAGTAGTGTAGAGTTTCCTGCATAAGGAAGGGGTTGGACTAGAAGACCTCCAAGGTTCCTTCCAACTCTGTTATTGTTATTATCATTATTATCAGCCAGTCTCTTGAAAATTAGAACTAGTGTATTTAGGCTGCAAAAGTCTGGATAACCACTAGCTGGCAGGGAAGAGGAAGAGAAAACTTCAAGTCTCTAATGCCATTGAATAGTGGTAAACTTCTTATTACCCAGATGGGTAGCTCTAACCATACCTGAGGTGAGTCTAGAGATTAGCAATAGCATTTAGACTTATATACCACTTCACAGTGCTTTACAGCCCTCTCTAAGTGGTTTACAGAGAGTCAGCCTATTGCCCCCAACAATCTGGGTCCTCATTTTACCGACCTTGGAAGGATGGAAGGCTGAGTCAACCTTGAGCCTACCAAGATTCGATCTACCAAATTGCTGGCAGCCAGTGATCAGCAGAAGTAGCTTGCAGTACTGCACTCTAACCACTGTGCCACTGAGGCTCGAGATTCTTCCCAGTTGGGCAGCTCATTGTGATCACTTGCTTGATTTGAAGGGATCACTTGCTTGATTTGAAGCACAGCCATATTTGATTTCCTGGTCCTTTAAGCTCTGAGCTCTGATCACTTCTACTGCCTTTAATTTCTTGCTTCCGTTATACATTTTTATTCTACAATTAAATGAGAGTTGGTATATCCACTCATAAAAACAGTATCTTTATGAACTTGAAGGTAGAACCGTCTGATCCAGAAGAAGCAAATTATAGTGATACCTCATCTTACAAACTTAATTGGTTCCAGGATGAGGTTTGTAAGGTGAAAAGTTTGTAAGATGAAACAATGTTTCCCATAGGAATCAATGGAAAAGCAATTAATGCATGCAAGCCCAAAACTCACCCCTTTTGCCAGCCGAAGCGCCCGTTTTTACACTGCTGGGATTTCCCTGAGGCTCCCCTCCATGGGAAACCCCACCTCCAGACTTCTGTGTTTTTGTGATGCTGCAGGGGAATACCAGCAGTGCAAAAATGGGTGCTTCGCTGGCAACGGAAGTCCAGAGGTGGGGTTTCTCAGCGAGGGGAGCCTCAGCAAAATTGCAGCATCACAAAAACACGGAAGTCCTTGAAACCCCACCTCCGAACTTATGGGTTTTTGTGATGCTGCGATTTCGCTTAGGCTCCCCTCGCTGGGAAACCCCACCTCCAGACTTCTGTTGCCAGTGAAGCGCCCGTTTTTGCACTGCTGGGATTCCCCTGCTGGGATTCCCCTGCAGAATCGCAAAAACACGGAAGTCCGGAGGTGGGGGTTTCCCATGGAGGAGAGCCTCAGAGGAATCCCAGCAGTGCAAAAACGGGTGCTTCATTGGCAACAGAATTCTGGAGGCGGGGCATCTCAGTGGCAGCGGTTTGGATTTGTAACGTGAAAAAAGTTTGGAAGAAGAGGCAAAAAAATCTTAAACCCTGGATTTGTATCTCGAAAAGTTTGTATGACGAGGGGTTTGTAAGATGAGGTATCACTGTATTTTAGACCAGATACTTGAGTCAGAGAAAAGCCAGGGTGGTGCAGTGGTTAGAGTGCAGCGATGCAGGCTCCTTCAGCTAACTGCTAGCTGTAGTTCAGCAGTTCAAATCTCACCACCGGCTCAAGGTTGACTCAGCCTTCCTTCCTTCCGAGGTGGGTAAAATGAGGGCCCAGATTGTTGGGGGTGATAGGCTGATTCTGTAAACTGCTTAGAGGGGGCTGTAAAAGCACTATGAAGCGGTACATAAGTCTAAATTAGACCCTAGCTTCTGGCCCATGAATGTATCTGGTATGATAGTATGTGTGTGACTTTTTGATTTAAATGTTTTGTTTTAAGAAATTTTTTAAAGTTATTATCCTATTAATTGGCCTAGAATGTTGTATTTATTGTATTTTTTACTAAAATGTTGTAAGCTGCCCCAAGTGGGGCGACATATAAGTCAAATAAATAAATAAATAAATAAACAAACAAACAAACAAACCAATCAATCAATCAATGCTAAAAAGCCCCCAATTCTTAGATCCCCACTTTATAGGATCTCACTTAGTCAGATTATTCTGTCCGTGCACAATCACTATTTTTCCACCTTTTCGTTCCATAAAGACAGCTGACCCCCTCCCAAGGAGGACTGTGTACATTAATAAGGAACTGCCTGTCCCAGAGGTGAATGCTTTACAGAGCTGTGTGTGCATTTCACGATTAGCTAAAATATTTGCATATTCATCATCATGCAGCAGGGGAGGAAAACCCTCCGAATGTTGCTTAGTCACTGAGACCTGTTTTGTTAAAGTAAATATAGCGTACAATGAACCACACTTGGAGGATGTGCCATATTTGGTCTTCCAGAGTAGGCTGCTATCTTGAGAGATTGTCACAAAGAAGAAGGGGACAACCTATTCTTGAAAGCACCTGAGGATGGGACAAGAAGTGACAGGCGGAAACTTATCAAAGAGAGATCCAATCTAGAATTAAGAGCTTTCCTAACACTGAGAACAATTAATACTGTTCTAAAACACTACTAACCAGAGCATACAAAACTTTCGCCAGACCAATCCTTGAATACAGCTCATCTGTCTGGAACCCGCACCGCATTTCAGACATAAACACTCTAGAAAATGTCCAGAAGTACTTTACTAGAAGAGACCCCCCACTCCTCCACTCACAACAGAATACCCTACGCAACTAGACTTACAATCCTAGGTTTAGAAAGCTCAGAACTACGTCGTCTTGAACCTGACCTAAGCATAGCCCATAAAATAATCTGCTACAACGTCTTTCCTGTCAGCTTCAGCCACAACAACAGAAGAGCATACAACAGATACAAACGTAAAATAAACTGCTCTAAACTCAACTGCAGGAAATACAACTTTAGTAACTGAGTAGTTGATGCATGGAACTCACTACCTAACTCTGTATATCATCACCTAATCCCCAAAACGTTACCCTTAGACTAATCACTGTTGATTTCGCCCGATTCCTAAGAGGTCAGTAAGGGGCGTGCATAAGTGCACCAGAATGCCTTCAATTCCCTCTCCTAATGTTACTCTCTTACTAGTATCATGTATGTAAACATTATTATATCTTTGTATACCACCAATACATACGGTACTTGACAAAACAAACAAATAAAAAGTAAGTAAATAAAAAGGAGATAGCCTTGGAAATGAAAGTAGCTTAATTTTACCAGGCTTTGGACACTAATAAAGGAAAATTAAGTGGAGTATTAATTGGCTCTCATTTCCAAGATTCAGGTCAAAATTACATTCAAATAATTCAAAATTACAAGGAGGGTGTGCAATTATACTCCATTATTTTCTGCAAAATGTGATATAGCATTGAGAATGGTGCTATACCAATCATTATAAACCACGATTTTCCATTCATTTATTGGCTTTTCTTGCTGTTTGCATGAAAAACTGACAAGCTCTAACATCAGATTAAACAACAAGGTTCCATCTTTATTTGGTATCTAAACTGCCCTTTTTGGCTTTTCTCTTCTAAACTGCAGTAGGACCATCCCTAAGGAGATTCCATGAGTAATTGGCAAGTATGGACAGACTCCGTTTCCCTTTTTGCCTCTAGGCCGAACCCAGGACCACTTCAAGGCGGTTAATATATTTATAGCCGACAACTATATTCTGTATGTGTTAAATGTTTTTTTTAGCTGGAATTTACTTGTCGGCTATAAATATATTAACCGCCTTGAAGTGGTCCTGGGTTGGACCTAGAGGCAAAAAGGAGCTGTGACGTTCCTTAAATATACCAGGGTGATCCGACTTAAGAAAAACATATAGCCCCTCCCTGGTACAAAGCTGGAAGGGTTCTGATCTGATAGCTCACACTGCTAGTTCTCTGCTTTACAAGGCAGAGTTCACCAGATCGAATCCCAGTAAAGGAAAGGGTGTGGCTAGCTGATGAGGCCAGAACAAGGCCGAAATGGGACCATCCTAGTCTCCCTTAATTTTAAAATTCCAGCAAAAAAAACATTTAACACACACACACACACACACACACACACACACACACATATATATATATATGTAGATTGTTCTGAGTTCGGGTTTTGCCCTGTGTAATATTTTGCATGTCTATATATATATTAAAATTTAAAAAGTCAATTAAAAAACATTAATATAACATAATATACACTCGTACACACTCAACCCAATTAATCATACTACAGAGGTCAGAAAAAACAATGAAGGAGGGAGCAAATGCCAAGGTTGGGAAACACTCTTCTAGAGGTTAAAGCAACTGCCTTACAAGGCAGACTCTGAAGATTCAAATCCTGGTAACGGTGTGGCTAGCAGGTGAGCATAATAAGATCAAAATACAGTAGATCTATTTTATACACACACAGAGTTGCAAAAATGGGAATTCCAAATTGACTGATTTGGAAGTAAATCCACCATTTTCAAAAATGCTTCAGCTCAGCCATCCTCCAATTCAAGAAAGTTAAATTTGAGTAAATTTCACTCATGGCACTTCTCACTTTTCAAAAAAAGACACAGAATGTGTGTTTATGTTAATAAAGATATACATATACCTATGGTCATTATATAAATTGCTTAAATTTTCCTGTCATGAAGGGGGATATACCCAACTTTTTGAGCATCTTAAGTAAGAATAGGACCAAATATGTCATCAATTTATCATATCACTTTGTCCATGGTCTAAGCCAACAGCAACCCCATTCTTGAATCAATCTCTGGGTTTCATTTCTCTGTCCTGTTTAGGTATCTAACCAGTGTTTCCCAACCTTGGGAACTTGAAGATATTTGGACTTAAACTCCCAGAATTCCCCAACCAGCATCCACTGGTTGGGGAATTCTGGGAGTTGAAGTCCAAATATCTTCAAGTTCCCAAGGTTGGGAAACACTTATCTAGACCCTTGAGTGACAACTACAATATATCGATTTGCAGAGCATCTAAAACTCACCAAAGGGTGCGGGTAAGAAGGAATAGCGACTGAGTCACCTGGGCACAGGAAATATCCCACCTCAAAGGAGTATCAAGAATGGACATTGCTGAGCATCTGCTTGGTGTAGGCAGCTCATTGCCAGGTTATAGAGGTTTAATCCCCGTTGTTTCTCATTGGTTTTCCCCATTCTCTCATCTTCTCTAAATGTGCAATGCCAAGGTGAAAAACTAACACACTATACTGTGTAAATTTATTTGATTATTTTAAATTTATTTGATTTTTTATATCCCAACTTTATTATTTTTATAAATAATTCAAGACAGCGAACATGTCCAGCACACCTTTGTCCACCTATTTTCCTATATCAGCAGCCCTGTGAGGTGAGGTGAGCTGAGAGAAAGTGACTGGCTCAAAGTTATCCAGCCATATTCATGCCTAAAATGGGGCTAAAACTCAATCATCTCCCGGTGGATTGGTCCAAAGTCACCCAACTGTCCTTCATGGCTAAGGCAGGATTTGAACTCATGGTCTCTTGCTTTCCAGCCTGATGGCTTAACCACTAGACCAAACTGGCTCTCAAATGTAAATAGTTTGAACTTTTGTGAATCAGGACAGTGAAAGGGAAGCCAAATGGATAGCAGTAATCATACATTAAGTAGGAACTCAGATCACTCAGAAAGAAGAAATTATCAGAAGAGGAAGAAAAGAGAAGGGGGGATGAATGATAATTATATTCTTGACATGGTTCCAAGAAATCAGTAAAATGCATTTCAACAGAATGCCATGGTAACAACTCAGACAGTTAAAAAAAATGAAAAAGAAAAGGCATTACAGTAATACCTCATGATACGAACTTAATTGGTGCAAGGAGGAGGTTCGTAAGACGAAAGGTTCGTAAGACGAAACATTGTTTCCCATAGGAAACAATGTAAAGTCAATTAATCCGTGCAACAACAAAAAAAAACCCACAAAAAAACGCTGCCGCCCGGCTGTCACATTTTAAAACAGCGGGGGGGGGGGGGGGCTTCCCAGCAGCCTCCTGAACCCGAACGCCAAACCCAAACTTCCGGGTTCGGCATTTGGAGGCTGCTGAGAAGCCCCCTCCCCCCGCTGTTTTAAAAGGTGACAGCCAGGCGGCGGGGCTTCTCAGCGAAAGTTCGGGTTTGGGAGGCTGCTTTGAGGAGGCGGGGAAGCCTCTTGCAGCAGCTGCCACAGCCGCCGGCTTCCCCGCCGCTCGCCCGCCGAGGATGCTGACCTGCTGCCTCGCGGGGAAGCCGGGCAAGAGCGATCTTCTGCCGGCCATGGGCGAGCGGCGGGGAGTCGCCCATGTAAAGGTAAAAGTATTATTATGTACAGAAAGTCCAGCAAGAAATAAGGGAATTCTAAGGCATTTCAGGCTGACAGCGTTCCTGTCTAAGGAGCATAGATAACAGTCCCAGATGCATGCCAGCTAGAGACACAAATCTTCCCTAATGAGGTGTCTCTGGTATCTTTCACTTCACTCGCTGTTCAGGGATTAACCAGCTTCTGTAAAAGCAGGAATCTAAATCCTTAGAGTCAGAAACAGTCTCGAGGCACCATCTTCATGATGAACGTTGCTTGCCACACCTCTTCTCCCATCAGCCTGTCCTATATATACTGACAAGGTAGCTAAATGTCCCATAGATCTAATCAATGTCTAGACCCCCTTCTAGAGAGATATTCATGCCTGGCTCTCATTCTTCTGACCCTCGCATCTAACAGGGGGTCCTTAAAGTCCCCACCGTCCTCTGACTCACACAATACCCTAACTGGGGGTTCTACAGTCTCTGGTAGTTCCCCAGTCTCCAATTCCCCTTCATTCTCACTCTCAGACTGCAATGCCAGTATTCCTCTGTCTCCTGGTCCTTGAAATTCGTGACCAGCTAAGTCGGATATGGACCACTCACAACAGGTAGTAGAGCAGATGTGATAGATAATAGACAAGGATAGATATGCATAGACAAAGAGGCAGACAGACGGATGGATGGACAGATAGAGGATTGAGAATGTTCTCTCTCACACATAACTAAAATGTAGGTTTATCTACTGATACTAAAGGATGGAGACTAAAGACAGTTAAAAGGAAACATTTTCCCCAACATCCCATTAAACCATAGAATGTACTGCCACCAAAGGATGTGATGGACAAGAATGATGACCACAAATTTAGATGTTTTAAAAACAGAACAAAGCAACTGTGAGACAAAGAATATTTGATGAAGTGAGACTTCAGCTTAATTTAGCTTCAGAATCATCAGATGTCCTTCCTACAGCTGTCTCTAGCTAAACAGGACCAGAAAGTACAAGTTGTAGAAATAACTATCAAGGACATTGGCAAGTTACTGATAGAGGATACATTACTCCTGAGCTAATGATCTGACCCACTGCAAGACATCTTCATATATCGATCTAACAAAGTCTCCTTTTAGATACTTTCTGGGATTGATGTCAAAAAAATCAAACAATTTTCTAAAACCAGCAGTATATTGTGTTCATTTTTTTACATTATTGAACTACCAAAGCAGTATTCAGTGGTTCTCAATTTTTCTAATGCCGCGAGCCCTTAATACATTTCCTCATGTTGTGGTGACCCCCAACCATAAGTTGAGTACCAATTCTCCAAACAGAGCTTTAAGCTGATTGGCAGGAAGGTCCGAAATACACCTCCATTGTAAATGCCTGATTGTTTGGATTGCAAAAATATGTTCCAAGGCGCCAGAATAGAAGCTTTAGTTCCTAACACTGTGGGAAATTTGTCTTTTCCCACAGTCTTAGGCGACCCCTGTAAAACGGTCATTTGACCCCTAAAGGGGTTCCAACCCCCAGGTTGAGAACCACTGAGAATGTATTTCTCAAATTTAGCAACTTCAAACAAGTGGACTTCAACTCCCAGAATTCCCCAGCTAACATGATGGTGAAGTCATTGATGTTGAACAATACTGCCCTAGAGTGACTAGACAGGCAATTTTTCTTCTGTTTAAATTATTAAGCTACAGAATGATTTACAATAGAAAACCATTATATTATTTAAACTCTGGCTTTAAAATCTGGCTTGTAGACTCGGTGGTAAACAAAGAACAGTTGAAAAACAAGCACAATTGAAGCCTAATCGTTTAACACCCTGATAATTTAGATTTCTGTCAGCTTAATAAGTGCAGGAGTTTGGATAGGTATTGTCTCCTGGCTGTGACTGGTCCATGTTATGACTTCATCTTTTACATTTCCTAATAAGGACATGAGACTTCTACAGCTTAACCAAATCATGTGAGGAATGTGGTTGTGTTTCAGCTACAACTGGGTGAAGATGGCTGGATGAATGTCAGGTAACATTACATTCCTGGAAAGCGGGAAAGGGGGGCTTTTCAAAGCCTGAATGTCAAGCGGGTGCAGAAGTTGGTGATAAATTAACGGCTTGCCACACTATCTGTAGAAGGCCTGATGTTTATGGGAACTTGGGAGAGGGGATTTTCAGGAGGGAACAGATGCAGCCACAAAGCATTCTTTTGAGGGGTTCAAGGACATCCTATGCCCACCCACCTGGGTGGAAGCAGAAGGAGGACTAGCTACACTGGCACAATCTGAGTGGGCAACATGACAAGTTTGGTAGAGTGGGGGACAAGGCATGTGAACTTTTAATTGGGTGGGAAAATTGGATTCATGTTTGCCAGTGAAGGTGCCAGGATGGCTCTGGCAATAAATTGGAACTTTGAGGAGTATTTTGACTATTCTGATTTAGCTTGGATTTTCCCTGGAACCTTGACACTGAAAACTTTTCACAACCTTGAGGACATTTTAAGGAATCTAATTTAAAGGATGCATTACGACTAGTCCTCAACTTACAGCAGTTCACTTAGTGACCGTTTGAAATTACAACAGCACTGAAAAAAAGTGACTTATGATCATTTTTCTCCCTTACAGCCACTGCAGCATATCCATGGTCATATGATCCAAATTAAGATACTTAGCAACTGGTTCATATTTATGACCATTGCTTTGTTCCCGGGTCATGTGATCTCCTTTTGCAACATTTGGACAAGCAAAGTCAATGAGGAAGCCGGAGTTATTAACTTAACAACTGCAGCGATTCACTCAACAACTGTGGCAAGAAACATTGTAAAATAAGGCAGACCCACAACAGTCTTGCTTTAGCAACAGGAATTTTGGGTTCTATTGTGGTCATAAACCAAGGACTGCCTGTATTTCTATTAGTTGGGACCGGACGTAACTTGCAGAATGAAATGATTTCCTTTGGGCTGAAAGCCTAAAGCAAGAACGGGTATGATGCAGAACATCCTTTCTAGGATTTGGCCAACACACAAAAAAATCCAAATTTGATGTGATTTAATTTGCATTAGCTTAACATTTAATTTGAATTAAATTTAAATTTGATTATGTGACTGCTGCTCTTGCAATTAATAATGCATCTTTTAAATATTAATAATTTCAATTCAGCTCTAAATTGCGTGAAGATCACAAGAGTGAGGTTTAATGGGATGGGTCATCCATCAACACCCAAATTACTGATCTCTGACTAAAGGGCAGGAAATGAGAATATCCCACTCTTTAAACTATCTAAACTTTGAATGGTCAGGCTGTGGTCATCTGAGACCCTCCATCCCAATTTAGAACTGAATTGTAATTATTAATATTTAAAAGATACATTATTGATTGGAAGAACAGTGGTCACATTTGTCAAATTTAATTTAAATATAAAACAAATGTCAATTAAATCACATCAAATTCAGGTGTTTTTTGTGTGTGTTGGCCAAATCCTGCTGCTCCAATATATTACTGAAGAGCAACATATTTTGTTGTCTCTTCCACATCTCAATTACACATCCTTACCTTAAAATCACTGGGTAGTCAGTAGATTCATCAGGTTTATTAAGAATATTATGAGTAAACTGATGTTCTGAAATGTTGCGGCACAGATTTCTTCCAGTCATCAACGGTCACGGACTTTCCTTTAGTCAACTGCCATTTCCAAGCCATTTTTAATACAATTTAATACAATTGGAAGAAACCTTGAAGGTCTTCTAGTTCAGGGGTCTCCAACCTTCGCCAATTTAAGATTTGTGGACTTCAACTCCCAGAGATCCTCAGCCAGCTTTGAAGTCTACAAGTCTTAAAGTGGCCACGGTTGGAGACCCCTGTACTAGTCCAACGCCTGGCAAAATCTCCTTTGCCAGCAATACAACCCACCAGTTGAAATATAGCAATAGCATTTAGACATATGTATTGCTTCATACTGCTTTTACAGCCCTCTCTAAGTGATTTACAGAGTCAGCCTATTGTCCCCAGCAATCTGGGTCCTCGTTTTACCCAACTCGGAAGGATGGAAGGCTGAGTCAACCTTGAGCTGGTGGTGAGATTTGAACTGCTGAACTATAGCTAGCATTAGGTGATGTAGCCTACAGTGCTGCACTCTTACCACTGCGCCAGCCCGGCTCTTCTGGTGGGGTTTTTTGGGGGTATGCTCCATTGAGTTTTCTTTTCTCTTAGTTAAGGAAGTCTCTTCATCTCCTTTATATAGATTCCATACTTATTTCATTGCAGATAAGACTAAGAGCTATTTACTGTAGCAATAATCTCTTAGTCCTTGTAACCTTTGCACAGTGATGAGCTACCAAAAGTTTTACTACCACACTGTGGGTGTGACTTATGCATTTTGTTTCAACATCTTTCAGTGCAAATTAGGTGCTTTGGGATAGAGCTCCATTTTCACTACCCCACTGCATTCCCCCGCCCATCCAGGCAGTAGCCCACCCCATCTACTATATACACAGCTCTTCTAAAATTATACACATTCAACCTCATTTACTGCAATAGGAAAAACATACCCAGAGCCCAGAAGGGAAAAAAAGAAAAAAATTAAAATTTTGCTACCGGTACTGTATACCTGACCGAAGCCGTAGGAGCACATCACTGCTTTTGCATTGCTTTTAGTAGAACTGTAGGTTTTTTGTTCTTTCTTCAATTCCTTTAAAAAAGCATGTTTTTGTCATTTGCCTGCCAAAGCACAGTTTTATACAAGCTTAAGGTAGAACTGTGTGAACAGATGAACAAGGAGGTGAACAAAATGTACTACACACCCAGAAACTGTTTCCCGCTTGAGAGAGTTTTGGAAAATTCCATGCTTATTGCTTATAGTTTTGCTGCATTCTTGGCTGATCCTAACAAAGGCTTTAAAACATATTGGAAGCTTCTGGATGTCATCCAACTCGCCAGGAGAACCCTCTTTTATGAAACCTCTGATATCTGACAAACTATTTACGTAGGGTAATAGTAGTACTCAGCTTATGGTCACAATTGAGCCTAAAATTTCTGTTGCTAAGGGAGACATTTGTTAAGTTTTTAATTATATTAGAGTTTTAGTTTTTTAGTCATATTAATTGGATTTTTTGCAATGTTTACTGTTTTGTATTTTTCATGTGTTGTGAGCCGTCTTTTAGAGAGGGGCGGCATACAAATCAAATCAATCAATCAATCAATCAATCAATCAATAAGTGAGTTTTGTCCCAATTCACGACCTTTCCTGCCACAGCTGTTAAAGTGAATCATTGTAGTTTGTTAAGTTAGTAACAGAGCTGTTCACTGAATCGGGCTTCCCCATTGTGAGAAGCCGAGAATATCTGTAGTTCCTTCTCTGTTTTAATCAATCAATCAGAATAGAGCTGGTAGGGACCTTGGAGGTCATCTAATCCAGTGTTTTTCAACCGGTGTGCCGCGGCACACTAGTGTGCCGCGAGACATGGTCAGGTGTGCCGCAAGGCGGCTCCTGCAAGTGGGAGCTCCAGGGCTGAGGCTTCAGCCCTGGAGCTCCCACTTGCAGAAGCCGCCCCCCCGGCTATTGCCCACCGCCGCCGCTATTGGCACCACCGTTCCCCATAGGCTGCGCGCGTGAGCGCCCGCGCACCCCAAAATACCCCCCCGCGCGCCCTTTTCCATGGGCGCGCAGTCCCCATCCCCCTGCCAGCCCATGGGGGGCGGGGAGGCGCCGGCAGTAGAAGGCGCTGCCCCCGCCCGCCCGATCCGCTCCCTCTCCTCCTCTTCCACCGAAAGAAACGCGCGGAAGCTGCCTGTTTGAGCCTCGCGTTGCTCCACCCCGCTTCGTCCTGCTTGTCATCCTCCGTTGTGTTTTCGGGGGGAGAGCGGCAGGAACGCCCTGTGCCAGCCAGGAAAGCCGGGTTTGCTTTCCGTGAAAGCAGTGCGCCTTTTAAACACGCTGCTTTTCTGCCCCTCTTTCCTAGGGGGGGGAGTGGCATCAGCGCCACCCCTCTACGAGCAGCAAAAGCCTCAGCGACGGGGCACGCCGTTTGCCTTTCGGCTCCATCGCTGAGGCTTTTGCTGCTCGTGGAGGGGAAGGCACTGATGCCGAAAGGCAAACGGCGCCCCCCGCCACTTAGGCTTTTGCTGCTTCTGGAGGGGTGGGCGCTGATGCCGAAAGCCTCAGCGATGTTTGGCTGCCCAGGGGGCGGGGAGGAGAAAATCCTCCCCCCCTCCAGGAGCAGCAAAAGCCTAAGCGGCGGGGTGCGCCGTTTGCCTTTCGGCATCAGCGCCACTCCTCCACGAGCAGCAAAAGCCTCAGCAACGGATCGCGCCGTTTGCCTTTCGGCTCCGTCGCTGAGGCTTTTGCTGCTCGTGGAGGGGGGGTTGGCGGTGCCGATGCCAAATGCTTTCCCTCCACGGTGGGGGGTGCAGGGCAGGCGCAGTCAGCCCCAGGAGACAAAGAGGGAATGAGAGAAAGGAAAGAGAGAGAAAGGGAGGGAGAGAAGGAAAGAGTGAGAGATAGAAAGGATAGAGAGAAAGAGGGAATGAGAGAAAGGAAAGAGACAGAAAGGGAGGGAGAGAAGGAAAGAGGGAGAGATAGAAAGGATAGAGAGAAAGAGGGAATGAGAGAAAGGAAAGAGAGAGAAAGGGAGGGAGAGAAAGAAAAAGTGAGAGATAGAAAGGATAGAGAGAAAGGAAAGAGAGAGAAAGGGAGGGAGAGAAGGAAAGAGTGAGAGATAGAAAGGAAAGAGAGAAAGAGGGAATGAGAGAAAGGAAAGAGAGAGAGAGAGAGAGAAAGAAAATAAGAGAGAACGAGAGAGCAACAGAGAGAGAGAGAAAAAGAACAAGAGAGAGAAAGCATGAGAGAGAGAGAAAATATGAGAGAGAACGAGAGAGAGAGAGCAACAGAGAGAGAGAAAGAACAAGAGAGAAAGCATGAGAGAGAGAAAGAACAAGAGAGAGAGAGAAAGAAAATAAGAGAGAGAATGAGAGAGAGAGAGAAGGAAAGCAAGAGAGAAAAAGAGATAGCAAGAGAGAGAGAAAGCAAGACAGATAGGGAGAGGAAAGGAGAGGGAGAGAAATGAGAACAAAAAGGGGAGAAAAAAGGAGAAATGAGAAAATGATTGAGGCAGAGAATGAGAGGAGAGAGAAACAAAAGAGAGAGAGAGGTGATTCTTGAAGCATATGGTAAAAAGCATCCAAATAATAAGAAACCCCCCCAGCCCACACCTGTTTTTGAAAAGAATAAAAGAGAAAAAAACCCCAGCCCTCAACTGGTTTTGGAAATGGTTCGAGTGTGTATACACACACACACATAAGGGGGGGAGAGAGACAGGGATGGAAAAAGAGGAGAAGTGAGAGGGAGAAGGAATGAGGGGAAAAGGGAGGAAGAGAGAGAAATGAGAAACATGAGAGAGAAAAGGGGGAAAGACAGGAGAAGTACCCAGAAATGAAGACAGTGGTATAAATTTCAGGAGGGATGATTGATGATTGACTGTATTTATAAGGGGATGTTACATGGGATTGTATATATGAGGGGGTTATGTATGTATGCATGCATGCATGCATGCATTTATTTGTTTGTTTGTTTGTTTATTTATTTATTTATTAGATTAGATTTGTGTCATTTTGGTTGGTGGTGTGCCCCAGGATTTTGTAAATGTAAAAAATGTGCCGCGGCTCAAAAAAGGTTGAAAATCACTGATCTAATCCAACCCTCTGCTCAAACAGGAGAACCTGAACCATTTACCTATACCCTCTACCAATGTTGGGGTCTAAAACCCTTTGCTACCAGTCCGTGCACATGCGTGAAGCTTCTGCACAGAAGCGTTCTGCGTGGGTGGGCAAAGCATCCCGCCACCAGCGCTACCAGTTCTTAGAACCAGGCTGAACTGGGAGCAACCCACGGCTGAAGCACCCAACTTCTGAAGGCAAGCTGTTCCACTGGTTAACTCTTCTCACAGTTAAGAATTTCTCCTTAATTCCATGTTACTTCTCTCCTTGATTAGTTCCAATCTTTCTTGTCCTGCCCTCAGGTGCTTTGGAGAATAGCTTGACTCCCTCCTCTTTGTGGTAGCCCCTCCAATACTGGAATACTGCTAACTTGTTTCCCCTAGTCCAGTGATGGCGAACCTTTTTTTTCCTTGGGTGCTGAAATAGTGCGTGTGTGTGCTATCGCACTAAAATGTGTGCCCACACTCATAATTCAAAGCCCTCCACTTGCCCCACTCCCCTGCGCATGTGTGCATGACCCCCCTACTCCCCTGTTTCCCGACTTTCACTGGGAGTGGTAAGGTCCGTTTTTCACCCTCCCCAGGCTCCAGGGGTTTTCTTGGAGCTTGGGAAGGGCGAAAACGCTCCCTCCTGCCATCCTGGAGGCCCTCTGGAGGCTGAAATTGCCCTCTCACAGCCTCCATGCTGGCCAAAAATCAGCTGGTGGGCACACATTTATTTATTTTATTTATTTATTTTGTCCAATACACAATGAAGGTTATAGAGCAGAGGTCTTCAAGCTATGCTGGAGAATTCTTGAAATTGAAGTCCACAAGTCTTAAAGTTGCCAAGTTTGAGGACCCCTGTATAGAGGATATACTAGAGTAAAATATATCAATGAGAGAAGAGAAGATATAGGAATAAAATATAATAATGAAAGAATAGAAGAAAAGATATATGAGTTATAGGAGAAACAATAGGACAGGGGACAGAAGGCACACTAGTGCACTTATGCACGCCCCTTACTGACTTCTTAGGAATCTGGAGAGGTCAACCATGGATAGCCTATGGGTAAAGTGTTGGGGGTTTGGGGATGACACTACAGAGTCCAGTAATGAGTTCCACGCTTCGACAATTGGATTACTAAAGCCGTATTTTTTACAGTCAAGTTTGGAGCGGTTAATATTAAGCTTGAATCTGTTGTGTGCTCTTGTGTTGTGTGGTTGAAGCTGAAGTAGTCGTTGACAGGCAGGACATTGCAGCATACGATCTTTTGGGCAATATTTAGATCATGTTTCAGGCATCGTAATTCTAAGCTTTCTAGGCCCAGGATTGTAAGTCTAGTTTCGTACGGTATTCTGTTTCGAGTGGAGGGGTGATGGTCTCTTCTGGTGAAGCATCTTTGAAATTTTCGAGGGTGTTAATGTCCGACATATGCATGCTGGAGCTGAACTAGGGCAACGGTCCACGTGCTGGCAGATATGGCTCTGCGTGCCACCTGTGGCAGGCAGCATCATGGCCCTAGTCCTTCTTTTCTCTAGGCTGACCACACCCAATTCCTGCAACCATGCTTCATATGTTTTTGTCTCCAGGCCCTTAATCCTCTCAATTGCTCTTCTTTCTCTGATCCTATTCCTGTACTTCTGTTGTAGGACTCCTGAAAAGTTTTGTCTCACCGCAAAATGGAATATTGATTCACATCTTTGTCATACAGTAGGACACAACCTCTTTTCCCAATGGATGACCTCTTGTGCTGCTCCGAGTCTCCGGAGAGGGGTGGCATACAAATCTAATAAATAATAATAATAATAATAATAATAATAATAATAATAATAATAATGAGAAACAAAAATGTGAGCATGACAACTGTCTGTCTATGTCTTTTCCTACCTACACTATCAAAGATTGCTTTAAAATGCAAGAAAGAATTTTCTAATTTGTTTGGATGCCACTCTATTATTCTTCCTTTGACTGGCTGCCTTTTTTTTCTTTTTTCTGAATGAAGGCACTTAAATCATCTCCCACTCCAGCTAGCTGTAGCTCAAGACAGGAAGGCAAATATATTACTTTTCATCATGGATGGCAAAAGTCCAAGCACACGGAGCAGAGGAAGGAAGCAATCTTATCAGTCCTGGTTCATTGATAAAACCACAGAAGGAAATCATTCAGTTTTCAACAAAGAAAAGGAAGTCTTAAATGAAAATTAGAAATTGCCTAGGGAGCTTTCATGTCCACAGAAATTACATACGGACGAAGCTGAAAGCTTTCAGCTCTCTGGTGGTATCAGATCGGAGCAAAGTGATCTACTCACAGCACTTCAGACTGGTCCATAAAGTTAGTGAAGATTGTATTTTTTCCCCTTTTTGCCAAATCAGCCAGAAGTTTAGTTTTCAACCCTTTAACCTCGAAGAAACCCCAAAGAATTTAATGGCATTTACTTCTGAGTAGATACATGCTGGATGCTGGCTGGTTTCCCAAATATGTTTACGTGGTATTTACAAAACAGATGTAACTTTTTAAGGATTAAATTTAAAATGCATCTTTTTTTAAAAAAAATTAGCCACTGGGAACTTAGCCTCTCTTTTGCAAGGGCAGAGTGTCTCAAATGGCCAATTGGGAATCCCCCCGCCCTTCCAGGATTTCCTATGCAATTTAGAGGGTGGCCATGATTATTATTACTTTTTAAAAATAAAGTAGATGAGTAGTGTTGGACGAACTGAACTTGCATAGTTCGGGTCTGTGAAGAAATTTGCGGTGTTCGGGATACCGAACCTGAACCCGGACTTTTTAAAAAGTCTGTGTTCAGGTTCAGTGTTCGCTCGAACATCGTGGTGGGCGGGGGGGGGGGAGGCGGGGAGGGCTGTGGCTCAGTGAAGCTGGCTGAGGAACTCGGAGTTGAAGTCCACAAAGTCTTAAAGTGGCCAAGGTTGGCTGGCTGAGGAATTCTGGGAGTTTGTTTGTTTGTTTGTTTGTTTTTTTATTTATTGGATTTGTATGCCGTCTTTCTCCGTAGACTCGGGGCGGCTAAGAACAGTAATAAAAAACATCATGTAAATCCAATACTAAAAACAACTAAAAAACCCTTATTATAAAACTAAACATCCATACAAACAAAGATACCATGCATAAATTATAAAGGCCTAGGGGGAAAGAGTATCTCAATTCCCCCATGCCTGACGACAGCGGTGGGTTTTAAGGAGCTTACGAAAGGCAAGGAGGGTGGGGGCAATTCTAATCTCTGGGAGGAGTTAATTCCAGAGGGTCGGGGCCGCCACAGAGAAGGCTTTTCCCCTGGGCCCCGCCAAGCGACATTGTTTTGTTGACGGGACCCGGAGAAGGCCCACTCTGTGGGACCTAACCGGTCGCTGGGATTCGTGCGGCAGAAGGCGGTCTCATAGATACCCTGGTCCGGTGCCATGAAGGGCTTTATAGGTAATGACCAACACTTTGAATTGTGACCAGAAACTGATCGGCAACCAATGCAGACTGTGGAGTGTTGGTGTTACATGGGCATTTTTGGGAAAGCCCATGAAAGCTCTCGCAGCTGAATTCTGCACGATCTGAAGTTTCCGAACACTTTTCAAAGGTAGCCCCATGTAGAGAGCATTACAGTAGTCGAGCCTCGAGGTGATGAGGGCATGAGTGAGCAGTGACTCCCGGTCCAAATAGGGCCACAACTGGTGCACCAGGCGAACCTGGGCAAACGCCCCCCTCGCCACAGCTGAAAGATGTTTCTCTAATGTGAGCTGTGGATCGAGGAGGAGGCCCAAGTTGTGGACCCTCTCCGAGGGGGTCAATATTTCCCCCCCCCAGGGTGATGGACGGACAGATGGAATTGCCTTTGGGTGGCAAAACCCACAGCCACTCCTTCTTATCAGGGTTGAGTTTGAGTCTCTTGACACCCATCGAGGCCCCAACAGCCTCCAGGCACCGGCACATCACATTCACTGCTTCATTGACTGGACATGGGGTGGAGATGTAAAGCTGGGTATCATCAGCGTATTGATGATACCTCACCCCATGCCCTTGGATGATCTCGCCCAGCGGTTTCATGTAGATATTAAATAGCAGGGGGGAGAGGACCAACCCCTGAGGTACCCCACAAGGAGAAACCTCGGGGTCGACCTCTGATCCCCCACTAACACCAACTGCGACCGACCAGAGAGGTAGGAGGATAACCACTGAAGAACAGTGCCTCCTACTCCCAACCCCTCCAGCCGGCGCAGAAGGATACCATGGTCGATGGTATCGAAAGCGGCTGAGAGGTCAAGGAGCACCAGGACAGAGGATAAACCCCTGTCCCGGGCCTGCCAGAGATCATCCATCAACGCGACCAAAGCAGTTTCCGTGCTGTAACCGGGCCTGAAACCCGACTGTTGGGGACCTAGATAATTGGCTTCTTCCAAGGACCGTTGGAGCGCCACCACCTTCTCAACAACCTTCCCCATAAAGGGAAGGTTGGAGATTGGATGATAGTTATTAAGTACGGCTGGGTCCAGGGAAGGCTTCTTGAGGAAGGGGCGCACAAGTGCACAAGTGCCTCCTTATAGGGTGATGGAAAGGACCCACTCCTCAAGGAAGCATTGACAATCTCCTGGACCCAGCTCCGTGTCACCTCCCTGCTGGCCGAAACCAGCCAGGAGGGACACGGATCCATTAAGCAGGTGGCGGAACTCACAGCTCCAATGGCCTTGTCCACTTCATCAGGTGTCACTGGATCAAACTCCTCCCAGACAGGTGGACAAGTACGTGCCCCAGTCACCTCGACTGACTCATTGTCAGTCGACTCTGCTTTCCAATCGGAGTCGAGGTCAGCCCGGATCCGAGCAATTTTATCAGCGAAAAATGAGTTAAAGTCCTCGGCACTACTCTGCAAGGACTCCCCAACTCCCCCCTGGTTAAGAAGGGAGCGGGTCACCCTAAACAGAGCGGCCGGGCAAGATTCCGCTGATGCAATCAAGGCGGCATGGTACGCGTATCTTGCCGCCTTGAGCGCCACTTTGTAAGTCTTAATATGAGCTCTTACAAGTGTTCGATCAGATTCAGACTTACTCTTCCTCCATCGCTTCTCTAGACGTCTCTTCTGGCGTTTCAACTCCCGGAGCTCCTTGTTGAACCATGGTGCTCTACGGGGTCTAGTGCCACGGAGAGGTTGCAACGGCGCAATCCGGTCGAGAGCCTCCACTGCAACCTTGTTCCAGGCCTCAGCAAGAGACTCTGCCGAACTGTGGACGAGTGCATCTGGAATAACCCCAAGCACCCTCTGAAAGCCCTCTGGGTCCATCAGGCGTCTGGGACGGAACTTCTTAATCGGTTCCGCCTCCCTGCGGGGAAGGATTGGAGCCAGGAAGTTAAGCCGCAGTAGAAAATGATCTGACCATGACAAAGGCAGTACTTCTAAGCCCCTTAATCTCAGATCTTTACTCAATTGCTCAGAGAGGAATACCATGTCGGGTGCGTGCCCCCCCTCATGAGTCGGACCCTGCACTACTTGAGTCAGGTCCATGGCTGTTATGGTGGCCATGAACTCCTGTGCTAGCCCAGAGGTTTCACCGAGCGACGGCAGGTTAAAGTCCCCCAAGACCATAAGCCTGGGGAACCCCACCGCCAGCCCGGCTACCTCCTCTGGCAGCACAGGCAGGGCTGTTGACACGCAGCTGGGAGGCAGGTACGTGAGTAACAAGCCCACCTGAACCCCTAAGTCCAACTTCACCAGAGGGATTCGCAACCCGTGATCTCTGGAGCAATGAATCTACGTAGACCAAGGCTCTCCCTGGCTATAATAGCCACTCCTCCCCCCCTTCCCTGGGGTCGAGGCTGATGCCATATCCGAAACCCGGCTGGGCAAATTTCAGAGAGAGGAACTCCTCCCTCTGGGCCCAGCCAGGTTTTGGTCACACAAGCCAGGTCGGCCTCCTCATCCAGGATCAAATCCCGGATGAGGAGAGCTTTATTTACCACTGACCTGGCATTGAGTAGCAACAGCTTGAGCCCAGGGCCAGAATTACACTCATCACCAGTGCCTTGAGTTAAGCTCATGGAGCCGGAAGAAGGGATCGCTATTAAGTAGCGATCTCTCCTTCCCCTGGGATGGCTAGCTCCACGGCTTCCGCCATACCTGCCTCTCCCCAGCAAAACCGGGATGTTTTGACCCTCTGCCACCCGAGAGATAAGTGTCCCCCCACCTCCTGCCCTTCCAGTGTCAGGTATGCCTGAAATTGCATTTATATCATATTCATTCATTTCATACATATTATAATCCCACCCACCCACAAGTCCACAAGTCTTAAAAGTTGCCAAGGTTGGACTAAATAAATAAGGAAGTTAAGGCCACGACACCACCTTGCTTGTCCTGAAACCCAGAGCAATACTGATTGGCTGCCGCACAGGAAACAAAACCAAAGTCTGCACCAATCGCCTGTTGCGCCCATTGCCCAGGGCAGCCTTAGCTCACCCCAGCGCTCTTTGGAAAGGGGAGGGGGGCGGGTTCTCTGTTGGCGTAGGCCCCACCATCTCACAGCCCGCGGCCGCCTGTCAGACAAAACCTTCGTGCAGCACAGGCTGGGAAGCCGCATGAGTGCCAATCTCCTTTTATTTCTAATGAAAAAGGCTTGAACGCCGCAGCCGCGCCTCCTCCTTTAATTTCTTTCGCCACAACGTGTGTGATCATGTCAGTGAAAAAGCAGAAGATAGAGTCGGTATTGGAGCAGCTCAAGCAACAGACCACCATGGTGGCCAATGACCGTGGTGGCTGACTCAGAGCCCTCCCCCCTCCCCCTCCCGCCCACCGCCCGCTTGAAGCTGCCGGCCACAATCCTGAATAGCTGACCAGCAGAACCTGCCTCCCGAGCCCTCTTGCCTGGCGGAAGGCGAAGCGCTGGAGGAAGGGGTGTCAGGCTCCATCAAGCGGGTGATGGCCGGGAGCCGCCAAAATGAGAGAGAACTAGGGGCAGGGATTTTCGGCAGCTCCCGGCCATCGCCTGTTTGATGGAGCCTGACACACACACCCCGGACGCCTCTACGGGATGGACAAGCGGGAGCCCACCGCCTCTGCGTTACTTGAGCACCGGGCCTTCGCTTTCACCGCCTCCGTCCCATCCTGCGCCTCTGGTTCCCCGGCCCCACGGATTGAGAGCTTCTCCTCCCCTGCGGGCCGTTCCCACGGGGCCGACTATACAGGCGACGGCTCCTTTCTGGTAGTGGCAGACAGAAAGGCAACTAATGGGCTGGGCGCACCTGCTCTCGCCTCCCTGGCCAACAATGCCGTCCTCAGCCCGGCCAAGCCAGCCTCTGGAAGCAGCCCGCTCAGCAACCTCAAGGAACAAAAAGAGGAGCAGCCGCAGCATCAGCTTGGCTCAAATAACCCAGCCACGAACTGGATCCACGCTCGCTCCACCAGGGAAAAGCGTTGCCCTTACACCAAATTCCAGACTCTGGAACTGGAAAAAGGAATTCCTCTTTAACATGTACCTCACCCAAGAAAGGCACTGCGAGGTGGCAGGGATTTAAAACCTCATGGAGAGGCAGATTAAGATCTGGGTTTGGAACCAAAGGATGAAAATGAAAAAAACAAATAAAGGGAAAAGGGACATAAAGGAGACTTAAGGCTTCCGGGGGGGAGAAGGTCTTGGTGAAAATATTGTAGTGTGGGGCTTTTGTTTTCTTGTTTTAAGGAAGCACACAAACACACATGTATGTACAGGAGGGTGTGTGTGTCAGGCTCCATCAAACGGGCGATGGCCGGGAGCCTGACACACACCCCTCCAGCGTTTTGCCTCCCGCCGGGCAAGAGGGCTTGGCAGGTAGGTTCTGCCGGCCAGCTATTCAGGATCCCGGCCGGCAGCTTCAAGCAGGCGGTGGGCAGAAGGGGGAGGCGGGGACCCATGAAGAATAAATTGCTGCAGTGTTGCGCATACACGTGTGTTTGTGTGTTTCCTTAAAACAAGAAAACAAAAGCCCCATGCTACAATATAAGCCGCGGCAGCAAGCGCAATTTAGCGTTCCAGCTCGTACTCAATCGCTGCCTCCCCCCCAACACTTCATCTCCCGCCAGGCCAGAGGTTTTGGGGTTCGGGTTCAGCAAACCTACCCAAACTCCGGTGTCAAGTTCGTCCAAATCCACCGAACCCGTACTTCAACGGGTTCGCCCAACACTATAGATGAGTCTTTGCAAAGTAGGACATAATCAATATACACACATCAGGCTTATTCCTCACTTGGTCCATGCTAGTCTGCAGTGAAATGTCGTGACACCACAATATTCAAGAACTTCCTGAATAGTTTTAGAGTGACTGAGACACCCCTGACAGAGCTGGGGTGGTGCAGTGGTTAGAGTGCAGCACTGCAGGCTCCTTCAGCTAACTGCTAGCTGTAGTTCAGCAGTTCAAATCTTATCACTGGCTCAAGGTTGACTCAACCTTCCCTCCTTCCGAGGTGGGTAAAATGAGAACCCAGATTGTTGGGGGCAAAAGGCTGACTCTGTAAACCACTTAGAGAGGGCTGTAAAAGCACTATGAAGCGATATATAAGTCTACATGTTAAATGCTATTGCTAATGCTATTTGGAAGCATAAACCTTGGTCTTCAACGGGCTTCAAGATCACTCAGGGTCATCTCTTGCTTTCATGGCCCACTGCCTGGTGCTTACCAATTAAACCTTAGCACTACATTTTACACCATTGTAGAGAAGCTCAATTGCTGACCAATTTATTTCCAAATGCAAGATGCTGTAATCCCTAATGATTTGGGTTTTGGCTATCTAAGAGATCATTTTGCCTCTCATAAAATCTGCCTTTTCAACTCCATAGTCAGAGGATTTCTGCTCAGGGATCATATTTACCATGAGATATGATGAGAGGAGCTTCAAAAGGAGGAGCAGAATATCTTCTGAGATGAGGGTGGTTTCTCCTTTTATGTAGGTTACACTCTGTAGGTTACACTTAAAACAGACTTCAAAGCCAACTGGAGAATTCTGGAAGTTGAAGTCCACAAGTCTTAAAGTTGCCAAGTTTGGGGACTTAAAGTTTATATTTGTTCCCAGGATGCAAACAATTGAATTTTATCTCTTGCTTCTGAGCAAGAAGCAACGCATAATCCAAACCACCTTATTAATAAGGAATCGTTTTACTTTCCTGTACAAGTCCAGGGTTAGTTTCTTGCTCATCCTTTTGTTTGAGAGCCAGTTTGCTCTAGTTTTTAAGGCACCATGCTGGAAACCAGGAGACTGTGAGTTCTAGTTCTGCCCTAGGAATGAAGGCTGGCTGGGTAATTTGGGGGCAGTGCCTCCCTCTCAGCCCAGTCTACCTCACAGGGTTGTTATTTTCGGAAGAATAAGGAAGGGATTTTCTGTCTTGAGTTATGTATACAAATAGTAAAGGTGGCATAAAAAATAAATAAATAAAACAAGACAAATCTAAATGTTTAAAAAAATATTTTGAATAGAATGTTCTCAGTCCCTAGAGTTTCACTTACCATATTTCAACTATTTCCATTGAGGAATTAAATCCAGAGGTCAAACCAGATACACAACCTTAAATTAAGATTTCCAGGGTCCATTTTAACTGGGGGAAAAAATAAGCCACCTTCCTTAAGGAAGATATAGACAAGAGTGGGAGATTAGTGAAAAGCTATCAATCATGAAAGCTGTCTATAGTACTAGCAAACCTTCTGATGTTGGGGATTCATCCAAGATACATAACCATTAACCTACTTAAGAAAGCACAGTTGCACACGATATGCCTGACATATGATGGTTTAAGATGGTCCCACAACTTTCTAAAAGTATGGCTATGTTGCCCTAATGGGGCAGGTGATAAACTACTGAAACTTTTACTAGTTTGTTGTGTGTGTCTCTCTATCTGGACATTAGGTTCAAGAATATCCTGAAGGTGTTGCTGACTCACAGCAAGATCAAACAATAACTTTTGAAGGCAAACCTTTGGTTTTTAAACAGTGTTCCTCAGTCTATCTATCTAAAATAATCTAGAATTTCTGTTTACTCCTACAGATCTGCTGTGCTGTTTACATCTTTTAAGGTATGTTATTTTATTATCCTCAACTCACAGTGTGGTTGTCAAACCTGATTTATCAGAGTCCTGTTCTGTGTGACCTTTAAAGTACAGCATGTTATAGCTGCAAAAGCTCTATTTTTTCCCCAAATAACATGAAATGAATCAGTTGACACTTCTAAATTTATGAGGCAATGTGTGTGGCTAGCTATGAACAGTTCACCATTTACATTTTAGGCCTACAATGTGTAAGATCATGCCTAGAAAAGTTTCTGTCTTCTGGATTATGGATCTCTGGCACTTATTGGAGCAGTTGGTTCACAAAATGCACAAAAATTCCTTGGCTCTCTTGAAAAGTAACAAGGAAACAGTAGGTTGAGGAGTGCTTGGTGCCCAGGTTGAGGGGAGGTCACCTGTCAAGCGGCTGCAGAAATGAACAGCTTGCCACACCATCTATGTGACCTGATGTTTGCAGAAACTTGGGAGGGGTGAATTACCAGGTGGGAACAGATGCAACCACTGGGGCTGGAAGTGAGGAAAGAACTGGCCATGCTGGCACAATCTGAATGGGCAACGTGACAAGTTTGTGGGTGGGGGACTAAAGATGTGAACTTTCAACTGAGTGGGAAACTCAGATCCAGGTTTCCCTGTGTAGATGCCAGAATGGCTCTGGAAATAAATTGGAGCTTTGAGGAATACTTGGACTCGGAGGCTGATTTATTTCGGATGTTAGCTGAAACCTTGATATTCAGTCCTGAAAAGAACACTGGGCTTGGTTGCTTTCTTGCAGACATTTCATTACACAAACTAGGTAACATCATCAATGCTGGAAAGGAGTGAGGTATGGAGAAGGAGGAGAACTCTCTCTGGCTCTTGCTGAGCTTAGTTGCTTTTTTGCAGACACTCTTTTACTGAAACCAGATAACAACTCAGTGCTACAAATGTTATATTTTATTGGGAACAGTGGGTGTTTAAGTTTTACTTTAAATTGGCAGTGATGTCATTGCATTTATTATTATGGTATTATGGTATTACTATAGTTTGTCACACAGTCAACCAGATGTTTAGACTGGATTTGGCATTTGATCCAAATCCAGTCTTATTCAGGGACCTGGTATAGGCAGATGTTGATGGTGTTAAAGGCATCGTCACAAAATGTGAGCTGTTCCAACTGAAGCTGTTATTTGCAACCAATTGATGGTGATTTTGTCAGTGATAATGGTGTTAAAGTGGTGCTCCAGATGTTTTGGGATTGCACCCAAGGCACCAATACTATTGGTATTATATTTGCTTTCTTTTGCCATAGCCATTTTGCTTCTATTTGCAAATCTTTATAATGTGTTTTTGTTATTATATACAAAACATTGTGCAATTCTTTAGCTGGGGGTTGGCCTTCACATTGCCTGCATTTAATTCTTACCCCAAACCTGGGAAATTGCAATGTATTTGTATAGTTTAAGTGCAGATCCAAGCATTGTGGCTTCTTGCTACTGGCAGATGGAAATTTTGTCAATATAGAGGGGTTTTTTTTAAATGCTGTCCAATATTTTTTGGGTGTGGCACCCAGTGTGGCAATATCAAAGGACCACCACGGCCAGTTTATGCCACAATCTTTCAACCTCAGTTTTCAGAACTTAATACTTTGTCTTCTGTTCTACTATCCCATTGTTGTTGTTGTTATCTTTTATTCATTAAACATAAAACTCAGTCAACTGAATATTTTAAAAAGTATCACAAATACCACTGGCTGGTGCTAATGTGATAAGGATTGCTGCCAGCGTCCTAGGTATCAACCAAGTATCTTCTTAAAATATATGATGTTCCAAGTAGCACAGTTTTTTGCAGTTCCACTGGTGTTATTGCTGGAAGCTGCAATTTCTTGATATGTTTTGTGAAATTCTTGGACATGGTACCAAAAGCCCCGACAACAATGGTATTACTGTTACACGTTCCATCCTTAGCCGCGATCTGTGTTCTGTTTGATGGTCCCTGCCCTATCGCTTTCCCCTCTCCACTTCCTATATATTTGACATCTCCAGGCCTCCCATCCTATGGAATAGTTCACCCCCTAGGACAGGGGTCCTCAAACTTGGCAACCTTAAAACTTGTGAACTTCAACTCTTAGAATTCCCTAATTGAAGACTCCAAGTCTTAAAGTTGCCAAGTTTGAAGACCTTTGCAAATATTGGCTCTAGAACAATGATGGTGAATCTTTATTGTTTGTGTACCAAAAAGGGGTGGCGTGGGGGGGCAGGTGCGTGCATGCCCACACCCATAATTCCATGCCCTCCCATGGATGCATACATGACACACACATCCTGCTCCCTGCATGCGATGGCATGCCCAGGCTTCAGAGCCTTTCTAGGAGCCTTGGAGTGTATAAATGGTCTTCTCCCCCCCCCCTCACTCCAGGAGGCCCCCCAGAGGCCAGAAATGGCCTGTTTGCCAACTTCTTCAAGTTGGGAAATGGGCCATTATTGGCCTCTGGAGGGCCTTCGGAGGGGTGGGGAAGGCCGTTTTCACCCTCTGAAGCTCCCCAAAAGACTCTTGAGCTTTCCAAAACAACAACAGAACTTCCGGTTCATCCAGAAGTTGGCACATGGAATGTTTCCAGCCTCTGGAGAGCCTCCAAGGTGAGGGAAGGCCACTTTCACCCTTCCCAGGCTCCCCAGGCTCTAGAGCTTGAGTAGAGCAAAAAACAGCCCTTCCCTATCCCCTCTGGAGAATGAAAACAGGCTTTTTTCCAACTCCTACTGGTCTGGACCCAAAAAGCCTAAAAATCAATTGGCCAGCACACGCATGCATGCCAGATCTGAGCTTGCGTGCCCACCAATATGAAATATCGGGTTTTCAAAGAAGAGGGGATTGGCTTCTTCTCTAGGGCTCCAGACGGCAAGACAAGAGGTAAGTGTGGAAGCTTATCAAAGAGAGATCCAACCAAGAAGGTGAAATTTCCTGACAGTGAAAACAATTAATCAATGGAACGGCTTACCTCCTGGGGTTATAGGGGCTCCATCACTGGAGGTTTTTAAGAATAGACTGGACGACCATCTGACTGGGATATTATAAGGCTCCTGCAGAGGTGTGCTGCTAAGGTGGAACGGTGACGTGTGCGTGCCCCTGTGGCTCTGAGTGCTAGCAGAGTCCAGCGCAACTATGCTACAGCACCTGGGCAGGTAGAGAAATTGCGCGCAGACACACAGGTTCTGGGCAACTGCTTTGTTCAGGGGGTCAGGCAAGAAGACCTCTGAGGTCCCTTCTATCCCTATAACTCCATGAAATTGATTTTGAATTCCCCTGTGCAAGATTTAGTTTTGCTAAATGTATCAATTCTTTCTATTTTTATGCTATTATCATTGTAATCACATGCACCGTATTTTTTAGAGTATAAGATTCACCGATTATAAGACACCCCTTAGTTTTGGGGGAGGAAAATGGAAGAAAAAAATCTGCCTAGCAGGTATTCATCTGGCTAGTCCTTAGTCTGGTCAGCTTCAGCACATTAGTTTGCTGGTTTTGAGCCCACGTGCTTGCTTTTTATCTCCTCATTGGGGAATAAAAAAGTTTCTAAAACATGTCACTTCTCTCTCTCTTCATAGAGAGAAACAATGAAAAAATCTGGCAAAGGGAAGATGGCTTCACTAGCAAAACACAGAAGATCCCTTCACTCATCAATACCTCGTTAGGGCTGAAAAATAGGAAAGATCACTTGATAGCAAAGCACAGAAGATCACTTCACTGTTAGAGATGAAAAAAGGCTCAGCTGATTGTCAGAGGGAGCAGCAACGAAAGAAGCAGGCAAAGGGAAGATCGCTTAGCTAGCAAAGCACCGAAGATTGCATTAGCACCTTATTAGGGCTTATAAAAAAGCTGAGTAAAAGCTACATTTGGAGTATAAGACGCACCCAAATGTTCAGCCTCTTTTAGTGGGGGGGGGGGGGGGAAACAGGTGACCTTATACTCTGTAAAATGCAGTACATGGTGAAATGCTTGATGCTGGGGTGGCCAATACATTTAATACATTAATAACACCCTTCATTTTCATTTTTCTATAAGGCTGGAAGGAGAATGGGAGGATGAAAGGAGGAGGGAAAAGTATGACGTGAATATGCGCCCTGCTGAACCTGAGAGGGCACAAGCAATCTACTTGTAGAAGGAACCCAGGAACTAGCTCGCCACCACCATCATCACTGATCTGATGTCCTCTTCAGATCGAGTTTATCACACCACATCAAAGCCGAGCCGAGCCAAATGTTTGTCGTCTGCATTTTTCAATGCCTGCAAAAAGAACCCTGCATACTTCTTATTTTCTGACACCCTCTCCTTTTTTTTGCAGGGGCAAAAGGGCTTAAAGAATAAATAAAATGTCAATAACTTGGGAGTTCTCCTGAATCGATCCTCGTCTTCTCCACTGTTATAGGGTCCTTCCTCACAGCTGCAACCAGGGCTCTGCCTTTCTTCAGTGGTCAGAAAATTAAATCTGAATGAAATTTGATAACTCTGTTGCTACCTCTGTCCTGTTTTGGGCCCAGTTCCTGCACTCCATGATTTGCTCCCAGAGGAAGGAATTACAGAGCCTAACCATTTTACCCTCTCTCTGCAAAATAAGGAGAACAACATTGCAGTAAGGAATGTATACCATTTAACCCCATGGCTACTGATAAGGGTGACTTAAGGCTGTCCCTGACCCTAGAAAGTATGCAGAGAAGAGCAACAAAGACAAGGGGTCTGGAGGCGAAATAGAATGATGAACAGTTGTGGCAGTAGTGGATTCCTACCAGTACAGTTGATGCCATCGTACTAGTAGTAAAACTGGAGCCGCCCCGAGTCTTCGGAGAGGGGCGGCATACAAATCTAAGTAATAAATAAATAAAGCTGCGCGCAAAGCTTTGGGTCACTGGCATGCGTGCAACCGTGTCCCAGCATGCGCAGGAATCATTGTCAACTGGCCTGTCCAAATTTGCCAGTTTTAATAAAGGGAAAGCAATTCTTTCTCCCTTTTTCTTCCCAAGCATGCTTTCTGTCCCAGTTGAAATTGCCAAGAAATCTGAATTATGTTCAATCTATCCCATCATCTTAACATTGCAATAGTACATATCTATATCTACAGAATAATAAAAGACAATAACCACAGAATGTCAGACTCAAACTTGTCTCCAAATCTTTCCCTGATTTAGAATTATCTAAAATATCAAAATAATAGAGTTGGAATAAATTGGAATCACTTTATAATATGTAAATAGATATACTGCTCTTGAGTTAAAATGGAATACAGTGATCCCCCGATCATTGCGAGGGTTCCGTTCCAGGACCCCTAGCAATGATCGGGTTTTAGCGAAGTAGCGCTGCGGAAGTAAAAACACCATCTGCGCATGCGCAGATGGTGTTTTTACTTCCGCAGCGCTAGCGAGGAGCCGAAGATTGGGGGCCGCGCGGCTGTTTTAAAAACGTCGCCGCCGGCATGGGGGGCTTGCCAGCACCCCCCGGACCCCCAACCCGGGTTTGGGGGGCTGCTAGGAAGCCCCCCATGCCGGCGGTGACGTTTTAAAACAGCCGCGCGGCTTGCCAACTGAGTCCCGAAGACAAACGTCAAAGGCGAACTTCCGCGTTTGTCTTTGGGACTCATTGGGAAGCCGCGCGGCTGTTTTAAAACATCGCCGCCGGCATGGGGGGCTTCCTAGCAGCCCCCCAAACCCGGGTTGGGGGTCCGGGGGGTGCTGGCAAGCCCCCCATGCCGGCAGCGACGTTTTAAAACAGCCGCGCGGCTTCCCAATGAGTCCCGAAGACAAACGCGGAAGTTCGCCTTTGACGTTTGTCTTCGGGACTCAGTTGGCAAGCCGCGCGGCTGTTTTCAAACATCGCTGCCGGCATGGGGGGCTTCCTAGCAGCCCCCCAAACCCGGGTTGGGGGTCCGGGGTTGCTGGCAAGCCCCCCATGCCGGCGGCGATGTTTTAAAACAGCCGCGCGGCCCCCAATCTTCGGCTCCTCGCTAGCGGGCAGGCAGGTGGCGGACAAGCCGTTCGCTGGCGCCGCTCGCTCGCGCTTCCCAGCTGAGTCCTGAAGCCAATTCGCTTCAGGACTCAGCTGGGAAGCGGCGAGAATGAACGGCGTGGGCGGGCGAAGGGCGGGCGGGCGCGCGGGCAGGCAGGCGGCGGACAAGCCGTTCGCTGGCGCCGCTCGCTCGCGCTTCCCAGCTTAGTCCTGAAGCCAATTCGCTTCAGGACTCAGCTGGGAAGCGGCGAGAATGAACGGCGTGGGCGGGTGAAGGGCGGGCGGGCGCGCGGGCAGGCAGGCGGCGGACAAGCCGTTCGCTGGCGCCGCTCGCTCACGCTTCCCAGCTGAGTCCTGAAGCCAATTCGCTTCAGGACTCAGCTGGGAAGCGGCGAGAATGAACGGCGTGGGCGGGCGAAGGGGGGGCGAGCGGCAGCAAGGAGTTTGCGTGGGCGGTGGGGAAACTCCTCGCTGATGCCCGCCGCTCGCCCTCCCGCCAGCAAGAGGGGGAAGACCTAGGGAAGCCGCCCAGCAGCTGATCTGCCCGGCGCCATCTACGCATGCATGCCCATAGGAAAAAGGGCGCGCATGCGCAGATGGTGTTTTTACTTCTGGGTTGCAAAATCGCCATATAGCCATTTCGCAATGATCGGGATCACAATACCCGGGGGATCACTGTATACAAAATATGCCCCCATTTTGTTGGAGAGGTCTGAATGTTGTCTGGTGGCAGGCACTAATCACTGAGCACTTGTTATATGTTGTGTGTGTGTTTTATATTATAAAATCAATAAAAATATATTTTAAAAAAGAATAATAGAGTTGGAAGGGACCTTGGAGGTCTTCTAGTTCAACCCCACTACTCAGAAAGGAAACTTTATACCACTTTAGACAAAATGCTTATCGATCTTTTCCTTAAAAAATCTCCAGTGTTGAAGCACCCACAACTTGGGAGGCAACTTGTTCCACTGGTTAATTGTTCTAACTGTCAGGACATTTCTCATTAGTTCTAGGTTGTATTTCACGTTAATGATCTTCCACCCATAGGTCCTTTTCCAGGCTTTAAGTGCTTTGGAAAATAGCTTGACTCCCTCTTCTTTGTGATAGCACCTCAAATATTGGAACACTGCTATCATGTCACCCCCGTCCTTCTTTTCATTAGACCAGACAAACCCAATTCCTGCAATCATTATTTACATTTCACCTCCAGGCCCCTAATGATTTTTCTTGCTCTTCTCTGTATATTCTAGAGCAGAGGTCTTCCAACTTGGCAACTTTAAGACATGTGGACTTCTACTCCCAGAATTCTTCAGCCAGCTATGCTGGAGAATTCTTGAAATTGAAGTCCACAAGTCTTAAAGTTCCCAAGTTTGGGGACGCCTGTTCTAGAGTCTCAATTTCTTTTTTACATCGTGGTGACCAAAATTGGATGAATATTTCAAGTGTGATCTTACCAAGACATATATGGTATTATTCCTATCTTTTCCACTTTCCTGGAGTTTGTCAAAAAGTCAAAAATTGCTGCATGGCAAGGGAGGACAGGTCTCCCCAGTCAACTCATGTCACCAGGGAGCTGCACGGGGAATTGTCTTCAAGGGGAAATGTGTTGTTGTCTTCATCAGAGAGACAAGAATGTGTACCTGCAGACACTCAGCAGAAGTGTGGGGTGGATTTGCATGTGAAAACATTTCTGAACAGGCTTTCCCAATAGCACAGAATACTTCCTGATAGGGATTCCTGGAACAAGATCTACTGAAAACATCCTTGTCACGAAATGTTTGGGGGCTGAAGTATTTTGAAAGGGCATTGGGTGCATCTGTTAGACATTCTCTAAAATGCATGAACTTCATGTAAATGTAGGTAACATTATCAGTGCTAGATAAAAAAAAGGAACCCTGCTCACCAGCAATGAATATCTAGATAAGCATAGATTAAAACAAAGATGAATACTAGACCAACAACCAAGCAACAATACCCCATTCAAGGAGCTACCAATTCAGCAAACAATCCAAATAACAATCAGTCTAATCAAGGAACCACCAAGAACATTCCCACCATCGCTGACAGAGAAAGCTGCTGAATAGAAACAGAGAGGAAGCCCCGCTCTCTTCTAGCAGTGATGAGGCTCCCTAGCTGGGTGATGAGACGTTTACCAGAAAACGATCAAACTCAGAGAACATCAAGAGTCCCACAATTCAACCCAGAGCTATAAATAGTGCCTTGGATTTGATTTTGTTGATGATGATGAGCAGCCATGTAAAAGTATCGGCGAGACGGCAGAAGGCTTCTATTCGCAATTCTATCTTTGCATTGGACGTCATTTCTACTCTGCTTTCCTTGTCCGGTCATCAAGTTCCCCCCCCCCCATCTTATTTTCCATTTTCTTCCATTCCCCCCCAGCTATTTCATTCCATCACTCTTCCCAGCCCATTTTTAGACCTCACCTTGTCCTCATTCTTGTCACTGAGTAATCATTTAGATTTCTTAATTTTTCCATTACATTGCGCTCCTCAGGACATAGTCATAACCATGCAAATTTCAGGGTTACCTAATACTTACCGTTTTTTTTCTCCTTGGTTGCACATAGTGCAGCTCTGATTATGTTTGTACAAATATGGAGAAAAATAAACCAGTTTTAGAAAGAAGGGTGGATGCAATTAATGGCTCTTTCAAACAAAGCTGCTGAAACTATATGATTTAATTTTACTTACTTAAAAGCTGCCTCCTTTGTGTTTAGGATAAAAGTAAAAGTAAACCGCTCGGATTGTGTAGATCTGCTCCTAAAAGGATTGCCATCAGGCAGAGAAATTCTCTTGCATTGTTTCTACCAATTCTTAAGTCAGCCTTGGTTGAATTCGAAACAGAATTTGCTTCTGAAATTTTGCTTTGCAAATTCTCATGTAGTGAGTCCGTCATTCAGTCTAATGTCAGGCCACCTTGTCTACATTGAAGATGCTCTCACACGAATTATTCACCTGTGTTTTGATATTTATTTGTTGACGACGTTGCCAAGGAAGGGTGGGCATATCCTATATTTTACTATATGCTAAGATACCAAGGAACCCTCATTTTTGGACTGTATAGAAGAAGAGGGGGAGATTTGTACTTTCAGACTTGAAATATTCTATGTAGTTTTCTGGTTAAGTAAAATTAGTTCACATTTTCAGGTTAGTTCTGGTTATGTTTTCTGGTTATGTTTTCTGTGTGGTCTGCCTAGTAAGATTTATTTATTTTTATGCCGCCCTTCTCCTTAGACTCAGGGCAGCTTGCAATATGTTAGCAATAGCACTTTTTAACAGAGCCAGCCTGTTGCCCCCACAATCCAGACCCTCATTTTACCCACCTCAAAAGGATGGAAGGCTGAGTCAACCTTGAGCCGGTGATGAGATTTGAACCAATGGCCTACAGATCTAGTCAGCTTCAGTGGTCTGCAGTACAGCACTCTACCTGCACCACCCCGGCTCAGTCATTAGTCTCACAAGTCCAATTTGCCTGGACTATCAGAAGCAGAAGGAACCATGTCATAAATCCCAGGTTGTGAAGAAACAGCTCTATAAACCAGTGTATCTTTTTGCAGTCCATGTGCCTTCTCTAGAACATGCGTCCAATGCCAACAGCTGACTTAGAAAGGAAAAGTCTTGTAGGTTGATTTGAATGGGCACTTATCCCCACCAATTTCTAAAACATTACTCGGGTCTTGGTTTGACCATATCATGTTTCTTTTCTTTTTTTAAGTAATTGAATGCTGAATCCAGTGTTTCAACTTAAGACTCTTTTTCTGACCAAAATTATTCCTTTTCAGTTGTCTTCTTACAAACCCAACATTTTTGGTCTATATATCTTTTGTCTTCGTCAAAGCTACAACTGTTTTTACATGATAAGTATGATGATTTTATTTTTATTATATATTTCATTTGCACGCAACCATTTCTCCTGAATAAGGAATCTGTTAAATGTTTTTGTCACATTTTCATAAATTTTGACCAAATTTGGGGTCAACAGAAACAAAACTTTTATTTTTAAAACTTTTAAAGATTGGGGTTTGTTTGAGGGTTTTTTGGCAAAAATTTGCAGCTTTAGATATACTTTTTGAAACAACTTATTTCTGGATATTTGAAAATCAAATAGGAAAGGCCCAAGGGGAGAAGCGCTCCAACTTTGAAAATATAAGGAATTTTAACTATTTCCAGTGTAAAGTCTGAGGATCCTCTTTGGCCAGGCAGGAACAACATTGTGTAAATAGCAAGTGCTATATAGTCTTGAACGACTGGCACGTCAAGAACAATGCCTGGTGTTTTTTTTTAAAGGAAAAGAATGTTCTGAGGCTTTATTTATGCCAGTTGCCATCAAGTTGATAACATTTGACTGACAATATTAAGCTAAAAAAAATAGAAGCGGCATTAAACTTGGGTCTGATTTAATTATAGATGAACCTAGCAACCTTTATAAGATGGTCCAGAGCCAAATTATGAAATGTAATGCAGAGAGTTCTTAACTTACAACCCTTTGTTTAACAACTGTTCAAAGTAACAATGGAACATCCCCAGAATCACGTGATTAAAATTCAGGTATTGGTATAATGGTTGCAGCATTCTGGAGTTGCATGATTGGCATGTGTGACCTTCCCAGTTAACCCAACTTCAACAAGCAAAGTCAATTGGGGAAGCCAGATTTGCTTAGCAACCATGTCATTCACTTAACAACTGCAGTGCAGCTTAACAACTGTGGCAAAAAGGTTGTAAGATCAGCTGTGACTCACTTAGCAGCTGCCTTGCGAGAGTAATTCTTGTCCTAATTGTGGCTCTTAGTCCAGGACTTACCTAAATTCCCTATGTCAAGAATACAAGGGAACCAGGCTTTGAATGGACTTGTGGAAACTTTCTAAGATAGTTTCAGAGCTGAATTACGAAATGCAAAAGACACTAAAAGTGCAGCTCTAAACAGGATGTTGCACTGTGATGGCTGCCGTAGGATCAATTTATGAGGGGGGAAAGCCAAAGATGTGTAATTATGGATTATATTTTGCTTGGGAGTCTTTTTTGAACTTTCTCCCCAGATCCAAAGACAAAGTACTATACGGAAGGAATTCTTGTCAACAAGATTGATTAATTGCAGTAGGATTGGAGTGGGGGGAGGTAAAAGACAGCAGGTCCAGGGTTCCTTGTTAAGGGCCCCCTTGCTTTGCATCTCTAGCATCTGTAGATGACCAGCATAAAGGGTCTCCAACCTCAGCAACTTTAAGACTTGTAGACTTCAATTCCCAGAGTTCCTCAGCCAGCTTTGCTTATCCACAAGGATGTCCACAGGAGATACTAAAAGTCACGATTGATGACCAGAAACATGTGATCAAAACTTCTCAAAGAGCCAGGGTGACACAGTGATTAGAGTGCAGTACTGCAAGCTGCTTCTGTTGACTGTAGTTCACCAGTTCAAATTTCATCACCGGCTCAAGGTTGACTCAGCCTCCCATCCTTCCAAGGTGGGTAAAATAAGGACCCAGATTGTTGGGGGCAATACGCTTACTCTGTAAACCACTTAGAGAGAGCTGTAAAGCACTGTGAAGCACTGTGTAAGTCTAAGTACTATTGCTATTCTCCTGTTTTGAATAAAAGATGATTTCTATTCGTCTCATCTACCCCCCATCTCTCTCTCTCTCTTACACACACACACACACACACACACAATGTACAGTACACACTTTCCTTTAACTCAGCCTTAATTTTACTTTCAATCAATAGATTTAGAAGTTGGTGATGGTAGGAAATACATTAAACTAATATTTCTTCTTTGCATGTGTCTCTGAATCATCACCAGCTGTATTTAGGACATTATCCACAAGAGCATCCTTGAATATATTCAAATATTGTGGTGATTCTTAGCAACAAAAGAGCTTTCACATCCTGTCATATGAAAAAGGAACACAGAATGGTGGGGGATGAGGAAGACAATTTCTAAAGCATTCAAACAGGATGGTCAGTGTTGCGGCTCTGGAGAATTGAGATGTCCCTCTTGTAGAAAGGAAGAGTGGTGACCGTGACCTCAAGCACTTCCAGATTTATTTATTTATTCATTCATTCATTAGAGTTAAAAGGGACCTTGTAGGCCATCTAGTCCAACCCCACCCCCACCCCCCTGCTCAAGCAGGAGTCCCTACACCATTTTGGACAAATGGCAGTCCAGTCTCCCTTTGAAAGTCCCAAGTGTTGGAGTTCTCACAACCTCGGTAGGTTGATCGTCCTCATTGTCAAAAATTGTCTCCTTATTTCTAGGTTGAATGTCTCCTTGATCAGTTTCCATCTATTGTTCCTTGTCTGGCCTTCTGGTGCCTTGGGAAATAGCCTGACCTACCCTTCTCTGTGGCATCCTCTTAAGTATTGGAATACAGTTACTGTTCTGTCGGGCTCTCTGGTAGAATCCTCCCGAAAATTCACAGGTACAAATTTCAGACACACACACGTTTGAAAATTCAAAACAATGTTCTTTATAATGAAAATTCACTTAAACTAAGCCCTCTTTTTGTATAGCAAAGAGCACTTATCTCCAAACAAACTGGTAATTGGTACAAGTCCCTTATCAGTTCTGAGATACTTTGCTTGCAGCTGTGAGGCAATTACACAGTCCTTCTTCTTTCACAAAGTGAAACACCATTTGCTCTGCTTTAGTTTCAAAGCGGGGGAAAAGCAACACACCAAGGTCGAAGTCAGCAAGGCAGGCATGAAACACAATGATCAGATAATCCTCCACAATGGCCAAACCCACACGCTGCTCTTTATAGCAGCCTCACTAATTACCACAGCCCCACCCAACCACAGGTGGCCTCATTTTCTTTGATAATAATCTCTCAGTTGTTGCTGCCTATGCATCGCTCTCCGCATGCGTGGCTGTATCATTAACTCTTGTTCCGAATCCAAGGAGGAGAGAGATAATTGATCTCCTTCTGAGCTGTCTGCCACACTCTCCTCCTCCCTGTCACTCATGTCTTCTTGGTCAGAGGAGCCTTCATCATCAGATTCCACCAGGAGCAAAACAGGCCTGCGGCATGTGGATGTCTTCCCCACATCCATAGTCCTTGAGGCAGGAGCTGGGCCAGAGCTAACCACAACAGTTATCATGTCACTCCTGGCCTTGTCTTGGCTAGACTGGCCACGCTTAGTTCTTACAACCGATCTTCATATGTTTTAGTTTCTAGTCCCTCTCTCATCCTGGTTGCTCTCTTCTGCACTTTCTCTAGAGTTTTAATTTTAGAGTTTTACTTTTTTGTAGTCTGGTTATCAAAACTGGATGCAGTATTCTAGGTGTGGCCTAACTAAACCTTTATAGAGTCGTTTTAGCACCTCCCTAGTCCTAGATTGTATCCCTCTGTTAATGCAATTTAGGATTGAATTGGCTTTTTTGGTTGTCCCTGGAAAAAAGCCCATGTCGGTGTAAATCAGAGCACCCCAAAACCCACAAAGAACTGTTAAGAAAACTGAAGATGTTAGATGACTCCTGCTGGATCAAACCAACAGGCAATCTTGTTTGGTTTTCTTTGTCATGCAAATAACTCATGAAATAAATCTGTAAATATGAATGGGATGGCAAAATTGGTATCCATGGTCTGTCTGATTTCACAGGTAACAGAGCACACCATCAATCCTCCAAGAATTGTAAAACTGATTCTCAATTGCATCTACATTCTGTAATCATCATTAAATCTATAACTTTTATTTTATTTTCATTTATTTATAAGTACACCTTTATTATTTTTACAAATGACTCAAGGCAGGGGACAATCCACCGCACTTTACTTCCCCCAAGTTCTCCACAACAACCATCCTGTTGGGATTGGACTAGATCAGTGTTTTTCAACCAGTGTGCCGCGGTACACTAGTGTGCCGTGAGACATGGTCAGGTGTGTTGTGGGGAAATTAAACATGGGTCCCCAAACTATGGCCCATGTGCTGGAAAAGGCCCACGGAGGCCATTTATCTGGCCCGCCTCCAGTCACCTCCAACTGAACATAAACATTCCCCTCACAATCCCTCTAGCTATCAGCGACAGGAAGAGTGTAGTCACAGGAAACGCTCACTGACCAATCACCTTCTAGGATTCATCCTGACCACTAGCGATGAACAAATAGCAGACCGCCTCTCATCCACACCCATTTCATTCATTTTCATTTTATTGGATTTGTATGCCGCCCCTCTCCGTAGACTCGGGGCGGCTAACAACAGTGGTAAAAACAACATGCGACAATCCAATACTAAAGAAGCTAAAAACCCTTATTTTAAAACCAATCATACATACAAACATACCATACACAAATTGTACAAGCCTAGGGGGAAAGAATATCTTAATTCCCCCATGCCTGACAACAGAGGTGGGTTTTAAGAAGCTTACGAAAAGCAAGAAGGGTGGGGGCTATTCTAATCTCTGGGGGGAGTTGGTTCCAGAGGGCCGGGGCCGCCACAGAGAAGGCTCTTCCTCTGGGTCCTGCCAAACAACATTGTTTAGTTGACGGGACCTGGAGAAGGCCCACTCTGTGGGACCTAATTGGTCGCTGGGATTCGTGCGGCAGAAGGCGGTCCCGGAGATAACTTGGCCCGATGCCATGAAGGGCTTTATAGGTCATAACCAACACCTTGAATTGTGACCGTAAATTGATCGGCAACCAATGCAGACTGCGGAGTGTTGGTGTGACATGGACATATTTAGGGAAGCCCATGATTGCTCTCGCAGCTGCATTCTGCACGATCTGAAGTTTACAAACAATTTTCAAAGGTAGCCCCATGTAGAGAGCATTACAGTAGTCGAGCCTCTAGGTGATGAGGGCATGAGTGACTGTGAGCAGTGACTCCCGATCCAAATAGGGCCGCAACTGGTGCACCAGGCGAACCTGGGCAAACGCCCCCCTCGCCACAGCTGAAAGATGTTTCTCTAATGTGAGCTGTGGATCGTGGAGGACGCCCAAGTTGCGGACCCTCTCTGAGGGGGTTAGTGATTCCCCCCCCAGGGTAATGGATGGACAGATGGAATTGTCCTTGGGAGGCAAAACCCACAGCCACTCCGTCTTATCAGGTTTGAGTTTGAGTCTGTTGACACACATCCAGGCCCCAACAGCCTCCAGACACCGGCACATCACTTCCACTGCTTCACTGACTGGACAAGGGGTGGAAATGTAAAGCTGGGTATCATCTGCATATTGATGATACCTCACCCCATGCCCTTCGAAACCCAGCGGTTTCATGTAGCTATTAAATAGGAGGGGGGAGAGGACCGACCCCTGAGGCACCCCACAAGGGAGCAACCTAGAGGTCGACCTCTGACCCCCCACTAACACCGACTGCGACCGACCAGAGAGGTAGGAGGAGAACAACTGAAGAACAGTGCCTCCCACTCCCAACCCCTCCAGCCGGCGCAGAAGGATACTATGGTCGATGGTATCGAAAGCCGCTGAGAGGTCAAGGAGCACCAGGACAGAGGATAAACCTGTCCCGGGCCCGCCAGAGATCATCCATCAGAGCGACCAAAGCAGTTTCCATCCTGTAGCCGGGCCTGAATCCTGACTGCTGAGGACCTAGATAATCGGCTTCTTCCAAGGACCATTGGAGCTGGAGCGCCACCACCTTCTGAACAACCTTCCCCATAAAGGGAAGGTTGGAGACTGGGCGGTAGTTGTTAAGAATGGCTGGGTCCAGGGAAGGCTTCTTGAGGACGGGGCACACAAGTGCTTCCTTGTAGGGATCTGGAAAGCACCCCCTCCCCAGGGAAGCGTTGACAATCTCCTGGACCCAGCTCCGTGTCACCTCCCTGCTGGCCAAAACCAGCCAGAAGGGACACGGATCCAGCAAACAGGTGGCGGAACTCACAGTTCCAATGGCCTTGTCCACTTCATCAGGTGTCACCAGATCAAACTCTTCCCAGACAGGTGGTCAAGTACGGGCCCCAGTCACCTCGACTGAATCGTTATCAGTCGACTCTGTTTCCCAATTGGAGTCGAGGTCCGCCCGGATCCGAGTGATTTTATCAGCGAAAAACGTGTTAAAATCCTCAGCACTACTCTGCAAGGGCTCCCCAACTCCCCCCTGGTTAAGAAGGGAGCGGGTCACTCTAAATAGAGTGGCCAGGTGGGATTCCGCTGATGCAATCAAGGCGGCATGATACGCACATATTGCCGCCTTGAGCACCACTTTGTAAGTCTTAATATGAGCTCTTACAAGTGTTCGATCGGATTCAGACTTACTCTTCCTCCATCGCTTCTCTAGACGTCTCTTCTGGCGTTTCAACTCCTGGAGCTCCTCGTTGAACCATGGGGCTCTAGGAGTCTAGCGCCATGGAGAGGTCGCAACGGCGCAATTCGGTCGAGAGCCTCCGCTGCAGCCTGTTTCCAGGCCTCAGCCAGAGACTCTGCCGAGTTGTGGACGAGTGTATCTGGAATAACCCCAAGTGCCTTCTGAAAACCTTCTGGATCCATCAGGTGCCTGGGGTGGAACAACCTAATTGGTTCTGCCTCCCTGCAGGGAAGGATTGGAGCCAGGAAGTCAAGCCACAGTAGAAAATGGTCCGACCATGACAAAGGTAACACTTCTAAGCCCCTTAGTCTCAGACCATTATTCAATTGCTCAGAGAGGAATACCATGCCGGGTGCGTGTCCCCCCTCGTGGGTCGGACCCTGTACTACTTGAGTCAGGTCCATGGCTGTCATGGTGGCCATGAACTCCTGTGCCAGTTCAGAGGTTACGCCGAGTGACGGCAGGTTAAAGTCCCCTAAGACAATGAGTCTGGGGAACTCCAGCGCCAACCCGGCTACCTCCTCGAGTAGCACAGGCAGAGCCTGTGACACGCAGCTGGGAGGCAGGTATGTGAGAAACAGGCCCACCTGAACCCCTAAGTCCAACTTCACAAGGAGGGACTCGCAACCCGCAATCTTTGGAGCAATGAATCTACGTAGGCCAAGGCTCTCTCTGGCTATAATAGCCAGTCCTCCCCCCCTTCCCTGGGGTCGAGGCTGATGCCATATCTGAAACCCGGCTGGGCAAATTTCAGAGAGAGGAACTCCTCCCTCCGGGCCCAGCCAGGTTTCAGTTATACAAGCCAGGTCGGCCTCCTCATCCAGGATTAAATCCCGGATGAGGAGAGCTTTATTTACCACCGACCTGGCATTGAGTAGCAGCAGCTTGAGCCCAGGGCCAGAATTACACTCATCACCAGTACCTAGGATTGGGTTCACAGAGCTGGAACAAGGGATCGTTATTAAGCAGCGATCCCTCGTTCCCCTGGAACGGCTAGCTCTGTGGCCCCCGCCATATCTGCCTCTCCCCAGCAAGACCGGAATATTCCGACCCTCCGCCACCCCAGACATCAGTGCTCCCTCCCCTCTCGCCTCTCTAGTTTCAGGTAGGCTAATTAAACCCACAAAGGTCCCCACTCGGATGGCCACACACTTGTCATTGAGCGCCCGCTGCAAGTAGTTGAAGCTGCTCCTCCTCCCCATGGTCCCAATTTCTAATCCTGGTCAGAACTGGAGGTAAATATTGCCACCACTAGATGAAGTCTCAGCTGGTTATGTCTATCCTGATGGTGTACAGTGATCCCCCGCTCGTTGCGAGGCTTCCGTTCCAGGACCCCCCGCAACGAGCGGGTTTTTGCGAAGTAGCGCTGCGGAAGTAAAAACACCATCTGCGCATGTGCAGATGGTGTTTTTACTTCCGCAGCGCTAGCGAGGAGCCGAAGATTGAGGACTCAGCTCGGAAGCTGCACGGGTGTTTTAAAAGGTCTCCGCCGGCATGGGGGGCTTCTTAGCACCCCCCCAAACCCAAGTTGGGGGTTCGGGGGGTGGTAGGAAGCCCCCCATGCCGGCGGAGACCTTTTAAAACACCCGTGCAGCTTCCGAGCTGAGTCCTCAAGCCAAGCGCAGAAGTTAGCCTTGAATCCCTTTGAATCCCGCCGCTTCTGCTGGATACGGGCGATGGGGGGGGCGAGCTGCCACAGCCCCTGGCTTCCGCGCCGCTCGTCCCACCCACCGCCCGTATCCAGCAGAAGCTGCTGGATTCAAAGTGCTGCTGGGAGCCGCAGGCGAAAGGAGCTCGGGCATCGGAGCGCGGCGCCAGGCATTGTTCTCCGGACCCCGCCCGCTCAGCCCCGCGGCGGCCCTTTCCCTCTCCAGGCTGCGGGCGGGGTCCGGAGAACAATGCCCGAGCTCCTTTCTCCTGCGGCTCACAGCCCACCGCCTGTCTCCTGCTGCCCGGTTTAGCCAGGACACGAGCGGCGAAATGACTTGGAGGAATGTGAAGCTGAAACCGGCCGGTTTGGACTTCCCATTCCTCCAAGTCACTTCGCCGCTCGTGTCCTGGCTAAACCGGGCAGCAGGAGACAGGCTTTGAGTTTTGGCTGCGGGGGGAGAAGTAGGACTTTCCTATCTGATTCCCTCTCTGTGCTGATTCGCTCTCTGTGCTCAAGATAGCCGCTACTGCAGCTTCAGCCCCTGCGGGCTGCCGAGGAGCACCCTGCTCCTTCGCCCCTTCTGCCTGGCAGCCACTCTGTGCAGCGGCTGAAGCCTCTCTGCCCCGCGTGCTGCTAATCCCACCCAGCTTGCATCCCCCGGCCCCCACTTGCCCGCAGCAGCCACACTATGGCTGTGAGTCAACAGGGGCCATGGGGCGCAAACCAGATGGGCGGCAGCTTGTTTAAGGTTGCGGCCGATTCCACCGGGATTGGCGGGGCGCCGCTCCTGATCCGGCTTTCCACGCGAAGGTAGCCTCTGCTGCAGACGGAGGCAGAGAGACGAGAAGTAAAAAGAGAGGGGGGAAGTGCAGCAGCGGCAAGGCAAGGAAGGCTTCGGAGGTGAAACCATGACTTTCCCATTGGGCGCCCGCGAGCCTGCTCGGGTGGCCTCCAGCCAGCTGCTAAAGCTCCGAGCCTGCTTCACCGGGCGGCACTCAATTTGCAGAAGTTTCTCCTTTGTTGGGGAAGTCGCGCGGCTTCCAGGAGAGGGTACATTTTTCCCCCTCCCCCCAAAAAGCAGATTGCAATCTTTCTGATAGGATTGCTTCCCAGAAAGCTGTGTTTTGCTTAAAGTATTAAATCTGGACGGACTCCTGGCTGCTGGGTTAGTTCATTGCTAGCTGCGGAAACGATAGAAATTCAAAACTACAAAACGATATGCTGTCTTCCGTTAATATAAATGAGAGATTTGGGCCACAGAGAATGCTGCTCCGGACTACGTACAGTACAGGAAGTTTTGGCTGCGGGGGGAGAAGTAGGACTTTCCTAACTCCCTCGCCCCGCAGCCAAAACTCAAAGCCTGTCTCCTGCTGCCCGGTTTAGCCAGGACACGAGCGGCGAAATGACTTGGAGGAATGTGAAGCTGAAACCGGCCAGGGGCTGTGACAGCTCGCCCCGCCCATCGCCCGTATCCAGCAGAAGCGGCGGGATTCAAAGGGATTCAAGGCTAACTTCTGCGCTTGGCTTGAGGACTCAGCTGGGAAGCGGCACGGGTGTTTTAAAAGGTCTCTGCCGGCATGGGGGGCTTCCTACCACCCCCCGAACCCCCAACCCGGGTTTGGGGGGGTGCTAAGAAGCCCCCCATGCCGGCGGAGACCTTTTAAAACACCCGTGCCGCTTCCCAACTGAGTCCCGAAGCCAAACGAACCCGGGTGGCCGGGCGAGCAGCGAGCAAATGGCGGGTGGCCGGGCGAACGGCGGGCGAATGGCGGGCGAGCGGGTGCTGGGGGGGGGGCTTCTCGCCCTCCCGCCAGCAAGAGGGGGAAGACCCAGGGAAGCCTCCCAGCAGCTGATCTGCCCGGCGGGGAACACCATCTACGCGTGGCCATAGGAAAAAGGGCGCATGCGCAGATGGTGTTTTTACTTCCGGGTTGAAAAATCGCGATGTAGCCCGTTCGCAATGGTCGGGGACGCAATAACTGGGGGATCACTGTATATAGATATTTGACCTTTTTTCTTTTTATAAGCGGCCCCCACAGAAGGTGATATACAATGCATCACAATGCTATATATATAATATGTACTGTGTTAGAGTGTCATTTTGTGTCATTTTGGTTGGTGGTGTGCCCCAGGATTTTGTAAATGTAAAAAATGTTCCGCGGCTCAAAAAAGTTTGAAAATCACTGGACTAGATGACCTGCAAGGTCCCTTCCAACTCTGCTATTCTGTTACTATCATTTGTGACAATGGATTATTGGTAACATAATCATCCTACTATTTCAATGTTTAAAAAAAGTAACTAACCATATTCTAGGAAAGACAATTAACATCATATTGACAATTATGTATGTTTCTATTAGGGTTTTAATTAAGTATTTTAAACTGCTTTTATATGTTATTTTTCTTTGTTGGAAGCCGCCCAGAGTCCTTCAGGAGTTAGGTGGCATATAAGTAGGATTAATAAATAAATAAATAATAAATAAATCATATCTTCAGTTTTGTTTTGTTCTGTTTCTTTTAAAACGGTTCCAGAACCTCTCTTGAAAAATCCCCTTTGCTAGCCACAAATAACGAGCTTTATGCATTAAGTGAACTAAATTCTAAATTGCGATTAGCCCTACAAAGTTGCTATGTTCATTTTGATTTGTTCTACCCTGGTAAAAAAAACTTTCAGGTAATATTCAAGTATTAATATTGCTTGTTTTTAAACTAGTCTGCTGTAGGAACACAATCTCTGTGACATATAACCCTTATTTTATGGTAATCTGCCATCCCATCCAATTGTGTCTTATTCCACAAGCCATGGTTAGACTCACAAGGGCTCAGCAAAATATTATACATTCATCATCAAAGAGTGATGGATGAACACCTGAAATAAAGCAAGCAAACAGTTCAGCCCTCAGTCCATACATCTATTTGCTCTGTCGGCTACTCAGTTTCAAATTGCATCCAGGTAGTCCTCGACTTATGACCGCAATTGTCATTTATGTCGCTAAGTGAGATATTTGTTAAGTGAGTTTGCCCCATGTTATGACTTTTGGTGGGCATGGTTGCTAAGTGAAACATTGCCATTATTAAGTCAGTAGCACAGATCTCAAGAGAATCTGGCTTCCCCATTAACTTTGCTTGTCGGAAGGGGAACACATAAGTCTGCAACCGTTGTGAATATCAGGGGAGGGCTCCTTCCGGTTCAGATCAGATCGCCTGAACCACTAGCGACCTGGTGGTGTCAGGATAGTGTCACAGACCCAGTTCGGTTAGTGCCAGCAATAATGGGCAGCCAAAATTTTTACTGCCACACTGTGGATGTGGTTTATTTAGTGGGTGTGGGTTAATGGTCATGTGACTGGGTAGGAGTGGCTTGCCGGCCATGTGACCAGGGGGGAGTGGCTTGAATGATCATCATCTTTCAAGTGAATTGTTAAGTCCTCGATTTCCAACCTCACCAGTTTCGCTCAATGGGGTGACAATTTGCTTTGCGTTTCCCGTGCTCTCCTTCCTGGGTTGCCCCCCCCCCCGCCTCAGGCTGGGTAGTTAGGCGAACGGGTGCTGCCAGAACCATAAATGCTGCCCACACCTTCTGCTTGCACCTCAGGCAGGAGGTGGCCGCATGAGGCTGGAGGGGAGCCGGGCAGGAGAGAGGGAAGCTCGTCCGAGGCCAGGAAGGAGGAAAGAGGAAAAATGCAAGGAGCAGAGACGCAGCAGCAGGGAAAAAAGGAGAGCCAAGCCGAGACCAGTAATCCAGGAAGTGACAGCCACCAATCAACTGGAGCTGCGCACACATCTTATGCGTTCCACCCCATCCTGCCTGCTGCCCACCCCTGGGTGCTGATCTGTGGGCACTGTCATATTTTTTTCTGAATTTTTGACAATTTTGTTTTACTATTTGGACACTGTTTCCTCTGCTGCTGCTTGAAAAACTACCTGTATAACTTCTGAACAGTACATCAAGATTGAGAGAAGTAAGTTTACATTTGCTGTATTATTCCAAGGTATATAATAATCAGCCTAACCATGTTAATCGGGTGCCGTTCATGAAAAGGAGAGGTGGAAAAATCATTTCTGCAAATATGTGCTATCTTCACAGCGAAGACAATGTTTCATTGAAAACATTGTGCCGTGTTACAGGAAGTGTCAAAGTCTCATTCAGCCTTGTGAATTATTAATTAGTTTCCTTTTCAGGCAGCATAAAGATGTGGTTAGACGCCAAATGACTTCCCTAAACAATAAATGGAGTATTAGTGTCATTTGGCCTATGTGCGTGGAACTCAAGTGAAGGAACACAACTTCCTCTTTGAATGACAACTTCCTTTGCCACAATGGGAGAATACCTCTGAAAGCTGGTTTGGCTGACAAAAGATCTTGCTTCCCACAGGGTATGGAGTTTAAAAGACACAAGAAGCGTAAAAGTCAAGTTGCTGCAATAGAGGAAAGCAAGGGGTATTTTATGTACAACAGCATTGTTTTTTTTAATGTCCAGCATTTTTCATTTGGAATCCATCTTGGCTGAGGAAGCAAAAGTTTGGTGAAAAGTTTATCAAATCAGTTCTTCAAATGTTTGTTTGTTTGTTTGTTTGTTTGTTTGTTTGTTTCTTTCTTTCTTTCTTTCTTTCTTTATTATTTAGACTTCTAGGCTGTCCTTTTCCATAGACTCAGGGTTGGTAACAAGTAGGAATAAAATATATTGATCAAAAAAATAAAGGGAACACTCAAAAAACACCTCCTAGATCTAAATGAATGAAATATTCCCATTGAAAACTTTGTTCTGTATGAAGTTGAATTTGCTAACACCATGTGGAATTGATTGTCAATCAGTGTTGCTTCCTAAGTGGACAGTTTGATTTCACAGAAGTTTGATTTACTTGGAGTTATATTGTGTTGTTTAAGTATTCCCTTTATATTTTTGAGCAGTGTACAATAAAACCTGTAAGAAATTCAAATTTAAAATCTAGTCTAAAACCTCAATTATTAAAACAGTTCATCCATATTCATTCATCACAATCATACATTCAGCGAGAGCAAGATGCTAGTGCTCAATGATCCCAAGTCTGCTGGCAAAGGTGAGTTTCTAAAAACTTACAAAAAGGCCAGGAGGGTGGGGACAGCCCAAATCTCTGGAGGGAGTTGGTTCCAAAGGGCCGGGGCTGCCACAGAGAAGGCTCTTCCCCTAGGTCCCACCAGACGACATTGCTTAGCTGGGAGCCCTGACCGGCTGCTGGGAGTTTCTGTTATTGATCGTTAGAAGTCAGAATTAAAATTGGGGTAAAATTTGTGCTTTCAGTTTTTAAAAATTGTAAACCCAACAGAATGGTTTCTCTCTTCTTTCTTCTCCTCCTCCTCCTTTTCCTCTTCTTCTTGGGTTACTTCTGAATTTACCTTGCAGATTTTTATGGTTATGATTCTTTTGAAGCAAAGAACAAGAGAGAGAGAGAGAAAAGAAAAATAAACTTTCAGGGGTTTTCCTCTCAAATGTCCTATTTTGCATGACCATTGTTGAGAAATCTCTTAATAGCTCTCTGGAGAAGGAGGAAGGAATTTAAAATTGTAAATAAAAGGAAGTTAGAAACAGCTAGTGCAGAAAGAACACTAGTATAGAAAGAAAGAAAATGAGTGAGGTGGCGAATCCTATGCATTGATGAATGGTTGCACATAATAGGTACCATAGAAATGATAACTGGTGAAGACAGTCAATGCTGCAGAGAGACCAAATTGCTTTTCATACAAGGATAATGGATAACCAGAACTTCTGGTTGAAGATGCTTGTCCCAGTTCAGGGGCATACCAAATAACATAAATAGTAGAATGCTTTCTAATACTTTTGGGAGACAAAGGGACCCAAAAGATATGCTAATTAGGAGTTCTGATAGTTGCAGTCTCAATTCTTTGAAAGGCTGCAAGGCTGGTGAAGGTGAACCTCAAGAACCTACTACATTAGTGGTGGTGGATAAGTAGTCATGGTGGTGCTGGAAAACACTACTTTACAGCAGGGCTCTCCTTGGCAATTTTAAGACGTATGGACTTCAACTCCCAGAGAGCAAAGCCAGCTGAGGAACTCTGGGCATTGAAGTCCACAAGTCTTAAAGTTTCCAAGGTTGGAGACCCTTGCTTTTTCCATAAGTATGAGCATTATCCGGAAAGTAATATTACAAAGCACAGAGCTCTCACAGGGAATGTTCGTGAGGGAAGTTGGTATGACTATCGTGTAGCAGGAAGCCAGCGGAAGAGAACGAGCAGTGACAGTGGTCAGTGATCATCGACTGGCGTTGTGGTGAAGATTAGAGATGAGCATCCTCATTCTGTTTCCCTCCAAGTGCAAAGCGTGTGTTGTAATACACTACCTGAATGCTAAGGGAATGAACTTTGCTGCGGTTCATCGCTAAATTGTATCAGTTTATGGAGAGACATAATATCAAGATAACATGTGACAAAATGGGTTCTGTTCACTAAATTTAAGGAACACCTTGGTGGAAAACACTTTGACGATGACAACGAGCTAAGAATTGGCTCAAAAAGGCAGAGGGAGACCTCTATGACACAGGCATCCAAAAACTCATCCCTCAGATGACAAAATATATTGAACTGAATGGTGATTATGTGGAAAAATAATGCAATACCCATGCTGCAATCCATGTAACTTTTATTAGAATATATCCATTCTTTGTATTTTTAAAAAATCTTGTAACCTTACTTTTCAGAAAACCCTTGTAAGCACTAGAAGAAAAATCGGGGTGCCAATTTAAGAGGGAACGAAGAAACTTTCCCTTCTCCTAACCTGTAGCAAATGGCTTTCCAGGTTTCAGAGAACACTCATGTCTTCCTTCGCTGGTCCGGATCCTGATCTGCAATGTCCTGGGTATTGACAGCTCAGGTGTGGCACTCCTAGCTAGCCACACTTCTTCAAAACTTCTCCTTGGTTCTCCACCCTTCTGATCTTTCCTCAAGTGAAACCCACCCAAACTGGATGTATCCTTACTTCTATTTTGTTTGCTTCGTGGATCTTAGAAGAAAGATACTTTGTTTCTAAAGAGCAAACCTGGAGGAACTTTTCTGAATTTGGAGGAGGGCAGTAGAAGCTGATGGGTAACACATGCCTTTGGTTCTAGAATCTTCCAATCCCTCCTTGCCCCCCTTTCTCCATTTTATAGGATCTTAAATGCAAAGCCTGGGTCGCTGAACATTTTTAATTTAAGGAGAAAAATCCAGCATTCTCGGGGTCAGGCAACCCTCCAAATGTTCTGGATTGTTAAGCCCATTTTTGCTTTGTCCTGGGTTTCAATGGAGGTCCAAATAGCTGGAAGATACAGCTGCCTAGTCTTGTTTTAGCTGTTATAATATGATAGGGGGAATTACTGAACTACAGTGGCACAGTGGTTAGAGTGGAATACTGCGGGCTACTTCTGTTGACTGACTGCAATTTGGCAGTTCAAATCTCACCAGGTTCAAATCTCACCAGACTCAGCCTTCCATCCTTCCAAGGTGGGTAAAATGAGAAGCCAACTTGTTGGGGATGATATGCTGACTCTGTAAAACTGCTTTAGAGAGGTCTGTAAAGCACTGTGAAGCAGTATGTAAGTCTAAGTGCTATTACTATTGCTACTCAGAAATGAAGGCAAATATACGTGTCCCAAAATAATGATGTGAGATCAAATTTGGGTAATGAGTACTGTAGACCATTTGACAAGATGTTTGCTATTTCTTAAAAGGTCCTGACCCACATCTGCCCCTTGCATGTTTGAGGATGCTAGAATAGTGCTCCAAAAATATGGTACAGTCCTTGAAGATGAACCCTACGACACCTCTTTGGGGGCACTCAGAAGTGAGCTGTTAAGGTGGAACGGTGACGTTTGCTTGCCCCCGTGGCTCTGAGTACTAGTGGAGTCCAGCACAATAAAGCTACTGCACCTGGGAAGGTAGTGAAATCGCATGCAGACACACAGGGGCGCCACAGGCTACCTACCCAGGTGCAGTAGCATAATTGCGCTGGACTCCGCTAGTACTCAGAGCCACGGGGGTGAGCACATGTCACCGTTCCACCTTAGCAGTCCACCTCTGGGAGCACTATCTCTAAAGGCAAAGATCAATGAGTCATTACTTTTCAAGAAAGAATAAAAGAGAACACTGACAACATTACTTTTAAGAAAATCCAGGATAATTAATTCAATCATGGAGTTTTTGTTCATATGAAACAATGAAACTCATATGGAATCAGTCAGTCTCAGGACTTATAAGCTACTTTTTCCTAGTAGCAATTGCCAGTCTTTCTATTGTAAAATGTTGAAAAACAGAAGTATATCTTTCTTTGGATCAGTAGGATATAAAACTATTGAAAGCAATACTGGCTGAAAAACATAATTCAGCAACATGATCTTGAAGAATCCTTCAATTATAAATTGTTATTTCACTATTGGTTGCTATTTTTCAACCATTTAAACATGGTAATTATCTTCATCGATACACCCCCTTTTTAAAAGGGCAGCCGACTTCAGAAGTGTGAAATTGTGGCACTTCCCTTTACGACATCTTTTTATGTCAATGCTTTCCTTGTTGACACACTCAAAAGATGGCAGAGCTCATATTCCTTCCACTCCTAACAGGCTGCTTTTTGACTGGTTCAGAAGTTATCAAAGATGTTCCCACACTAAATTCCACTTTCCTGTAACTTCTTCCTGACAGTTTACAAGTTGAAACCAAAGATCTACTCAAGGGGAGGGAAGGAATTGAGGTGGAAAGTAAATTGACAGAGGGTTGGCCTTTAGACTTTGGCCAACGTATGATGACTAAGTGTTAGGTAGTTGGTTGACCTTTGTCCCAGTTCCAAAACAGAGATAGTTTGGTAGTCAAAGAATGCTGGGATAAACCTAGGGAGAAATCGCTACAAGGCTCCTATCAGTGTGTTTCCACTTGGTTGAACACGTCAATAGGCATTCACAACTGTTGCTAGTCTGCCACCTCTTGATGAGAATTGGCACTTTTTGAAAAGCCCTGAGAACAGGGGACAAAATTCTATTCTGTATTTTATCCAGGAGCAGGTTGCTCTTACTGGTGTACTGTTTCATGCACGCACATCCCCAAGTGCAATTTTGCTTCTGCACATGCTGGTTCCATGTGGTTGTAGTATGTTGGAGTAGCGTTTTGCAGAAGCTAGCCCACCCAGAGAGCAGCTAGCGAGTCTTCCTCAGACCAGGATATCAGGAACTGTAATCTTGAAGACAATTGAAGACAAGTAGTGCAGAGTTTCTTAAGAAAAGATTTACTTCTTTCGTAGCAAAACTACACTAACTATTTACACTGTAGCTACAGGTATCTGTATCTAATTAATAATAATAATAATAATAATTTATTAGATTTGTATGCCACCCCTCTTCGAGGACTCGGAGCAGCTCACAATAGCAAAACAATACTGTTTTGTTACAATAATGTTAAAAGACAAAGTTAAGAAACCCACTATCATTAAAAAACGGGCAAGCTACACAATCGCACCACACTAAAGTCCTACTAGTCAGAAGGGGGGGCATCAATCCCCCCATGTCTGGCGACATAAATGGGTCTTCAACATCTTGCAGGAGGCGAGGAGGGTGGGGGCAGTTTGAATCTCCTTGGGGAGTTGATTCCAGAGGGCCGGGGCCGCCACAGTGAAGGCTCTTCCCCTAGGCCCCACCAGACAAAATTGTTTAGTCGACAGGACCTGGAGGAGGCCAACTCTGTGGGACTTAATCGGCCACTGGGATTCATGCGGCAGAAGGCGGTCCTGTAGGTTTTCTGGTCTGATGCCATGTAGGGCTTTAGAGGTCATTACCAACACTTTGAATTGTGACCGGAAACTAATGAGCAGCCAATGCAGGCCACAGTGTTGAAGAGACATGGGCAAATCTAGGAAGGCCCATGATTGCTCGCGCGGCCACATTCTGCACGATCTGAAGTTTCCGAACACTTTTCAAAGGTAGCCCCATGTAGAGAGGGTTGCAGTAGTCAAAACTCGAGGTGATGAGGGAATGAGTGACTGTGAGCAGTGACTCCCTGTCCAAATAGTGTTGCAACTGGTGCACTAGGCAAACCTGGGCAAACGCCCTCCTCAGCCGAGACAGGGTGTTCCAATGTTAGCTGTGGATTGAGGAGGACACCCAAGTTGCGAACCGTCTACGAAGCAGTCAATAATTCCCTCCCCCAGGGTAATGGGCGGACAGGTGGGATTGTCCTTGGGAGGCAAAACTCACAGCCACTCCGTCTTGTCAGGATTGAGTTTGAGTCTGTTGACACCCATCCAGACCCTAACAGCCTCCAGGCACCAGTACATCACTTTCACTGCTTTGCCGACTGGACATGGGGTGGAGATGTACAGTTGGGTGTCATCAACGTACTGATGACACCTCAACTTATGCCCTTGGATGATCTCACCCAGTGGTTTCATGTAGATATTAAATAGTAGGGGGGAGAGGATCGACCCCTGAGGTATCTATATCTATCTCCCACAAGGGAGAAAACTCGAGGTCGACCTCTAACCCCCCACTAACACCAACTGCGATTGCCCAGAGAGGTAGGAAGAGAACCACTGAAGGACAGTGCCCCCCACCCCCAACCCCTCCAGCCGTTGCAGAAGGATACCATGGTCAATGGCATCGAAAGCCGCTGAGATGTCAAGAAGCACCAAAACAGAAGATAAATCCCTGTCTCAGGCCCGCCAGAGATCATCCATCAGCACCACCAAAGCAGTTTCCATGCTGTAGCTGGGCCTGAATCCTGACTGCTGAGGGCCTAGAATAATTGTCTACCTGTATCTCTCTAGACGACACTATACACAAGACTCACAAATCTCTATCTACTATTCTCAGTTACAATACGCAGCTACAGGTTCTTCAGCCACGATATTCTTATAACAATAATCAGCCACCACAAGCCACAATATTTTGCCATAACAAGCCACACTAAGCCACACCAACGCAAAGGAGCATCATGGTATATACTTCTGTCAACCAATCAGGTTACATTACAAACTGTAGATTCACCGTGACTAAACAGTTTTACATTGTTAAAGTCTTTACATTGATTACAATTCTTCTTTCTGCAATTTGGAATACTACATCAGGTAGGGCCCTAATCCTGATATAGTAGTCGGTCAATGGTTTCTGAGATATTCTTGATGTATGGCAAGTGTAATTCTTTTTAGGGTTTCTGTTGGTTCTGCTTAAAGGCCTATTATGAGATCAGGATGTGTATTGTCAGTCGGGAAAGACTAGCTCCACAAATGATCCAGTTAAACTGATTTATTACTAAACATACCAATGCACCTTCAGAAGTAATGTTTGGCACCTGCTAGGTGTTGGATAAGGATCAATGGCACTTGGGGGCGGGTGGATTTAATCCACTAGCGGCTACTTAAGGATTCTAGACTGATCCTTCTTTTGACTCCACCTCCAGAATAAATTCAAAGATCCTTTAAAGGGCCCAATGATAGCATGGGCAAAAAACATAGGCCACAATATTCATTTAGCAGAATGGGAGAAATCCTGGACCACAATTAGCAAAATAATGTTATCTGCAGCTTATAAAGAAAACTTTTATAAATTATTTTACAGGTAGTACCTCTCCCCTTCAAGAACAGTCCTGTGGGACCTAACCGGTTGGTGGGATTTGTGCGGCAGAAGGCGGTCCTGGAGATATTCTGGTCCGATGCCATGAAGGGCTTTATAGGTCATAATGACGAGAGATATCAAGGGTATAAAAGTCAATAAAATTTACCCCAAATCCAAAGCAACTTGTTGGAAATGTAAGAAAGAGGCGGGCACTTTCTACCACATGTGGTGGTCTTGCTCTAATGTTAAGTCTTCGGAGAGGGGCGGCATACAAATCTAAGTAATTAAATAAATAAATAAATAAATAAATAAATAAATAAATAAATCCCTATGGAAGACCATACACAGGTGGCTGTTAGAAATAACGCAGACAGAGATAGAACTCTCCCCAGAAGGGTTTCTACTAGGAATATGGAATAAAAAGCATCACAAACAAATATTACATCTAGTGACACATATAATTACGGCAACCAGAATAACTTTTGCTCAAACATGGAAAAATCAATGTATCCCATCAGAAAGTCAAATAATTGAAAAGATTTATAGGTGCCCGGAGATGGATGAAATTTATTTATTTATTTATTTATTAGATTTGTATGCCGCCCCTCTCCGTAGACTCAAGGCGGCTCACAACAAGAAACAATACAAATCCAATACTTAAAAACACTTTAAAACCCTTAATATAAAAGACAATCATGCATCTCATACATATCATACACAAGCGGGAACGGCCCAGGGGAATCAATTTCCCATGCCTGACAATAGAGGTGGGTTTTGAGGAGTTTATGAAAGGCAAGGAGGGTGGGGGCAGTCCTAATCCCCAGGGGGAGTTGATTCCAAAGAGTCAGGGCCGCCACAGAGAAGGCTCTTCCCCTGGGTCCTGCCAGACGACATTGTTTCGTCGATGGGACCCGGAGAAGGCCAACTCTGTGGGACCTAACCGGTTGCTGGGATTTGTGCGGCAGAAGGCGGTCCCGGAGATATTCTGGTCCGATGCCATGAAGGGATTTATAGGTCATAATGATGAGAGCTATCAAGGGTATAAAAGTCAATGAAACAGAAAAACCTTTGGAAAAATCGTACAAATGGATCCAAAACAGAACAATTCAGAGAAATGAAAAGAGAAATACTCAAACGTAGCATGCACACAAATATATACAAGACTCTCTTATTAGATTAGTAAATGTATAAATATAAAATAGTAATATATCTTTTTGACGTTTTTATCAATTTTATGATGATGTGAATGTAATTAATAAGGAGGTAAGATATATACAAAACGAATCCGAAATGGACAATGATCTGTATATGACTATTGAGATGTTTTCTTTTTTTTTAATGTAGTTGAAAACTGAAAATATATTTAAAAAAAAAGAACTTTTAAATATTGAGATGTCCTTCAGAAAGAATTCACTGTTCAAAAGCAGATCAAGATAGAGATGGAACCCAGAGCTTTAAACAAGAAGGCAACAGTCTTGGCGATCCAAGCACAAAATGACATTTCTCAATATTTCAGCCCAAATACTGGCTGCCTGACTACAGATTGAGCAATGAGATTTGTGAATGAATATTTCTGAACTAACGGCTGTCACTGCAGATGGAACAGTTTGCACAGGCAACAAGCTCAGGTGCCCAGCTCTGGAAGCAAATCATGTTTTCCTTGTTGCAACAAACCTTCTTTTAGTCCTTTTAGCAATTTTTTATGCAGCCCTGAAGCTTGTCCATTTGTTAATTCTTCAAATCAGCTGCACATGGGTAAAGAGAAAAGTACAGATAGCCATGGACTTGCCATAGTTTGTTCATTGACTGTTTCAAGTAACAATAGCACTGAAAAATGTGACACGACCATTTTTCAAAGTTATGACATTTGCAGCATGCCCATGATAATGTGATCAAAATTTAGAGGCTTGGCAACTGTTTCATATTTATGACTGTTGTTGTGTCACAAGAACATGTAATCCCCTCTTGTGACCTTCCGACAAGCAAAGTCAATGGGGAAGCCACACTCACTTAGTAACCAAGTTACTAGCTTATCTATTGTAGTGATTCACTTAACAACCATGACAAGAAATGTGGTAAAATAGGGTAAAGTTCACTTAAATGTCTTACATAATAACAGAAATGTTGGGATTCCATTGTGGTTGTAAATTGAGAACTCCCTATACAGTACTGGGATACACTTAAAAACCAAATTATATTCTCATTTCAGAAGGGATCCATTATCTGTTACTTAGAAAAGCTGAATTAATCAGCTTTGTAGGAACTTTTGCCCGGTTCCCAGACAGGAGTCACCCCAACAGGTCTTTTAAAGAGAAACATGGCCTCATAGGAACTGCAGTATTTGGATGTTTTGGCTTTCAGGCAGATAAACGAGAATTAAACACAGAGTAAGAATGCTGTTGGGAGAAGGGCCAAGATATTTTGTTTATTTCTTTTTTGCAAAGAGTGGCAAGGAGACGGTTTTCTTACCCCAGGATTCACGAGAGTCAAGGACAAGCAGTGACGAGATGGCTTTCTTTGCTCCTTGCTCTTAATATTCCAAGCCTGGCAAAAAAATGAAGATCTTTGCCATCGTTCGCCCCCCTTTAAAAATTTCTTTTTGAGAGATTCACTGTGGAAGTGCCCTTAAAACCCCTGTATGTTGACATGCCCATTTGGAAACAGAAAATAAGACTTTTTGGAACTAAAAGCTTGTGAGGAGAAAAAGGAGTGAGATATATAAACTTCCTAAATGCATAAAGATTTCCACACACACACACACACACATTTTTGCCAAGGTCTTATTTAGAAAAATCAGGCAATGCAAAACCTTCTCCCTTATATCTGCTGACAGATGAAAAAAGGAAAAGGATCGGGTCCTTGATATTTTCTGAGCTTAGTTGTTTTCTTGCAGATACAGTGATCCCTCGTTTTCCATGGGGGATGCGTTCCAAGACCACCTGTGAAAAATGAATTTCCGCAAAGTAGAGGAAATATATTTTTTATGTATTTAACGAGTATTTGGACTTTAAACCCTCCCTGTATTGTTAACAACGTATCGCTGGTGACCGCTGAGAGAGACAGCTATCACGCGGGCTGAAGGAGGCCGCCGCTGCAGTTCCCCCCCCGCCCCGGTGTTCCTCCGTCACTGCCCCAGTGTTCTTTTCCCATTGAAAAAACCCATGAAATAGCAAATCCGTGAAAGATGAATCCTGAAGAAGCAAGGGATTACTGTATTTCATTACCCAGGCCAGGGAACAAAATCATTGCTAGTCATTGTTAGCGCCGATGATATTACCTAGTTTGGGTAATGAAACTTATGCAACAGGCAGGGGTTTCCATTCCCGCCACTCCTTGTGCAATGTGTATACAGCTCCGGCATACATGCGTGTCCCAGCGAGATTTTGCTTCTTTGCATGTGCAGGAAGCAAAACCTCGCAAGGGAACAAGTGCTCAAGACAGATTTCAGTGACTTTTTTGCTTCTGCACATATGTAGAAGCGAAAAATAGCTGAAATCTTTTTTGCGTGCGTACGTGTCCCCTCACAAGATTTTGTTTCCTGGGCATGTGGAGAAGTAAAATCTTGCTCGGATGAACACATGTGCACGCCGGAGACATACAGGTGCGTTCCCAGCTCAATTTTCACTACTGGTACAATGATGTTGACCACAACGGTTGGAACTCGCTACTGGTCTGCAAGAAAACAACACTCAGAGAGCACCAAAGACTCCTCATTTCAACCCTGAACTACAAATACAGTCATACCTCGTCTTACAAACCTAATTGGTTCCAGGGGGAGGTTCGTAAGACGAAAGGTTCGTAAGACGAAACATTGTTTCCCATAGGAAACAATGTAAAGTCAATTAATCCGTGCAACCAAAAAAACCCCCCGGAAAAAAAACGCTGCTGCCTGGCTGTCACCTTTTAAAACAGCCTGGGGGCTTCTCAGCGACCTCCCGAACGCCGAACGCCAAACCCGAACTTCCGGGTTTGGCGTTCGGGAGGCCGCCGAGAAGCCCCCAGGCTGTTTTAAAAGGTGACAGCCGGGCTGGGGGCTTCCCAGCACCCCCCGAACCCCGAACCCGGAAGTTTGGCAAAAGTTCGGGGTTCGGGGGGGTGCTGGGAAGCCCCCCAGCCCGGCGGTCACCTTTTAAAACAGCCGCGCGGCTTCCCAGCTGTCTCCGAATGCCAAACCCAGAAGTTCGGGTTTGGCGTTCGGCTTCGGGAGACAGCTGGGAAGCCGCGCGGCTGTTTTAAAAGGTCACAGCCGGGCTTTGGGGCTTCCCAGCACCCCCCCGAACCCCGAACTTTTGCCGAACTTCCAGGTTCGGGGTTCAGGGGGGTGCTGGGAAGCCCCCCAGCCCGGCTGTGACCTTTTAAAACAGCCCTCGGCTTCCCAGCTGTCTCCCGAAGCCGAACGCCAAACCCGAACTTCCATGTTCGGTGTTTGGAGACAGCTGGGAAGCCCCCCAGCCCGGCTGTGACCTTTTAAAACAGCCGCTCGGCTTCCCAGCTGTCTCCCGAAGCTGAACGCCAAACCCGAACTTCCATGTTCGGTGTTCGGAGACAGCTGGGAAGCCGCGCGGCTGTTTTAAAAGGTCACAGCCGGGCTGGGGGGCTTCCCAGCACCCCCCCGAACCCCAAACTTTTGCCAAACTTCCAGGTTCGGGGGGTGCTGGGAAGCCCCCCAGCCCGGCTGTGACCTTTTAAAACAGCCGCTCGGCTTCCCAGCTGTCTCCCGAAGCCGAACACCAAACCCGAACTTCCGCATTCGGCGTTCGGAGACAGCTGGGAAGCCGCGCGGCTTCCCAGCTGTCTCCCGAACGCCGGTTCGTAACTCGAAAAAAGTTCGTAAGAAGAGGCAAATTTTTTCTGAACCCCGGGTTCGTATCACGAGTTGTTCGTAAGACGAGGGGTTCGTATCTTGAGGTACCACTGTATTCTACTTTATAGGAAAAATACGGGTTGTTTTTTTAAAAGATTTCCAGATTATAGATGAGCAAGCCACCAGGTGAAGGCAAGAGAGGCATAAGATAATTTCTCCCGCTTTCCCTCCAATTTTCACACACAGCTTAATGGATAAAATTAGCGGCCCTGGTTTTGCCAATAAAAGTTGACTGCTTTTCAATCCATGTCTGATAATGTGTGTAAATTATGAACAGAACAGATTGCACTTTATGTTCTTGAAAGTGTTTCAGTTGTTCATCCTTATGGCACAAATGCAATTAATTTATATTAAAACTGCACCAGCACCTATTAAAAAGGGTGGCTGGAATACACGGAGCTCTATCTACCTTATGCAGCTCCTGCCTGACCTGATGCTAGAGAAAGGCCAGTGGGACTTTGGTTGCAGAAATCTCACAACATATGTTCTTCAGTCGGGGGAAAGGACAGCAAATCTATTGTCCCTTGCCTGTATGAAGCTTTGAAAAATGGCAGGCTTGTGATTTTATTTTTTTAATTATATGCAGTTGCTATAGACAACCAACAATATCAGGTACAAGATACAGGCAATTCTTATATCGGAAGCCACAAAAAGAAACCATCTGCAATAACAAAGTAAGAGCAGAGACTTCGGCAGATCGCAACTCTTCATATTAGGTGGTCTAAATCCCCAATCTTTTGGACCTCAGGGACCACTAAATTCAGAATTTTAAATCCTGCGGACCATTGATACGATCTGTCTAATGATCAGCTGGGTGGGTGTGGCTAGGTGGTCATCTAACTGGGTGGCAGTGGCCCACTTGATGTCACTCACATTGAAGGGCACCTCCCCGCCTGGGCTCCTCAGGGCCCCAATAGGAAGCAGTTGTTGGAGCTTAGCAGCCCCCATGAGAAAGAGTTGGCAAAACATCTCAGTTCAAATTGGATCTGACCAAGGAGGCGGCTCAGCAGAAGCACTTCACTGAGGACTATGAGCATATTATTATTATTATTATTATTATTATTATTATTATTATTATTATTATTATTTATTAGATTTGTATGCTGCCCTTCTCCGTAGACTCGGGGCGGCTCACAACAGTGATAAAAACAATACATAATGACAAATCTAATAATTAGAATCTAAAATAGCAATAGTACATTTTAAAAAGTCTAAAAAGCAAGGAACCCCAATATATAAAACATACATACAGTCATATCATGCACAAAAACTACATAGGCAGGGGGAGATGTCTCAGTTCCCCCACGCTTGACAACAGAGGTGGGTTTTAAAGAGTTTACGAAAGGCAAGGAGGGTGGGGGCAGTTCTAACCTCTGGAGTGAGCTGATTCCAGAGGGTCGGAGCCGCCACAGAGAAGGCTCTTCCCCTGGGTCCCGCCAGACAACATTGTTTAGTCGATGGGACCTGGAGAAGACCAACTCTGTGGGACCTAACCGGCCACTGGGATTCGTGGGGCAGAAGGCGGTCTCGCAGATACCCTGGTCCAGTGCCATGAAGGGCTTTATAGGTGATGACCAACACTTTGAATTGTGACCGGAAACTGATCAGCAACCAATGCAGACTGCGGAGTGTTGGTGTAACATGGGCATATTTGGGAAAGCCCATGACTGCTCTCGCAGCTGCATTCTGCACAATCTGAAGTTTCCGAACACTCTTCAAAGGTAGCCCCATGTAGACAGCGTTACAGTAGTCGAACCTCGAGGTGATGAGGGCATGAGTAACTGTGAGCAGTGACTCCCGGTCCAAATAGGGCCGCAACTGGTGCACCAGGCGAACCTGGGCAAACGCCCCCCTCGCCACAGCTGAAAGATGTTTCTCTAATGTGAGCTGTGGATCGAGGAGGACGCCCAAGTTGCGGACCCTCTCTGAGGGGGTCAATAATTCCTCCCCCAGGGTGATGGACGGACAGATGGAATTGTCCTTGGGAGGCAAAACCCACAGCCACTCTGTCTTAACAGGGTTGAGTTTGAGTCTGTTGACACTCATCCAGACCCCAACAGCCTCCAGGCACCGGCACATCACTTCCACTGCTTCGTTGACTGGACATGGGCTCATCACTCTGTCCCAGGCCTGCCAGAGATCATCCATCAACGCAACCAAAGCAGTTTCCATGCTGTAACCAGGCCTGAAACCCAACTGTTGAGAACCTAGATAATCGGCTTCTTCCAAGGACCGCTGGAGCTGGAGCGCCACCACCTTCTCGACAACTTTCCCCATAAAGGGAAGGTTGAAGACTGGACAATAGTTATTAAGTACGGCTGGGTCCAGGGAAGGCTTCTTGAGGAGGGAATGCACAAGTGCCTCCTTGTAGGGAGCCGGAAAGGATCTCCTCCCCAAGGAAGCATTGACAATCTCCTGGACCCAGCTCCATGTCACCTCCCTGCTGGCCGAAACCAGCCAGGAGGGACACAGATCCAGTAAACAGGTGGCAGAACTCACAGCTCCAATGGCCTTGTCCACTTCATCAGGTGTCACCAGATCAAACTCTTCCCAGACAGGTGGACAAGTATGGGCCCCAGTCACTTCGACTGACTCGTTGTCAGTTGACTCTGCTATCCAATCGTAGTTGAGCGATTTTATCAGCGAAAAATGTGTTAAAGTCCTCGGCAGTACTCTGCAAGGGATCCCCAACTCCCCCCTTGTTAAGAAGGGAGCGGGTCACCCTAAACAGAGCGGCCAGGCGAGATTGTCAATCTCTTTTGGTGTTTCAACTCCTGGAGCTCCTCGTTGAACCATGGAGCTCTACGGGGTCTAGTGCCACGGAGAGGTCGCAACGGCGCAATCCAGTCAAGAACCTCCACTGCAGCCTTGTTCCAGGCCTCAGCAAGAGACTCTGCCGAGCTGTGGACGAGTGCATCTGGAATAACACCAAGTGCCCTCTGAAAGCCCTCTGGATCCATCAGGTGTCTGGGGCGGAACCTCCTAATCGGTTCCGCCTCCTTGCGGGGAAGGATTGGAGCCAGGAAGTAGAAAATGATCTGACAATGACAAAGGCAGCACTTCTAAGCCCCTTAGTCTCAGATCATTACATAGAAACATAGAAACATAGAAGACTGACGGCAGAAAAAGATCTCCTGGTCCATCTAGTCTGCCCTTATACTATTTCCTGTATTGCATCTTACAATGGATATATGTTTATCCCAGGCATGTTTAAATTTAGTTACTGTGGATTTACCAACCACGTCTGCTGGAAGTTTGTTCCAAGGATCTACTACTGTTTCAGTGAAATAATATTTTCTCACGTTGCTTTTGATCTTTCCCCCAACTAACTTCAGATTGTGTCCCCTTGTTCTTGTGTTCACTTTCCTATTAAAAACACATCCCTCCTGAACCTTATTTAACCCTTTAACATATTTAAATGTTTCGATCATGTCCCCACTTTTCCTTCTGTCCTCCAGACTATACAGATTGAGTTCATTAAGTCTTTCCCGATACGGAAAGACTTAATGAATTACTCAATTGCTCAGAGAGGAATACCATGTCGGGTGCGTGCCCCCCCTCATGAGTTGGACCCTGTACTACTTGAGTCAGGTCCATGGCCGCCATGGTGGCCATGAACCCCTGTGCCAGTCCAGAGGATTTGCCGAGTGACGGCAGGTTAAGGTACCCCAAGACAATAAGTCTGGGGAATCCCACTGCCAGCCTGGCTACCTCCTCGAGCAGCACAGGCAGGGCTGTTGACACGCAGCTGGGAGGCAGGAACATGAGTAACAAGCTCACCTGAACCCCTAAGTCCAACTTCACCAGAGGGACTCACAACCAGCAAACTCTGGAGCAATGAGTCTACGCAGGCAAAGGCTCTCCCTGGCTATAATAGCCACTCCTCCCCCCCTTCCCTGGGGTCGAGGCTGATGCCATATCTGAAACCCGGCTGGGCAAATTTCAGAAAGAGGAACTCCTCCCTCTGGGCCCAGCCAGGTTTCAGTCACACAAGCCACTTCAGCCTCCTCATCCAGGATCAAATCCCGGATGAGGAGAGCTTTATTTACCACTGACCTGGCATTGAGTAGCAACAGCCTGAGCCCAGGGCCAGAATTACACTCATCACCAGTGCCTTGAGTTGAGCTCATGGAGCCAGAAGAAGGGATCGCTACTAAGCAGCAATCCCTCCTTCCCCTGGAATGGCTAGCTCCATAGCATAGGCTTTCCAAGCAGAGGGAAGACCTGCGCGAGTGCAAAGCCAGGTAGCGGCTCCTGGAGGCTCAGTAGGCTGAGATGGTCAGCCAGTTCCAGGCCATGATGCAGTCCCACTGGAATGAGGTCCTCCGACTCATTGCCACCAGCGGTGCTTCCTCTCCAGCCTTCGCCCAAAGCCCCATGCCAGGAGGCCGAAGCAAATCCAAGTCGGAATTTCTGCCCCCCCTCGAACCCAAAAAAGACCCCAAAGGGGGAGACTCTCTGCAACAACACAAGCACTCATTGCACATATCTGGCCCAGGGACCATAGTTTGAGGACCCCTGATTTAATGCAATATAAGACATACAAATAATTTTTCTGCAGACCACCAAAATTTTCTCACAGCCCATCGGAGCTCCACGGACCACTAGTTGCTGACCGCTGGTCTAAATCATGGGAACAAAACTATCAGTGAGTTGTCCAGGATGGAACTTCTGTTAAGATGGGAAGATGTTCTCTGCTTCTCCAAAGAGTATTGGTAAATTACAGGTAGTCTTCATTTACAACAATTGAGCTACAAATTTCTGTTGCTAAGCGAGACAAGTTATTTATAGTGTTGTTCTGACCCATTTTATGACCTTTCTTGGGATCCAATTTATGAATTTATGGAAGTAGTGGGTGCTTCATCACTGGACAGACATTTGCCTGAAATGGTATTGGGTCTCCTGTTTGAGCAGGAGGTTGGACTAGAAGACCTCCAAGGTCCCTTCCAGCTCTATTCTGATTGGCTGAAATTAGGAACTTCTGACCAAGCCAGAAGACACCTGGCTCATCAGTCAATAAAAAAGCTACAGACACACAATCTATTCACTCCTGCTTGATTCTTCTCGGGGTTTTAATGATGGGCATCTGTAAATCCACACATGGTTCTTTTGATGGCCCTTCAAGCCCTCTTAGATCGCAACTGCAGAAAGGTGAAGGTACATATTAAGAGGGCAGCAAATTGGAAGAAGAGCTGGAAAAAATGTAAAATCTTTGTAGTACAAAGGGCAAGGGATTTATGATGCTCTCTGAGCTTGTTTTTTGCAGATGTTTCATTACCCAAACTAGATAACATCATCCATGCTATTAAGGAGTGGGATTCACTGTCAGTTTATAAGGAAACAAAGAGTTTATAAGGAGACAAAGGAAGTGATACAAAGACATGTTGAAAGCCTCCTTCAAGTCCCTCAATATTGACACCACCTCCTGGGAAACCCCGGCACATGACCAATCGACATGGCCCATGCTGATCCACCAAGGCTGCCCGACATCTGAGGCCAGAAGAACATTCATAGCAGAAGAGAAGCGAGCACTCCGCAAAGCCAGAGTTGCAAATGCTGCGACAATGGTGCCCACACATGTCCAACACCAGCCGCTTGCGGACACATTGTGTACAGCCCACAACCCATTAAATGTCAAGGTCCTCTTTGAACGCAATGCACGAACATCAATCATATTCTAGTAGCTTTCCCCTGCTAGTGTCAGTGGGAGTGGTCTTGGAGGTTCTACTCCCCTGGTGCAGAGGTGGGTTTCAACAGGATCTGATCAGTTTGAGAACCAGAAGCAGAAATTTCAAGTAGGTTTAGGTTTAGGTTTAGGTTTATTGGATTTATATGCCGCCCCTCTCCGCAAACTCGGGGCGGCTCACAACAATAATAAAAAACAGTACAGTACACAATACCAAATCCAATGCCCACCCATCCAGATTCCAATTGAAATTAATAATCTCATAAAAAAACAGTATATATAAAAAACAGGCACACAGTCACTCAATCAACAAAACAACATGGGCAAGGGGGAGGTGTTTTAGTTCCCCCATGCCTGACGGCAAAGGTGGGTCTTAAGGAGTTTACGAAAGGCAGGGAGGGTGGGGGCAATCCTAATCTCAGGGGGGAGCTGGTTCCAGAGGGTCGGGGCCCCCACAGAGAAGGCTCTTCCCCTGGGTCCCGCCAGACGACATTGTTTAGTCGACGGGACCCGGAGAAGGCCAACTCTGTGGGACCTAACCGGTCGCTGGGATTCGTGCGGCAGGAGGCGGTCCCGAAGATATTCTGGTCCGGTGCCATGAAGGGCTTTATAGGTCATAACCAACACTTTGAATTGTGACCGGAAACTGATCGGCAGCCAATGCAGACTGCGGAGTGTTGGAGTGATATGGGCATACTTGGAGAAGCCCATAATTGCTCTCGCAGCTGCATTCTGCACGATCTGAAGTTTCCGAACACTTTTCAAAGGTAGCCCCATGTAGAGAGCGTTACAGTAGTCGAGCCTCGAGGTGATGAGGGCATGAGTGACTGTGAGCAATGACTCCCGGTCCAAATAGGGCCGCAACTGGCGCACCAGGCGAACCTGGGCAAACGCCCCCCTCGCCACAGCTGAAAGGTGTTTTTCTAATGTGAGCTGTGGATCGAGGAGGACGCCCAAGTTGCGGACCCTCTCTGAGGGGGTCAATAATTCCCCCCCCAGGGTAATGGACGGACAGATAGAATTGTCCTTGGGAGGCAAGACCCACAGCCACTCCGTCTTGTCTGGGTTGAGTTTGAGTTTGTTGACACCCATCCAGGCCCCAACAGCCTCCAGGCACCGGCACATCACTTCCACTGCTTCGTTGACTGGACATGGGGTGGAGATGTACAACTGGGTATCATCGGCATATTGATGATACCTCACCCCATGCCCTTGGATGATCTCACCCAGCGGTTTCATGTAGATATTAAATAGCAGGGGGGAGAGGACCGACCCCTGAGGCACCCCACAAGGGAGAAACCTCGGGGTCGACCGCTGACCCCCCACTAACACCGACTGCGACCGACCGGAGAGGTAGGAGGAGAACCACTGAAGAACAGTGCCTCCCACTCCCAACCCCTCCAGCCGGCGCAGAAGGATACCATGGTCGATGGTATCGAAAGCCGCTGAGAGGTCAAGGAGCACCAGGACAGAGGACAAGCCCCTGTCCCGGGCCCGCCAGAGATCATCCATCAACGCGACCAAAGCAGTTTCCGTGCTGTAGCCGGGCCTGAATCCAGACTGCTGAGGACCTAGATAATCGGCTTCATCCAAGGACCGCTGGAGTTGAAGTGCCACCACCTTCTCGACAACCTTCCCCATGAAGGGAAGGTTGGAGACTGGACGGTAGTTATTAAGCACGGCTGGGTCCAGGGAAGGCTTCTTGAGGAGGGGGCGCACAACCGCCTCCTTATAAAGTGGCGGAAAGGACCCCCTCCCCAAGGAGGCGTTGACAATCTCCTGGACCCAGCTCCGTGTCACCCCTCGACTGGCCGAAACCAGCCAAGAGGGACACGGATCCAGTAAACAGGTGGCGGAACTCACAGCTCCAATGGCCTTGTCCACTTCATCAGGTGTCACCAAGTCAAACTCCTCCCAGACAGATGGACAAAGACGTTTAGCCCCAGTCACCTCGACTGACTCATTGTCAGTCGACTCTGTTTCACAATTGGAGTCGAGGTCTGCTCGGATCCGGGCGATTTTATCAGCGAAAAACGTGTTAAAATCCTCGGCACTACTCTGCAAGGGCTCCCCAACTCCCCTCTGATTAAGAAGGGAGCGGGTTACCCTAAACAGAGCGGCCGGGCGGGATTCCGCTGATGCAATCAAGGCGGCATGATACGCGCATCTTGCCGCCTTGAGCGCCACTTTGTAAGTCTTAATATGAGCTCTTACAAGTGTTCGATCGGATTCGGACTTACTCTTCCTCCATCGCTTCTCCAGACGTCTCTTCTGGCGCTTCAACACCCGGAGCTCCTCGTTGAACCATGGAGCTCTACGGGGTCTAGTGCCGCGGAGAGGTCGCAACGGCGCAATCCGGTCAAGAGCCTCCCCTGCAGCCTTGTTCCAGGCCTCAGCAAGAGACTCTGCCGAACTGTGGACAAGTGTATCTGGAATAACCCCAAGCGCCATCTGGAAGCCTTCTGGATCCATCAGGCGTCTGGGGCGGAACCTCCTAATTGGTTCCGCCTCCCTGCGGGGAAGGATTGGAGCCAGGAAGTTAAGCCGCAGTAGGAAATGATCTGACCACGACAAAGGCAGCACTTCTAAGCCCCTTAATCTCAGATCATTACTCAGTTGCTCAGAGAGGAATATCATATCGGGTGCGTGCCCACCCTCGTGAGTCGGACCCTGAACTACTTGAGTCAGGTCCATGGCTGTCATGGTGGCCATGAACTCCTGTGCCAGTCCAGAGGAACCGCCGAGCGACGGCAGATTGAAGTCCCCCAGGACGATAAGTCCGGGGAACTCCACCGCCAGCCCGGCCACCTCCTCGAGCAGCACAGGCAGGGCTGTTGACACGCAGCTGGGAGGCAGGTACGTGAGTAACAAGCCCACCTGAACCCCTAAGTCCAACTTCACCAGGAGGGACTCGCAACCCGCAACCTCTGGAGCAATGAGCCTACGCAGGCCAAGACTCTCCCTGGCTATAATAGCCACTCCTCCCCCCCTTCCCTGGGGTCGAGGTTGGTGCCATACCCGAAACCCAGCTGGGCAAATTTCAGAGAGAGGAACTCCTCCCTCCGGGCCCAGCCAGGTTTCGGTCACACAAGCCAAGTAGTTCGGAGAACCAGTAAATACCACCTCTGACTGGTCCTGCCCCCATCCATTCTCAGTCTCCCAAGTTCAAGTTGATGGGAAATGAGGATTTTGCAGTATCCTTCCCCTGCCATGCCCACCAAACCATGCCACACCCACAGAATGGGTAGTAAAAAAAAATTGAATCCCACCACTGTCCCAACAGCAATTGGTTGGGCCGTTTAGGTTAGCTTGTTTGGCAGTTTCTTGGTTGGAGTATTATTTACTTCTGGATTGATGGTCTGATCTTAATCTTGGGGTTAATGTATGCCCATCTCGATGTCAATTGCATCAAGGACCCCTCATCTCAACCCCGAGCTATGAATATTCTTTTATGTTTTGTAGTATGTTAAAATAAATGCCATTTTATTATCAGAATGAAACATGTACGCGGGTTGAGGCTTACTTTTGATATCAAAATGAGCCTGCGAGTGGTGGGGGGAGGACAAGGCTGCATCCTCTGGTTAAATAACACACTTTCTGCAAGACAGTATTAGTGCCCAAGAGAAAGGATCATCTATTCGGTCTTTACCCTTGGTGGTGGTTGGTACTATTCAACTCTTGTCAGGAACAACGCTTTCCTGCTGGGGGGGACCGGGGGGAGGACTATGATCTAATAAGTTTTCCAGCTTGAGGTTCTATGATGCCTTTGTGCTGAAGGATGGTTCCCTTGGCTTCATTGATCGGTGAGATAATAATTTATTTACAATAAAGACAACACTGTTTTTCTTGCTTCGTTTTGCAATAATGTAACCTGAAATGCAGCCATCGTAAGAAAAAAACATTGGATTTTTCTACATTTCCAGATTCAGATTGTTTACATCATGTTGGGCAGCTTTAAAAAAAAACCAGGAAAAGAAGGGAGAAGGAAGGAAGGAAGGAAGGAAGGAAGGAAGGAAGGAAGGAAGGAAGGAAGGAAAAGGAAGGAGAAGGAAGGGAGGGTGAAGAGTCTTGAGGCAGCGAGTAACACAGACGGTTCCTTTATTTCAGCTCTTTTGAGAAAGTGACAATCAGCTGGAACGCTTCTAAAATTTTACAGGCAAAGGCGCTCCTTATATACTTTTTTGGCTCCCGCCAAAACCGAGCTGTCAGCGCCTCAGCCAATCAGGCGCAACCTCTATTTTTAATCATTTTCCCTTAGATACAGTCATTTACATAGGGATTCAACACCCCTCCCTCCTTAGTAAAAAAAAACCAGTTAGTCAGAAAGCCATGTGATGAAGTCCTCCAATCGGCTCGGTCTGCGGACAGTCCTTTCGGACCTGCGCAGCTCAGTTGAGTCTTCGCCGTCGGCAGAAGAGGAGGTCGGTTCGTCGGTACCTCCACTGGTAATCCAGGGCCGAGGGTGTGTCCCGGCCCCCAGTGTCGAGTCGGCTGGCACAACACCGACCTCTGCTCACGAAAATGGCCCGGCTTTGCTGGCTGACGATCTCCGTTGCGGTGAGTCCATTTTTAAATCCAATAAAGTTGGTTGTGCGTCGCCGGCTAGCGAGGGGGAAGAGTCCATATTAGAGGTTTGTCCAGAATTTGTTTCTGGGCGCCTCCGCAAATGGTCGATGTGCCTAGTCCATATTCGGCCATCGTTTAATTGTACAAGATAAGTTTTAGGCACTGTTTGTTTCACAACCATCCCTTTTAGCCAGTTCAGGCCCCCATCAAAGTTCTTAGCAAAAATACATTGCCCCAAATACAAGTGTCTTTCCGGATTTACAGACATGTCATTATTTGTACAATACATAGGGTGCAGTCTATCAAGTGGGGATCTAAGTTTCCTCCCCATCAGTATTTCAGCAGGACTTTTGTGGGTGGTTGCGTTAGGGGTGATATGCTGGGTCAAAAGGAATTTGTCTAGGTGCTCTTGCATCTCTCCTGGCCCAGACCTACGCAAAGCCTCTTTTGCCACACGAACATACCTCTCTGCCAATCCATTAGCCCATGGCGAGTAAGGCGAGATGAGGGCATGCCTGACCCCCAACTGGTCTAGGAATAGTTCAAATTGTCTGGCAGTTAACTGGGGCCCATTATCAGAAACTAAAATGTCAGGCCAACCATGGGTGGCAAAGAGATGGCGCAGGGCCTTAATAGTCGCACTCGTGGTAATATTATTCATAACAATTATTTCAACCCACTTGGAATAAGCGTCAACCACTATCAAGAAGTATTGTGACCCGATTGGGCCTGCAAAATCGATATGCACTCTGGACCATGGTCCCTTAGGTTGCTCCCAATCCATGGGTGTGGTTTTGGGGGGTTTTGGCCTAGACTCCTGGCATGGGTCACAATTGGCTACCCACTTTTCAATTTCTACATCTAGACCAGGCCACCAGAAGTGCCCCCTAGCTAACCCTTTCATCCTTACGATGCCTGGATGCCCCACATGTAACATAGTTAAGACTTTGGTTCTTAGACTTACAGGAATTACAACTCTGTCTCCCCACAATAGGCATCCTTTGACATAGGACAGTTCAAGTCTCTTACTCTTAAAATCAGACAGGTCTCCACCCAAAGATTCATTATGCCACCCCCTTAATACACAATTTATTACTTTAAGCAATACAGGGTCTTGCTGGGTATGCTCAGCTACCTCCTTGGCTGTGGTTAATGGGTTGTCTTCTAATTCTATAATCAATACATCAGCAGAAGGGGCTGGGTCCTCTACTGTTTTTGCCATTGGGCACCTGCTCAGGCCATCTGCATGGTTTATTGCTGATCCTTCCCTATGCTTCAGATCATAATTGTACGCTGCTAGGAATATAGCCCATCTAATTAACTGGGGTGACATAAAAGGAGGAGTGGGTTTGTTGGGGGCCAGAAGGCCAAGCAATGGCTTGTGGTCAGTTATCAGTTCAAACTTTCTTGAGAAAGTGACAATCAGCTGGAACGCGTCTAAAATTTTACAGGCAAAAGCGCTCCTTATATACTTTTTTGGCTCCCGCCAAAACCGAGCTGTCACGCCTCAGCCAATCAGGCGCGACCTCTATTTTTAACCATTTTCCCTTAGATACAGTTATTTACATAGGGATTCAACAGAGGGAATCATGACATCAAAATAACAAACAAAATGGTCCAAAAACACTTTTAAAAAACCCATACCTGGAGGCAAAGATATTAGTGATGGCTGGAACACCATCAAGGTGGGAGCATTACAGATTTCCAGGGAAATGCTATTCCAGAGAACAGGTATTGCCAAGACAAGGCTCACTTCCAAAGTCGCAATAGATAGCACTGCTTGAATTGAAGGGACCTGGGTTAATGCAATGGTTTGGTTTATGTCAGCCAACAAGCAATTCCAGGATGCAGTGGTTACCTGTTATTTTTTGTTTATTCTAGGACATATTCTCTAGAATTCTTTATATTCTGTGAAGAATCAATTTGAGCCAATGCATAGCTTCATCTTATCCCATGGACAGGATTCCTAGATCAGTCCTCTGCAGAAGTTGTTGGCTGGGGAATTCTGGGAGTTGAAGCCCACCCCTCTTCAAGTTTCTGGATTGAGAAATACCACCTTAGAAACTGTTACTGTATTTCAGCATCTTTAAGATAGTTGACCCTCAATTTCTGGAATTCCCTAGCCAGTAATTCAAACTTTCCATAAGACTCTCGAGCTACCACTTCATAGTGATGGTAACTTCCCTAACAAAGGAAATAGCTACGTTTTGTCTAATGGTTAAGGCACCAGGCTAGAAAGTGGGAGACAGTGAGTTCTAGTCTTAATTTAGGCATGAAAGATGACTGGATGACTTTGGGCCAATTTATGTATGTATGTATGTATGTATGTATGTATGTTATGTATGTATGTATGTATGTATGTATGTATGTATGTATGTACTGTATTTATTTAGATTTATAGACCGCCTTTATCGCAGACTCGGTGGCTCACAAGGGTAAAAAAACAGATACAATAAACAATAAATATAATTAAAACATTAAAAAATGCATAAAACCCACAATAAAAACAAACAATCATTCCTTTTTCATACTAATGGCTGGAGAGAAGCTGTCGCTCACGGTCCCCAGACCTGCCGGCATAGATGTGTTTTTGACGCCTTTCGAAAGGCAAGGAAAGTGGGGTCGGGGCAGATGTCTAGGGGGAGAGTTGGTTTCAGAGGGCTGGGGCCACAACAGAGAAGACTCTCCCCCATGAACCCGCCAGTCAGCATTGTTTGGCCAATGGGGCCCGGGGCCCGCCCTAACCAGTCGCTGGGATATGTGAGGCAAAAGACGGTCCTGTAAATAAACATCAAGTGACGGGGAGTTCTATTCCCACTTTATGCATAAAAGGCAGCTGGGTGACTTTATGTCAATCAGCAGGAGACGGTGAGTTCTAGCTCCATCTTAGCCAGTGGTGGGATTCAAATTTTTTTACTAATGGTTCTACGGGCGTGGTTTGGTGGGCGTGGCAGGGAAAGGATACAGTAAAATCCCCATTTCCTCCCAATCAGCCGGGACTCGGGAGGCAGAGAATAGATGGGGGCGGGGCCAGTCAGAGGTGGCATTTACCCATTCTCCAAACTACTCAAAATGTCCGCTACCAGTTCTCCAGAATTGGTCAGAACCTGCTGAAACCCACCTTTGATCTTAGCCATGAGAACTAACTGGAAGACCTTGGGCCAGTCCATTTATCTCATGTCTTCTCACCCCACTGGGTTGTTGTCGCAGGGAAATAGGAGGAGGAGGGAGGTGTGCTAGTTATATTTGCCACCTTGAGTTATTTGTAAAAATAATAAAGGCAGGATACAAATAAATAATCTATTGGCTCAGTCTATTAATTTACAAGAGATAATAATAATAATAATAATAATAATAATAATAATAATAATAATTTATTAGATTTGTATGCTGCCCCTCTCCAAAGACTCGGGGCGGCTCACAACAATATACAATGCAGTACAAATCCAATAATTAAAACTAAAGCTAAAAACCCACTATCATTTAAAACCAGTCAATACTCCCCAATCATAACCACACATAAATCTACTACCCAAAAAGGGGATATATCAATTACCCCATGCCTGGCAACATAGTTAGGTCTTCAGAGTCTTGCAAAAGGTGAGGAGGGTGGGGGCAGTTTGAATCTCCGGAGGGAGTTGATTCCAGAGGGCCCGGGCCACCACAGAGAAGGCTCTTCCCCTGGGTTCCGCCAGATAGCATTGTTTAGTCGACGGGACCCGGAGAAGGCCAACTCTGTGGAACCTAATCGGCTGCTGGGATTCATGCGGCAGAAGGCGGTCCTGTAGGTATTCTGGTCCAATCTCATCTGCTGGGTGAGATCATCCAGAGGCATGGGGTGAGGTATCATCAGTATGCAAATGATACCCAGTTGTACATCTCCACCCCATGTCCACTCAACGAAGCAGTGGAAGTGATGTGCCGGTGCCTGGAGGCTGTTGGGGTCTGGATGGGTGTCAACAGACTCAAACTCAACCCAGATAAGACAGAGTGGCTGTGGGTTCTGACTCCCAAGGACAATTCCATCTGTCCGCCAATAACCCTGGGGGGGGATTATTGACCCCCTCAGAGAGGGTCCGCAACTTGGGCGTCCTCCTCGATCCACAGCTCACATTAGAGAACCATCTTTCAGCTGTGGCGAGGGGGACGTTTGCCCAGATTCGCCTGGTGCACCAGTTGCGGCCCTATCTGGACCGGGACTCACTGCTCACAGTCACTCATGCCCTCATCACCTCAAGATTCGACTACTATAATTCTCTCTACATGGGGCTACCTTTGAAAACTGTTCGGAAACTTCAGATCGTGTAGAATGCAGCTGCGAAAGCAATCATGGGCTTCCCTAAATATGCCCATGTCACACCAACACTCCGCAGTCTGCATTGATTGCCAATCAATTTCCGGTCACAATTCAAAGTGTTGGTTATGACCTATAAAGCCCTTCATGGCATCGGACCAGAATATCTCCGGGACCACCTTCTGCCGCACGAATGCTAGCAACTGATTAGGTCCCACAGAGTTGGCCTTCTCCGGGTCCCATCTACTAAACAATGTCGTTTGGCGGGTCCCAGGGGAAGAGCCTTTTCTGTGGCGGCCCCGACTCTCTCAAACCAGCTCCCCCCGGAGATTAGAACTGCCCCCACCTTCCTTGCCTTTCGTAAACTCCTTAAAACCCACTTCTGCTGTCAGACATGGGGGAATTGAGACATCTCCCCCGGGCCTATACAATTTATGTATGGTGTGTTTGTGTGTATGTCTGTTTTAATAACGGTTTTTTTTAATGTTTTAAAATTATTAGATTTTCCATGAATTGTTTTATTATTGTTGTGAGCCGCCCCGAGTCTACGGAGAGGGGCAGCATACAAATCTAATACATAAATAAATAAATAAATAATAAATATCATGTAGGGCTTTATAGGTCATTACCAACACTTTGAATTGTGTCCGGAAACTAATTGGTAACCAGTGCAGGCTGTGCAGGTAAGCTTTCTCATAATATACTTCATTTTCACCAATGGACTTGCAACTTTTTAAGCAGCACTGATCCTCTCATATTGGTTTTTTCAGCATTTAGTGCAGTTATTTTATTTATATTTATATATTTTATATAAATATATATAATATTTATATATTTTAGTTATTTTTCATCTTTTAGGGCAGTTATTTTATTATAACAGCCTAAAATGTTGGCTGCCTTCTTGTTTAAGGCAGATGGACTCAGTTTATTTGTTTGTTTGTTTGTTTGTTTGATTGATTGATTGATTTTTATGCCACCCTTCTCCTTAGACTCAGGACGGCTTACAACATGTTAGCAATAGCACTTTTTAATAGAGCCAGCATATTGCCCCCACAATACAGGTCCTCAGTTGAGCTTAGAATGAAGCTTAGCTATTCTGCTCAAGGACTGATGTTTTGCACTTTAACACATCTGCTGGCTCTGGACTAAGTAAAGATAAGGAATCCATGGTCATCTTCCTATTACACATTTCAGAGTTCTTAGATAATCTGACTAATAGCAAAGCATGCTGGAAATTATATCTGAACTGTACCTGGAGGACCAGAGGTCTGTGGGTGTTGTAATATTAGTAACCGTGACCATTACAAGCCAATGATACCAAATAGATTCATAGATATTTTTCCTGCAAATCAAATCACAATTAAAGGATAAAGAATAAGAGGTAGGCAACTCCAGCAACCAAGGACTAAAACAGCACTTTACAGCTCTGTGAATCAGGGGCCTCCAACCTTGGCAACTTTAAGACATGTGGACTTCAACTCCCAGAATTCCTCAGTCTTAAAGTTGCCATGGATGGAGACCCCTGCAGTGAATGATCTCCCTGGATCTCCTGATCAAGTAACCTCAAGTTTAATCAGTAGCGAGTTACACCCAGTACGGGTGGGATCGGTGATCCGTTAGCAGAAATGGAGATGTGCATGCATCTCTGTGCCCCCGATTTGTCTTCTGCACATGCACCGGAAGTGAAATCTCATGCAAGGACACTTTCACTTTCCGTAAGAGGAGAGCTGGCAGGGAAGATGGGTGGGGGGCACCCGCATCTTCTCTTTTGAGGCCCCCGGTTTTCCTCGTTTTGAGCAACCCAGAATCGAACCCTTGTTATGCGTTCAAAAGGGGAAAACTAACATTGTGGCTTTTATACACTGCTCAAAAAAATAAAGGGAACACTCAAATGACCCATCCAGGATCGGAATGAATGAAATATTCTCATTGAATTCTTTGTTCTGTACAAAGTTGAATGTGCTGACAACAAAATGAAATTGATTGTCAATCAGTGTTGCTTCCTAAGTGAACAGTTTGTGAAATGAATCAGACCAGACAGATATAGTGAAGACGGTTCCGTTTATTCAGCTCTTTTGCAAGTGACTCCAGCAAGGAACGCGTCTGAGCTGTCAGTGTCAAAAACAGCTCTATTTATACTTTAAAGGCTCGCGCCTAAAAGAAACGGCCGCGCGTCTTAACCAATCAGACGCGACCTTGATTTATTCACATTTAAATTGTCAAGACAGTATTTTTTTTACAGAATTTCTTTTTACAGACTTAACAGTTTGATTTCACCAAAGTTTGATTTAGTTGGAGTTATATTTTGCTATTTAAATGTTCCCTTTATTTTTTTGAGCAGTATATTTACCAGTAATCAGCCAAGGGGTTAATATGTGTGTATGTGTTTGTTTGTCTTTTTGTTCTTTTTAACGCATGTTTTTCTTAATGGTTTGTCCTTTTTTTTATCCCCACCTGTAATTATTTTCTTTGGAATTTGTATTTTAACTTTCTTTTTTTTTTAAATGATCTATTTGACTGAAAGAGTAGTAGATGCTTGGAACAAAGTTCCAGCAGACGTGGTTGGTAAATCCACAGGAACTGAATGTAAACATGCCTGGGATAAACATAGATCCATCCTAAGAATGCATCCCCATCCAAGATTTGGCTTCCGGCACAAGCGAAGAAGCCAAATCTCACACCAATGTGTGCGCAACTACCAGGCGCCTGCGTGCTCGCGCCGGTTACCAGGAGCGTTCCGGTAGTATCGGCAAAGAGGAACTCTTGCCTAAGCTTAATCACTTCTGCTCCTGTTCCTTTTAATTAGGTAGTTTTTAATTTCAACAGAATCACCTTCAACTACCTTCACTTTGAGCAAATCTGTTATTCTCCATACTAAATACAGTACTGGGGTTTTAAGCTAAAATGGATCACCGAGCTATTTATTGTTCAGTAAGAGAAAGACTGCTCCCCCTGCAGGCTTTTGTAAAACAAAAAAAAGAAATAAGGAAAGAGTGAAAATATTTTTTAAGTTTTGGGGGGAAAAGAAAATATTCAAGCATATTTTTATTTCTACAGGTAAATGGTAGATTGGTAAATCCACAGGAACTGAATTTAAATATGCCTGGGATAAACCATATCCATCCTAAGATACAATACAGGAAATAGTATAAGGGCAGACTAGATCGACCATGAGGTCCTTTTTCTGTTGTCAATTTTCTATGTTTCTATTTAGGGAGAGACAGAAAGAGAGACTCAGAGGAAGTCAGGGAAGAAGGAAGGAAGGAAGGAAGGAAGGAAGGAAGGAAGGAAGGAAGGAAGGAGAAAGAAAGGAGAGAGGGAGGAAAGAGAAACAAGGAAGGAAATAGTATAAGGGCAGACTAAATCGACCATGAGGTCCTTTTTCTGCTGTCAATTTTCTATGTTTCTATTTAGGGAGAGACAGAAAGAGAGACTCAGAGGAAGGCAGGGAAGAAGGAAGGAAGGAGAAAGAAAGGAGAGAGGGAGGAAAGAGAAACAAGGAAGGAAATAGTATAAGGGCAGACTAGATCGACCATGAGGTCCTTTTTCTGCTGTCAATTTTCTATGTTTCTATTTAGGGAGAGACAGAAAGAGAGACTCAGGGGAAGGCAGGGAAGAAGGAAGGAAGGAAGGAGAAAGAAAGGAGAGAGGGAGGAAAGAGAAACAAGGAAGGAAATAGTAGAAGGGCAGACTAGATGGACCAGGAGGTCTTTTTCTGCCATCAGTCTTCTATGTTTCTATGTCTATGTTTATATTTGCTGTTATAGCAATTGTACATAACACTACATTTTTATTTTAAATTTTAGTGGAAGGATAAATGGAAATTTCCATGTCTATGGCAGAATTTAGGTCTCTCGGTGTGGAAATTTTTTAAAGAATAAACAGGAACTTTCAGGTAGAAGGTATTGCTTCAATTACTCAGAGCACTGAGTGCTAAAAAAACAAGTTACTTGAGGTGGAATGTAAATATCTACAACCTAGTATCTGTACATCTGGATTTCAGTTTCATGTAAAGCAAAATGCAGGTGATCGGTTTTTTAGCCTTATACCTCGAAGCACTGGAAGAATGAAACCATCCTGCAGAATTGCAAGTTTGTAATTGAAGTCAGGGCTAGATACACATGAACTTATAAATGTGAGTTTCAGGTCTCACTAAAAGGAAGGGGAAAAAAACAAGCAGGAAATCTTGCATTTATGCTGTTTTGTAAAGACCTATTGACTCTTTACTGTCTACAAGCAGGTAGAGTGCTGTACTGCAGGCCACTGAAGCTGACTTGTAGATCTGAAAGTCAGCGGTTCAGATCTCATCACCGGCTCAAGGTTGACTCAGCCTTCCATCCTTCCGAGGTGGGTAAAATGAGGACCTGGATTGTGGGGGCAATAGACTAGCTCTGTTAAAAAAGTGCTATTGCTAACATGTTGTAAGCCGCCCTGAGTCTAAGGAGAAGGGCGGCATAAAAATTGAATAAATAAATAATAAATAAATAAATAGAACAATCCCAATATGTCCATTTTGTTACCATGCAAAAAATTTAACACTGTCAATCCTTCTATCTCACATCAAGTCCTTCCTCCTTTAGCAACCATTTGAAGTTACAACATCACAGAAAAGAAGTCAACAGTCCTCACACTTACAACCATTACAGCATTACCTGGTCACCTGTTCAAAATTTGGCTGCTTGAAAACCAGCTTATATTTATGATAACTGCGGCTTCCCGGAGTCACGTGATCACCATCTGCACAAGCAAAGTAAATGGGGGAAGGTGGATTCACTTAATGACCAACTTGATTCACTTAACACATGCAGTGACTCACTTAACAACTGTGGCAAAAATGGGTAATAAAACTGCGTGATTCACTTAACTGCCATTTACAAACTGAAATTCTTGTCTAGTTGTGATTACAAGGCAATATACATTACTCCGGTTTGTCCCGAAAGAAACATATAGGTTTTTTGAAGCAAAACAATACAAGGCAAGGGTAAAAATCTGTAGTCTTGCAAACATCAAACTAAAACTGCCAGCAATTCCAACATACAGTATTAGTTACAAAGGTTTGTTGTGAATGGAATTATGGTACTAGTCGTTGGAACTTACATATTCTCAATATCTTCTTACACAAACTTTCTTAAAACAGTTTCTGCACAGTACAAATATATATGGCCTGGTCATGTACAACTCACTTAAATCTCCACTTCCTTACTGTTGTGTATACTCCTGTTCAGTTTGGGGATTTTTCAGATTCTGATTCAGAAAGTGGTTATGAAATACAGTGATACCTCGTCTTACAAACTTAATTGGTTCTGGGACGAGGTTCGTAAGGTGAAAAGTTCATAAAATGAAACAATGTTTCCTATAGGAATCAATGGAAAAGTGAATAATGCGTGCAAGCCCATTAGGAAAATCCAAAACTTTTATGTTTTTAAAAAAAGTGGTGGGCGGACGAAGTGGAGGAGAACGGAGTGGGGACAGGCGAGCCGAGGAAGCGTCGAGCGAGGGGATTTCTCCCATCTCACTGTCAAAATGTGTCCGTGGGAGACCCACCCATCCATCGCCCACTGCCCCCTCCTGCCAGAAGCCCGCAAAGAGCCAAAGCTGGGTGTGGAGAAAGGCAAAACTTTCAGCTCCTGGATGGACCGGAGAGCCTGGAGACGCCACCTTCCCGCCCGCCCTGCCAATCGCCCTCCCACCCTCCGCCAACAGCGCCTGTCCCACCCTCTCCAAGAGCTGCACCGAGGCCACCCGGGAGCCACTGCTTCCAGGAGGGTTCCCCTCGCTAGCCTGCTCTAGATCTGCCGTTCAAGGCTTTGGTAACTTTGGAGGATCCCTGCCCAGCACACGTGCGCTCCCCCGGCACAATTTGCCCAGAGGATTTTTTTACACCTCTCACGATCCCTCCAATGCCCCAACCTGAACTTTAGCTTGCGGGAGGAGGGGGGATTGGCTCCCCACACGGGAGCCACCCAACGCCGAAATATGATTTGAAAAGCTCTGGTGCGCAAAACGCTTGGGGAGAGCGTGACTTGGTAACGTGGGGAGAAGGAGGAAGAGCCGGGCCGGGAGGAGGAGGAGTGGGAGGAAGGCAAGATCTGCGCCCAACACACGTTGGGAACGCGCAAACCGAGGGTTCTCAGCCAAGACTTCTGAAAGAGACCGAGCTTTATGCAATCTCTCTTGGGATTAAAGGAGCAGGCGCCCGTACACAAAAAGAGGTGCTAGAAACACACTCTCAGTATCGGAGCTTCTTTCCTGAGCCCGAGATATCAAGGAAGAGATTTGGAGGTGGGGGGAGGAGGTGTGTATGTGTGAGAGAGAGAGAGAGAAAGAAAGGAGAAGGGTCCTTTCTCAGGAGTCCACAGAGATCTATAGGCTGATGCTGCTTTTATAAAAGAATCTCAAGGGGGGGGGGGGGGCGCTGGCAATGAAAAAAATCCAGAGCCCTGGAATAAAAGTCAAGCCGGGCTGTTCAGAGGCACAAAAGCCCAATCCCTTCGCTAGAAACATATGCTCAGTATCGGAGCTTCTTTCCTGAGCCCGAGATATCAAGGAAGAGATTTGGAGGTGGGGGGTGGAGGTGCGTGTGTGAGAGAGAGAGAAAGAAAGAAAGGAGAAGGGTCCTTTCTCAGAGTCCACAGAGATCTATAGGCTGATGCTTCTTTTATAAAAGAATTTCAAGGGGGGGGGGGCGCTGGCAATGAAAAAAATCCAGAGCCCTGGAATAAAAGTCAAGCCGGGCTGTTCAGAGGCACAAAAGCCCAATCCCTTCGCTAGAAACATATGCTCAGTATCGGAGCTTCTTTCCTGAGCCCGAGATATCAAGGAAGAGATTTGGAGGTGGGGGGGAGGAGTTGCATGAGAGAGAGAGAAAGAAAGGAGAAGGGTCCTTTCTCAGAGTCCACAGAGATCTATAGGCTGATGCTTCTTTTATAAAAGAATCGGGGGGGGGGGGGTGAAGTAGACCCAGAGACAGGGTTTTGAGCAATCGGTACTTTTATTCAGCTCAGAGAATAAGTGACAGCTCAGCAAGGTAAAGTGACAATTCAGCGAGTACCGACTGACTCTGCCTGGAGAAACCGCTCCTTTTATATATTTGCGGTTCCCGCCAAAGCTAGAGCCGGCCGCGTCTGAGCCAATCAGGAGCGACTTCCTGCTTGGGCTCAGACAGCGCCGAAAGAGGAACAAACTATTTACAGAGTTACAAGGTAGCCATTACAGGATACAACACCCCTCCCCTCATAGTTGGACACATCCATCAAGAAAGCCATGTGACAAAGTCGTCCAATCGGTGGGGCCTCTGAGGAGCTCGCGCTGACCTGCGCAGTTCAATTTCTCCTTCGCCACCGACTGTGGAGGATGGCTCGCCGCTGTTCTCCCGGTGTGGCGGACTTGGCCTGGCGGGCCCAACGAAGGCTTCGGAGGACGAGGATGGTTCGGCGTCGCTGGATGGTTCCCCCTGGCCCGATAAGTCTCTTTGCGTGTCTCTTATTTCGGGCAATGTACTAAAGTCTGTTGAAGGGGGAGAGTCCATGTCAGCGGTTTGTGGCAATTGATTTTCTGTTCGCTTTCGAATGTGGTCTATGTGTCGTTTCCACAAACGACCATCCTCTAGTTTAACAACATAGGTCTTAGGTGCATTTTGCTTAACAATAATTCCCTTCATCCAGTTTACATTTCCATCAAAACTTTTTACATATACATTTTGTCCCAAATACATTTCTCTTTCAGGTTTTGTACACATTTGGTTATTATTAACACAGAACCTTGGGTTTAACCTGTCTAGTGGTGACCTCAACTTCCTTCCCATCAATAACTCTGCAGGGCTTACATGTGTGTGCGAGTTAGGGGTAATGTGTTGGGTGAGTAAGAATTGGTCCAAGTTCTGTTGCACATCCCCAGGGCCTGACCTGCGCAATGCCTCCTTTGCCACCCGTACGTAACGTTCTGCCAATCCGTTAGCCCAGGGCGAATAAGGCGAGATGAGGGCATGCCTGACCCCTAGGCCATCTAGGAACAATTCGAATTGCCTGGCTGTTAGCTGTGGCCCATTGTCAGACACTAAGAGATCTGGGCACCCATGGGATGCAAACAGTCTGCTCAATACCTTGATAGTGGCACTTGTGGTTATGTTGTTCATTGCTATTATTTCCAACCATTTGGAGAAGGCATCAACCACTATTAAAAAATACTGAGACCCCACTGGGCCAGCAAAATCAATGTGGATTCTAGACCAAGGACCAGCAGGCTGTTCCCACTCAGCCGGAGTTGTTTTGGGGGGACTGGGCCGTGACTCTTGGCACGGATCACACTTTGAAACCCAACTTTCAATATCAGCATCCAGCCCTGGCCACCATAAATGCCCCCTTGCCAGGCTCTTCATCCTGACAATCCCAGGATGACCCACATGTAACATTTTGAGTACCTTTCCCCTTAGGCTTTTGGGGATGATCACTCTATCCCCCCACAGCAAACAACCTTTTACATACGATAACTCAAGTCTCTTGTTTTTAAAATCACACAATTCAGGTTTCACAACATCATTTTGCCATCCCTTTAGAACACAGTTCACCACTTGTTTAAGGATTTGATCTTGCTGCGTGTGTGCAGCTACCTCTTTTGCTGTGGTTAGTGGGTTTTCCTCGAGTTCTATCATTAACACATCTGTGGAAGGAACAGGGTCTTCCACTAAGTCTGTTATGGGGCATCTGCTGAGACCGTCTGCATGATTGATTTCCTTCCCCCCCTTGTGGGTGAGCTCATACTGATACCCTGAGAGGAAAAGAGCCCATCTGATTAGTCTTGGAGACATAAAAGGTGGAGTGGGCTTGTTGGGGGCTAGCAGGCCTAGTAGGGGTTTGTGGTCAGTGACTAGCTCAAAGCTTCTTCCAAATATGTAATTGTGAAACTTCTTTACCCCTGCCACTAATGCTAGAGCCTCCTTGTCTAACTGGCTATAATTCCTTTCTGTGCTGGTCATGGTTCTTGAAAAAAATGCTATTGGGGCCTCTGTCTTATTAGGTAGAACGTGAGCTAGGACTCCTCCTATGCCGTACGGCGAAGCGTCGCACGTGAGCCTAATGGGTAGTGAAGCACTATATTGGACTACTACACTTTTAGAAGTTAATAAATTTTTTATTTGAGAAAAAGCTTCACGTTCAGTTTTCCCCCATGTCCAGCGGGCTTCCTTCTGGAGTAAACGATGGAGAGGCTCTGCTACTGTTGCCTTCTGCTTTAAAAAAACGGAATAAAAATTAAGGAGGCCCAAAAATGCCTGCAACTCATTCTTATCTCGTGGCTCTGGGGCTTCTCTAATTGCTCTCAGCTTCTCTGTTGTGGGGTGGATACCTTCCTTATCTATTTTATATCCTAGGAATTCTATACTGTTGGTTCCCCAGACACATTTATCAGGCTTGATTCTTAAACCTTTGTCCTGTAACCTCTTAAGTACTTCCCTTATTCTTTTGTTTACTTGTTCCTGGTTTTCCCCTGCAATTAAGATGTCATCAAAGTATGGAATGGCCCCATTTACCCCTGACAATAGGCGTTCCATAATGCTCTGGAATATTCCTGGGGCTATGCTTACCCCAAACTGTAACCTCGTGCATTTGAAAGCCCCCCTGTGCGTTACAATTGTTTGAGCGTTTGCTGTTTGTTCATCGACCGGAAGTTGCTGGTAAGCTTGCGCCAGGTCGATCTTTGCGAACCTTTTCCCCTCCCCCAGGGAGTGTAGCAGTTGTTGCACAACCGGGATGGGGTAGGGGTGGTGTTGGAGTGCCTTGTTTAGGGTCGATTTGTAATCAGCGCAAACTCTTAAAGAGCCATCTGGCTTCAGAGGGGTAACTATGGGAGTTTCCCATGGCCCCTGCTCCACAGGGACCAAAATACCTTGACTAATGAGTTTGTCCAGCTGTATGTCTAGTTTGGGGAGGAGCGGCAGGGGGACCCTGCGAGGTTTTAGTCTGATCGGTGGGACCTTGGGGTCAATAGAGAAAGATATAGGGGGCCCCTTATACAATCCCAGTGTGGGGCTGAACACTTCAGGGAACTCTTTCACAAAGTTAGGCATATCATAACAGTTTACATTACACACACCCGAAATCTCGATCCCCAGTGGTTCCATCCATGCTAAACCCAGAAGAGAGTGCTTGGCCCCTGTTACAATAAGCATGGGAAGGGTACATTTAACATTCTTGAATGCGATAGGTACATTTGCTGTTCCCAAGACCGAGATTACTCCCCCCTGAAAGTCTCTAATCACCAAAGAGGTTTGATTTAGGTCAGCCTTAGATACATTAGGCATATATAGTTTAAATTTTTCCCAGGGCATGATGGTATATCTAGAGCCCGTATCCAGCTCCATTGAGCAAGGTTGGTTATTGAGTAACAGTGATATAACAATTTTAGCCCCTTTTTTGGTTGCCGTGTTATTCACGGAAAATTGAGAGTTACCTCTATAGTAGTCGCGGTTAGCGGTTGAGTAGTTCCTTTGACCCGCGTTGCGGAATGGTCTCCTTTCTCGCGCTTGGGGGGTCTGGTTTTGAGGTCGCTGGTATTGCGGTGTGGCAAATGTTTCCTCTGGCGCTGTTGCTCTGCATGCGATGGCGATGTGGCCTCTCCGGTTGCAACGGCGGCATGTAGCGTCTCGGAAGGGGCATCGATGGCGCTGGTGATTTCCCCGGCAGCCCGCGCAGGGGGCTGGGTGAGTAGCTCTCAGGTGTCTCGGCTGGTCTTGCACCAGGAGGCAGTTGTCTCCGCTGGGAATTTGTTGGCTGTTGTCTGTTTCCACGGCGCTGGGAGACGCGGAGTCGATTTTTGCAATGAGTTCTCGCCTTCCGTGCTCTTTCAATTCTCTCGCCGCTGCGTCGGCTGCTTCTGCGGTTTGCGCCAGTTTAATCACGGTTTGTAGGCTCGGCTCTTCTTCGATGAGGAGTTTATTTCTCACCGTGCTGCTTTTCATGCCGAAAACCAAGGCGTCGGTGAGGCGAGCTTCCGGGTCTTTAAACTTGCATTGAGCAAGTACCGTTCGAAGCCGCGTTGTAAACTAGCTGATCGACTCGGTTTCCCTCTGAGCCATCATGTGGAATTGATGCCGAAAAACCATGGCTGGTTTGGTCGGCTTGAAATGGCTCGCCAGTTTTTGTTGTAGGACGTCCCACGCTGTGGCTCTTGCTTGTTCCGGTTCGGTGAGAGTTTGGGCAAGTCTACGGATTTCTGCGCCGCAGTAGTTAAGGAAAATAGCCCGTCTGCGATCGGCTTCGGCGTCCTGCATTCCCGCCGCCTCGAGGAAGATCTCGAAGGTGGCCATGTACTCGTCCCATGTCGATTTCTCGGGATCGAAGAGTTCCGGAGCCTGGCCGATCTGGATTTTGTCCATGTTGCACGCGAAGTTTTCTTCCGTCCGTTCGTCGCCAGTGAAGTAGACCCAGAGACAGGGTTTTGAGCAATCGGTACTTTTATTCAGCTCAGAGAATAAGTGACAGCTCAGCAAGGTAAAGTGACAATTCAGCGAGTACCGACTGACTCTGCCTGGAGAAACCGCTCCTTTTATATATTTGCGGTTCCCGCCAAAGCTAGAGCCGGCCGCGTCTGAGCCAATCAGGAGCGACTTCCTGCTTGGGCTCAGACAGCGCCGAAAGAGGAACAAACTATTTACAGAGTTACAAGGTAGCCATTACAGGATACAACAGGGGGGCTGGCAATGAAAATAATCCAGAACCCTGGAATAAAAGTCAAACCGGGCTGTTCAGAGGCACAAAAGCCCAATCCCTTCGCTAGAAGCAGGATTGGGGAAACCCGATGAGGAAATTGGGCGGGCTTTTACAGCATTTAAAGAAGCTTTGCAGAGCCCAATGTGCGGGGGGGAGGACACTTCAGCTGGGAAGTCACCTCCACCACCCTCTGTTGTCTTTTTAAACCTGATTGGGGGGGGAAACTCAACAGCACAGCCACATTGTTACTGTACGACTGGTTTCATGGGCAATGTAGTTCCCACCGAAGGGATCACGCCGCCCTCTGCCAGGTGATGGAGTCTGAGGACTACTGTTCCCAGCATGCTCCCGGCTGGAAGGATGAGGCAACTCAAGAAGGCGTGCCAAAACACAGCAATGTTTCTCTGTTACATCAAAAGGGGAATGTTCGGCAAGCGGACGGTGGAAGAAGCGAAAGTTCTCCCTTCATGACCCTCTTTTCCCCGCTTTTCTGTTCGGTCCAATAATATTCCCCCACCCCGGTTCCACTATAAAAAAGAAGGAGGGGAGGAAGTTTTGTGTGGAGTATTTCTCTCCAGCCCCCTCCCCAGAGTTTTCGTAACTTCCTTCCTTCCCTTTCCTTCCCTTTCCTTCCCTTTCCTTTCTTTCCCTACTTTTGGACCTGATCAACTTGCCATCTGGCCTGAGAGGAAATCTTGCAACCATAAGTCCATACCTGACATCTTCTGCTATTCTTAGGTCTACAATTTCTGCCCAAGCAACAAAGGACTTAAAAGGAACCAGCGAAAGTGATTTACCAATCCAAGCATTTCGGAACAATCAACTTCAGATCGTAACTTTTTCAAAGCCCTGAGGAAACCAGTCCCTTTCCAAATAAACAATTTGCCCCTACCAAAACTAACGTCTGAGGGTGTGTTTCTAGTGAAGGGATTGGGCTTTTGTGCCTCTGAACAGCCCGGCTTGACTTTTATTCCAGGGCTCTGGATTCTTTTCATTGCCAGCCCCCCCCCCTTAGGTTCTTTTATAAAAGAAGCATCAGCCTATAGATCTCTGTGGACTCTGAGAAAGGACCCTTCTCCTTTCTCTCTCTCTCTCACACACACACCTCCTCCCCCCACCTCCAAATCTCTTCCTTGATATCTCAGGCTCAGGAAAGAAGCTCCGATACTGAGAGTGTGTTTCTAGCGCCTCTTTTTGTGTACGGGCGCCCGCTCCTTTAATCCCAAGAGAGATTGCATAAAGCTCGGTCTCTTTCAGAAGTCTTGGCTGAGAACCTTTGGTTTGCGTGTTCCCAACGGGTGTTGGGCGCAGATCTTGCCTTCCTCCCACTCCTCCTCCTCCCGGCCTGGCTCTTCCTCCTCCTACCCATGTTACCAAGTCACGCTCGCCCCAAGCTTTTTGCGCACCAGAGCTTTTCAAATCATATTTCAGCTTTGGGTGGCTCCCATGTGGGGAGCCAACCCCCCCTCCTCCCGCAAGCTAAAGTTCAGGTTGGGGCATTGGAGGGATCATGAGAGGTGGAAAAAAATCCTCTGGGTAAGTTGTGCCAGGAGAGATCCTCCAAAGTTACCAAAGCCTTGAACGGCAGATCTAGAGGAGGCTAGCGAGGGGAACCCTCCTGGAAGCAGTGGCTCCCAGGCGGCCTCGGTGCAGCCCTTGGAGAGGGTGGGACAGGCGTTGTTGGCGGAGGGTGGGAGGGCGATCGGCAGGGCGGGCGGGCGGGAAGGTGGCGTCTCCAGGCTCTCCAGTCCATCCAGGAGCTGAAAGTTTTGCCTTTCTCCACACCCAGCTTTGGCTCTTTGCGGGCTTTTGGCAGGCGATGGATGGATGGGTCTCCCACGGACACATTTTGACAGTGAGATGGGGGAAATCCCCTCTCCCGATGCTTCCTCGTCTCACTTCCAAGCGAAGGAAGCGACGTGCAAGAGGGGAAAGTGGCAGCAAGATGGGGTGGCTGCAGAGAGCTACTCTGACGCACCGTTCTCTCTCCCCTTTGACATCACGGAGACCTCCTTCCTGGAGTCCACGTTTTGGCTGGCCAGGAAGGATGTCTCCGTGACATCAAAGCTCCGCCCCTGGAATTCCCTATTGGGAATCCCCACCTCAGTTGGAGCCTCCCAACCTACCTACAGAGCCGCCGATCACAAAAACCGATCGGCGGCGGCAGGTTCGTAAGGCGAAAAAAGTTTGTAAGAAGAGGCATAAATTTTCTGAACCCCGGGTTCGTATCTCAAAAAGTTCGTATGATGAGGGGTTCGTATCACGAGGTACTACTGTAGTGGTAGGGCCTGATTTAGAGGCAGAAGAAGTAGGAGACCAACCACAGGACGTTTTTATAGGTTCAGATTCAAGTGAAGGAGACGTAGATGCTAGATGGGTAAATGGTTATTTCAGATGCTTGCAGAGGCGAAGAGAGCAAGTGTCAGGGAAGAAATATTAAGGAGAGGAACGGGTTAATTAATTAAGTAATTAATTCATTACGTCTGGGTGTCAGCGGAAGAGAAGAGTTGAGTCATCAATCTGCCGCTTAGAAATATGGAATTTTTTTCAAGCAGCTCTAAATGTAAGCTATGCCTTGTGTTTTAATTGCAGTTTTTATAACTCTGGGCTAACTCTGACTTATCTTAGAATCTTAGAATGACTTGTGGTATATTTTAATGATTTTTGATGTTGCCTTGCATACTGAAGTTTAGGATAAGAGATTAGTGCTGCGTGCCAAGATGATTCAGTGTAGAACAAAAGAAATAAAAATAAAGATGATGTGGTGTTTTACAAATATATGCATTTAGCAAACCTTTATTCCAATTATCAGTGGCCTTAGCTGGAGATCAGAACACCTAATGTACTAGAAATATTTTGTCATCATATTGTTACTTTTAACTTCCAATATTATACAATGACTCTTAAAATTATTACAGACGTTCTTTTTAAATTTATACCGTATGTTACAGAAATAAATACACCCCCCACACACACATTTTGTAAACATTTAAGTATATCTTTTCATGTGACAACACTGAGGAAATGGCACTTGGCTACACTTGGATACAATGTAAAGTAGTGAATATACAACTTGCATAACAGTGTAAACGTGCTGTCCCCTCAAAATTACACAATACAGGAAGGGCAGCAGTGGAGCAGGTCACTTAACCTTGTTTTCGGCCTTTTTTTGCTTATGCACATGCGCAAAACAAAAAAAAGCCAAATATTGACAAAAATCTCACGTGCACGAACAGTCTTGTGTGAGATTTGGCTTTTGCACATTCCGGGAACACCGGGCGATGGTGGCCCACCACTGGTTTGAACTTACAACAGCACTGAAAAAAGTGATTTAAAACAGATTTTCACACGATTGTTGCAGCATTGGGCTACCAAAATTTGGTAGATGTGGCTTATGCAAGAAGCCCTGCATTTGCTTTCAGTGCAAATTGGGTGCTCATGGGGGGAGCTCCATTTTCGCTACCCCACTGCTTTTTCTCCCCCCCCCCGATCCGGGCAGTAGCCCACCCCTGAGCATACCCATATATACCTGTGTGTGTATATGTGTGTATTACAGGGGTCCCCAAACTTGGCAACTTTAAGACTTGTGGACTTCAACTCAAAAGAAACAGTTGAAGTCCACAAGTCTTAAAGTTGCCAAGTTTGGAGACCTCTGGTGTATTAGTTATAAACGAAGAGGCAGTAGCCATTATTATATCCGGAACACTTAAAATTTATTTAAAACTACTAAAAAAACTACTCAGCTTTCGTCAGTCCTCTATTGACTTCGTCAGAGTGCAAATACTGTGAGGTATTGGGGATTTTACACTCTGACCAAATCAGTAGAGGTCTGATGAAAGGTTAGTAGTTTTTTAGCAGTTTTGAATAAATTTTATACTTCCTGAGATTGTGATGGCTACTGTCTCATTTTTTATTTTTTTAAATGTGTGTATACACATACACACACATTCAGCAAAAAACTCCACTTTTCATTATCAGCAAAAATGTTACACACACACACACACACACATATATATATATAGATTGTTCTGAGTTCGGGTTTTGCCCCGTGTAATATTTTGAATGTCTATGCGACGTTTCGGTGAAATCACATTCACCATCATCAGGCTGAAGTTGTAAGCTTCGTGCTGCTGTAAATATAGTTTGTTTGCAACTGCCATTTGTTCCTTATAAATAGTGGTGGGGTGGAGATTTGGTTTGAATATAGCAAATAGATTGGGTGGCTGTGTTTTAATGATTTGATTGGTTGGTGGAATCACATTTAGTTGAAGGATTGACATGGTGATGATTATGATATGTTTTTTTTGTTTAGGGCTGGTTTCCAAATTTCTGGCAGGTGGGAAGTGTCATCACGTTTATTCATACTGAGGGGGTGTTTTTCTATTTCTATGGCTTCCATGATTATTCTTTTATATACGTGTTCTGTTTTAGAGAGTAATTTAGTAATTTATATATATACATACATACATACATACATACACACACAGAGCTGGAGGCAGGCAGAGAGGCAGGCAGCAGAGAGGCAGAGCTGCTCCTTTAGAAGTGGAAAAGACATCTCCAAAGTACCTAAAACAATGAAAAAATACTAAAACAACTACTGAAGAGGTGCCCACGGACTCCTACCTTCTAGCGGAAAGCCTCCACAGAGCTCAGTTGGAAGAGAGCTAAAGGATTTCTAGTGGAAAGCATCCACAGGGCTCAGCTAAGAGGAAAGCCTTCAGCTATCCTGATCAAAGGGTAAGCAGGGACTATTGAGATGTTGTGCGGGACATGTAGATACAGCTTTGCCATCAGCCTCAAGAGGACTGTTCAAAACTGCTTAAAATTTCAAAGTGCTGGCTGTGAAGGAAGAGGGGGGGTATTATACATTTGAAAGCCATTGTTCAGATAAAATGGAGAAAACAGAACAGAGAATGGACGGATTTGAGGATCACAGTAATATGATAAACCGAGGCTTCAATGAAGCCATTACTAATTTAGAATTACAACGAGCCTCACATGGGTTGAGGTTCCAAAATGTAAATGAAGAAAAGGATGAAAATTTGGATTCAAAAATAGCGGAAATAATAGGTGAGATCTTACAGATAGACCCACAGGAATTAATAAAAGAAATTGATGAAATCTACAGAGTCCAAACTAACTATGCCAGAAAACACAACCTACCAAGAGAGGTGCATATCAAATTCATTAGGAAGACTATAAGAGATGACATTTTAAAATGGTCAAGAAAGGAAAACTTAATCTACAAAGACAAAGATATTATAATATTAAAGCAAGTGCCAAGAAGAGTACGGGAAAGTCGGAGGGAATTTTACTTCTTAATTAAAGAAAAAATTGTTGAGGTTAGCTCTGGCCCAGCTCCTGCCCCAAGGACTGTGGATGTGGGGGAGACATCCACATGCTGCAGGCCTGTTTCCCTCCCCCCCCCGGAGGAATCTGATGATGAAGGCTCCTTTGACCAAGAAGACATGAGTGACAGGGAGGAGGAGAGTGTGGCAGACAGCTCAGAAGGAGATCAATTATCTAGCTCCTCCTTGGATTCAGAACAGGAGTTAATGATATAGCCACGTATGCGGAGACCGATGCATAGGCAACAACAACTGAGAGATTATTATCAAAGAAAATGTGGTCACTTGTGGTTGGGTGGGGCTGTGGTAATTAGTGAGGCTGCTATAAATAGCAGCCTGTGGGTTTGGCCATTGTGGAGGATTATCTGATTGTTGTGTTTCGTGACTGCTTTACTGACTTTGACCTTTTGTGTGCTGATTTTTCCCCGCTTTGAAACTAAACCAGAGCAAAGTGTGTTTCACTTTGTGAAAGAAGGACTGTGAATTACCTCACAGCTGCAAGCAAAGTATCACAGAACTGATAAGGGACTTGTACAAATTACCAGTTCGTTTGGAGACAAGTGCTCTTTGCTATACCAAAAGAGGGCTTAGGTTAAGTAAATTTTCATTATAAAGAACATTGTTTTGAATTTTCAAATGTGTGTGTGTCTGAAATTTGTACCTGTGAATTTTTGGGAGGAGTCTACCAGAGAGCCCGACAGAACAAAAAATAATCTTTCGTTGGCTAATTCTAGAAGGTGTTTCCTTCTATTGGCAAAGATCTAGAATAAAATTAGAGACCATCGACAAAACCAGAGACTTTTTATGAACAATCCGGCCTGTTTAGGCATGATCTATCCTATAGAGAAATTAGAGAAAGAGAAGAGGAACAGGGGGCAACCTCTAAGGGGGGGGGGAGGAGGCACAAGATGCTAAGAAAAAACAACCGCAAGCACAACAAGAATTGGTGTTAAGCACTAGACTTCGAGAACTTAGAGAAACAAAAAAATACTATAAATAGAAATGTATTCAGATGTCAATTTTTTTTCCGTAAATGTAAATGGATTGAATGACCCAAGAAAAAGAAAACAGATATTTTCCAAAATTAAAAAGCAAAGAGCGCAAATTACTATCTTACAAGAAGTCCATATTAAAAACTCAAATAGCACTTTATTATGCAATTCAAAATTAGGTAACTTGTTTACTAGTTTAGCCGGGGGGGAAAAGAAGAGGCATAGCAGTTTATATTGATGAAATGATTGAGTTTAAACAACTTTACAGTGACAAAGAAGGTAGAATTTTAATCTTGCAAGTAAACTTAGAAACAGGACTTCTCGTCATTATATCAATCTATGCGCCAAATGAAAACCAAAAAATATTTTACAAAGAATTACAGAAAAAAATAATTGAGTTATCTATTGAAACTATGATTATAATTGGAGATTTTAACGCAATAGCTAATAGTCAAATGGATCACTCAGGTAAAAAGAAAGACAAGAAAAAGAAAACAATTTTACCAACATTTTGGAAATTGACTTCAGAATTAATACTGCAAGATATATGGCGTGATTGCCACCCCACAAACAAACAATATACTTTTTATTCAAATCCTCACAAAATTTGGACTAGAACAGATATGGCATGGATTTCAACTCAGATTTCTGAATATGTTTCGAGTATCGAAATTGAAACAAATAATTGGGCAGACCACAATCCACTAACAATTATTTATTTATTTATTAGATTTGTATGCCACCCCTCTCCGCAGAATTACTTGGAAGGGAAACAAAAAGAGTTATCGGCGAATGAACAGAAATATTTTGCGAGATCCCCAATACAAAGACTGGATAGAAAAAGAATTGGATTTTTTAAAAAATTTAAACAATAATACAGACACTTCACCACAAAATGTATGGGACACAACCAAAGCATATATACATGGCCTGACAATATCTTACACTGCAAAAAAGAATAAAGAGAAAAAACACCAACTTCAACAATTAGAGACAGAATTAAAAGCTTTAGAAATAGTATCACAAAGTAGTCAGGGAGATGATGTGAATAAAAAGAAAAGGGAGCTAGTTAAACACAAAATAAATTTAATAGAACAAGAACAGCTAGCAGAAAACATTAAACGGGCCAAACAGGAATACTTTGAACATGCTAATAAACCAGGGCGTTGGTTAGCATTTAAACTAAGAAATCAAAGAGAGGCTAGAATAATTAAAAAAATAGAAGATAGTAAAGGTACATTTAGACATAGAACTGATGAAAAGAAGGAGATAGTGCTAGAATTTTATAAAAATCTATACCAAAAAGAAGATATAAATGAAGATAAGGCCTTTGATTTTCTAAGCTCAATAGATTTACCTTCCTTAACAGAAGAACAACAACAGAAACTTAATGCTCCATTTACCATGGTCAAATTACAGCAAGTACTCAAGAGCCAAAAAAATAATAAGGCTACCGGCCCCGATGCTATACCGGCGGAATTTTACAAGCTAAATAGTAATGTACTTATAACAAACATGTTAGAGATCTTCAATAATATAATTTTAGATGGTAAAATCCCTAAAACATGGTCAGAAGCTTTAATAATCTTAATACATAAACCAGACACTGAGAAAGAAGAAATCCAAAACTACAGACCAATTTCATTATTAAATGTGGACTATAAAATTTTTGTTTCAACATACGCGTATAGATTAAAAAACATTATGACCGGAATAATACACGAAGATCAAAACGGTCTTTTACCAGACAGATTAAAAATAATTTGAGAACAATTATAAACACATTAGAATATTATGAACAACATCCAGAAAAACAAATGGCATTAATATTTTTAGATGCAAAAAAAGCATTTGATAATGTTGACTAGTCATTTATGAAACTGCAACTTAATAAAATGAATTTTGGAACTAAACTTTTTAATATAACTGATGCTATATATTCTACCCAAACAGCCAAAATCATTCTTAACAATGACCAAACAGAAAAGTTTGAAATACAAAGAGGAGTTAGACAAGATTGCCCCATTTCACCACTGTTATTTATTTTAACATTAGAAACTTTATTGATAAAGGTAAGAAAAGATAAAAACATTAAAGGTTTAGATATTAAAAAAGAAACATATAAACTACAGGCCTTTGCAGATGACGTCGTCTTTATATTAGAAAATCCATTAATTTCTATTTCAAAGTTAATAGTCTCAATAGAAGAATACAGGAGAGTAGCTTCTCTGAAAATCAATAAAAATAAGACACAAATATTAACTAAAAATATGACTGACCTTCAGATAAAGCAATTAGAAACAAAATCAAACATTAACTAAGAAAGTAAAATACTTAGGTATTTGGATATCAGCAGAATCAATGTCATTAAAAGAAGATAAGTATACCAAACTTTTAAAGCAAATTAAAAACAATTTAGCAATTTGGAATAACCTGCAACTATCATTGCTAGGTAGGTTCTCTACAATTAAGATGAATATTTTACCTAAAGTTTTGTTTTTATTTCGAAGACTTCTGGTCTGGATCGAGACCGCAGCGGAGTCTCCCCGGGCAGGGCTCTGCCCCGAGACTTCCTCTACCCCTCCGAAGGTCGCTGTTTGCAATCGGATCGGGTCTGAATGGCCCGATCCTAGAACAGGGGGCTACCCTCTGTCCGAGGAGCCATCGCCGAAGCTCCGGAGACAGCGGTTTGCCCCGCAGCTTCGGAGAAGGGAGAACCGATCCTCCTTCCATAGGAGGATACGGCCAGAGCGTTCTCTCCAAACCTAGTGGGAAGCAACGAAAAGTTAAAGAAAGTGGAAACTATTACAGCTTACTTGATTGAAGAAGAATACAACAGACGAGAAAATCCAAGGTAAAATTTTATTGTTTCATGTGAAAAAACAGAAGATTGGATCATAGTAAAAGTTTTAAGTGAAAGTAATTTTTTTTTACAAGGCGAAGGTGAAAGTTATTGGACAATTTGTATCCAACCGCAAGTTACAGCCGGATCTAATTTTTTTTTCTCTCACTTTCATGTTTCTTTCACTTTGAACCTCAATTTTGGAATTTAAAAAATATTTTTTCCTAGATGGACTAACGAAATAATTTAAATCTCTACATGAAAATAGAAAAGATTTGATTTGTCAAAAGTTACTTTGCAATGATGATTGGAATCTGGAAACTTTAAATTGTCAACAAGTACTGTGTTCTGGGCTCTAATTTTTACAGAGGAGGAACACACTTTTGCTGTTTTTTTTTCTCTGCCGTTTTTTCCACAACAATAAAATGAAATAAATCATTAATTTGAAAACAAATGAGAAATAAATGAACTGAAATACTAAAGTTAAAAGAACTCACTCAGCCTTTTTTTTTGGATTATTTGCCTCTGGATTATCGCATTTGGATTACCTGCTGATCGTTTTTGGATTATTTGCTGAGATCTTCTTTGCATTTGCCTCGGAGTGTGAAGCACAAATTGACTCCATCTTAAGACCTATTTGCTTCCATCTGTCTTGGATTGGGAAATATTAACTGACTCCATTTTAAAATAAAAGAAAACTTTTAATTCGACTTTGCTTCTGAGCTGAAAATTGGAACTAAATAGAAACATACTTCCTGACATTTGGATTTATAACTTTCAACTTTGCTTCTGAGCTGAAAATTGGAACTAAATAGAAACATACTTCCTGACATTTGGATTTATAACTTTCTATCAACAAAGACTACTTGATTCACAAGAAGAATATAAGTATATAATACTGATATTTTGTTTTCCAGATTAATCGCTCTTTTTTCCTCCTATTTTCTTTTGTGTGTTCATTGTTGTTTTTAAAAGAAATTTCTTAAAACACATGCATTGTTAATAAACCTTGGTTTCCTGCTCTTCCTTAGTGGAATTAAAATACCCCCTTCTCTCTTTCCTTCTTAGAACACTCCTTTTTATCCATCTGGCTACTCCTTCTTTTTTCTTTCTTTCTTCATCTTCTTTTCTTTTTATATTCCCCTTCTTTTATTCTTCTTTTTCCTTTAAAATAGTTACTTTTCTATCTTTTTTTCCTATTAGACCCTCTCCTTTTTTCCTCTTCTTTTAAAAGTGTTATACTTGTTTTCTTTGGCTCTGCAAATTTAATTTTTTTTTTAAAAAAAAATAATACATTGTGAACTTTGCTACCTACTTGATTGATATAATTGTTGTCCTTATTAAGTAATAATATATTATTATATTTTAAGGGAAATTGGTAATAAGGTCAATTGAATAGGTTTGGAATTTATAGGAATTTTCTTCCTTTTACTACACACAAATTAATAGCAATCCTAAATTTGAAATAGTGAACTTAAATTTGAAAATGTCAAGCACTTCAACTTATGTCAAAACAGTTAAAAAGCAAGCAGCAGCAGCAACTTCTTCTCCACAAGGGTTGCCCCATCCCTCCCCGACGCACCAGGTATTATCTGTAACCATGTCTACCAAGGAGAAAGATAAAGAAAAATCGATGCAGTCCAACTTTACAACAATACAAGAAACTTTAAACACAATGAAGGACTTTATGTTCAAATCTCAAGAAGATGCAACTCAACAACGAGAGGCTATAAAAGAAGATGCAACACAACAAAGAGAAGCCATAAAATCTGAGCTGGCGGAATTTAAAGTAGAGATGGCTGAACTGAAAGTTGATATGGGAGAAATGAAGGCACAGATAAAGGAGATGCAACAAACACTACAAGAAAGTGAAGATCGCGTCAAAAAAGTTGAAGAAAAGTCTGACAAAACTGAAAAAAGAATGGATTACTTTGAAGGCAGAGCTGACGCACGATACAGAAGATATGATGAATCAATCACTCATTTGGAGATGCAACGAGCTTCGTATGGGCTACGATTTCAGAATATAATAGAAGAAAAAGATGAAGATTTAAAAATGACTATGGCTGAAACTATTGGAGGAATACTCCAAGAGGATCCCACAGAAATATTGAAAGAAATCGATGAAGTTTTCAGAATTTCAAACAGCTACATCCATCACCACAATCTTCCAAGAGAGATTCACATAAAGTTTACAAGAAAGACTTTGCGAAATGATATACTGCACTGGGCAAGAAATTCAAAATTGCAACATAAAGGACTTGAAATAAAAATACTAAAACAAGTTCCAAGGAGTGTCAGAGAAAGTAGAAGAGATTACCATATCCTAACTAGAATTTTGATTAAAGAAAATATAACTTTCCGTTGGCTCATTCCACAAGGACTATCACTGACTTGGCGTTCTACAAGATATAAGTTGGAAAATTTGGATCAAGCTATGTATTTTTTTGAAAATAGTGGTATAAGCCAACTGGACCACTCAGCAAAGCAACAAACCGTACAACAACAACCAGTACAACAGGAACCAGTGGAAAAATTAGCAACACAACAGGAGCAAGCAATGGGGGCAACAGCTCAAATAGTTGAGCAGGACCAAGGTGCTAGGAGAGTTCAACCTCAGCAAGAAACCAAAAAACCTACTAAATGACAATAAGTAAAGATTTAAAAATCTTTTCCGTAAATGTTAATGGACTTAATGAACCAAGGAAAAGGAAACAAATTTTTTCTAAAATCAGAAACCAAAACGCTCAAATTGCAATATTACAAGAAGTGCATATAAAAAAAAGCAATCAGAAATTATTACTGAATCCCAAAATTGGAAAAATGTATGCTGCATTAGCAGATCAAAAAAAGAGAGGAGTAGTGATGTATGTTGAGAATTCCATAAATTCCAAACAAATATTCAAGAATAATGAGGGCAGAATCTTGATTGTACAAGTTGACATCGAGCCTAGACCTCTAGTTATTGTTTCGATCTACGCCCCTAATGAAGATCAAATGACATTTTATAAAAAATTACATCAAATAATAACAGAATTAGCTATTGAAAATATATTAATAATTGGTGATTTTAATGCTATTGCAAACAGACAATTGGATCATTCGGGGGGGAAAACAACAAAAGTAAAAAAAGAAGAAAGAATCTATTACCTAGTACCTTTCAAAAAATGAAAGTAAAATTATTATTAAATGATATCTGGAGGGAAAGACATCCACACAAGAGACAATATACTTTTTACTCTAACCCCCATAAAATTTGGACAAGAATAGATATGATATGGGCTCCAAAAACCATCGCAGAACAAATAAAAGAGGTCGAGATAGATGTCAATACATGGGCCGATCACAATCCCGTAGTAGTTTATATGAGAACTAATAATAAACAGATTAACTGGCAGATGAATAGAAACATTCTAAAAGATAAGAAATATAAAGACTGGATTGAAAAAGAACTAAAAATATTTTTTGAAATTAATAAAAATTCAGACACTACTCCACAAAATTTATGGGATACTGTTAAAGCTTACATAAGAGGATTAACGATATCTTATACAGCTAAATATAATAAGGAAAATAAATTAAAATATGCACAATAAATGAATTAAAACAACTAGAATCTTTATCACAACAGCATATAAGAAATAGAGATTTAAAAACAGAAATAAACGTAGTTAAACATAAAATTAGACTGATAGAACAAAATCAAATAACTGAAAAAATTAAAAGAGCAAAACAACATTACTTTGAGCATGCAAATAAACCAGGCAGATGGTTAGCATACAAACTTAGAAAACAGAGACAATCAAAATTAATTAAAAAATTAGAAGATAAAGACGGCTCAATAAAATATGACACAGAAGGAAAGGCAGCCATTGTGTAAAATTTTTATAAAGATCTATATGCAAAAGATAATATTAACGAGGATGAAGTTTTTAATTACTTAGAACTTTCAAAATTACCACAAATAACAGAAGATCAACAGATTACTATGGACGGACCAATAACAATGGAAGAACTCCTAACAACAATTAAGAAACAGAAAAATAATAAGGCCACAGGCCCAGATGCTATACCGGCAGAATGGTATAAAATAGAAAATGAAGTAATAAGAAATAATATGTTAGAAATTTTTAATGAATGCAGACTTGAGGGTAAAATTCCTAAATCCTGGTCAGAATCATTAATAACTTTAATCCATAAGCCGGGTACAGAACCAGAAAAAATTAAAAATTACAGGCCCATATCATTATTAAATGTAGATTATAAGATATTTACTGCTATCTATGCAGATAGACTTAAAAGAGTCATAAATGGGATAATACATCAAGATCAAAATGGCTTTTTACCAGGTAGACAAATTAAAAATAACCTTAGAATAGTTATAAATACGTTAGAATACTATGAACAAAATCCAGGTAAGCCTTTATCTTTAATGTTCTTAGATGCCCAAAAGGCCTTTGACAACGTCAATTGGTTATTTATAAAAATGCAATTAAATAAAATGAAATTTGGCTCAAAATTTGTCAATTTAATAGATGCTATCTATTCAAAACAAACTACGAAGATAATACTGAATAATAATCAACTACCAATACTTGAGATAAATAAGGGAGTTCGCCAAAGTTGTCCTATATCACCATTGTTATTTATTATGGCTTTGGAGACTTTATTAATCAAGATAAGAACAGACCCCAAAATAAAAGGTCTAACTGTAGGAGATGAAACTTATAAAACCCAAGCCTTTGCAGATGACTTAACGTTTATAATTGAGGAACCGATAACAACTGTCCCAATACTAATGCAGACAATAGAACAATATGGAAAGGTAGCAGGTTTAAAGATAAATAAAAGCAAAACACAATTTTTAACTAAAAACATGAGTAAAATACAAGAAACTAAATTAGAATGTATTTCCGGAATAAAGATTGTTAAAAAAGTAAAATATTTAGGAATATATTTAACAGCTAAAACAATAACTTTAAAAAATGATAACTATATAAAATTAGTAACAGAAATTAAAAAAGACTTAGAAATTTGGAATAATTTGAAAATATCCTTTTTGGGAAGAGTGGCAACAATTAAGATGAATATTCTACCTAAAATTTTATTTCTTTTTCAGGTCATCCCAATAAACCCAGGGGGCATTTTTTTCAAAAATGTAACAAATATAGTTAAAAAAATTTTATGGCAAGGGAAAAAAGCAAGGATAAAAATAAATTGTTTAGAAGATATTAAAGAAAGAGGAGGATTTGGCCTTCCAAATTGGAAATTATATTATCAGGCGGCTGCCTTAACATGGATTAAAGATTGGATAACCCTAGAAAACAAAAGAATATTAAATTTAGAAGGGTACAATCTCATGCTTGGATGGCATGCCTTTATATGGTATGACAAGGAGAAAAATCACTCATATTTTAAAAGACATACATTAAGGAAATATTTATTAGAAGTTTGGAAAGATATAAGGAAAAATCACTTTTTAAATATTCCAGAATGGCTTGCCCCCTTAGAAGCAATAATACACCCAAAGTCTATAAAAGATTTAAAAAAAAGTATAAGATATAAAGATTTATTAAATGACCAAATGAAATTAAAACCTAGGATTAAATTACAAGAGGAAGGGATAATAATAGATTGGTGGCACTATGCTCAGATTCGATCCAGATACCAGAAGGATATAACACTCTATATTTTTAATAAAAGTAAAAATTTGTTAAGCAATTTAATTACTCTTAACCAAACAAAGACAATAGGGAAAATATACAAATTTCTCATTGCACATAAAAATATAGAACTGACCCTAAAAGATAATATGATAAGATGGTGCAGGAATATCGATAAAGAAATAGATATCGATACATGGGAGAAAGTTTGGATTAATAATAGGAAAATGACCAAATCAGTATCATTAAAAGAAAATCAAATTAAAATGTTCTATAGGTGGCACCTTCCTCCAAATAGGATAGCAAAAATGTTTCCTAAAACCTCTCCATTGTGTTGGAAATGTAAGAAAGAAATAGGAACCTACTACCATCAATGGTGGACTTGTGGTAAAGCTAAAACATACTGGAAGATGATAGAGAAAATAATAAAAGCAATAGTAAAGCAGGACATAGAAAACACCCCAGAATTCTATCTATTAGGAATTACCAATCAGACTTATAAGAAAGAAATTTTATATCTAATTATACACATATTAACTGCGGCTAGAATTATATATGCGCAAAATTGGAAGGGGGAGGGAATCCCCACAGAAGAAGAAGTTATAGTAAAATTATTAGATTGCGCGGAAATGGATATGATGACAAGACGTTTAAATGATCAAGAAGACACTAAGTTTTATGAAGCATGGAACAATGTTTATAAATGGATAGATAAGAAAAAATAAGACATATAATCTATTTTTAGTTAATTTGTTATACTTGTTTTTACTTGGGTAATAATAATACTAATATTAGTTTAAATTTATTGTTTAATGATTAAGGTAGAATTAGTTTATATATAAGAATTAGTTTATATATAAGTAATATAGTAAGAATTTTGGTTTTATATATATATTAGTAACAATGTGAAAAACCTTAACTTAAATTTAGTAAATTTTTTAACATTCAATATATATCTAATTATGTATTCTTTTTCTGTATTTGAACGTATACTTTCAAGATAAGCGGGGAAAATGTATCCCCATTTTGTGTTCAACGTTTGTTTGTGTGTCTGTCTATTTTAAAGAAAATTAATAAAAATATTTTTTTAAAAAAAGTTTTGTTTTTATTTCAAGTAATCCTGATAAACCCAGGAAAAGATTTCTTTAAAGAACTAATGAGGATAACAATAAAATTTATTTGGCAAGACAAAAAACCCTGTGCGCATTAGAAGATGTAAAGGAAAGAGGAGGCCTTGCCCTCCCAAATTGGAAGTTGTATTACCAAGCTGCAACTTTAACTTGGATTAAAAAGTGGCTTACCTTACAAAATAGAAGACTACTAAATTTAGAAGGACATGACTAAATGTTAGGGTGGCATGCTTTTATATGGCATGAAAAGTATAAAATGCATTCCTACTTTAAGAGACATACAATCAGAAAGGCACTTATAGAAGTCTGGAATGATATAAAAAAAGATCATTTTTTAGTTTTGCCAGAATGGATATCCCCGATTGAAGCTATAAGTTCCCCAAACTTAATACAAGAAGGTAAAATATGGAAATATAGGGACCTAGTAGATAATCAGTGGAATTTAAAAACAAACCAGGAACTGTCAGAGGCAGGTATCGTTATAGATTGGTGGCAATATGCACAGATTAAGTCCAGGTTCCACAAAGATAAAACAACATATATACAGTGATCCCCCGATCATTGCGGGGGTTCCGTTCCAGGACCCCCCGCAACGAGCGGGTTTTCGCGAAGTAGTGCTGCGGAAGTAAAAACACCATCTGCGCATGCGCAGATGGTGTTTTTACTTCCCAGCAGCGAGGAGCCAAAGATTGGGGTTTCCCCGCTGCCCACGCAAACTCCTCGCTGCTGCCGCGCCCGCCGCTCGCCCGCCCTGAAAGGGAAAGCCCCCCCAGGCCGGCTCCGATCGTTTTAAAACAGGCGCGCCGCTTCTCCGCTGACTCCTGGCGAACTTCCCCGCTTTAGGAGTCAGCGGAGAAGCGGCGCGCCTGTTTTAAAACGATCGGAGCCGGCCTGGGAGGGCTTTCCAGCAACCCCCGAGCCCGGGTTGGGGGCTCGGGGGTTGCTGGAAAGCCCTCCCAGGCCGGCTCTGATCGTTTTAAAACAGGCGCGCCGCTTCTCCGCTGACTCCTGGCGAACTTCCCCACTTTAGGAGTCAGCGGAGAAGCCCCGCGCCTGTTTTAAAACGATCGGAGCTGGCCTGGGAGGGCTTTCCAGCAACCCCCGAGCCCGGGTTGGGGGCTCGGGGGTTGCTGGAAAGCCCTCCCAGGCCAGCTCCGATCGTTTTAAAACAGGCGCGGGGCTTCTCCGCTGACTCCTAAAGTGGGGAAGTTCGCCAGGAGTCAGCGGAGAAGCGGCGCGCCTGTTTTAAAACGATCAGAGCCGGCCTGGGAGGGCTTTCCAGCAACCCCCGAGCCCGGGTTGGGGGCTCGGGGGTTGCTGGAAAGCCCTCCCAGGCCGGCTCCGATCGTTTTAAAACAGGCGCGCCGCTTCTCCGCTGACTCCTGGCGAACTTCCCGGGCGAAGGGCGGGCGAGCGGCGAACGGCGGGCGAAGGGCAGGTGGCCGGGCGAAGGGCGGGCGAGCGGCGAACGGCGGGTGGCCGGGCGAACGGCGGGCGAGCAGCTGCTGGGGGGGGGCTTCGCCCTCCCGCCAGCAAGAGGGGGAAGACCCAGGGAAGCCGCCCAGCAGCTGATCTGCCCGGCGCCATCTACGCATGCGTGCCCATAGGAAAAAAGGGCACGCATGCGCAGATGGTGTTTTGACTTCCGGGTTGAAAAATCGCAAATTAGCCTGTTCGCAATGGTCGGGGACGCAATAACCGGGGGATCACTGTACTTAGAAAGGATAATAATATTTTAGGTAAACAATTAACAACAAACCAAGGAAAATTGATTGGGAAAACATACGTTCTTAATTAACTGTAAAAATATAGAATGGATACTAAAAGACAATATGATTAGCTGGTGCAGAAACTTAAACAAAGAGATAGATTTAAATACTTGGGGAAGGGTATGGACATATAACTGGAAGATAACAAAGTCAACTTCCTTTAAATAAAACCAAATCAAGATGTTTTATAGATGGCACTTGCCACCAAATAGAATTTCAAAAATATTTCAAACTAAGTCACCTAACTGTTGGAAGTGCAAAACAGAAATAGATACTTATTATCACACTTGGTGGACATGCTCAAAAGCAAAAGAATCTTGGAATTTAATAGAAAAATGGTTAAGAGAAATAACACAGCAAGAAATCAAGGAAACACCAGAATTTTTTTAATTAGGTATATCAAATAACAAATATAAAAAAAACATATATTACTTAATAATTCATATATTAGTAGCTCCACATGATGATGAGACAGTTAAATAATCAAGAAGACTCAGAATTTAATGATATTTGGCAGAAGGTATATACTTGGTGGGATAAAAAGAAAAAGATAAGCTTGTTGTTATATTACTTTGATTTGAATTTAATAGTAAAAGCGTATTAGATTGTGATTATCTATAATATAAATGTAATTTCTTTATCTCTTATCTTCTTTATTTTAATTTGATTTAATCTACAAATTAAGAATTTCTATATATATCCTTATAAACTTTTAGATGTGTTTTTATGTAGTATCTTAAAATAGATATTTATATATATTTTGTAGATGGTGTTAAACAATAATAAGTTCTTTCTTCTTTTTATATAAGGAAGACTTCTATTTTGAGCGGAGCGACTGTAGCTCCACTAAATGTTATATGTTAAGTTTGTCATGTTTGTTTGAGAAAAATAATAAAAAATATTTTTTAAAAAATAAATTCCACATCTTTTCCCAAAAAAACAAACAAACAAAAACCTACCATGTTTTCCGCTCAGACTGTGAATCCCGCAGAGGAGGCGGAGTAGCTATATTCTACAAAAAATCGCTGAACCTAAAAATCCTCAAAGTTGCACAGGATTTATCGGTACCTGAAACTATTGTCTGTGATTTATCCCTAAATACCACAATTCGCTTCTTACTCTGCTACAGAGCCCTGGACTACGACATCGAACATGCTAACAAATTATCCACATTACTAACGTGGGCAACCAACTGCCCATACCCCATTATCTTCATTGGAGACCTTAACTGATCCTTAAATGAATGCAGCACGGAACCCATCCACTCTACTATATATATTACCGTCACCTATCTGGGACTTGACCAACTAGTAACTAACAATACCAGACTTGATAACTGTCTGGATCTCATCTTCTGCAACAGCAAAAGTGCAATATATGGCTTACAAATAACAGAACCATTTTCCAACAGCGATCACAGCATGATAAACTTCAGTCTCAACCTACGCCACACTATGATCCACCAAAATAATACAACACCAAAATTCAATTTCAAAAAATCGAACTACGAACTCATTGAAGCCCCCTCTCAACATTTAACTGGAAAACTCTATTCTCTGAATGCTACACTACTGATGACCTCTACAACACATTCCTACTCGAAATGAAAATTATCATAAGACTTCATGTACCTCTAACATGTACCATAAACAAAAAAAATAACCTCCCCATCTCAATAAGAAAATTACAAACAAGAAAAAAATCTCTCTGGAGAAAAACCAAAAAAGGACAAGTTTCCAACTTCAAAAGCCGATATAAAAGCATTTGCAATCAAATAAAAGCAGAATGCCTTAACTACTACAGCAAACAAGAGGAAAACCTCCTACGCACCAAATCTAATAGAGCTTTCTACAACTTTGTCAACAATAAACTCAAAGACTCTAGACCTATCCCACCTCTCAAAGGACCCAACAACAAAGAATACCACAATGATTCATCCAAAGCCAACCTCCTCAACTCTTTCTTTGGCTCTGTCTTTGTTAACAGCAACGGCTCATCCCCCAATTTCATCAATCGCACCTCAAACTCCCTCAACAACCTAACCCAAGTAGACTTCACTGAAGACCGAGTTGAAAAAGCATTACGTGACCTTAAACCTTCTCTATCAGTCGGACCAGATGGTCTATGTGCTTACTTCCTAAAAAAGCTCTCTTCTGCCATAGCTGAACCATTAAGCATAATTTTCGAAAAATCCTTCAGAACCAGCACACTTCCTAAGCTATGGTCGAAAGCAATGGTCATCCCCATCTTCCAAAAAGGAGACCCATCTCTTGTCGATACCAATTTCACTATGCTGCGTCCCATGCAAAGTCATGGAATCAATTATAAACAAATCAATTACTCTCCATCTAGAAACTAATAATTTGCTCTCTAACAAACAATTTGGTTTCAGAAAAAAACTATCCTACAACCTGCAGCTCCTCCACTGCAAAAATATATGGACAACTCATCTAGATCAAGGGAAATCCATAAATGCAATTTATATCGACTTCTGCAAAGCCTTTGATTCAGTGGTCCACGACAAACTACTCTTAAAACTCAAATCCTATGGCATCTCAGGATCCCTCCATAGCTGGATTACAGCATTCCTGTCAAACAGACAACAAGTGGTCAAAATAGGAAGCACCATATCCACCCCGTCCCAGTTAAAAGCGGTGTTCCCCAAGGTAGTGTACTGAGACCAACACTCTTCATTCTCTACATCAATGACCTTTGCAATTACAGTATATCACAAGCAACTGTGTCCTCTTCGCCAATGATGTAAAACTCTTCAACACCACCGATAACACGACTACTCTCCAAAACGACCTGAACTCTGTTTCTGAGTGGTCTAACATATGGCAACTCCAAATCTCAACTAGCAAATGCTCTGTCCTACACATTGGGAAAAAGAATCTGAACTCCAAATACAAACTGAATAATCAAATTATTACAGATAATCCCCACTCAGTTAAAGACCTCGGTATACTAATAACAAAAGATTAAATGCCAAATCCCACTGCAACAACATAGCCAAGAAGGCTTCAAGAGTTGTAAACCTATGTGTTCTGAGTCTGGTAAAGGAAAAAAGAAAAAACCTCCTCCCTTTTCCAACACTTCAAAACTACAGGACATGAAATTGATTTTGACAGTACTAAATTAATTTCCAAAACAGAACACTACAGCAAAAGAATAATCATGGAAGCCATCGAGATAGAAAAACATCCCCAAAATATGAACAAGCGGGATGATACTGTAGCAGAACAAGAATGACTTGTTGCCAATAAGGGAGCAGAGACCACGAGAAGATTGAGATTGCCAGGTTTATTTGGTGCATGCATCAGGTTCAGAAAATATAAAAGCAATGTCTGAACAACGTGAACATTTCCAAAGGAGTACAAAAAACACACAGTATCAGCCAATCAGATACTAGTTGTCAACGTTTCCTTATACAGAAAGTAAAGAAAGAGTTTTACCATGTAGAACTTGCGGTCAGTATGTGGGTTCCTGCATGAAGCTATGTGCCTTGAGAGCAGGTGTCAGATCTATCTCTGCCCTATCAAAGCCATGTTCCCTTCCTGAGTACATTTCGTGGTTACGCATTTAGCGCTACAGCTGTCCCTCAACCGGGCACAGAGGAAGTACAGGTGTGAAAACGGAAAAGCTTGCCCGATTGTCTTTGAAAATGTCAAGCTTATAGCAGATATATGTAGGACAAAGGTCATATATCAAAAGAGCATAATCCTGGCAAGAAATGCAGTATAAAATTAAAATACAGATATCAAGGCATAGCCCAGCTTCCTCATTTCCCCCCTCTTGGAACTCCAACCGAAATAAAGTTTATTCGGATGGGGTTTCAACCATGTTATTGGAAGGGGGTTGAAGGTGTTGGGGGGTCGGGGGCTGGAGCGGCAGGAGAACTTCGTATATTGGCTCCTCATTATCGGGGTCCTGAGTGACAGGTTCCCCTTCCTCATTTCCGCCCCTGCGGCTGTTAAGCAGTTGCAGGCAGTGTTCCCTCTAGTTTTTTGGGGGGGGGTGTGGAAAAGTATAGTGTCTGAGCGGCAGTCCCTTCGGGACTGGGCGGCACAGAAATAATAAATAAATAAATAAATAAATAAACAAACAAACAAACAAATAAAAAACCCACCCTGTTTTGCCTCAGAGAATTTCAAAATAAAATACTGTACTGTGTGTCTATAACAGTGAGCTCATAATAGGGCAACTCTATCAATATCAAAATGCCACTTAAATAGTTGAGCTAGTTTCAAACTAGATTTTGATTTTCTTTCTCTCTTCCTTACTCCCATTCTTTTTCTTTCTCTTTTCCTTCCTCTCTTTTTTCTATCTGTTTCTCTCTCTTCCTCTCTCTCTCCTTCCCTCTCACTCTTTCCCTCTCGGCTTCTGGGCTGGTTTGGAAAACTCTGAGTTGATGATGATTTTTAAGTGAGCGATTGCTCACTGCTCAGCTTAGAGGGAACTATGGTTGCAGGTGCCACAGAGCCAAAACCTTCTCGGAGGACTTTTTGTCCGCCACCAGCGAAACAGTGCTATGAAAAAGTTTCAGAAAAAGAGGAAGCACACAAGGGACAATAACACAGCCAGCCACCAGAAAGACAACACAAGCCACAATATATTCGATACTGGGAAAAGAAGGAAGCCGGCAAGGGCATGGGAGAGGTCCAAACCTCTCCAAGTCTGCACTGGAACATGTGCAATCTTGACCATGCGATTGGTAATCTCCTTAATGACCTCCCCACATTTGTCAATCTTGATGCAGCAGTTAGACAAATTAAACTTTCCACACACACACCCTTCCTTGGCCAAAAGATAGTCCAAAGCCAGTCTGTTTTGCATAATATAAGTGCGTGACTTAACACTCCCCGAGGCCAAGTGGGCAAGACCTCGGACCGTCTCGTCGGTGATGATTTCCACCACTGCCTGAAGGCGGATGAGACAGTTAAGCATATAAATGGGGGTGCGATAACCAAAGGTACCATCCTCGGCCCAGGTGGCCGGGCCATAAACCTGTATGATACGTTCGGGGGGCCACTCATCATCCTTCCAGTTCCCGACCTTAAGGTCACTAATGAGAGATCTTTTAGAGCGAACATTGTCAATTTCATCATATACAGGCACCCCAAGAACCTGCCTTTGTTTCAGGGGGAGTAAGAAGAAACCAGGGCGAATGACACCAAGGACACAAGAGCCACACCAATTGAGTGGGAGTTGGGCATAAGCATATTCACCACAAATCCAGTACATGCCATCTGGAGCAAGTTGTACAAAAGTATTGGTTACAGCAGAGGGGTCTGCCCATGTATTTAGATTATTCATTCCCTGATAGTAGGACCAAAAGAGGCTCTTTTTCCGTCCTACTGTCCGGGTCTGGGCCGTGATTTCCAAGGACAGAATCAGAGAGGGGTCATTTCCCTTGGCCATCTATTTGCATTCCAAAAAGCATAGGAGCTTGTGGGACCACAACCGGAGTGAAAGAGAGAGTGACAGGGTTACACTGGCCACTTTTGAAGTTTGGGGAAACTCCCCCCCCCCCCCCCACGAGTTAGGGAGAACTTCATCCCACCCGTAGTGCCAGGGGTCCATGTAGCAAATGTAACGCAAGACCAATAAGGGCAGTAGTTGTGGTCAATGACACGGCAGTCACCCCATTGGGAACCATGGCAAACATATTTATGTTGGGATGAATAGGAGCATTCCCAACTCAGGCTGCCACACCCGCCTTGGGGGTGGGCATTGCGGCTAATATAATAGCAGGCATCAAAAGTAAAATTTACAGGGAGATTGAGTGAGATGACATCTAATAGTACTCCCGGTCTTACATGGATAGAATTTGCGACCATCATGCCAACAAGGGGGTAGTCCAACCTCAGAACAGTCAGGGGGTCTGAGGGTGGTCCGGGCAAATTGCTTTTGCCCGGGGGGGCCTCACATACAATTCATGCAGGGGGGATTTGACATAGCTGTAATCGGTAAAGTTGTAAGTGCCAAAGCAGAGGGCTCCACCGAGGGGGTGGGATTAAAATTGGGATCCGTGTGTTCGCATATGGCAACGGAATCCAAAGGCCCATCTGACTTTCCCTTTGCATGAAAGATACGGTAGGCATACACAGAATTAATAGAAACACTTATCAGCAAGAAAAAAAAAAAATGAGCACGCTCAATACCAACAGAAGGGTCTTACGGAGATAAGCCAAACGGCGGAGGGTGGTATGCAAGCGACTTCCAGACTCCATAATGGGACAGTCAACCATGGGGACCCCGTCGGTGGAATGGAGGGCACTGGGTACTCACGAAGAAGAGGAAGTAGAGAAAGGCTAGAAACTGAAGCAATAACGTAAACAGTTGTGATGCAATCGGGGGACATCCAGGAGGTAGGGGTCCTGGAGAGACCGCAGCTTCCACCGCAACTTTGGGGGGGGGGGTAATAGGTTTAGCGGCGCCTGGGGTGGTGGGTAAGGCCGCTACTGGAGTCGCTGGCAAATCGATGCCCGTGCGAAGGACGCGGGCTTCTGGAGCCACGGCTGCAGGGGTTCCTCCTGGATCGCTGCCCGTGCGACAGACGCGGGCTTCCGGAGCCGCGCCTGCAGGGGGTCCTTCTTTGAGCCATCCGTCCGTTGAGGGACCTCATCCGGTGGGTCTCCTGGAGGGAGGGATCTCCTCTGCTTCTTCAGCGTGAGCTTGAGAGGATCCGTGGGGTGAGGCAATCCCTTCCACGTGGCGGGGGTCGCAAGCTTGACCCTTGTCCAATGAATCCAAGATTTGATGGAATCAACCTTGACAGCAAGAGGGGAGATCATAACCACAGTATATGGTCCTTTCCATTTGGGCCTGAGAACTTCCCTGTTATAGTCTTTCACCCACACCTCTTGGCCAGGTATAATGTTATGTGTAGGAGTGACAAGAATGTGGGGTCTGCATTGTAACACATAATCTTGGCGTTCATTAACAATGATATTTAGTGTCTATAACTGTTTAAATTTAGGGGAATCTGCCACATGAGTGGAATATTGGATCGTGGGGGGTAAAAGATTGGGTACCCTCCCATACAGTAGTTCGTAAGGGGAAACATGTATGTTCTTTTGGGGGGCACATCTCACAGCGAAAAGGGCCATTGGAAGCGCATCATGCCATTTAAGCTGAGTTTTCTGACATATTTTGGCTAATGTATCTTTAACAAATGCACCCGGCCAATGCACCAGTCCTGTTAACTCTCTCCACGCGACCACTGGAGGGCGCATGAAAACTACAGTGAAGCTTCCAAGTGATGCCAAGCATCGAAGCAATTTTCTGGGTGCTCTTATGAATAAATTCTGGACCGTTGTCTGAGGACATTCTTGAAGGCAGCCCATACCTCGGAATGATGAGGTTTAGTAGAGCCCGGGTGACTTCCGTCGGGGTTTGGAGAATAAGGGATGGCTTAGACATGTTAATGGTGGGTTTCCCTGCTTCTCGCACTGCTTTCATCAAAAGAATTTGGTAGTCCTTGATCTTGTCAAGGTTACCCTCTACATAGGGGTCCCACAGGGGGTCCTCGGCAGGGAACTTCTGACCCACATGTCTCTAGGTCTAAACCTGGGGGGGGCATCGGGTTTTAGGATTTTTTTCTTCGTTCCTCCGAATTAAACAGGGTTCCCATTAGCTGTTGCAAGTCCATCCAGTTGGGATTGTGGGCATCCATAATGGTTTTCAAGAGGCTTGCAACTTCTAAGGGTTTTTTTATTTATTTTTCCACTATATGGGCCATAGTGCAATTTCCAATTCAAAAGATCAGAGGTGGTGAAAGGAACATGTTGGAATAGGGGCATTCTTGAGGTTTTTGTGAAATCATCTGGATCAATGACAATTTGATCCACTCTGCGAAGTGGGGCTGTGAAGGACACTGATGCGGTTTTTGCTCTGGTGCGTTCCACAATGGGTCCTTCACCTACTGGGTCTGGCAGAGACAGACTGGCCATTCGCTCACTGGGGCCTGGTAGAGTCTCCAGTTGAGGAATGGACCCTGAGGAGGGGGCTTCAGGCACAGATGGGGATTGAATGGTTGCAAGAGATCCAGGAGATCTCTTTGTGTCCGGGTATTGCTGGAGGAGGGTGTGATAACGGGCAAACCTGTCAGGGGTGGTTTCATTAGGGTCTGTTTGGAGAATAGGGGATCCTAGTCCCACACCCGAAGCTGCGGGTGGGGGAGCGGTGGTTCCCTCAAGCGGAGGGGGGGTCCTGTAGGGCCACCCCCCCAGTCCCTGCGGTGGGGGAGTCCTGTAGGGATGATTGTGTCTGGATCTGGCCGTAAGGCAAAAGGACATATGGTGGGGGCTGGGACACCTCCTCCGGGCAACTAGACAATACCGGGGGGGGGGGGGGTGATTTTTCCATCTCCGTTGGGGGGCTGACTGAGTCCTTTCCCCCCATTTGGCGTGGGAGATGGAACAATGTGAACTTCTCTGGGCCACCAGGGAGGGGATGAGTTACCTCCCCCTCTCCTGAGCGTGGCCCCTGAAGGAATGGGGACCATGGCCAGGACTTTACACTGTTGGGTCCTACATTTGGTGACCCATGGGGGTGGGTTTCAAGCTAGTTTCAACCAAACAACAATGTATGGCTCTTGGTCAGGATGGCCCAAGGCAGGATCAAATACAAGTCTAGTGGGAATATCGAAGGTTCCTATATCGGGCCATCCCAAGTTAAAACAGGGCCATTCTGCCGTACACAGGTCATTTTATACCATACTCTCGAGTTTGATTATTATAGACCTGGTTGAAATGTTTCATTACACACTCAAGGGGGGTCTTGGGCACACTTGGTTTCCCTCCCATCTTCCACCCGGGGCACCAGACAGAAAAGGGGAGGGAGTATACAAGGGAGGTAAGGGGTCCTTCCCTTGAGACACAAAAGGATTTTTATTCACTTCACACAATCTCTACCGGCCCAAGGTCCTGGAGCTCACAGCCACCTGTGGGAACCGCGGTAGGCAATCACCCACACAACGTTTTCTCTCAAAAGCACGGGCCTCCCACATTATGAGCCTCTTAATGAAGAACGAGCCAAAACGAGGGTGATCAGTCCTCGCCTCTGTCCCTCTACATAGGGAGAGATAGACTCGTACCAGTCTCTAAAAAGTGCCTATAACTGAGGACTTGCCTGAGGACTTGCCTTTTATCTTGGAGACTCGGTTACTCTTCCAGGCCTATAACTGAGGACTTGCCTGAGGACTTGCCTTTTATCTTGGAGACTCGGTTACTCTTCCAGGCCGGCGAACAGATGTCCTGGTCTCTTGTTTCCTCTCAGGAGTGGTCCTTGGATCGCAAATCGTCAGCGTGGCTGCCCCGGTGTCAACAGGAAGGTACTCGGAGAAAGATTTCCGATGGCGCCTGGAGTGTTCCTCTTTCACACCTGGGGCAGACGCCACTGAGGTGGGCGTCCAGAGGGATCCAAAGTCCCGTCTGGTCCCTTTGTGGTCGCCAGAAAAAGTAGCAGAACAAGAACGACTTGTTGCCAATAAGGGAGCAGAGACCACGAGAAGATTGAGATTGCCAGGTTTATTTGGTGCATGCATCAGGTTCAGAAGATATAAAAGCAATGTCTGAACAATGTGGATTGCTTTTCAGGGCTCTTTATACATTTCCAAAGGAGTACAAAAAACACACAGTATCAGCCAATCAGATACTAGTTGTCAACGTTTCCTTATACAGAAAGTAAAGAAAGAGTTTTACCATGTAGAACTTGCGGTCAGTATGTGGGTCCCTGCATGAAGCTATGTGCCTTGAGAGCAGGTGTCAGATCTATCTCTGCCCTATCAAAGCCATGTTCCCTTCCTGAGTACATTTCGTGGTTACGCATTTAGCGCTACAGCTGTCCCTCAACCGGGCACAGAGGAAGTACAGGTGTGAAAACGGAAAAGCTTGCCCGATTGTCTTTGAAAATGTCAAGCTTATAGCAGATATATGTAGGACAAAGGTCATATATCAAAAGAGCATAATCCTGGCAAGAAATGCAGTATAAAATTAAAATACAGATATCAAGGCATAGCCCAGCTTCCTCAATACTTCCCGCCTACCAGACATCTGGAAACCAGCCCTCAAACGTATCCCAGCCATAGAAACCAGACTCAGAACACACATTGTAAAACAATCAAGTAGCCTGGAAGTTCCAACTACTCAGGATATCACGCCTAATCTACAACCATTAACTAATCAGTATACCTCAGCTACATCAATGACCCCAGATGTTACCCCACTGACTCACCAGGAAGTTTCTACACAGTAGGCAATTGCTGAGCCATCAAACCACACCCAGCCACCAGTATTTATAGAAGGAAGGCAGCTCAGGTCTCGCAGTGTTCGCCTTAGAACAAGGACAGAAACACCAGCCTGAAGATGATGAGTGAGACCTCGTCGAAACGTCGCCAGAAATTTCCAAATCCTACACGGAAAGAAACCCGAATATACCAAGACCGTCATATATATATGTTCATATGTATTCATATTTGTATTCAGCTTCACTCATAATAAATTATATAAATTATCTCAATAAGCTCTGAAGGACTCCCAATATATATACAGTGATCCCTCGATTATCACGAGGGTTCCGTTCCAGGACCCCTCGCGATAATCGATTTTTCGCGATGTAGGGTTCCGGAAGTAAAAACATCATCTGCGCATGCGCGCCATTTTTTTTCATGGCCGCACATGTGCAGATGGTGGGGTTTGCGTGTGGGAGGTGGGGAAGACCCTGGGAAGGTTCCTTCGGCCGCCTAGCAGCTGATCTGCTCGGTAGCGCAGCAGCAGCGAGCAGCCGAAGATTGGAGTTTCCCAGCCGCCCACGCAAAGGGGAAACCCCATCTTCGGCTCCTTGCGCTACCGAGCAGATCAGCTGCTAGGCGGCCGAAGGAACCTTCCCTGGGTCTTCCCCGCGGCCTCGGATCTTTGCTGATGCCTGCCCGCCGTTTGCCGCTCGCCTCGTTCGCCCGCCGCTCGCCTCGTTCGCTTGCCTCGTTCGCCGCTCGCCCCGTTCACCCCCCCCGCTCGCCTTGTTCGCCCGCCTCGTTCGCCGCTCGCCCCGTTCACCCGCCGCTCGCCTCGTTCGCTCGCCTCGTTCGCTCGCCTCATTCGCCGCTCGCCTCGTTCGCCCGCCTCGTTCACCCCCCGCTCGCCTCGTTCGCTCGCCTCGTTCGCCCCGCCTCGTTCGCCCGCCTCGTTCGCCGCTCGCCTTGTTCACCCCCCACTCACCTCGTTCGCTCGCCTCGTTCGCCGCCCGCCTCGTTCGCCCGCCTCATTCGCCCGCCTCGTTCGCCGCTCAACTCGTTCACCCCCCCGCTCGCCTCATTCGCCGCTCGCCTTGTTCGCCCGCCTCGTTCACCCCCCGCTCGCCTCGTTCGCCCGCCTCGTTCACCCCCCGCCCGCCTCGTTCGCCCGCCTCGTTCGCCCGCCTCGTTCGCCCGCCTCGTTCGCCCGCCTCGTTCGCCGCTCGCCTCGTTCAACCCCGCTCGCCTCGTTCAACCCCGCTCGCCTCGTTCGCTCGCCTCGTTCGCCGCTCGCCTCGTTCGCCCGCCTCGTTCACCCCCACCCACCTCGTTCGCCCGCCTCGTTCGCTCGCCTCGTTCGCCGCTCACCTTGTTCGCCCGCCTCATTCACCCCCCGCTCGCCTCGTTCACCCGCCTCATTCGCTCGCCTCGTTTGTCCACCTCGTTCGCCGCTCGCCTCGTTCACCCCCCGCTCGCCTCGTTCCCCCGCCTCGTTCGCCGCTTGCCTCGTTCACCCCCCCCTCGCCTCGTTCGCCCGCCTCGTTCGCCGCTCGCCTCGTTCACCCCCACTCGCCTCGTTCGCTCGCCTCGTTCGCCGCTCGCCTCGTTCACACCCCCACTCGCCTCGTTCGCCCGCCTCGTTCGCCCGCCTCGTTCGCCCGCCTCGTTCGCCGCTCGCCTCATTCACCCCCTGCTCGCCTCGTTCGCTCGCCTCGTTCGCTCGCCTCGTTCGCCCGCCTCGTTCGCCGCTCGCCTCGTTCACCCCCCGCTCGCCTCGTTCGCTCGCCTCGTTCGCCCGCCTTGTTCGCTCGCCCCGTTCACCCGCCACTCACCTCGTTCGCCCGCCGCTGTCGGGACACCCCCCACCCCAGCACTTTGAATCCCGCCGCTTCTGCTGGATACGGGCGATGGGGGGGCGAGCTGCCACAGCCCTGGCTTCCACGCCGCTCGTCCCACCCACCGCCCGTATCCAGCAGAAGCGGCGGGATTCAAAGTGCTGCGGTGGGGGGGCTGTCGGGACAAGCCGTGCACAAAGGCCGAGGCGAGGCTGAGCAGGAGAAGCCAACCAGCGAGGCGGTGGGCTAGGAGCCGCAGGCGAAAGGAGCTCGGGCATCGGAGCGCGGCGCCAGGCATTGTTCTCCGGACCCCGCCCGCTCAGCCCGGCTGCTGGATTCAAAGTGCTGGGGTGGGGGCTGTCAGGACAAGGAGCGAGGGGGCTGCGAAGGGGCGCACGCGGCAGAGCTCCGGCGGAGGAGAGGTGGCGGGGAGAAGCTCTCTCTCCCTCCCCCCAACCCGGAAAAAAGAAAGCAGCCCCAGCCAAAGACGCCCAGCGAGAAAGAGGCCTCCGCGCCGACTTTTCTCGGCTGCTGCCCACGCCCGGCTCTCTTGGCAGGCAGAAGCAACAAGTCCGGCGCGGAGGCCTCTTTCTCGCTGGGCGTCTTTGGCTGGGGCTGCTTTCTTTTTTCCGGGGGTGGGGGAAGAGGGAGAGAGAGCTTCTACCCACCACCTCTCCCCACCGCCTCACGGGGGTCGCGTGAACGTGCTACATACATACTGTATTGCATCCCTGGGCAACGGGGAAACCCCAAGACCATGTAAGCTGAAACCGGGCGGTTTGGACTTCCCATTCCTCCAAGTCACTTCGCCGCTCGTGTCCTGGCTAAACCGGGCGGCAGGATACAGGCTTTGAGTTTTCGCTGCGGGGGGAGGGAGTTAGGAAAGTCCTACTTCTCCCCCCGCAGCCAAAAACTCAAAGCCTGTCTCCTGCCGCCCGGTTTAGCCAGGACACGAGCGGCGAAATGACACCCCCCACCCCAGCACTTTGAATCCCGCCGCAAGGTAAGCTTCGGGGCGGGGCGGGTGGGGCCCTTTTGTGCCAGTCGGGGAGGCGGCGGCGGCTGCAGCAGAGGCGGGGGAGGTTGCCGCGCTGCCTTTGCAAACCTGCCCGAACGAGGGAGGCGAGGGAGCCCCTTTGTTGGCCGGCGGCCTGGCCGGCCCTTGGCGCACGGTGCCCGCGGGGACTGCTGCGGCGGGGCCTGCCCACTGCCTTCGCCCAGACCAGAGAGGCGTCGCTCGGCTGGGCTGGCGGATCCGCGGAGGCGTCACCGAGGCCGGGCTGAGCGGTGCCATGGGAGCGGGCGGCTTGGCCTCGCTGCGGCGGCAACGGCGGCTTTGCGGGTCCTCGCTGGCGGCCTTTTCCCTCCTCCCGCCGGGCGGAGGAGGCTGCGGGGCTTTCTAAAGGGAGGAAGAACTTGCTATCGAGCCTGCTAATGAAATCCAACCGGCGGAGGGTCTGAAATTCCACCCGAGGGGAAATGGAAAAAAGCCCAGCCGGGAGCGCGGCGCCAGGCATTGTTCTCCGGACCCCGCCCGCAGCCTGGAGAGGGAAAGGGCCGCCGCGGGTTGGATTTCATTAGCAGGCTCGATAGCAAGTTCGATAGCGGCGGGCGATCGAGGCGAGCGTTGGGCGAACGAGGGGAGCGTCGGGCGAACGAGGGGAGCGGTGGGTGAACGAGGGGAGCGGCGGGCGAACGAGGGGAGCGGCGGGCGAACGAGGGGAGCGGCGGGCGAACGACGGGAGCGTCGGGCGAACGAGGCGAGCGTCGGGCGAACGAGGCGAGCGGCGGGCGAACGAGGCGAGCAGCGGGCGAACGAGGCGAGCGGTGGGCGAACGAGGCGAGCGGTGGGCGAACGAGGCGAGCGTCGGGCGAACGAGGGGAGCGTCGGGCGAACGAAGCGAGCGTCGGGCGAACGGGGCAAGCGGCGGGCGAACGGGGCAAGCGGCAAACGGCGGGCGGGCATCAGCGGGATCCGAGGCGGCGGGGAAGACCCAGGGAAGGTTCCTTTGGCCGCCTAGCAGCTGATCTGCTCGGCAGCGCAGCACCAGCGAGGAGCCGAAGATCTTCGGCTCCTCGCTGCTGCTGCGCTGCCGAGCAGATCAGCTGCTAGGCGGCCGCTCGAGAGCAAGAGGGGGAGAGAAAGAGAGAGAAGGAAAGAGAGATGAGAGAGGGAGGAAGAGAGTGTGAGAGAGGAAGAAGCAACATAGAGAAAGAGAGAGAGAAAGAAAGATGAGAAAGGAAGGAAGAGAGTGACCTCATCGGGTGGGAAAAATCGCGATATAGCGTTCGCGAAGATCGAGATGGTCACAATTGCTGAAAAATCGCGATATAGCGAGATCGCAAAACTCGAGGGATCACTGTATACAAATATGAATACATATGAATACATATGAACATATCTATATAAACATATATTCGACTACTGTAATGCTCTCTACATGGGGCTACCTCTGAAAAGTGTTCGGAAACTTCAGATCGTGCAGAATGCAGCTGCGAGAGCAGTCATGGGCTTACCTAGGTATGCCCATATTTCACCATCACTCCGCAGTCTGCATTGGCTGACGATCAGTTTCCGGTCACAATTCAAAGTGTTGGTTATGACCTTTAAAGCCCTTCATGGCATTGGACCAGAATATCTCCGAGACCGCCTCCTGCCGCACGAATCCCAGCGACCGATTAGGTCCCACAGAGCGGGCCTCCTCCGGGTCCCGTCAACTAAACTATGTCGATTGATGGGCCCCAGGGGAAGAGCCTTCTCTGTGGCGGCACCGGCCCTCTGGAACCAGCTCCCCCCGGAGATTAGAACTGCCCCTACTCTCCCTGCCTTCCTTAAAACCCACCTTTGCCGTCAGGCATGGGGGAACTGAAACATCTCCCCCTGGGCATGTTTAATATATATCTAAAGTCTCTTATCACTATAGCCAAAAATATGAGAAAGCTATATATCGGATTTGTATCTGGTTGAGTTTATAACCATCATTTCAATTATGTAACGTGGTGTTCTCTTTTTTTCTCTAGCCAACTGTAGAAAGGATCCCAACAATTGTTAAATGAGGATGTTGTTTCATTCCTAACTAGTATAGTTAATTTTGTCATCTCTGCACAGTATTTAATTTTTTTAATTATTGCGTCTTTCGGAGGTTTTCCACCACTGTGCAAAGGTTAGTCTGGCTGCTGTAACTAAGTGGACAATTAAATGTATTTGGGTTTTAGTCAGATTTTGTCTAAGGATGCCTAGAAGGAAACATTCAGGGTTTTTTTCAATTTTCAAATTTAATATTTCATCGATCCAGAGTCCAATTATGTTCCAGTACTTCTGTGCTTTTATGCATTGCCACCATAGGTGGAAATAGGTGCCTATCTCTTGGTGACACTTCCAACAGTATGGTGAAAGTTTATTGTTTAATTTTGTTAGTTTTGTCGGAGTAATGTGCCACCTGTAGAACATTTTAACTAGGTTCTCTTTGTAAGACGTGGCTATGGTTAGTTTGAAATTTCTGCTCCAGAGTAATTGCCATTCATCTTTTTTTATCTCTTTTTTAAGGTCCAAATTCCACAGTTTTACGTTAATTTTTGTATTGATATTATCCAGTTCGTTGAAATGTAAGTAGGAGTAGAATTTCTTGATTGTTCCTGGGGTCCTGTGCATAGTTTGTCTAGTGGAGCATTTTTAACTATTCCAGGTTTACTTTTATCCTTATTAAATTTAGTTTGTATCTGTAAGTATTCCCACCATTCTGTTTTTTGACCGAGATTTTCTAATTCTGTCCTAGATCTGATTTCACCATTGGGATTTATTATGTCTTTGTACCTTATTATATTATTTTTTAATGAAAATTGGGATGTACATATGCTTCTAATGGAGCGTACCATAGTGGGATTCCTTTGTAAAGTTTTATCTTAATTTTTTTCCAAGTACATATTAATGATTTCCTAATCAGATGGTTAGTAAAATATTTGTGGGTCTTGGGCTTTTCATCCCATAAATAATAGTGCCATCCTAAATGGAGATCGTGACCTTCTAGATTGAGTAGTCTGGTATTAGATGGTAGGCTTGTGTGCGTGTCTGTTAGTATATGGGGTTTTTTAAATCTTCAAATATTTTAAATTTAGTCGGATTATTTATGATTTGTTCCACTTGTTGTGAGCCGCCCCGAGTCTTCGGAGAGGGGCGGCATACAAGTCCAAATAATAAATAAATAAATAATAAATATTTATTTTTATTTATTTATTTTGTCCAATACACAATGAGGGTTTTAGTGGAGATATCATCTTCAGGCTGGTGTTTCTGTCCTTGTTCTAAGGCGAACACTGTGAGACCTGAGCTGCCTTCCTTCTATAAATACTGGTGGCTGGGTGTGGTTTGATGGCTCAGCAATTGCCTGCTGTGTAGAAACTTCCTGGTGAGTCAGTGGAGTAACGATTGGGGTCATTGATGTAGCTGAGGTATGCTGATTAGTTAATGGTTGTAGATTAGGCGTGATATCCTGAGTAGTTGGAACTTGCAGGCTACTTGATTGTTTTACAATGTGTGTTCTGAGTCTGGTTTCTATGGCTGGGATATGTTTGAGGGCTGGTTTCCAGATGTCTGGTAAGCGGGAGATAGAAAAACATCCCCAAAATATGAACAAGTGGGATGATATATATATGTAGATTGTTCTGAGTTCCGGTTTTGCCCCGTGTAATGTATATATCTCCACTAAAACCCTCATTGTGTATTGGACAAAATAAATAAAAATAAATAAATAAATATATGTTTATATAGATATGTTCATATGTATTCATATTTGTATTCACCTTCACTCATAATAAATTATATAAATTATCTCAATAAGCTCTGAAGGACTCCCAAGTGCTCCAGGGGTAAAACGCTCCCAGTTCGCTCGTGGCTGCCGGTAATCAGACAGCCGGTAGCCCGTCGCAAAGCGACCACCAAGCTCCACCCATCCACCACCATTTGGGTTCTTTTTCCGTCTGCATATGCCCGTAATGTTTTGCGCATGCGCAAAGGGTAAAAGAACCCAAATGACGACCTCCGCGTTCCCTTCGCGGCCGACTCTCTGACCGACAGCCACTGGCGAACCGGGAGCATTATTTAACTCTTTTAATATTGGATTGTTATACGCTGTTCTTATTACTTTTGTTAGCCGCCCCGAGTCTATGGAGAGGGGCGGCATACAAATCCAATAAATAAATAAATATAAATAAATAATAAATTTCACGCCTAAACTCGGCCCACCCCTGTCTCGGCGCCCCTCGAGTTGCGGGACGAGAAGCAGCGGCCGCGGGGGCTCCTGCAAACCCAAAGGCCGCACGGAGCGCCCTTCCTTCCCAAAGTTGAAAGAGGAGCCCGCCTCCATAGTGACACGTGGCTCCAACTTCCGCCCAGTGCCGGAAATCGCCATGGCCAGGAGTTCCATGTCACACCGCTCTAGGTTTCCGCACTGTATGACAGAACAAGCGTCTTTGCTTGGGAAGCCAGAAAGCTCCATATTTGGACCCATTCATTCCTTATTCGCCGGATCCTACCCAGAGTTTCTGGACCGCGATTCCGGTCTGGGGCTGTTTCCACCCATCTTGCGCGGTCGAAGCCGAGCCGGAACTTTCGGCGTGGGCACCTGCTGCTCCCCGGAAAACGTTGGGAGCAGGACCGGAAGCGGGAAAACGGGCCGGGGAGATTCGCTGCAGGGAGCCTCTCCCGCTGGACCTGAGAGCCGATCGGCTTTTGACGGCACTTGTGGGCGGCAGCCCGGAGAGACGCCGCCGGCATGTCCGCCTTCGTGGTAAGAGGAGTCCGGGCGCCGGACTACGAACCCCACCTTCCCCGGGAGAGCGGAGGATGGGACTTCTGGTCCGAAGGAGGCGGGAGAGAGCGACATTGGCTTTCCATGGATGGCATGCGCAATATATTATTTTTATTTTATTTATTTATTATTCGATTTTATTAGATTGGATTTTATGTGTATTATATCTGTGTATCCCAAAGGAGCTTTCTCAAGAGGCAGCTGGACTTTCTGATTTTTCATTGAAGACGTTTTGCTTTTCATCCAAGAAGCTTCTTTAGCTTTCTCTCTCTTTGTGTGTGTGTGTGAATTTCTTGGACCAGTCTCCATATATTTTCACTATAGATTTTTTTTCTCTTATTAGAAAGAAATATTTTTTTAAAAAATGAATTGTTTTCTTACAAAAGAATTAAGATATATTTAAAACATATTTACGTATCATTTATACCTTTTATATTATTAAACATATATTTTATGAAGTAATGTATTTTTTCCCCAGTGAAAAGGTTAGAGACATTTAACAAAGTTCACAAGTCAAGGAAGGAAGGGTTTAGAGGTACCTGAAAGGGATCTGTTTACGTGGCCTGACTTTTGATCCATCAGGGGTCTCCAACCTTGGCAACTGTTTAAATTTATACTTATATTTTAAACTTATACATACATGACATGCATAGTGTTTTTTAAACTGTTTAAACTAATTTTTAATTGTGGTTTTAAATTGCTTAAATTGTTTTTTAGGGCAGTGTTTCCCAACCTTGGCAACTTGAAGATATTTGGAATTCAACTCCCAGAATTCTCCAGCCAGCTGGCTGGGGACTTCTGGGAGTTGAAGTCCAGATATCTTCAAGTTGTCAAGGTTGGGAAACACTGCTTTAGGGGTTGTGATATCACATTGTATGTTTCAGTTTTTTGATTGTGAGCTGCCCAGAGTCCCTAGGGCGGCATACGAACCCAAATAAATAAATAAACAAAACTTTAACACTTGTGGACTTCAGCTTCCAGAATTCTGGGGGTTGAACTCCACAAGTATTAAAGTTGCCAAGGTTGAACACCCCTCTGCTATGCACGATTCAATTTAGTCATCCATGTCCCATTTAGACTGTACAGCTTTCCTGTTTATGTGGTTTTTAGGTGTGAATTAAATTAGGATTATAGATAGGCAGCCTCAACAACCCAGCTAATAAGTGAGTCGGGGCCCTAGTCAGAGACATGAATATTCCAATTCCTTCTTAGTTGAGGAGTTGCCTCTGGGTAGCTTTTCACACACATGCAAGTACAAATGCAAACACATGTTTCCCAAAGACTTAACATGACACCTGAAGCCAAATGGACTCAAAAAGTTATATGAATCCAAGAGCGCGTTATAAACCCTCACTTGGGCCGGGTGTTGTACTGAGCCACAAAAATATGGTGAGTTCAGAAAAAGATGGAATTAATTAATTAATTAATTCAATTTCTATACTGCTCTTCTCCGCAGACTCAGGCGGCTCACAACAGGAATTATATAATAATAATGTTGGATTCTGTGTGAAAAGAACCAGAATGTTTCTCTGCTACTTTTATATGGTTCTGGATCAAAAATGAAGGGGGAGACAGTGTTGAAATTATAAATATTTAAATTTAAGTTTTTCTTTTCATAGAGTGGGAATGTAGTAAAGAAGCAAGATATGGCTAAAGGAGAGAGGAAAGTGGATTGTATTTTTAAAAGAATACCAAAAGCAGATCATAATGGCAGGAATGTAGTTGGTTAAACTTTCAAACGGTTTTTGTTAAGGGTTTCAGCAGGTGGCAGCTTTTTAAATTTCAAAAGTTTAAAAAGACTGCCTCACAAGTGGCTAGAAGGGACACTGCCAGGGAATCCCTTGGCTTTGACCCAGCAATGCCTATAATAAACTATGGTGACCTCAAGCTAACCTTATTGGTAGGAGTTATAATTCTCTCCTCACCAACACCCACTTTGCAGTACACATAGAAATACAGAATCATCCCAGCAGATGATTGCAAAGCACTTCTATATTATTTTCAGACATATAGGAATGAGATGCATTGAAAACAGTGTTGCCTTGATTGTTCAGAAATTGTTTAAGGTCCACTTCATATAAAACCCATAATGGGAGAAAACCCACTAAGGATCACACAGAAAACCCATTGCATTGCAACCATTTAATTTTGTGGTTTGATTTTTTAAAAATTAATTATATGCCATCAAGTTGGTGTAAATTTTCAACGCCCACATAAATAGGTTTTGTCCATGATAATGTGTCCCTAATCTATAGTCTTTCAAAAGTATGTTCATCGTAACTGTACCTGAGTCAATTCCACCTGCTGCTGATTGTCTTATTCCCTTTCCTTCCACTTTTCCTAGTGTGAGAAACCAGCTCCAGGCAGCTACATAATTTGCCCAGAATAGGATAATTTGACTCTGGGTATTTTACTGATAATGTACTTTTTACTGGCTTTAATATGCCAATATATTATTTTTAAATATTTTTACAGGGTTGTAAAATGGGAATTTTTTCTGTCTCTTCGTAGCAGAAAACGAGGTCACAATATCTACTAGATTTAGTATGTTGGATCATTTGAAACCCATTTTAGGATCTAGATAATTTCCGGGACAGTTGGAATGTCTTTTTTTGGCCACAGAGCAGCCTGTTTTGGCTACAAGTTATTAAGTGATGGCATTTCTGTACCTATGAGAGTCAAATTGTGACATAAAGGCCACATGTCTTCTGTCTGTTGAATGTGGGTCTGGTAGCACTTGGCAGACTAGAATTGCTAAATCTGACTAGCATATTATTAATGTTCCCTTGATAATTTCATTTAACTTTGTGGGTTTATTTTAGGACTTCAAAACCCATGTGGATCAAGCTTGTAGAGCAGCAGAAGAATTTGCAAATATTTATTATGAAACCATGGATAAAAGAAGACGGGTATGTAGATTTCTAGTAGCTGTTTTGTTAAGAATGTATGGTTTTATATATATTTTTATCTTCCCTTTATTACTTTTAGAACTACTTCACTGTTTATATTCAACTAGGAGTCAACTAGAGCCAGTTTGATGTAGTGATTATGGCATTAGGCTAGAAACTGGGAGACTGAATTGTAGTCCCACCTTAGACACTAAGTCAGCCGGGTGACTTGGACCAGTCACTTTCTCTCAACCCTAAAAAGGAGACAATGGCAAAACCTTGCCAAGAAAAGTGCAGGGACGTATCCAAGCCATCTCTAAGAATCGGTTGAAGTGTTCTAGGTTCTCTTTTCACTGGAGATGTTCTGAAATTGAAACAATCTGTTCTAATTTAGAAATATTTTGCACACTTCCTATCTTTAGTTTTATAGTTCTTATTGTCCTAGTTGTACAACTGCTTTGCATACTCACAATCTTTTTACCATAAATGGAATATTAACCCAGGACAGTACTGATCCCAACACTTATCTATTAGTTTATTAGGAGCAGATGTTTAACTGAGTGGAGTTTTCCCAGAGAATCCCTTTTAAAAATTCTTCAGATGTTAAAAAAAAAGACAAAAGTAAAATTTTCGGTAACGGTTTGCAAGTGGAAAGGGCAAATCCTGCTGGCATATCATATAAAGTTTTATAATGTTCTACAGGTATTAACCAGGCTGTACACTGATGATGCAACTCTAGTTTGGAATGGGAATGCTATATCTGGCCAAGAAGCCCTTGCTAAATTCTTTGAGATGTTACCATCTAGTGACTTTCAAGTGAACACATTTGATTGCCAGCCTGTTCATGGTAAGATAACTTCAGACAATGCCACTATCCACAGAATTATTAACATGCAGTGGCATGGGTAATCTTTTCCATGGAGTGAAATACAATTAAAATATTTGAATTTGTATACCTAGGAGTTTCCACATCATTTGTATGACTCTTAATTATTCTTTTAGATTTTAGAAAGTAGCATAGTTAAACTAGCATTTGCTTGGTCCTTTTGAACACAACCTCCAATTCTGCATTTATCTCCAACTGAGGAATTAACTTTCTTATGGTGCTCAGTCTCTTTGCAGGGTGAGACAAACGGCATATAAATTAAATAAGTCTTTGTCCACAGTGGAAATCCTCTTTTCCCCAGTTTGCCTGAAGGTTGAAAGCATGTGGTCTGAACTATTGGTTCTGAAGCATCTGTCACAAAATGCTTGCAGTTGCAGAACAAAATAGCTGGCTTCAATGTCCTTTGATGGGTTTGAAAGAAAGAGGCAAGGGATACCAGCAGCATTTTTTTTAAAGGCAGGAGATGGGGTAGGTGCATCACTATCTATGCTACTACGTAGACCTTTCTTTGCTCAGATGAATAATGTGATAAAGCTGCTGAATTTTCTTCTAGGTACGTAGGGTAAAGATAAGGGGGTCCCTGTGGATTTTACGCCACTGGTCATTGCCAACTATCGGGGGTAGTGATCATCTATGCTTCAAGGCTCTTGGGTCAACATTTCTGCGGTCATGTGGCCAACATGATATCACGCAGCGCTGTTACCTTTCCACCAAAGTGGTGCCTATTTTTCTACTTGCATTTATTATTATTATTATTAATTAGATTTGTATGCAGCCCCTCTCTGGAGACTCGGAGCGGCTTACAACAACAATACATAGTACAAATCTAATGGTTAAAAAGGACAGTTTAAAACCCTTATTATAAAAACAGTCATGCATCCCAGACAAACCATACATAAAATGAAATGGCCCGGGGGAATCAATTCCCCCATGCCTGACGGCAAAGGTGGGTTTTTAGGAGTTTGCGAAAGGCAAGGAGGGTGGGGGTAATTCTGATCTCTGGAGGGAGTTGGTTCCAGACGGTCAGGGCCGCCACAGAGAAGGCTCTTCCCCTGGACCCCGCCAGACGACATTGTTTCATCGACGGGACCTGGAGAAGGCCAACTCTGTGGGACCTAATCGGTCGCTGGGATTCATGCGGTATGCATTTGAACTGCTAAATAGATTACTTCTTAAGTGCGGGGAAAGAATTAGAATGAGATAGACTTTTAAAAGACCTTTTCTTAGAAATGCCCATGCTGTGTTTAAAAGTACACTTCTGAAGAGCAATTGTATTTTAGCATCTTTTTATTTCCTTTCTCAAGAGCAAGCGACCCAGAATCAGACTACTGTTCTTGTTGTGACCTGCGGGACTGTCAAATTTGATGGGAACAAGCAGCAGTACTTCAACCAGAACTTCTTGTTAACAGAACAGACCACAAATAATAGCACAGTCTGGAAAGTCATGAGTGATTGTCTCCGTTTCCAAGAAAGCCTTCATTAGTGAGAGGAGCAAGATGTTTTCTTCTAGTTTTTTTTTTAATAGCCCTGATTTTAGGGGTGAGCCTGTTGAGTATGGAAATTCACCCGTCTCTCCACACTTCTTTGTATGTTTCACAATTATAGCATATGTTGTTTTTAATGAAAGAACTTCCTTGCTTTCAAGGTTTCTTTAGGCTGCATTGCAGCCAAGTTCAACTATGCTGATTACCTCTTTAGGAGACAGTGGAATCATTTTTATAAGCGTTCTGTGCACTTTCCGACTCAGATTTAACGCATGACGGACCCTTCTCCTCCCTTAAATAGTTTGGGAGAAATTTTATCAGGCATAAGTTTTGTTTACTTCAGTGAGAATTAAAATGATGGTGGGAGAGACAAAGATTGTATCTCTGATTCATGAGGTCTTCTGGAATTTGTGGGCCTTGCTGAAACAAGTACAAGAATTTTGCTACAGGCAGGGTGAAACATGAGCGTATGGCTGATTTATTCCCATGGAATTTCCCTACATGTTTATGCTGTTTTTATACATGTTTGCATTTTTCTCTTATTCCACAGCAGTAATTGCTTCAGATTTCAGTATTTGGAGAGGAGGAAAAAAGATTTAAATGGTTTAATAAAAGGGGAAATCCATCTGAGGGATTTTTTTTTCATTTGTCATTTTTCACAGAGAAAAGCCAGAACATTTCTGAGCAGTTGGGGATAAATTTGATGGCATAGAAAATACCCCACTTTACTTTGTTCAATCTTGCATTTGTTTCCCAGTTTTTCCCAATCTGTAAGGGAAAGTGCCTGGTACCTGTTTTACTGCTTTTCCATGCCACAACATTGTTGAATCCAGTCTTGGATTTGAATCTTGGTCATGGTTGTCCCAAATATGGTTTTTCAACTAGTACTTTTTTTCCCCCTCTCCTTGAAAAAAATCTTCTTCCACTCTCTTTGAAAATGGGACTATCCTGGTTAAGAGATTCCTATATAATGTTTTGAAATGTTGAACATTTATTGCTCCCCCTTCTTCTGTGGCACAAATTTGAATAAGAAGCATTACAGCAAGGAAATGAACATAAAATTTCCACTAAAATCTGTTAGGCACCTGTGATTTCATCATCTAAGACTCTTTAATGCCTATGTATAAGTAGCCCTCGACTTACCACCATTCATTGGGAAACTATCCGAAGATACAACAGTACTGAAAAAAAGCAATTTATGACCAGTCCTCGCATTTATGACCTCTGTGGCATCCATCCCTGTGGTCACATGTTTGAAATTTTGAGCATTTAGCAACTGGGGTGTATTTGCAACTGTTACAGCGTCATCTCCGATCTTCCAAGAAAGGCAGTGGGGGAAAGCCAGATTCGCTTAACGACTCCATGATTCACTTAACGCAGTGATCCCCAAACTACGGCTCGTGGGCCACATGCGGCCCGCTGGGGCCATTTATCCGGCCCACGGGTAAGTGATACAACACAGTGTTCCATCTAATTTTCTATGAATAAAATGTGGTATTTTGTTAGTAACTAATATCAATCATCAAAAAAGTTGCAAAAGTTTTTTTTTCTACTTTTATCATCCAGTTACATTCATTTTCTTTTAATTAAATTCCCTCCTTAATGTTCCTTCAAAAAGTACACCAATTATAATTCTAAGTTATTAACCATTATGCCAAAGTGCTTCCTTCTTTCTTTATACATTTTTCTATAAGCCAAGAAAACCTACAATCAGATGTTAACAAAGGAAAATTAAAAACAAAACATAAACATATATGAATTTCAGACTTCTTCCCTCCCTCTAAATAGTACATTCCCATTTTGTTTTTTACTTTAAAATAAGGTATGTGCAGTGTGCATAGGGATTTGTTCATAGGGGTTTTTTTTATAGTCCGGCCCTCCAACAGTCTGAGGGACAGTGAACTGGCCCCCTGTGTAAAAAGTTTGGGGACCCCTGATTTAACGGGTGCTTGCTTAGCAACTGTGGCAAAAAAAAAGTTGGTATGAGTGTGACTCACATAACAACTATCTTGCTTAGCAATGGACATTCTGGTCCCAGTTGTGGTCGTAAGTCAAGGACCACCTGTAGTGCAAAGATCACATTGAAAGATGAGGCCCGAATTGATTTAGTGATTGACACTATGCCTGTGGGTTGTATTCAGGTGCACCAGGGAAACAGGCCAGCATCCACAACCTCCTGGTACTTATGAAGGTGCAATTTTAAAGTGCCTTTTCCCAAAGAGTTTCCCCAAAACTCTGGTTTTGAATTAATCCGATTAGTGTCATAGAAACAGGTTTTGCCCAAGGCTGTGTCTACACTATTCACAGCTGCAGTACAGTTTTTTAAAGGACCTACCTTTACATGCCTTCCAATTCAACAGAATTTTTGGAAATTATTATTTAAATAATTTATTATTATTTCTGTCCAACCAGTGCGTAATTCACCGAAAACAAAAGGGAACGGAATCAAATTTGGTGTGGGAGGAAAGCCAAACCCAAGGAAGGTTCCAGTCCAAAACTGGTACAGGACTATACAGGAAGTTAAACAATCCACAGGGCCTCTCTTTCGAGTGGGCTATTTGTGCAGCTCCTTGGGATATGGCTAGCTGCCTATTCTAAGCCCTGGCCCTGGTCCCATGACCCAGGGCAGTGCATCTCTGACTTGTCTGTGCTTCCCAGCATACGCAACCTTCAGAGATTCACATACCAGGAAAAGGGAGGGCAGCCAGGAATGTAGGCATGCACAGAGACCACAGAAGGGACACCTGCTCGGATTAATCCATGGGAAGGAAGGGCAGCCAGCGCTAGTAAATAGAAACTTGTCACTGACGGCTACATTCCAAGCAGAAGCTTCCAGTTCTTGCTACTCTAACGGGGGGGAAAGATCTTTCTGAGGGCAATTAAATACCTAAGTAGCACTTCCTATCATATCCTTACTCCAAAGCAGCAAAAGCTGTTATTGATAACAGACTGCATTGAAAGCTTTCTGAAATCAGCCAATATGAGCTCTGAGAGATTTCAGCATATCTGGATGTTGGTAGAATTTGCAGCAACTGGAAGCCATGAAGGTATTTATTGCCAGTGGATTCCAATCAGTCCATGAAGATATCATTGCAGGCATATTTGAAGATTCTATTTTTAGTGTCTAACTATTACAAGCTCCCCGTTGCAGCCATATGTTCATATACCATACTTAATGTAGAAATTGTACCATATCCCTCTGATTGCCTTTGAAAGTACAAGAAGAAAGTATCCTTACTAAGATGAAAACAGATCTAAAGAAGGCAAAAGTTGTAATATTTTTTTAAAAAAATCTTGGGAAAATAGGCTTCTTCTGAGCCAACTGCTCAACCTGTGAAGGGGGTCTCTTTCCACTAGTGGAAATTTATCTGTATTGAAATTAATCAATATTGGCATTAATCAATTCTGAAGCAAAACATTTAGAAAGGAAAACAGCCTATCCAATGTTGCTGCATAAGTTATGATGGAGGAAGTACCATTGCAATAAATGTTCATACCAGGCATTGCAAAGGAAGTCCTTCGGGATTGGGCGGCATAGAAGTTGAATAAATAAATAGTTGACGGTGTGTGAAATTTTACAGGGATATTAAGGCCCTTTGTGGATGGATGAAAGCAGGGATGGGAAAGCAAAGAGAAGGTGCTCTCTTAACTTGCTTGTTTTCTTCCATTTCTTTACTCAAACTGGGTAACATCATAAGTGCTAGTGATGTGCAATCACTCTGCACTTCAGCAAGCACGTGGTCACCACTAAAAACGGCACAAATATATTTAAGACTGCAAATCACAACTGCCAGTTCTTTAGCTGTTGTTGCCTTCATACACATCACATCCTTCCCAAGAACATGGGGTGTCGGATCTGCATAGATTCATTGCCCCCTAGAAACCAGAATTGTTCATTTAAATGTTATTTTATTTATACTGGAAATCTACTTCTCAAAAATCATTAAAAATGGAAACTCTTTTCATTAGCTCTACTTCCCAGTTAACGAAGTTGTAGCATTTTATCATTTCATGTTAGAACAAAAACAATACCTTTGCTAAATTAAACAGGAAAAGATTTCTGTGTGTTTGATTGAAATTGGTTCGTTACAGAAATTGCCTCTGCTGAAATACTGCTTGTAGGATTTGATGATTATCTGAAAAGGGTTTTTAAAAGATATATAAAAATGCTGGCTGCAAAATAACTCAAGACGAAAATCAGCATCACTATCGCCAAAAACGGAAGTGGACAGGGGGTCTGGGACAACTCACTGCAGAACAATTCACCATGGCCAGCTTGCCATAGAACAAGATTTACACTAAAATTGAAGAAAATTGTGAAAGAGACTCATTAAAGCAGAGGTCCCCAATCTTGGCAACTTTAAGACTTGTGGACTTCAACTCCCAGAATTCCTCAGCCAGCAACGCAACATTAAACTGCAATTTCCATTGCTTTGACCACTTATCTAGTACAGTGGTACCTCGAGATACGAGTTTAATTCGTTCCGGACCTGGGCTCTTAAGTCGAGCAGCTCTTATCTCGAACGACTTTTCCCCATAGGAATTAATGTAAATAATTTTAATTGGTTCCAGCCCTCAAAAAACTCACAAAGTTAGTCTAAATTATGCAGAAAGACATGTTTTTAATGAAGAAATGTACATGTACATATAAATGAATAATGAAGTTTCTTTCACTTAACTTGTAAACTTTCTTAAACTTTTAAATTTACATATGTTCAACTTCTCTGCCACCCAATCCTGTAGGACAGAGGTCCCCAACCCTTTTTGCACCAGGGACCGGCTTTAAGCGATCAAGAGAGGAATGGGTGAATGAATGGACGGAGGGTGGGAAGGAAGGAAGGAAAGAGGGAAGGGACAGGAACAGAGGAAGGAAGCAAGGAAACTTATGAAAGGGGAGAGTAAGAGAGGAATGAGTGAAGGGAGGGAGGGAAGAAGGTGGGAAGGAGAAAGAAAAGAAGAAATAGAGGAAGGGAAGGTAAAAGAGAGAAAGAAAAAGAGCAAGAAAGAAAGAAAGAAAGGGGGAAGGGACAGGAACAGAGGAAGGAAGCAAGGAAACTTATGAAAGGGGAGAGTAAGAGAGGAATGAGTGAAGGGAGGGAGGGAGGGAAGAAGGTGGGAAGGAGAAAGAAAAGAAGAAATAGAGGAAGGGAAGGTAAAAGAGAGAAAGAAAAAGAGCAAGAAAGAAAGCTGCAAGCACCCCCCCCCCCGAGCCCCCCAGGCCGGCTGCAACCTTTTAAAACACGCGCGCCGCTTCGCAGCTGTCTCCTGAAGCCGAACGCGGAAGTTAGCGTTTGGCTTCAGGAGACAGCTCCTTGGCGCTTGTATCTCGAATTTGGGCTTGTAAGTAGAACAAAAATATCTCTCCCCTCCCAGCTCTTATCTCGAGTTGCTCTTAAGTAGAGCAGCTCTTATGTCGGGGTTCCACTGTAAAGCTAAATCATTTGCCATATTGCCGATCCCTCCAGGTATATCAATCCTATTGCACACTTTGGAGTCATCGGCAAATAGGCAAACCTTCCCTACCAATCCTTCCCCTATGTCACTCACAAACATATTAAAAAGAATAGGACCCAGAACAGATCCTTGTGGCACACCGCTTGTAACCAATCTCTGCTCAGAATACTCGCCACTAACAACAACTCTCTGATGTCTATACTTCAGTCAACTGCAAATCCACTGAACTATCCAGGGATTAAGTCCAATCTTCCCAGATTTATCTATCTGCTCTTTATGTGAAACTATATCAAAGGCTTTGCTGAAGTCCAGATAGGCAATATTCAAGGCACCGCCTTCATCCAACACCTTTGTAACATAGTCAAATAAATCAATGAGATTAGTCTGACATGATTTGCCCTCAGTAAAACCATGCTGGTTTGGGTCAAATAAGTTACTGATTTTTAGGCGCTGATTCACTGCATCATCATCCCCCTCCTCCTGTGGATTTTATTTCCCATTCAGGTATTTAGTATTTAGGGGAAAACAGTGCAAGGCTAATTGCAACTCAAATTGGTGTCAAGCTCTCAAATGAATTTGGCTCTCTGAAATTCTGATATGTTGGAGACGGTTCCCTTTATGCGCGAGGCCAATAAATTCATCCAAACAAATCTGCAAAATGGATTGGAAATACACCAGAGCGCTCTTTCATAATCCCATGTTGGCTATAGAATTCTGGGAGTTGTTTAAAGTCCACACATTGCTGAGGTTAAAAAAACACCGCCCTAGGGATTAAAAGTTTCACCCTTGTTTAAAACGCACATTCATACATGCACCCCAACATCTCATAATCTGGATACTAAATGAATCTCCTAATTAGCCAGTTCCAAAAGAGAATATCCAGAGATGAAAACATCTCCGTCCCCAATGGCACATGACTTTACCTGGGACCTGGCAGTGAAGCGATTGGCATAGGGCCATGATGGTGAACCTGTGGCACATGTACCACAAGTGGCATGCGGAGCCCTCACATTAACCGTTGACCAGCTTAGCTCCACTGAGCATGTGGTCAGGCAAGCGCATGCTTTCTCCTCACTTTCTGCGGCCTGTGCCTTCCCAGCTCTCTGGAGATTCCACCCCAGCACTGTTTGGGCACACAAGGCTTTCCGCCCTTCCCAGCTCCATTTGGGGAAAGAGGCTACCCCGCCACCACCACCTTTCCAGCTCTGTTTGGGGAAAGAGGCTTTTCCCCTCCCACGACTGCTTTGGGATGTGCGGCCAAAACGGAGAGGGTCACACGTGCATGTGCAGGAGTGGGATGTGTAGGAGGGGCATTGCATTATGACAATGCACACATGCACACTTTCGGCACCCAAGGGAAAAATGATTCACCATCACTGGCATAGGACAAAAGGCTTTTTAAGTGTACCTCGCATCACTTTAAATGGTGCGGAGAAAAGAACTAGGAGCCAGCAATTTCTTTAGGTCAATTCTCTATACTGCCCCAATACCTTAGACTAGGGGTGCCCAACCTTCGGTCTGTGGATCGGCACTGGTCCACGGCATGCCAGAAACTAGACAGGATGCAGGCACCATGTGGAACCATGCCCCTTCTGGTCTGAGTTCCTGGTGCCTAAAAGATTGGGGGGCATTGCTCTAGATGTGCCTGGTGGGAATTGTAGTCCTTGTGTCCCAGATAGCCAACACCCAGGTTGGGGGATATGGGTTTAAAGCATATGACAAATGACAAAAAATCCTAAAAGTTCGTCTTTGGATAAAGATCTTTCCATCTTCTCATACCTGTCTTTGTCCTCCCATACCTAATTTTTTCCTCTATTTTTTTTTAACAATGAGAAGCCAACTGAATCCAGAAGGAGAATCTTGGATGAGGTTCGAGGCCGCTCTTAAGCCACACTTAACAGTCCCGCTTTAGTCTTATCCTGAGATCTTGAGAAAGTCCTTTTCTGATTCTTTGGGAGCATCCCCACGCTTGAGACCAGCATTGTGCAAAAGTCTTCTGAAATCCTCAACCCTGGAGGCTGGTCCACTCTTGCCTGAAACAGAGGCCTTCCGTGACAAGAGATGTACTAATCTGTGATTGCGCAAGCAGAAAAAAAACAATGGCGGCACCTTTGGAACTGAAATGCTTTGGCTCTCTTGCAAGGTGGCATCAAGCCTTGGAATCCTCACCCAGCCTCTGCATGCAGCCTCCTTCCACAAGATCCATCCCTGGCTGGCAGATGCCAGCTGGGACAAAGAAGAGCCAGCCACACCGACTTCTTTTCACTCTGCGTTTTCTCCTTTAGCCAAAATCCGTTGTGGAATCCATTCGCCTTAAAACCCAAATTTAGAGGGATGAGCAATTGAGCTGGTGGAGAACTCGCCTATTTTTGCAGAGCAGAGCCAGACCAAGCAAGCAGGCTGGGTTGGAAACAGTCAGAACCGCGCGCGGGGGGGGGGGGGGGGTGTCTTTCCAAGGCACCCACGATTTGTGGGGTGCAGGCTGTGTGTGTGTCTGTGTGTGTGAAAGAGCCCGATTCAACCCAACCCCACCTATCTGTCCTCTTTACCCACTCTCCCCAATGCTGCTTCTCCGCTTCGGGCGGCGTGCAATTCCTGGGGGGGGGGGGGGCTTCGAAAGCTGGTGGGCCGCCTTTCCCACGCCGCCCCCTCACGCAAAAGGAGTCGGGGGTCTTCGGGAAGGGGCTCGGTGGGCTAGCGGCCTCCCCGCAAGCCCCGCCACTCACGGAGCTTCGCTCTCTCCGCTGCTGCTGCGCTCACCGGGGCTGGCGGGCCCCCCATTCCCCGCCGGGCCGCCCCCGCCCGCCTCCCAGTCGCGCTCGATGTAGAGGTGGTAGGGGTCGTGCTTGGACTCCAGCTTGCGCGAGCGCGTGTAAGCCAGGATCAGCCCACCGGCCAGGCAGCCGTAGAAGACCATGATCACCAGGATGTACAGGTAGGCGTCCATCTGGCTCGCGGGCCGCGTGGCCGGGCTGGGAGAAGCGCGGGGGGCCGCAGTCGCGACGCCCCCGCCGTGCAACTCCTGCCACAGGCGGCCCAGGAGGAGCTGCAGCCGCCGGCTCTCGCTGCAGTTCGCCCCTGGCGCCTGCATGGCTCCGCGCTGCCTCCGTCCGAGCCCGCGAAGGAGACCAAAGGCGGAAGATGCGGCGCTGGCCGGCTTGCAAGGGGACCGGGGCCGCCCCCGCCTCCTTTCCCCGGCTTTGGAGAGGGGGGGGGTCGAGGCGGAGTTTCTCCGCCTATCGGAGGCGCCTTTGTTCCTTTGGATGGGCAATCCTGAAACCTGAGCCGCTTTGGCAGGGAGCGCCAGAATTGGGATGGGAAGAAAACTGGGGAGGCGCTTGGATGTTATAGCATTTAGACTTATACACCGCTTCACAGTGCGTTTACAGCCCTCTCTAAGCGGTTGACAGAATCAGCCAATCGCCCCCAACAATCTGGGTCCTCATTTGGATCCACCTCAGAAGGATGGAAGGCTGAGTCAACCTTGAGCTTTGAACTGCTGAACTACAGCTAGCAGTTAGCAGAAGTAGCCTGCACTGCTGCACTCTAACCACTGTGCCACCCTGGCTCTTGGATATTTGAGAGGGTGAAGAAGCCATCTGGTCTTTGGCTGGCCTGGAAAGGGGGTCCTTTGGTAGAGCCCGAAGCAGCGCTGCAGCTATGGACTCTCCTGGGTTTGGGTTTGCTGGGCTAGTCCCGAAGGCATTTCACACATTGCTTGGACTCTTGTGGAAGGGGACAGACAGCGCTTGGCTTGCCTGGCGGACCTAAAGGAACAAATCTGGGCTTGATCTTGGCTCAATTGGATGGATGAACTCTGCAAAACTCCAGATTTCATTGATTCAATAACATCGAAGGTCGTTCTCCACTATTAGTGGCCACATAGATTAGATTATTATTAGGGTTGGAAGGGATCTTGTAGGTCATATAGTCAAATCCACCCTTGCTCAAGCAGGAGTCCCTACACCATTTCAGACAAACGGCCAGCCAATCTCCTCTTGAAAGTCTCAAGTGTTGGAGCTCTCACATTCTCCACAGGCAACTTCTATTCCACTGGTTGATCACTCTGTCAGAAAATTCATCCTGATTTCCAGGTTGAATCTCTCCTTGGTCAGCTTCCATCTGCTATGCCTTGTCTGGCCTTTTGGTGCTTTGAAAAACAGCCTGACACATACACCCCTTCTCTGTGGCAGCCCCTCAAGTATTGGAACACTTGATTTTCTCCACAATTTTCTCCATGATGACCAAACCATCAGGTCTCCCCAAGGGTGGGCTGGTGGCAGAGCCCATTCCCCTTGCTGCTGCTGGCTCTTTTCTTCTTTCCTCCCCCACCCTCAGAGCCCCCTCCAGAGATCATGTGTCCCAAGTAGGATAATCTGAGGTTCGCCATTTGTGCCTCCCTGAGTAGATTCCTCTGATGATCCACTTCTTTGTTCTCCTGTCTATTCTTTTGCATGGTTAGCCAGTAAGACATCACTTTTCAAAAATGCCTCTGATGTCTTTAAAAGCAACACATGATTTTCACTGGGAGAATATTTGGGGCTCTTAGTTTTGGATCTTAGTTCTTCTCTATGATTAGGAGAGGGCTTAAAACATTCTTCCTCAGCTACCTAGGATTTCATTATTAAGACGCTGATCTTCTATTTAGGTGGTAGTTGCATTTTTATTTTGTGCTTCTTCTTTTTTTTGTAAGTTTGCCAAAATTCTTTGGATTGGAATGGGAACTGTGTTGGAAAGCAAGATGCAGTTGATTGTTCAGTACCGTGTTTTTATCAGCTTCTTACGACTCTTCAAGTGGAGTTCCTGAATTCAGCATTCTTGCCTTTATTTCTTGGGACCTGATGTTTTAAGTTGATACACCTTGTGGTAGACTAATTATTAATTATGAAAATCCTCCACTAGTTACAGATGTTAAGTTCTACACGTTTTTTAAAATATTGTTTTCACACTTGTCCCTTTTATTTATTTAATTTATTAGATTTGTATGCCGCCCCTCTCCGTAGACTCCGTAGACTCCTGGGGAAGTGCAGAGTAAATAAATATTTAATTGTAGGCATCTCTGGATTTGCTTTTCATCACTCTGTCCATAAATTCAGATAGTTTTATATAATTCAGAGATGAATTATGAACATCTTTTTCAAGGATGACTATTCTGGGTTAATTCATTTGATATGATCTTAACTTTCAGTTACTATAACAGACTGAATCTCTTCTAAGAGCTGAAGAAAAACGTTCTTCTGATAATTTTTAACTTAGTGAATTATGGGTTTTATGCAGCCTAAAGTTGCATAATGCGGTCACTTCAGCATTTGTTTTAAGATAGTAATTTCAGAGTAAATGCTGTTAAACACAGTAGTGATTGTGCTTCACATTTATCTCTATTTTATTGATAGCCATCAAACTTGTATCAGGGCCTTGTTTCATGTACAGCATATCTAGTCATGGCTAAACGGGTACCTACAGACCAGCTCTGGACCAGATATATTAAGAGATGTAGGTTTGACATAACTAGAGAGCAATACAAGTTGGGGGTGGCTGCCTGGGGTTGAGAAGCAATGCAGGAAAAGCCACCAAATTCTTGGATGACTTTACTTTTCAACAGAAAGCAATGGCTACGATTTTACTGAAATAAATGAGCAATATCCACATATTTTCCTTTGGGAAACCTGCCTTTTTTTCCTGGATATTTGTGGTAGAAGAGAGGTGGAATTTTTAGAGAGCACGATCAAGGAAAAATAGGTCGGTTGAGCTGCTCTCCATCAACCAATTCAGAGTTGTTCCACTCAGACAAGTATCCCAGAATGACCAAAAAAGGGCTCAGACTGCAAACATGCTAGAATCTGTTTCTTATGAGGAAGAGCTAAATCTGGATACAAAATTGTGTGGGGATTTATTTTCTTCTGCTTCCAAAAACAGGAACCGAGCCTGGAACAGCTCCATTCTGGATGATGGGTTTGATGTCATAATCTCAGAAAGACTCAGCAGGCTTCTAGGTATTTTTCAACACCGGATGACTTAGATATACTGTAGATAGGATTGCTTTATTAGCTGTACATTTTAGAGATGAGACTCGCAGTCGGCCACCTTGTTTCAGCAAAAGTAAGAGATGGAAGCCAAGGACATATTGACAAAAGTTGACAGCAAGCAGTAAATCTTACTTTATGGATGCTTCAGGCAATGTTCTTTGGGAAAAGTGAGGCCTCACAAACAGTAAATACTGTTATTTCCATCTTTGTTTTTATTCCAAAATTGCACTGCTGAAAACTCAAGAATTTTGTCATTTTCCATATAACAATTACACAGAGCTTTAAAAGCCCTAGGGGGTAGTGGTGGTTGTTTCTGTTCTTTGTGGATCACAATGTTGATCTGTCTGTTAGATGTCTCCAGAAAGCAACTTCCAGGCTGCTTTAAGAAGATCCTAGAGCTACTCTATCCTGTTTTAGTCAAGCTGCAAAGGATACCAGGTCTGATTCTTTTGTTGACCTTCTCTACTGAGTAGGTCATCTGCCATCTTGGAAAGTTTGTTCCAAGAGCACCTCCACCCCTTCTGAAAATGATGCTCGTTGAGAAGCCAGAAGAGAAAGATCTCACAGGTCAGCAGTGCCCTTAATGCATAAAGGACGTGTGAACTGCAGAAACAACACCTTAGGCCAGGGCTGTCCAAATTTGGCAAATTTAAGACTTGTGGATTTCAACTCCCCGAATTCTCCAGGCAGCTATGAATTGAAGTCTGGAAGTTGAAGTCCACAACTCTTAAAGTTGCCAAGTTTGACAACCTCTGCCTTAGGCATTTCCTCTGCATATACCTATTTCCTGCTTAACCTTTTGTTATGCTTTAAATAAAAATATCTTTCTACCTCAGAGTTTTATCCCATGCTGAATGAGCTTGATTTGGGGGAAGCCCACCAAACGGTAAGGAGAGCATTTGGTGCTTCTGAAAATAAAGGTTTGTGTTTGGTTCAGCTCTTAAGAGGCATTTCCCTGAGACCATATTTTTTTGCGATTTGACCTACTTTGAATGTTTCTGTTTTCAGTCAATTGGAGGGGATAAGCTTGCCCAGAAACTATCATAAAAATATTCCTCATGGCTTAAAAATGGGTCCTCATGCACATCCAATTCTGATCAGGGAGTAAGATTAACCAGGATTAATGATCTGCTGTTGCTCTAGAACAGTGTTTCCCAACCTTTTTTGAGCCACAGCACATTATTCACATTTTCAAAATCCTGGGGAACATTTGGGGGGGGGGGGCGCTAAAAAAAGTTTGGACAAAATAATCTCTCTTCCTCCCTTTCGCTTTATTTCTCTCTCCCTCTTTTTCTCCCTTCCTCTTTCTCTCTCCATCCCTTTCTTTCTCCCTTCCTTCCTTCCTCTCTCTTGCTCTTTCTCTCTCCCTCCTTCCCCCCCTCTTGCTGTCTTTTTCTCTCTCTCATTCTTTCTCCCTTCCTTCCTCTCTTTGCTTTCTCCCTTCCTCTCTCTTTTGCTCTATTTCTCTCTCCCTCCTTCCCCCCTCTTGCTGTCTCTCTTTCTTTCTCTTTCTCTCATTCTGTCTCTCTTGTTATCTCTCTTTCTCTCTCTCTCTTTCTTTCTCTTGTTCTCTCTCTTCCTTTCTTCTCTGCGGAGGCCGGCAAAGCTTTTTTTTATTTTAAATGTTCCGGGTGGGCTGGCTGGGGGATGGGGCGCGCGCGTACGCTCCCCCGACGTTCCAAAGAACCTTCACAGACCTCCGCTGTGAGAAGGTTTTCTCCGAGCGCTCACCGCCGCTGCTGCGGGAGGAGCTGGAGAAAGGGGTGGATCGGGTGTGCGTCCGTGGCGAGAAGCCAGGGGCGCGAGGGGGACGGAGGCACTGGGGGGTGGGGGCGACCGCGGCGCCAGCCTCCGCACTTTTGTCCCTCCCCACCCCAAACTCCAACGCCCGGCTCCTTGCGCGTCACTGGACAAGGGTGCTGCATTGCCGGCTACTACCTGGTGCCGCCAGGGAATCTCCAGCTGGGCGGGGCGATGCCGGTGCCTCTGACCTGGAGCTCCCGCTCGCAGCCACCGCCCCGGCTACTGTCTGATGCTGATGCTGCCAGCGCTCTCCCGCTGGGCCCCAAAGGAGGCGGGAAGAATGAAGCTCAGCTTCCGAGATCGGAAGCTGAGCTTTGCGGCACACCTGACCATGTCTCGCGGCACACTAGTGTGCCGCGGCACACCGGTTGAAAAACACTGCTCTAGAAGATGGCTTACACACACATCTACCTTGCAAAAGGAGAATTTCTCCAACTTGTGTTTAAAACCGCTGTGTATTGAACATCTCATACAAAATTCCTTCATTCTCCAAATAATATCCAATTATTTTTCTTTTTTAAACCATAATATACACATTAAAGTATAATGAATAAAAGAGAATCCATTTTATAAATACTTTAGAGCCACCAAAAGGCAATACAATGCACTCGATAGCCACATTTGTACAAAAATGGAAGCCACATACAGAAAAAGATCAAAAGTGGACAGTAAAGCAGCATCCCGTCACTGCCATGTTCTTCTCAGTTTTTGTTTCAAGTGTGAACTACTAGAATGAATAGAGAAGCCCAGTGCACAAACTATGTTATTCTGTGGAATAATACACACAGCAACACAGAGGAAACTGCCTTCTGTACATCAAGAGTTCCAGTTTTTAAATAAAAATACCAGACAAAAAATTTCCCTTTGCAAACACTTTAAAACACAAAGTTGCCAAGGCTACGTCCATCACTCGCATAGAAGAGAAATTCATTTTAATATAAGATTTTGTTTTATGTAATATAGTCAAAAGATAAATTAAAATGCCCCTTTAAGATAAAATTAAAAAACAAAACAGCAATAACCAAATAGTTTATCAACGATGGGGGTGTGCACGAACATCCCCAAAAAGCAGAGGTCTTCTAGCTTGACAACTTTAAGACTCGTGGATGGAGAATTCTGGGAGTAGAAGTCCACAAGTCTTAAAGTTGTCACGTTTGAAGACCCCTGCCCCAAAGCATAACAGTCTGCAAAAGCAAGTGGTGCACTGCCTACTTTGGCTACAGGTCTTCTTTTGTTCCACTGATTTCTTTTTTCTTAAAGGTAGTGCGAATAAATAAATGATCGGAAAAGATGCCGGCTTAATCGTGGCAGTAATGCCAGCATTCTTTAGTGCAAGCCAAAGTGATGGTAGACACAGCCAAAGTCATCCACTTGTCTTCTTCCAAAAGAGGGCTTGAAATGTTTTGATTGGAATGTCTTAATTTACCTCTGATCCTCTGTGAGGATAGCTTCTTTGTTTTTTTAGGCACTCTTAATGTTTTATACCACCGGCCATCTCTTCCCTCTTTCGGTTTGGGACCCAACGATTTGAAAGGAAGAAAAATAAATAGGAGGGAATCTGCGTGTGTTCATCAATGGCAGTGAAAGGGGTTTTTTTCCTCCAAAAGCAGCAGCAAACGTGACTTTTAAAAGTACCACTAGTATTCTCTTGAGCATTGGAAACTATGGCCAAATGCCAACAGTGCCTTTTTCCCCAGAATGAGTAATTAAAAAATAATAATCAGAAATTGCAGGAATAATTTCATGGCGGAAATGGGAAGGATGGTGCCGCAGAAAGGAAAGAATAACTTGGCACGTGGTGCAAGGACCCCAATTGGGGTACAGCTGGGTTGAAAGTACCGTTTTTCACAGGAGAAATTCCTCTTTCTCTCTTTGTGACTCCCACGAGTCACCTTCAAATCAGCCATTCAGCAAAGGACCTGAGAGCCGCCATTTCCAGAGGGGGCTCAGTTCTGCCCAACCCTCTTCCCTGTCCCCCTTTGCAACTGGCTTCTTTTCATCCATTTTGAAAACATCGCCCTGGACTCAGCCAAGATGATCTCACTGCTTTCAAATCAGAGAAGAAGAAGCTGGGACAGAAAGGTAAGAAATGTTGGTTTATCCAGCGAGGGAGTTCCACACGAACACAGCCATCTGGAACAGGGAGTGGTCTAAGGAAACCATGGCAGTGGGTTGGTATTTTTGACAGCATCTTGGAAAACTGCAGGGCAGAAAGCCAGCGCAGCCATTCCTTCTGGGTAACCGAGAGTAAACTATTTGATGAAACACAGCTTCTGTGTGGAAATGGAGCCGCTCTTTGGGAAATTCATTTTGTCCTTCAATTCCAGAAGAAACAATGCACGGTTTTCTGATGCAGGGTGATGGAGAGGTCTTATTTCCCTCCATACATCCGTTCGATGTCATTGAGGTAATGATTCTTCAGCTCCTTTCTTTTCAGTTTGAAAGCATCAGTGACTAAGCCGGTTTCGGGAGTCCAGGGCTCAGGACTCAGGCGCACTTTGATGGGCACTTCAAATCTCTCCAACTTCACTGGAAGAGCAACGAGGGGGGGGGGGGGAGGAAGAAAACAGAGATTGAAGAGAGAAGAGCCAGGCAGGTGGACACAACTTACACATGTTATTCACTAGTTTTTTCTTGAGCGCATTCTTCCCCATGGCCAGCAGATGGCAGGATAATATCAAGTGTAGCTTCACAAGACCTTTCAGACCATTTTCTATCTGAAAATACTTCCATGAATCTACTCTCAGAATCTCTTTTTGCATTACTGAAAAGCATTTGATGTTTTGTGATACTCTTACTTCCTTTCCTTCCACAATGCCAGAGTTTATTATGCAGAGGTTACATATGAAGTTCGGCTCGCTCACTAAATGATGCTACAGTACATAGCTTCTCAGGCCCAGAAGACACCACAGCTTTGCCCAGCCTTGACTCCTTTTGAGATGTTTGGACTTCAACTCCCTAAATTCCCAGCCAGTGAAGGAATTCTAAGATTGAATAACAATATGCTATGGCATATGATTCCATACCAAGCAGGATGGGCTATGTAGTTACACTTTGGTCCAGGCCATACATCAAATTAGGTCCTGACTTGCTTTTTAAGGAAATGGAAGGCTGAAGCAACAGGGACCAATTAGCCCTGGTTTTCTCTCTTCATTCTGGGAATTGTAGGAAATTTGCTTTGTTCCTAAAATTATACTCAATGGCTTGAGTTTTTATGGGCCTCCTACATCAAAGCAGCAAAGCTCCACAGCACCAATTTTGGCAATAGCAACACTGCAAAAGGCAGAGGTGGTTGGAAATTGCAGATAGGGTGGTAGTTTTTCCATCCTATAAAGTACAAGTAGCAAGAAGCTGAGCCTTATTGTCCCCTTGATGGCAAACCTAGGGCAGGCCTTCCACAGCCAGCATGCCAGAGCCCTTTTTGCGGGCACGTGAGCTGTCACCTCGCTCAGCTCTACTGCCCAGAAGTGCACCTCCCGCTGGCCAGCTGATTTTCAGAATGTGCGGGGGCATGCGGGATACGTGCATGCATGCACGGGGTCTCATGTGCTAGGGGTTGGGGGTCTCATGCATGCATGCACAGGGGTGAGGGGGCGGCAGCCCCCCATGACCCATTTTTGGTCCCAGGAGGCTACAAGAAGGCCTGCTAGGCCCAAAATGGGGAGCATTGTATGCTCATGCATGAGGTGACGAGAGGGTCATGAACACATGTGCAGGGGCTTTGCATTATGGGTGTCGGCCCGTGCATGGTTTCAGTACACGATGAAAAAAAGGTTAGCCATCATTGAACTAGATAAATGTTTGGAATTATCATTTGTCAGACATGAACAACTAGGTTACATTATGTTTTGCTATAATATAGGAAACTCCGCAGTCTGGCAGCCTTTTTCTTGGGAACAATTAGTTAAGGCTCCAAGGAATTCAGGTAGGATTGGTTTTACTGTTGTGCAGTGACTCTAGACTAGCTCTGTGCTTCCACTTGATTTGCATTGTATTCCAACATCACAGATTGGAATACAGTTATCTTTCACATCCAGCACTTCTAATCTAACCATATAAGTTCTTGGCTCAACACCGTGTACAAAAATGCTTGTATTAATTAACAAAATTAATCAACATTTTCATGCTCCTTAAAAGGAAAGTAAACTGCAGTAAGATGAGACTTAACAGGAGGGACCCGTGGATGAACAATTGCAAAACTGAAGGGAGCTAAATAGATACAGACTGATTTCTAGGTCTCCATCGCAGGGAAGCAAAAAATAGGTTGGAATTTTGAAAATGAGGAGGGGCAGTTGAATTGTGAATTTTTGACAACCGACCTGGCTTGGTACATATTCTGTGACAGGAGGCTTTCACATAAGGGTGTACTGACAATACACATAAAGGTGTACTGATGTAATTGCTCATGGGAATGCAATCTCAGTTTGCTGAAGATCATGATTCTACTGAACCTTCCTCACTTTTGAAGGGAAAAAGAGTGGGACAGGACTCTGGGAATGAGGTGTAGGGCCACACGAGCAAAATCCACCCAGAATGGGACTTGGATGGTGTGCCCACAGCCCCCTTTTTGACAATTCCTCTTGCTTTCCTGACACTGTTGGGAGAAATGGAGGGGGGGAATGCAGTAACGGGGAAGTGGCTTGCAAAAGCTTTGAAACTTTCCCCTATCAGTAGTAAGATACTGAATGATACTCGAGCAGAGTGTCGGTTGCAGATAAGATTGTGAGTGGTAACCACTCTATGATTGAGAGAAACAGCTTCATTTGCTTACTTTTGTTAGCCGTGTTCTTAATCTCTTTCAGAACTTCCGATTCCATGATGGGATTGTTACAGATATTGATCCAGCTGTCAGACATGCCCCTCTGTTCAGCAAGTGCCATTAATTTCTTCTGATTGGGAACCACAAAACTGATAACGTAAGACTGGTTGCTGAATTGAAACATAAGAAAACACGATTTAGTTTTTAGCAATCCTTGACTAAGCAAAATGTTTTACCCTGGAAATCATTCTAACAAGCCTTTTTCAACTGGGGTTCTGTATGAAATTATGTGTGTGTGGGGGGGGGGGATTCTTACTGAAATCCACATGCTAGCTGTAGCATGTGAACTTTTATGTAGAGGTTCCCAGAGACCTGAATATTATTTCAATTCATTTCCTCCCAAATTAAATTAAAACAGAAATGACAAAGGTTGCTCCAACTATGTACACTATTCAGATCATAAGAACATAACAATGTTTTGCTGGGTTGGATTTCCGGCCCATCTATCCCGCAGTTTGTTCTCACAGCGGCTAACCAACTGCCCAAGGAAGCCCACCCATCTCCCAGCAGGGGGATTTCAGAAGCTGATCCCTGGGACTTCCATAAAACCAGCCAAGTTGACAGCCAGCACCACATCTCTATGGCTACTTGTCAATCGTGTGTGTGTGTGTGTGTGTTTGTGTGTGTGTGTGTGTGTGAGTGTAGATAATAGCTAAAAGGTGAGAAGAAATCACAAGAATACTGTTGTCCTTATATAGTGTATGAGTATTTAGATCTAGAATGATTACCTATGATACCTGTGACCAGAGGTGGTCATCGTATAATTTAACAACTGGTTTGGCTAGCGCAGGAATGAAAATATGAGCACGTGGCTTCATACGCATGGCCATTTCCTGTGAGCAGCTTCCAACACACCTTTTTGGGCTGACGTGGTGAGTAGAGTAGGAGAAGTGCGGCAATCAGCTGGGCTGCCAGGGTGGAGCAAGCGAGCCAGAGGGTGAGAAGTATAGGACAGTATAAAGCCAGAGGGGGTGGGGGGGTGGGCAGGCCTACCGGTTTGCCTGAACTGGTCCAAACCTCTGCCTGTAACCCCTCAAAGGGTTTCTGAATGAAATGCCAAGCTACTATGGCTACAGAATGCAGTCCAGCACCATCTGAAAGCTGGTCAGCGCCCTCACTCAAAATATAGAGGGCAACCTTTTCTTGGGTACCTTATAGTACCTAATGCTTCCCAACATATCCAACTTTAAGATGTATAAACTTCAACTCCCAGAATTCCCTTCCCACTCTTTTTCCCCAAAAGCACAAAGCCGACTCCACATCCCGATAAAATCCCCATTTTATTTAGTTTACAGTGAATTCCTCTCCAGAAAACTCCAGAAAAGTCCCCACCAACCGTTTTTCAAGGTATTTCCCAATTTCCCTTTATCAGCTTGGAGAGCTGCAAAGCTGATATCTTTCTGACTCCACATTATAACAGACAATACTTGGCAAAAATGAAGATCTTCGCCCAAATGAACTAATTGTCTCCTGCAAATACCCCTCCCCTATCACTCTTCTTCTATTCCCTCTGGGAGGGACGAACCGTTGTACATACCTGAACGGTCTTCTCGATGCACTGGAAGGAGAGTCCAACATGGGGTAATTACCAATCCTATTGGTAGAGACTGAGTTAATTTAAATATTTAAATGCGAGGTAGCCACCGCCCCTTAGCAGCCCCCAATACCTCAGTTTTAAAAACGAAGACAGTATAGAGGTAACACAATTTATTGAACCTTAACCATATAACAATTAACATATAAACCTCGCAACCCAAATACTCCGGCGACCTGGCCACTACGCCGGGTGGGTTTGGACTCTCCTTCCAGTGCATCGAGAAGACCGTTCAGGTATGTACAACGGTTCTTCTCCACTGCACTGGGAAGGAGAGTCCAACATGGGATATACCAAAGTTCACATCCCTTGGGAGGGAAAAGGCTGTGCCACGGTCGACGGAGAGGAACAAACCCTCTGCAACACACGTCTCCCAAAGGAAGCTTCAGCCGAAGCAACCGAGTCCAGTCTATAATGACGGATGAAGGTTGTAGGCGAAGCCCAAGTCGCTGCCTTGCAAATGTCCTCAATAGATGCTTGAGTATTCCATGCGGCAGACGCGGCCGCACTCCTGGTGGAATGTGCAGTTATGCCCGCCGGAGGCGATTGAGACCTGGCTTTGTACGCTTCTGCAATACAATCCTTAAGCCAGCGACTGATAGATTTAGATGAGACCCCTAGTCCCATAGATCCCTGAGCAAATGATACAAACATCCTGTCAGTCTTCCTAAACTGATCAGTCCTCCTAATATAAATCTTTAAGGCCCTCCTAACATCTACCTTGTGCCACCTCAACTCCAACGGATGTTGACCATGAGTACAAAAATCAGGAAGGACCAACTCCTGCGATCTATGAAACCCAGAGTTGACCTTGGGAATAAAGGTCGGATCTAGTCTAAGAACCACCCTGTCCGAGTGGAACACACACAAATCTGACCGAGTGGACAGAGCAGACAATTCTGATACTCGGCGCGCAGAAGTGATCGCCACAAGAAATGCAGTCTTTATTGTCAGCAGACGAAGTGGAATAGTCCTGAGCGGCTCAAAGGGAGGTGAAGTAAGAGCTTTCAGTACGAGAGTCAAATCCCAGGTCGGGAACCTATGTACCGGAGGAGAATGGGAATTGACAGCTCCTTTAACAAATTCCCGTATCCAAGGATGTTGTGCTAGTGAACGGGGAAAACGGTACCTGTACAATGGTTGCCAGGGCCGCTATTTGCCTTTTCAAAGTATTTGGCGCTAAACCTCTGTCAACACCTGCCTGTAGGAACTGCAGCACCAAAATGACCGAAGCTTCCTGAGGGTTAGCACGTTGTTCTAAACAAAACCTACAAAAGGCTGCCCATGTAGCTTGGTAAATCCGGACCGTAGACGGTCGACGGGCGGCCTGCATGGTATCAACCACATTGTCCGGGATACACTGATTCGTCAACCTGAGCCTCTCAAGTGCCAGGCGGTCAGCTGGAACCACTGCGGGTTCGGATGACACACTGACCCCTGGCATAACGATATCTCGCAATCCGGAATCCTCCACGGGGAGGACACCGAAAAGGCTGTCAGGTCGGCAAACCAAGGGCGTCTCGGCCAATGGGGAGCCATCAATATTAACTCCGCTCCCTCTTGCACCATCTTGTCCAACGTTCTTTGAATCAGGCATGTGGGTGGAAAGGCATAAAGGAGGCCTTTGGGCCAGGGGGACAACAGGGCGTTGACCCCTTCCGCACCTGGAGTCGTGAACCGGGAATAAAACCTGGGCAATTGGGTGTTGGCCGGGGTTGCAAATAGATCCACTGATGGTACCCCGAAGCGGCGGACTACGCTGTGGAAAAGAGCCGGAGCGAGTCTCCATTCCGAAGGATCGATGGTCGCTCTGCTCAGCCAGTCCGCCTGCACGTTGCTGGTCCCTGCAATGTGCTCCGCTCTCAATGAAGACAAATGACGTTCGGCCCAATCGAAGAGAGCTGTAGTCTCGAGCATTAGACGCTGTGACTTCGTGCCCCCTTGGTGATTGAGATGGGCCCTGGTTGCTACATTGTCTGTTAGAACCAGTATGTCTCTGCCGTGAACCAAGGAGGAAAAGGCCTGAAGTGCCAGAAACACTGCCCTGAGCTCCAGAAAGTTGATATTGATAGGAGCTAGGTCTTCCTGAGACCATAACCCCTGAGCCATATGGGGCCCCATGTGCGCCCCCCAACCCGACAGACTCGCATCCGTAGTCAGAACCAGATGGTCGTGACTGTGGAGAGGCGAGCCCCGAAACAAGGCTGGGGACAACCACCATCTGAGAGAATGTTTCACGCCTGCTGGAATCCTCACCTGCCGGTGAGAATGACTGACCTTGACCTTTTGGTACGGGAGCAGGAACCACTGGAGCTTCCTGATGTGATATCGAGCCCATGGCACGATTCCAATCGCTGAAACCAGAGTCCCGAGTACTTTGGACAACATGGCCAGCGAGACCTGATGATGTCGACACAGGTCGCTGACCAGTCGCCGAATGTTGAGAAGCCGTTCCGGTGTCAAAGAGACCGTGTCCTGGGCGGTATCTATAATCGACCCCAGATGTTGGATGCTGGTAGAAGGCACAAGATGACTCTTTTCCTCGTTGATGGTATAGCCGAGGCTCTCCAGGACCTCTCGTGTGAGCGTCAAGTCGTGCTGCGCTCGAGGCAGTGACTTGGACATCACGATGATGTCGTCCAAGTATGCCATCACCCGCACAGACCGAGCCCTGACATGCGCCGTCAATATGTCCATTAGTTTTGTAAATGTCCGAGGCGCAGAGGACAGGCCGAACGGCATTGCCCGGTACTGGTAGTGAGTACCGTTGAGGCAGAACCTGAGGAAACGACGATGAGCTGGCCAAACAGGAATGTGCAGGTAAGCATCTTTTAGGTCTATTGACGAAAGAAAGTCGTGATGACGAATAGAGGCGAGAATCGACTGGAGAGAGTGCATCCGAAATCTCCGATACCGGATGAAGACATTGAGAGATTTCAAATTGAGGATCATGCGGAACCCTCCTGAAGCTTTTGGTACAAGGAAGACGATGGAATAAAACCCTGTTCCTTTGGCATGCTCGGGCACTCTCTCTATCGCCTTGATGTGCAAAAGATGTTCTATTTCCCGCTGTAAATGAAGATTTTTCAACGGATCGCGGGTTGATGGACACTGGACATAACGTTGAGGTGGGGGCTGAAGAAACTCCAGACGCAACCCTTGAGCAATTGTGGCTAGCGCCCATTTGTCGGTGGAGATACTTCTCCAGGAGGCACTGAAAAGTTGTAGTTTGCCTCCTATGGGCGCAAGCGAATGAAAGTCACTTGGCATTGCGTTTGAAGCCCCGTTGATTTCCTCTGAATGGTCTCCGAGCCTGCTGATACCCCCTTTGTCGGTCCGGAAATGGGGCACGGTCACCTCGAAAGGATGACTGTCCATACTGGCCCTGCTGAAAAGGCCTAACATTCTGCCCCCCCGACGATGAGGAATCCCAGCGAAAAGGCTGGCGACGATTATAAGGAGTAGTACGACGCTCCTGCCGCCTGTACGCTCTGGGAAGGGACTTCCGTTTGTCCTTATCTTCAATTAGGACCGGATCCAGCGACTCCCCAAACAATTTCTCACCTTGGTAGGGGGAGGAAGCCAGGTTCCACTTGGACTTGAGGTCCGCTGGCCAGTTCCTCAGCCAGAGAAGTCGCCTGGAAGCCAGAGAGGTCGCCATCCCCCGAGCCGAAAACTTTGCCGCATGCAGGGTGGCATCGGCGGAAAATTCAGCTGCCGCTAACAGCTTACTGATGTCCTGTCTTAAACGGCCATCACCTGGGCCTAGACGGGCTTGAACCTCTTGCAGCCATATTATAGAGGCCCGGTTGAAAAAAGAGGCCGCCGCCGCTGCCCGAAATCCCCAACTGGCCATTAAGTGAGACTTCCGCAATAATATCTCAGCCTTTCTATCTTCTGGCTTAAGGCTGTCGCCAGTCTCAGAAGGAACTAAAGCCTTTGAAATTAGAGTCATTACAGGCTGATCAATGGGCGGAAACTCCAATAATTTCTCCATATCGTCATCCAGCGTGTAGAATTTACGCTCCATGACTGAAGGTCCCTGTGCAGCTGCTGGAGTGAGCCAGGGACGCTTAATGCCTTGTATGAAGATGTCTGAAGATGGCACATGGTCAGTCTCAGGCTGGGGTTCTTTAAAGAGGACAGTAGATGGTTTGGGGTCCTCAGTGGAATTTGTAGGCTTGCTAGGACCTGGCAAGTCCGCTGTTTGTTTAGCCTTATGAAGCAACACCTTAAAGAAGGAAGCCTTGAAGAGACCTGCTACAACTGGTGCTTCAGGAGCGGTCTCGTCATCAGAAAAGTCATACTCCTTCTCGGTGTCTTCCAACTGGGGAGGTTCCTCTACCCAGGACCCCATACCCGAGAGGGGCGGTACTGACCAAGGGTTTCTGGATGGAGCAGGGCGTGACTCCTGCGCTCTTGTTGCCATCCCCTGTGAATAAGCATCTGTAACCAGCTCCTGCAAGGCTGGAGACATCTGTTGCCAGGTATCAGGGTTTACTCTGAGTCCAGCTGCCGTGGGTGTAAAGGTTGCTGAAGGCCCACTCTTAAAGGCATGTGCAGCAGAAGCAGAAGCAGGTCTAGGTTGACTAAGGCCTGGTGCAGCATAAACAGGCTGAGGCAGAAATGGAGACTGCCTTTCTGGGGACCAATCCCTTTCTGACAAGGCCTCCACTGTACCCAACTGGGGAGCTTGTAAATCCCTGGCCTGGAACATCAACTGCGCAGGGAGAGGCGAGGCAATCCTAGGTGTCAGGATGGCTGCCTCCAGCCTCTGCTCTAGTGCCATAATCCTTCTCTCTGCCTCTTTAAGGGATGATGAGGAAGGCTTTGATTTCTCTTTGGGCTTTGGTTTGCCCTTATCCTTGGGCACTGTGCTGGGGGAAGATCCTTTTTCTGGCATTTTATCTTCCATTCTACTCACAATTAACAGTAGTTAAGCAACAAGGCCTCGAGAGTCACAGAAAGAATGTTCTCCTTACAAAGAACTCTCTCCAAAATGGTGACTAATCACCTCATAAAGGCCACACATGCGCCCTGTAGCCTGTACTCCGCCTGCTGATTGGTTGCAGGAAAATCTCCTGACAGCAATGGCGGGCGCGGGAAAATCGCCCCAAAATGGCGGCCCGCGAACATTACTCTTCCCCTGGGGCTTATTATAGACCCCCCTGGAGGGAAGAGCACACCGTTCCTCCTTTTAAAACCTTCTTCGCCGACCACAGCGGCTTTCAAGGCATCCGGAGGCGGCGATTCCGGCGGCGGCGCGGCGGGCGGCGGCTTTATTCTTCGCCGCCGAACAGCTGAGAGGCGCTGGCGGCTTGCCAAGACCTTTCCTTCGCCGCGAAGTCCTCTCAGAAGCCTCACAGTGAGGGGGACGGACCCCCTCACCTTCGGCTACCAGCCTGGTTTGGCCGCTGAGGCCAGTGACCTTAGGCTGGGTCGCTCCCCGATTGGCATAGTACCCGCTGAGGGAAGGGAAGCCCGGGGAGAATAAAGGTGGGGGTGGTGTCCACGGAGGACAGAGACCCCTTCAAGAATCCATCCTTCTTCTTCTGCTGTGATCTGTCAGGAATAGAAGAAACAACATTAAACAGGTTATCTATTTACAGATTATTTACAGATTCTTATTTTACTTATTTAACTCTTTATACTATTCCCTCTTACAGAGGAACAAAACTCAAGTCTCTACACTTAGACTGAGTTTTTAAAACTGAGGTATTGGGGGCTGCTAAGGGGCGGTGGCTACCTCGCATTTAAATATTTAAATTAACTCAGTCTCTACCAATAGGATTGGTAATTACCCCATGTTGGACTCTCCTTCCCAGTGCAGTGGAGAACATTCACTGTCCAGCTGTGTGGCCTTACTCCCAAGTCAAACTTTGTTTCTTACCTGTTTCCTTCATCTGGCAACTCTGCACATGCAAACACTTGGAACAGGCTCCAGCTGTTCCTCTGCCTCACTGTTGTCCAGCTCTGGAGGCAGCTGATAACTGCCAGGTGTCCTTGGCCCTCTCTACCTCTTGATGCAGAGCCCTCGTCCAAGCCTTCCCCAACCTCTGGACTGGTTCATGTTCCTCCCCAACCTCCTCACTGTCTGACTCTGCAGGGTTTTTTTTTTTAAAAATCCCATGAAATTGTATGAAAGATCACATATATGTAAACTCACCTTTTTGCATATGCACAAATATTGTCAATCAGGGGGCAGTTTTTCAAGGCTGCCTCAACTTTGCCAAGAGACACATATTCTCCAGCTTGCAACTTCACCAAGTCTTTTTTACGATCTGGGGAAACAATCACACACAATTTGGGGCTTTGAGCAACCATCCTCCTCCTTTATTCAGAAGGAACCTGCAATGAAGCCAGAGACTGAAGGGCAAAGTTGGCATTCTCCTGATTCTATTTTAGATACAACGATGCCAAGTTTTTCATAAAAAAACAATTGTTGAGATAACTGGGTGAGATCATCCAAGGGCATGGGGTGAGGTATCATCAATACGCCGATGATGCCCAGCTATACATCTCCACCCCATATCCAGTCAACGAAGCAGTGGAAGCGATGTGCCGGTGCCTGGAGGCTGTTGGGATCTGGATGGGTGTCAACAAACTCAAACTCAACCCAGACAAGACGGAGTGGCTGTGGGTCTTGCCTCCCAAGGACAATTCCATCTGTCTGTCCATTACCCTGGGGGGGGGGGGGAACTACTGACCGCCTCAGAGAGGGTTCTCAACTTGGGCGTCCTCCTCGATCCACAGCTGACATTGGAACATCATCTTTTGGCTGTGGCGAGGAGGGCGTTTGCCCAGGTTCGCCTGGTGCACCAGTTGCGGCCCTATTTGGACAGGTAGTCATTGCTCACAGTCACTCATGCCCTCATCACCTCGAGATTCGATTACTGCAACGCTCTCTACATGGGGCTACCTTTGAAAAGTGTGCGGAAACTTCAGATTGTGCAGAATGCGGCCACGAGAGCCATCGTGGGGCTCCCTAGATTCACCCACGTCTCTGCAACACTCAGTGGCCTGCACTGGCTGCCGATCGGTTTCCGGTCACAATTCAAAGTGTTGGTAATGATCTTTAAAGCCCTACATGGCACTGGGCCACAATACATCCGGAACCGCTGCCTTCTACCGCATGAATCCCAGCGGCCGATAAGGTCCCACAGAGTTGGCCTTCTCCGGGTCCTGTCGACCAAACAATGTCGTTTGGCAGGACCCAGGGGAAGAGCCTTCTCTGTGGCGGCCCTGGCCCTCTGGAATCAACTCCCCCCAGAGATTAGAATGGCCCCCACCCTCCTTGTCTTTCGCAAATTACTCAAGACCCACCTTTATCACCAGGCATGGGGGAGTTAAGATATTCCTTCCCCCTAGGCCATTACAAGTTATGCATGGTATGTTTGTGTGTATGTTTGGTTTTTATAATAAGGGTTTTTAGTTGTTTTATTAATTGGATTGTTACATGCTGTTTTTATCATTGTTGTTAGCCGCCCTGAGTCTGCGGAGAGGGGCGGTATACAAATCCAATAAATAATAATAATAATAATAATAATAACAACAACAACAACAACAACAACAACATCTTCTACCTTTGCAACTGCCAGAACCAAATTTTTAAAATAGCAAATAAAAGTGAAGACCGTTATTAAAAAATGGCAACTGTTTTATATGGCTGTTAAGTATGTGTGTCTCAAAAGCTTACTCATATAAAAACAGGGACAGGTTTCTTAGTGAGCAAACCAAAATATTTTGCCCACCTATGATTTGGAGGCACCCGTCGGAATGAAATTCTCCAATATCTCCAGTACAGAACCATCGCTGGCCTTTGTCATCGACAATGAAATCTTCGGCTGTTTTCTCATCATTTCTGAAGTATCCCATAGAGACATTGGGCCCTCCAATTATAATCTCTCCCCTAGGGTGTGGCAAGTCTCTTGTTGTGTAGCCTCCTGAAAAAAAAAAGCAGAAATAAATAAATAATAAATTGGTGGCTGCAGTTCCTTTAAGTCAAATCAAAATGGTTATCCAGAAAGAATGGCAGGAACATGCTGATTATGTTAGGCCACTAAATTAATATGCGCTGGTATGAGGGTTCGAAATAGCATCCAAAACTAAATCAGAATCCCAGGCACAGCATTCCTCAAAGTTTCAATTTATTACCAAAGCTAAGTTGCTACGTCTGTGAGAAACCCAAATCTGTGAGAAACCTAAATCTAAAGCTACCATTCATTCCCTTGCTCCCACACCCATAAGTTCATAATGTTGACCATTTGTCTTCCGCCAACATCAGCTCCAACAGCTTCCGGGCAGGCGCTGAACAAAGGATGACCTTGTGAAGCTAGAAGGAATTTGTTATGGTTACATCTCTACCTCCCTTATGCAACAGCCCCTCCCAAGTTCCTACTGCAAGACTACATTCTAAACTGTAAAGTGTGGCAGACCAACGTCTCCAAATCCATGATGGATTCAGCCTGACAACTGATGCATTAGGTCCAACTACAATCACAAACTCTGGGGACAAAAAAAACCTTTGAATTTAAAATGGAGACATCCAACTTTGGCATTCTTAAGACTTGTGGATTTCAACTTCCAGAATTCTGTAACCAGTGTGGGAATTGAAGTCCACAAGTCTTAAAGTTGCCAAGGTTGGACATCCCTGATCTAGAATATATAGGTACGTTTGGGACACAAACAACTCTTATTCAGAGATAATCCCACTAAATTTAGTGGGCTTCTTCCCAGAGTCAAGCAAATACAGGATCACTGTTTCTCTCAGCAAATCTTTTAGGAAATTGATTCACCGAACAGATCACATAAAACAAAAGAAAATTCAACAGTGACAACTTTAATATATGTGGACTTCAACTCCCAGATTTCCAATGCTGGCTGGAGAATTCTGGGAGTTGAAGTCCACACACTAAAAATTGCCAGTATTGAAATGCACTGGTTTAACCAATACAAATTAAATGTATCTATGGCCATTGGCTTCTTAAGCCAACAGATTTAAAGGGTTAATGATTTTCTATGGGATATGATTCATCCCACAAGGGAAAGACAGTTTTATAACTGGGACAACCTGGACCAAAAATAATCAGGTTTCCAAGATGGTGCTATTTTCCCTACCCCCAAAAAAGAGAAATGGCTAGAGATGGGTCAAAGGTCTTTGTGAGAAAAACCTAGAGATGGAATAACTTTCCAACAAGCACATACTGTATTTATCTACTTTGTCAAGGGCATGATACTCACTATTTCAGCATGGAAACAAATTAAAGTATATTTGAACAATGGGATTTTCTCACCTTCTTGCCAATCTCTGAGCTTAATCTCACAGCAAATAAGAGGAGCTCCAACTCTTCCAGTACTGTAGTCAGTTACTAGATAGAAAACATCAAGAAACAAGGAATGAGATCAGAATCAAACTGCAAGAGAAGAGCAGGGAGAACTGAGGGTGGAATTAAGCATGTTATCAGCTTCGAGTTATTATATTGCCAGGAAATAGTCCAATTCCTCTTGAATTCTGCGGGCTCTTATTTAACACCAACTATTATTATTATTATTATTATTATTATTATTATTATTATTATTATTATTATTATTATTATTTATTAGATTTGTATGCCGCCCCTCTCCGAAGACTCAGTATTAAAATTTAGATTATCATGTATAGACTTGAGCAATACATCTTAACTGCAACCTAATGTATGGTCCTTATTAATGTCAGGCACAAGAGAACAGAATAATACATTAAGTTTCAGTTCAGAAAATTTATCTCTCAAGCCTATACACAGGAATCTAGTCAAGTTCCAATCTGAATCGGCGCCAGATAAGGGTCAACGGAATTCAACAGGGGTTGAACTTGACTATTTTTGGCAATGCAAGTATTCTAAGCTTATGACATGCTTAACTCTACCCCCCAGCTTTGCCTTTTCTTCTATACAAATGCTTTTTAAGTTCTTTTCATGTAATTGCAGACTAGATTAAAGACAGCCCTGCAGGCTGTTTCTCAAGGGCTCTGCACAAAATACCTTTACAATGAAAGAAGCTAATCCAAAATCCTTACCTTCAGTAATGGTGCCTGCTCCACAGGTTTCTGTCAGGCCATAGCCTTGGCCAACAGGGCAGCAGAAGCAGATGTTCATGAATCTCTGGGTTTGAGATGAGAGAGGAGCCCCTCCAGAAAGCATCATACGTACGTTCCCTCCCAAGAGGGCCTTCACCTTTTTAAACAGCAGCCTTCAAAGAAAAGAATCCCACAATGACATAATGAAAGGGCACATTAAAAGGATTTATAAACAGCAGATACATCACTCCCTATGGCCCACTTCCAAGACACACCCATTAATCCACCTGCTTTGGATTCCGCCCAATGTTAGAGATCTGATCGGCTTTCTGCTCTGTTCAGAAATGACCAAGAATCTGGTTTTCAAAGTCTGGATTAAAGGTTCAGTTGACATTGAGGTTGCAACCGTCTCATTGAAACCATTGCCCCCCAAAATGATAGATATGGCTATCCTTCAGATCAGGGAAATCTAGTTCAATTCTGATTATGTACAGGTCAAGGAGATCTGAACATATTCATCGGAGGTTCCCTAGAAGTTCAGGAAATTTTTACAGGATAAAATATTCTACATTAACCCAAGGGTTAGTTGTATGGCGAGATTCAAAGAAAAACCCGGGGCCTTCCAGATAATCTGGACTGCAATTTTCAGAATCTCCACCTGGCATGGTAACTGCCTGAATGGCCAGGAATTCTTGGGGCTGGTGCTCAATATATTAACAGCAGTCAGGCAAAGGTTACCTTACAAAGCCCCCCAAGATAAATGATCTCAGTGTATCAATTTAAAAAGCAGCTCAATAACCTGCACTTAAGAACCACTGATTTCCATGATGAATTAATGTACGCTTGAAGGGAAGGTTAGGATTTAGACCCAGAGTCTGTTCAGTCTTGATGAACCAGTATTTGTTTGCTTTTTACTCAAATGTAATCCTAAGTTATACTTGCAACAATTATTAAAATACATCAACTATACTTACAAATTACAGAGAGGTGCATCATAACCTCTTTTTATTTGTTCCAATTTATAGTCATATCCTATCTTGAACAAAGTTTTCTGGAAATAGTTCATCTCCTGAACTTTACTCATAACGTTCTTATAAATTCGATCCATGATTTCCTACAAACAATTTAAAGGAAACAGCTAAGAAACATTTTATTCCTGAACTGGTTCATACCAGCTCAGACCTGTGAGTAAGGATAACAGGAAGGAGCAATTCATCATTTTAAACAGCTGAGCTAATTATTTCCTTAGTTGTATAACATTTAATATGTAATCAGGCTAATCTACAGTATTGGCAGTCAATTTTAGCTGGGGGTTATTTACTTAGGCATTCAGTGGAAAGCAGAGGAAATAATGAGCCCCTCTCTTCCCTTTTGATCCATTTCAATGAAGAACTGCCAGAAAAAATAAATAAATCTGTGGCTACGTTTACTCATTGGAATGAAGACCTGACGTTACTCCCAACTTATGCCGAAATTACGTATAGATGATTATAGTGAAGAATGGCCATCTTTATTGAAACTGTTGCATGAAACTTTATGTGCAAGCATTGATGGCTATTTCAAGCAAAGTTGTAGATATACACACATTTGCTATTGGTTTTATAAGATACCAAATTACAAAATTTTATTAGTTTCTCAAAATATAATATAAAATACAAAAATACAAAACAAACTAATGGCAACGAAGGAAAAACTGTTGACTTCTGGTACAGTAGAATAAGGTAATAGCATAACAATTCATTTTTTTACTTTTATATAATAATATATACTATATTATATTTTAAGAAACTAATAAAATTAGGTATTAAAAGATTCAGATGTAGGGGTTATTTCTTAAAATTTATGAGTCTAAGATGGATAATCTACATAAACCTACTGGGGAAAATAAGTTACTGTACTTTTTAAAGTTTAAAATTTAACATTTAAGCCATTTTTAATAAAGTTACAGCATGAAATACACAAAATTTCATATATATCTCATCCTTACTGATACTTACTGGCACAGCTGCCATCAAAGTGGGCTTCAGAACAGTGCAGTCTCCTTTGCTTCCCTTTTTAATTTTGCTGGACTGAAAGAAGGGGGAGAGAGCGAGAACCCAATTTTAATTTCAATCATTTTCACATAAGAATAAAACAATGGAAAGGAGCTTAGGGCTATTGAATTTTGCAAATTGAAATAATAAGCCAAAGGAATGAAAGGCAGAGTATTCATCAAATTTCACTGCTTGAGGGTCAAAGAGATGATCATATTCTAAAGCTGATGAGAAAACTTGCAATCGAGAAACTCAGAAATGTTTCAGGAATAGAATTTTAAGATGTCCTTATCTGTGCACATAACTTTGGCTCAGATTATGTCAATCTTAAGACTATTTCTTTCTCTTTTTAATTTTTTTAAAATAAAAGTAAAATTTTGTTTAAACACACAAAACACAAACAATCAAACTCACACAGAAAAGAAACAGAAACCATTAAAATAAAAGTTGGACATTTTTGTGATGTGCCCGTAGTACAAATCTAATGGTGCTTATTTACTATTACATAAATTATATTTACATACTGTATATGCATCAAGTTTTAGCAAAGAACTTATTCTGGTATGTCTTTTGATTTTCCTTTTGTGACCAAGTTTCTGACATTTACTTCCCATATTATCTAATATTTATTAATTCTCTGATTTTACTTTTTTTTTACTTTTCTCCATCGAGTGATAAAACCTACTCCAACAGTTAGTGTACTCTTGCTCATCTATATTTTTTATTTCTTTGGTTAAACTATCTATTTCTGCACACAATGTGATTTTTTTCAATTATATCTTCCTCAATAGGCAAATTTCTGTTTTTCCAATGTTGTGCAAGCACTATTCTCACTGCTGTCCTTATGTGGAGGGCTAGAAACAATTGATCCCCCCCCCCCCCCAAATTTTCATGTTATACCTAACAAAAAAAGTTCAGGTTTCTTTTCTATTTTTTTCTCTAATATTTCTTCTAACTATTGTTTGGATTTCCCCCCAGTATCTTTTAACTTTGTCACAACTCCACCACATATGGTAATATGATCCGAATTCTTTGTTGCACCTCCAACATCTAGGTGAACACTTTTTGTCTATTTTAGCTAATTTTGTGGAGGTTGTATGCCACCTGAAATACATCTTATACCAGTGTTCTTTATAGTGTGTAGCTAATGTTATCTTTTTGTTTCTACTCCACATTTGTTGCCATTCATTTAGTGTAATGGGGTAACCAAAATCCTGTGCCACTTAATCATATTTTCTTTCATTTTGTTCCGTTTCAAGACTACTTCTTTCTCTTTAGGTTAAAGGTAAAGGTTCCCCTTGCATATATGTGCTAGTCGTTCCTGACTCTAGGGGGTGATGCTCATCTGTCTCAAAGCTGAAGAGCCACCACTGTCCAAAGATGTCTCCGTGCTCATGTAGCCGGCATGACTAAACGCCAAAAGTGCACCGAACAGTTACCTTCCCACCAGGTGGTCCCTATATATTTTAAAAATATTTTTATTGGTATTTTTTTTTCATACATGTGTTCATATTTACAGGTGGAACTGCATCGTGTATATACATTCTTTATCAATGATATCTTTGTTTATATTTGTATAAATGGATATCATATTTTAATAATATTTTAATGTTCCCTATTTTTTTACTTGCATTTTTATGTGCTTTTGAACTGCAAGGTTGGCAAAAGCTGGGACAAGTAACAGGAGCTCACCCTGTTACACGGTGCTAAGGATTCAAACCGCTGAACTGCTGACCTTTCCGTCGACAAGCTCAGTGCCTTAGCCCCTGTGCCACAGTGTTCCTTCTCGTTCTAAAGTTATATAATAATACATTAGTATTATATTAGTAATAGTAATGCATTAATAATACATACAAGACAAGGCAAATTCCTTGTGTGTCCAATCACACTTGGCCAATAAAATTCTATTCTATTCTATTAATCTGTACAGTTAATGTTTTAATTTGTTAATAAGCTACTTGTTTTACAACTTTTAAAGCTGCCCAGAGTCACCTTGTAGGGTGGCATAAAAATAAATAAAAAATGGATTTATATTCAATGTTTTGGCATTAATTGAACACTTTTCCTTCTAGACAATTTACAAAGCAGCTCCCTCCATTGGCTTACTTGGTCTGACAGGGTGAGCGGTGATGAATAGCCAATCCTGCAGCCGTAAGTAATACAGGAAATTTCTGCTGTCAGTTCTAATACATGAGCCAAAGGCAAGTAGCCAATATACGTGTCGTTGGGTCTAAGGGAGAAAATGTACAGTAAATTGTTTCAATATGGCAGTCAGGTTATCTTGGTCTAAATAAACACAGAACATGGTTGGGGTTTTTGTCTCTTTACCAGGGACTACTAAATCCTTGTAGTCTAATGCAGGGGGCTCCAACCTTGGCAACTTTATATTTTGTGGACTTCAACTCCCAGAATTCCTCAAACAGTTGAAGTTCATAAGTTGTAAAGTTGCCAAGGTTGAAGACCCCTGGTCTAATGTATATTCAGATTGATAAAACGTCACTGGGACCAGGCCGGCTCGCGAAGAGGAGGCCCCAGCGGCCCAAAGAGGCAAGGAAATGGATAGAGGAACTGAGGAGGGAAGGGAGTAGAGAGGGAAGGAATGAGAGAGAGGGAGAAAGAGGGAGAGGGAGAGAGGGAGAGAGAGAGAGAGAGAGAGAGAGAGAGAGAGAGAGAGAGAGAGAATATGTTTATTTCTCATTTTGATGACTAATCTCTTTAAGTTTATAGACCAATGTTTAAGGTACAGGTTATTGATTAAGTTCAGAACATGCCAAGTAGCATTCTTTATAGCATCAATGAGCACCATCAAATTTCTTGCATGGGCTGGGCAGGATATGGTATTGGTGTGGATATAGAGGAGAAAGAGCTAAATGGTAACATGGATCAATGCCAAGGCTCCAATAAAGGAGAATATTTGTAGTTCAGGGTTGAAATGAGGTGCTCTCTGAGTCCGGTTGTTTCCTTGAAGATATTTCGTTACTCAAATAATAACATCATCAGCACAGATAATGTTACCTAGTTTGGGTAATGACACATCCGCAAGAAAACAACCAACCTCAGAGAGCATCAAACAACCCTCAATTCTAAGGTTATTGCAATTATGATCACAAGATCTTAAGCCAGTAATACATAATCCTCCTAATATCAGATGTTATTGTGTCCTAACCATAACCCAAACCCATCTCCCCAAATTATGCAAATTGCTCAAAAATAACAAAAGATTTGGCAATTATACCTTAAGACCGTGCACGGAACACCAATGTTTGTGACATTAGCACACCAAACCGATGGGAAGGGGAGGGCTGCTGGCATTATTATAGGTCCAACAGGCTTGTGGGAACACGGCATTATCCATCCCTGATTTAACCTCTTAACATAAATTGTTGTCACTGCCAAGCATCAAGGAAGGATGCTAAAAGAATTGGGCCGACTCAATCTCTGCATTCTGTTTACAGAAGACGAACACTTGTAGCTGGAGAAGGTAGCACACATATGGGAAGATCCACCAGAGAATGGGTTTAACTGTTGGACTCTTACCTGCTATCCCAAAGGTGCTTTTTCTAAAGGCAACCAGACTTCCTTGGTTTTTTTTTCTTTAAAAACATTTTGCTTCCCATCCAGAAGCTTCTTCAGTTTTTAACTTCTAATTCTAACTTACAAAAGCTTATTGGATAAGAAGCAATACGCTCCTAAAGAAAACACTAAGAAAGACCAATTGGCTTTTGGAAAAGGCAGCTTTGAGACAACCATGACATAGATCAGGGGTCTCCAGCCTTGGCAACTTTACCATTTGTGGACTTCAACTCCCTGAATTCTCCAGCCAGCTATGCTTATTGAAGTTGAAGAGCTGGCTGAGGAATTCGGGGAGTTGAAGTCCACACGTCTTAAAGTTGCCAAGGCTGGAGACCCTGACTTAGATGATTGCGACTGAGAACACGTCGCTGGTGTCCTTTCTATTCTCAGCCCATCTGCTTAGTGGTGGGCAATGAATTATAAACAAATGCATATATTTAATGGCCAGAATAGCTTACCCCAGGCCGGGTATTCGCTCACACTGTCCAGTCATTCCAGCTATCAGGTTTTTATGCTCCATCATGACCCCTTTTGGCCTCCCTGTGGAGCCACTGGTGTACATTACTAGGGCCATGTCCGTAGGAACAGGGAAACATGGAGGGATGCTTACTAGAGGAAGATAAGAAGGCAAAATATTGCAATTTTAAGAAGAAAATAAAACTGAGACTAAAACTAATAAACGATTCTACACTGTTAAGAAAAACAGCTTAAGTATAAGTGCAAACAAACTTGCAAACCAAGCATGGCTAAGCCTTGTGGTCTACATTACAGTAAAAGGTTGAAAAATTGGGGGGTGGGGGGGAGGGGAAATCTGATCAATGTTGAGACAGGAAGATGTGGGCTTAGGTATTCAAGGCACTGAAGCAATGGCCGTGTGACCAAGCCAGTTATGCCACTTGCATCATTGTGGTTTGTGCCAGATAGCAACTATGATGACAGTTTGGTAGAGGAAAAATTCTTAAGATTCTTCCATTAAGTTACTCACCTATGAAAAATCTTGAAGGGGGAAGGCCAAGGGTTATTTTTAAAAAATATTTACTTTTACTTCTAGTGCTGGCAAATGAGAAGCACCAGCTCATGATGATGGTGGTGGTGGTGATGCCCCTTGTAAAGAATCCTCTAATTCCGGAGAGTCTCAAAACCCTTGTGGCACAGCCTTGGGCACAACTCAAGCAGCTGATAAGATGTCTCTCTTGCCCCTCAGTAACCATGCTGGACTTTTGTTTCTCCACGGAGATTTGAGATGGAATCTCCAAAGTCACAGCTGCTCTTTCTGTGGGTTATGACATCCTCCCTTTGTCCTTGAAGAGGACCAAGGCCTTTGACTGGGTCTGCTCCCTTTCAAATTCAGGGCAGATTTCTAGAGAAACAGGCTACAGGTAGTCCCCGATTTACAACAGTTCATTTAGTGACCATTCAAAATTACAACAGCACTAAAAAAAATGACGTGTCCATTTTCCACAGTTACAACCTTAAAGGCATGCCCATGATCGTGACAAAATAAGGTCACTTGATCCCTTTTGTGACCTTGGGACAAGCAGAGTCAATTGAGGAGCCAGAGTCACTTAACAACCATGTTCCTAACCTAACAACTGCAACAATTCACTTATCAACTGTGGCAAAAAAAATAAGGTGGTAAATGGGGCAAAACTCATTTAACAACAGAAGTTTTGTGCTCAATTATGGTCATTAAGTCTAGGACTGCCTGCATTGTGAAGCAAGAACAAGCAGTCTTGAAGACTCTCCTAGCCAAAGGAGAAAGTATTAGAAGTAGTCCTCGAGTTAAAAACAAGTTATTTTAGTGATCGTTTAAAGTAACAACGGCACTAAAAAAAAAGTGTCCTATGACTATTTCTCACACTTATGACCAAGATGCTTGGTAACTGACTCATATTTATGATGGTTGCGGTGTCTTAGACCCCTTCTACGATCTTCTGGCCAGTAAAGTCAATAGGGAAGCTAGATTCACTTAACAACCCTATTACTAACTTAACAATTGCAGTGATTCACTTAACAACTGCTGCAAAAAAAGGCATAAAATGTGGCAAACTTAAATGTTTCACTAAGCAACAGAAATACTGGGCTCAATTATGATCGATAAGTTGAGGACTACCCGTATACTCTTAGGCAGAATTAAAGATGAAATTATTCAAATGATCTGGAATTCTGTTTGTTATATAGAAAGTGGGGGGAACCCCACATAACAGGATTGTTGGAAAGGGTTTCAGATGGTCTACTTACAGTTTTCTGGTTTGGCTCCAAGTTCTTTTTTTTATTTTTTATTTTTTTTTATTTTTTGAAAATAAATTTATTAAATATATACAATAAAAACCAAATACAGAAAGACAAAAGAGATATGCATATTGTACATTTTTTACACTCTACTTATGTAGTAATTGGGGAGTGGGAGAAGGGGGTTGTGAAGGGAGGGAAATAGATATAGAAGGAAGGAGGATAGGGAGAAGAAGGAGGGGGGGATAGAGAAGCGAAAACCAGCGTTAGAGCTGGGTCTTTCATGATTTGTGGCCTGTAGTTTGAGCTCGTAGTTGGTGTGTTTTACCCTAAGGCTTTATCGATATGTTTTGAATGTAGTTTTTAGTGCCAATATATATAATTCATTTAGGGGTTTATTTTCTTTGTAAAGTTGGAGTTCGTGTCGATCGATGTTTACAGTTTGTTGTTTCAGTTTGATGTTATGATTTGTGATGTAAATTGCTATTTTTTCAAGTTGTTTTTGTTGGATATTTTTCTTGATGAGTAATTTTTAGATAATTCCTTTTTTTTAACCAGAGGTACCATTTATCCCAAGCTTTGTAGAAATCTGTCTCATCCTTGTTTTGCAGTTCCATTGTTAGTTTGGACATTTCTGCGCATTCCATTATTTTAATCAAGAGTGATAGAGTAGTTGGGGTTTTTTCTTGCTTCCAAAATTGTGCATATAAAATCCGTGCGGCTGTAATAATATGGATTATAATATATCTGTTTTCTTTACTAAAATTTTGTCTTGTGATTCCTAGTAGAAATAGTTCGGGTTTCGCATGGATAGTCTGAGAAGTAATTTGTTCTAGTATAGTTTTAATTTTTTCCCAATATTTTTGGGTGGTTTCACATGTCCACCAGATGTGGTAATATGTACCTGTTTTTTCTCTGCATTTCCAACATAATGGTGATAGATTTGGATACATTTTTGCAAGTCTAGCAGGTGGCAAGTGCCATCTGTAGAACATTTTATAATGGTTTTCCTTATATGAGGTTGCCATCGTTAGTTTATAGTTAGCAGTCCAAATTTTTTCCCATTCGTTTAAATAAATTGTGTACCCAAAGTTTTGTGACCACGCTATCATAGATCCTTTAACTATTTCTTCAACAGTATCGTGTTGAAGGAGGATATTGTATATATTTGATATTTGCTTTTTTTGTGGACCAAAAATTATTTTATCGAGGGGGTTATTTTTTTGGAAGTCTGATTTGTTCTTATCTTCATTATATTTTGATTTTATTTGTAGGTAGTGTAACCAATCTACTTTAATACCTTTTTCCATGAGTTTTTGCTTAGGGATTAAATGTTTCACTAAAAGTTTGCTTAGGCAAACTTAAATGTTTCACTAAGCAACAGAAATACTGGGCTCAATTATGATCGATAAGTTGAGGACTACCCGTATACTCTTAGGCAGAATTAAAGATGAAATTATTCAAATGATCTGGAATTCTGTTTGTTATATAGAAAGTGGGGGGAACCCCACATAACAGGATTGTTGGAAAGGGTTTCAGATGGTCTACTTACAGTTTTCTGGTTTGGCTCCAAGTTCTTCTACTGCTTGCATGTTATAAATTTCCAGCCCTTTAGGATAGTCTGATTTATTGATAGTCTTATTATCTACATAAATGATGTATTTGAGGCAGGGAATTTTGGACAGTACATTCTGTGGAACAAAAATAGTTGAGAGTTGATTGCAGAAACCCTAGCAAACATTTGCAATACATGGCATGTACATCTGCATTTGCTTCTCACAATTGTGAAAGTTGGTTGTTGTAATGATATTTTAAAAATATATTCTTCTTACTTCTGACTATTCAAAAACCACTGAAACATGGGAAAATCTTATTTACACAGCTACAGCATTTCCAAGACAAAGAAGTTCCATACAAAATAAAGTGGCTAGTTTTCAAGGTTTAGTACAGAAAGTATAGTTGCTGGGCAAGTTACAGTATTTGTCCACAATGATTAATTTGTGACAATTTTCAAATAATTGTTCAGGGTACAACCACACACATTTTAAAGTCTCATTGCAAACTACCACTGTCTTTATAGTATACTCAGAAATTCAGCCTAATGAACTTAAGAAGGTTAATCTTCTTTACTCAACAGAGTACACATTATATTATATTAAAATAATGTAATGAATGATACATAATACATGCTATACATAATACAAATATTATTTAAAAAAAATAAAATGTAGGCTCTACTTACAGATTAAATTATGTTTAGCCCCCCGTCCCCATTATTCCCAGTATCTTTTAGTAAGTCAGCTTTAATTTTATTTTGATCTAATACTTAATTTTACTATCATGCTTACAGAAAGATTTACCTTCAGTTTGCCTTCCAAAAGATCTAAGCTAGTGATTAGAAACGATGCTTCGGATTCATTTAATCCATAGGTTACTGCCTCTTCTCCAAGGGTTGCGTATAGTGTAACAACTATTTTAAAAGCAAGAAGTTAGTTAGGTCAATAACTAACTCAGTTAAAGCAATAAATACTCCCTGTTCATTTTATGTGTTCTGCGCAGGTAGTCTTCAACATACAACAGTTCATTTGTGATGGTTCCAAGTTACAACAGCACTGGGAAAAAAATGACTGTTTTTCACGCTTGTGACAGCAGCAGCATAACTATGGCCATGTGATCAAAACTTGGAAGGCTTGGCAGCTTTTGTGACCTTCTGACAAGCAAAGTCAATGGGGAAACCAGATTCACTTAACAACCATGTCACTAACTTAAGAATTGCAGTGATTCAATTACAACTGTGGCAAGAAATATCATAAAATAGGCGTTGATTGCTTACCTGAACGCCTCTTCTCGTACGATGAGCGGGTACAGTAGTCACGTGGCTTGCTCGCTGTCCAATCCGTCGAGGACTGAGCCTAGTCTTTAAAAAGCCTGCTGGATCCGCCCCTTCCCCAGAATTCGCGAATCCATAGACTTAGGCTCAATAGTGTTCAACTCTCATGATAGGAAAAAAACAGGTTAAAGGAATAACCATAGTTAGAAAAGAAATACAGGGAGGGAAGTGACTGCTGTACCCGCTCATCGTACGAAAAGAGGCGTTCAGGTAAGCAATCAACGCCTATTCTCCGTACTGAGAGAGCGGGTCCAGCAGTCACGTGGGACATATCCAATAGATGAGTCCCTAGGGAGGGATTAGTTTGCTATCGTGAGAGATAACGGATTGGAGGACTCTTCTGCCGAACGCAGCATCCACTGAAGCATAAGAGTCAATTTTGTAATGCCTTATGAAAGAGTTTGGGGAGGCCCAAGTGGCTGCTTTGCAGACTTCTTCCAATGGAGCTTGAGTTGCCCATGCAGCAGATGTGGTGCATTTCTTGTGGAATGTGCTGTGATACTTCTAGGTATGGTGAGGGAAGTTGACTCATAAGCCTTTGAGATAGTCCCTCGGATTCAACAGCCTATTACGGTTGAGGATACCTTGGATCCCATAGATCTGAGATGGTAGGTCACGAATAGAGCTTCAGACCTTCGAATGGGTCTTGTCCGTTGGATGTAGATTCTCAGTGCTCTGGTGAGATCTAGGGTGTGCCATCTGACCGCAAGATGATGGTTTTGGTTGGAGCAAAATGAAGGCAACACAATGTCCTGGGATCTATGGAACATTGAACTGACCTTGGGTAGAAAGGTGGGGTCCAAGCGCAGGACTACTTTGTCCGGATGGAACTGGCATAGATCCTGCCTAATTGAAAGGGCTGCCAATTCTGAGATGCGTCGGGCAGATGTTAGTGCCACCAGGAATGCTACTTTGTAAAATAGGTACCTGAAGGACGCTGATCTTAGGGGTTCATATGGTCCCTGTGTAAGGGAATGGAGAACCAGCGGTAAGTCCCAGGACGGGTATCTATGAACCCTGGAAGGTCCGAGGTTTGAAATACCTTTAAGAAATTCTTGAATTTCCGGAAAGGAGCGGAGTGGTTGTCTGCGAGGCCCTGCTAAGACCGAAGATAGGTCTGCCAGATGGCGACGGATGGTGCTGGATGAAAGGCCTTTCTGGAACCCTTTCATGAGGAAAGCTACTATCCTGTGGATGGGAATACACAGGGGGGATAGATCCTCCTGTGAGCACCATTGGTGGAATTTGGACCAGGTATGGTCGTAGATCCTGTTGGTGGACGCTCTTCTGGCTTTTAGAATTATTTCTACAGTGTCCGGGTCATATCCTCGCAGGTCTAAGTCGGATAATTCCATCCTTCCGAGGTAGGTAAAATGAGGACCCAAATTGTGGGGGCAATATGCTGGCTCTGTTCAAAAGTGCTATTGCTAACATGTTGTAAGCCGCCCTGAGTCAAAGGAGAAGGGCGACATAAAAATTGAATAAATAAAATAAATAAAATAAATAATAGCCGGATAATAGCCAAGCGGATAATAGCCTCGCCGGATAATAGCCAAGCGGTGAGGTGGAACCACTCCGGATCTGGATGGAGAGAGGCACCCTGCTGCAACATATCCTCCGAAACGGGGAGTCGCCAGGGGTCCTGGACAGACAGACGTTGTAGGTCCGCGAACCAGGGCCGGCGTGGCCAGTGAGGGACTATCAGAATCACCTGGGCCTTGTTGAGGATGATCTTGTGGATCACATCTGGGAGAATTGGAATTGGAGGGAAGGTGTAAAGCTGCCCTTGAGGCCAAGGGATTTTGAGTGCGTTGGTCACCTCCGCTCCTGGGGATGGGAACCTGGAGAAGAATCGAGGGAGTTGAGCATTGGCCTCGGTTGCAAATAGGTCTAGCGATGGGTGACCGAACCTGAGGCAGATTTGCTGGAACAGAGCCGGATGAAGGCTCCACTCTCCTGGGTCTAGAGTCGACCGGGAGAGCCAATCCGCTTGTACATTGAGGACTCCCAATATGTGGTCGGCCTTTAACGACTGAAGATGCCTCTCTGCCCAGAAACCTAACTTCAGGGCTTCTCTCATCAGGGCCTTGGACCTGGTGCCCCCTTGTCTGCAAATATGACTCTTTGGGGCTATATTGTCCATGAGAATCAGAACATGTTGATTGATGATGTGCGGTTTGAATTGTTTGAGGGCTAAGGACACTGCTCTCAATTCCAGCCAGTTAATAGGTCTGGAAGCCTCCTCCGCCAACCACGTACCTTGGGCTATCAGGCCCTGGGCATGGGCTCCCCAGCCCGATAAGCTGGCATCCATGGTGATGTTGAATTGGTCTGGACACCTGAAGGGAGATCCCTTGTCCAGGGTGGAGGAGATCCACCACGTAAGAGATATTAAAACTGTGGATGGGACGGTGATGAGGCATGTCGAATTGCTGTTCCTCGATCTCTGGAACGGTAACAGAAGCCATTGGAGATCCCTGGCGTGAAGACGGGCCCTGAGGATAATGCCAATGCAGGATACCATCTTTCCCAGTAGAGAAGATAGGGTAACGATGGAAGTCCTTCTCTGAGATCGTATTTGGGAAATGAGCTCAATATTGACTTTTCTCTCAGTAGAGAGAAAGACCTGAGAGAGATCTGAGTTAATGATGACTCCCAGGTGTTGAATAGAAGTAGACGGATGAAGCTGACTTTTTTTGAGATTAATGGAGAAACTATGATCCTGTAGGAGAGACATTGTAATGTTGAGGTCTGAGCAGGTGCTCTCTTTAGAGGCCCCATGAATTAATATGTCATCCAAATAGCAAAAAATATGAATGGGCGTGGCTCGAATGTGAGCTGCCAGGGCTCCTAGGACCTTAGTAAACACTCGAGGAGCTGAGGAGAGCCCGAAGGGCATGGCCCTATATTGATAGTGCTTGCCCTGGAAGGCACATAGAAATTTTCTGTGACCTTTGTGAATGGGAATATGAAGATAGGCTTCCATGAGATCCAAGGAGACCATAAGGTCCCCAGGATGGATAGCGGCTAAGATGGATGACAAAGAATGCATCTTGAATTTCCTATATTTAATAAACTGATTCAAATATTTAAGGTCCAAGATGGCTCTCCATCCTCCAGAAGTCTTAGGTACCATGAAGAGGATGGAGTAGAAGCCCAGACCTCTTTGGGAAAATGGAACCGCTTGGATAGCCCTGATAGACAACAAATGTTGAATAGCTTCCTCTATTCGGATACGAGATGGGGAAGACCTGGGCGATGGGCATGAAATAAAACGTTTAGGAGGTATGGAAATAAACTCCAATTGAAGGCCCCATTCCACAGTAGCAATAACCCAGGTGTCCTTACAAGAATGGCGCCATCTGGAGGAGAACCAAGCCAGGCGCCCCCTTATGGGAGTGGAATGAAGCTCACCATCTGGGCTTTCTGGAAGCTCTGGTCGAGGAGGAACCTCTTTGGTAATGGGATCCTCTACCCCTGGGGTTTCTGCCAGCTTGGGAGCGAAAACGAGGGGAATACTAACCTGAGTTTCTTTGGAAAGCGAACCCTTGATCCTGTTGACGATTGGGACGTTGAAAGGATTGAGTTTTGATTGCCTTCTTGTTGGTGGGCCCCAAAACTTTCTTTTTTTCAGCGGTTTCAGTGAGAAGGGGGTCCAGGAGGTCACCAAATATGTGATCGCGCTAGCTGCCATTTTTGCCTCACTCCCGCCTGCCTCGGGCGCAGCCATAGAAGCCTTCTGGCCGTTGTTGAGGCCGCTACTGACCTGGCTGCAAATCTTGATGATTGCAGGGTAACATCAGCTACATATTGGGCCACTGCAAAAACTTTGTTAAAATCCTGTTGGCCTTGTAGATCATCAGGGGGAATGTGCTGCTGGAGCTGTTGAAGCCATAAAAGCATAGCTCTAGAAAAGAAAGATGCTGCTGCTGCTGTACTCTTGATAGCTCAGGTATTTGCGAGGAAACATCTTTTGAGCATTTGCTCTAAGCGTTTGTCTTCGGGTTTCAAAACCTCCTCTGCTTCACCCGGCATAGCTGCTGCAGAGTGTAGAGTCTTAACAGGTTCATCAGCTTTAGGGCAGACAAGAAGATCTTCATAAGAGGGAGAAAGCTCATATAATTTCTTGTCCTTGGTTGTGGGGTTGAAGCCAAAGACTGGATGGTCCCACTGCTTGAGCAGAGCATCTTTAAACAATTTGGGCATTGGGATGACCTCTTTGTCTTCCTGTTCCTCCATGAAGTATGGTAGATGTTCCTCAGGAGGATCTGTGGAAGGAGCAGACTGTTTATCTGGAAAGATCGCAGTCAGGGCTGGAATCTTAATTTGAGATTCCTCATCTGCTGACAGGCACTGAAAAGGGTCATCATTATCCTCTAGGTCCACGTCCTCATTCTCATCCTGGGAAGAATCCGAATCCTCATTAATTGGAACTCTGTAGGATGAGAGGGAACTCATGGGCTGGGGGGCGCGTGGAAGGGGACGAGAGTGAGAAGGCACATTGATAGCCGAGAGCTTGGCATCAATAGCTTTAGACAAGGCAGAAAACATAGATTGAAATTCTGGAGGCAGATTAGTAATGGTTGCAGGTAAAGATGGAGATTCCCTAAAGGCCTGGGATGGGTCTGGCTCAGAGGGATCATCCATAATATCTGACTCCTCTGGACCTAAGCCCCATAAGTTAGGTTGGGGTCTGTTTAGGTTTGGCTCATTCAGAGAAAGCAGAGGGACCCCAGAGGGAGGCAGGTTAGAAGCCTCTGGGGGGGTCAGAGTTAATGTGCACTTGGGCCTGCACCTTTAAACGTTTAGCAGATTTTTCATGGATTCTCTGCAATGCTAAGTCCCTTCTCTTCTCAGCCCTGGTAGGTCTAGCCATTGTAGGGCTCCCGAGGAAGAGGAGGAAGAGGCCTGGGGGATATTATCAATTTCATCACCAGTAGGCCTAACCTCTCTGGGACCTTTAGATGTGCCTCTCTTGGGAAACGAAGTCATGGCCTGAACAAATTACAGGGACGAGACTTGAGCCAAAATCTGATGGGAGAAGTTTCAAGGGCAACGTTCCCAAGGGGAAGGGGGCCCTGCTCCTAGGCCCAGGCGCGTCTGCCACTCAAAGTCAATCTGGTTGGTACCAGAGTTTGTGCCAGAGAGTACAGAAGGGGAGGCCTCACTAACCTTAATCAAAAAAGTAAACCAAGGCACACTGGTTTGGAGGCCTAGCCAGGGAGAAAAGGCCTGAGGGACTCAAAGCTTACTCCAGGGCCAAGCGGCGGACTTACTGGCACCAGACGAGACACATGTGGGTGATCTGCAAGGGCCGACAATTACTGGACGCTGAAGGCCTTCGCGCCAAAATAAACCGCTCCAAGATTTTAAAAACGGAGGGGAGTCTGAAGTCTGGGGGACAATCAAGGGAAAATTTGCTAACAGTCCCACACCGCAGGAGGAAAAAGAGCCCTTTTTTTTCTTTTTAAATCAATCCTTAGCTTGCCAGTAAACCTCCTGGGCAAGTAGATTTACTTTTAAATGCAATCCGGCATCAGCGCGAGCAGGGTGTTTGTAAAAAACCGCAGGAGCCGCACTGCGGCTTCTCCCTCGGCGCTGAGCCCAGTAAGGCTGGCGCGCAACCAAGGCAAGCTCTAGTAAAAGACAGAATTAAATTTTACTTATCTGAATAGAAAGAAGGGAAGGTGTTTTGCAAGAGGAACGAGCGAATTCTGGGGAAGGGGCTGATCCAGCAGGCTCGGTCCTCGATGGATTGGACAGCGAGCAACCCACGTGACTGGTAGACCCGCTCTCTCAATACAGGGAATGGGACAAAGCTCATCTAACAATTGTCTCATTTAGCAAAAGAAATTATGTCAAGGACTCTCTGTGTGCCAACAGTTTTATAAAGTGAACAATGTAAGATGTAGAAGGCATATGGAATGCTCAATTTTTTTATCATGCCCCCGTCGGAGTCGGAGTCTGACTCTGCTGTGGAAGATGAGCTGGAACAAGAACTGACAGTGAGGGGGGGGCAGCTCATTGGCCTTGGAAGAAACTGGGGAAGGGCAGAGTCAGTCCAGGCAGGGCTGTTCGGAATTAGCAAGGCCTGAATGCAGGAAGAGAGCTCAGCCGAAGAGCATGAACCCCCCACTTCTGCTGCAAGGGCTTGGAGAGTGCATCAGCTCAGATGGAGGAGGCCGCTCACAAGGAGAGCGCCCCGCCCAGCTTAATGAGACACTGTGGGGAAAGGCATTTGTTGGGAACAAACCCTAAGTTCCTTGAGTGTTGTGTGATGACGTTTGAATTTGCCAAGAATCCTTGCATTCCTGTGTGGCATTCTGGATTGATTATCTGGATCTTTTTGCTCCCTGAGCTCCTTACTTTGTTCTTGTTTTGCCAAATAAATTTGGGATTTGTGGCCATGCAGACAGTGCTGGGCTGGACTAATTGCAGCCAGAGGCTGTTTGGAGAAGATCTGGAGCACTAAAAGGGCTGGTTTGAGCTGCCAGCTGTTTGTTATCTCTGTGCTGTGCCCTGGGTCATCCCAGTATGTAAATACTCTGGTAAAGGTATGAAGACTTGTGCTTTAATAAATACTCTGGTTTTAAAACAAATTGTTTTGTTATTTTATTTCACATTGTATATATTTGAACCATATGCATAAATGTTGCCATTAATTCAACACAGGCGCCTGTTTCTAAGATATCTTTGTGCTGGATGACGACATGTCACATTTATTTAAATTCTCTTAATTTTATCTAATTGTATTGTATTTTAACCAGTTTACACTATTGTATAGTGTTTATGATAAGTTGCAGTTTTTTTATGGCCGATGTGGTCAATATTTTTACTTTGATATGCTCAATTGACTAATCAAATAAAACTGAATTGCACTGAGGACAAACATCTTGTAGGAGTGGTGACACATTGCAGAGAATCAGGACTCTGGCCCTTGTTTATGGGGGTGGAATGCAGCACGGATACTCACGAGGAAAGTTGTACCGGAAGCAAGACTGGGCGGCAATAAACCATTCAGCTCGAGTCTCACAGAATATGGCCACAGTGCTCTTTGGCTGCAATCCAAGCGCCGCTAACCCGCTCCCAAAGTGTTTCACCTTTTGGTTGGTCTCTTCATAGTTCAGCCACCTATAGTTCCCTAGGATTAACTGGTCAAGATTAAACATTTGATCAGTTACCGTTAAAGCAAGGAAATCAAAACAAGAAAGACAACTTAAAAAATGAAAGAGTTTAACCACTGCTAATATAAATCTATTTATACTGAATCAGTTTTGATTGTTGTTTAAGAAACTGTCCAAGCCACTCTAGATTCCCCTTTTCTGCTCCACTCGGTTCAATAAAAGGATCTCCCCTGAAGCACTTATCATGTAGTGGCCCATTTCCAATCTAGAGGATAACTACTGTAGAACGCGTGATTGAAAGCACTGTGCCTGTATCAGCACTGCAAAGTAACAATGAAAGGGCCACCTGAAATCCATATTTCCATGATGGCCACTGTGAAACAAAGAGAAGAGAGTTCAAAAGGAAATGGGACTACTACAACTTACAACCGTTCACTTAGACACCACCTGAAGTTACAATGACACTGAACAAAGTTACTTGCAAATATTTTTCATATTACAGTAGTCCCTCACCTATCGCTGGTGTTACGTTCCAGACCCGGCCGCGATAGGTGAAATCCGCGATGGGGAATTTATCAACTGATAGTACTTATTTAAGTATTTATATTGTAATTGTTTGGTAAGTTTTCATTATTTTAAGTGTTTATAAACCCTTCTCACAAAGTATTTATTTTAGATACAGTATTTAAATACAGTATTTACAATTTTAGATATTTTTTTTTAAAAAAAACCTGCCAATCGAGTTCGGCGGGCTGTTTAAATCTGCCGATCGACTTCCTCAGAAACCCGCGAACCAGCGAAGATCCGCGAATGATTTTTCTCATTAATGTTTCTTGAAAGCCCGCGATGAAGTGAAGCCGCAGTAGGTGAAGCGCGGTATAGCGAGGGACTACTGTACAACCGTTGCAGCTGGCCCACGGTCAGATGGATCCAAATTCAGACCCTTGGCAACTGATTTATGAGTTGTGGTGTCCCTGGGACACGTGATCCCCTTTTGTGACCTTCTGGAAAGCAGATTCAATGGGGAAACCAGAGTCACTTAACCACCCTGTTGCTAATTTCAAAACTGCAGTGAGTCTCTTAGCAAGAAAGATGATAAAATGGGGCAAAACATAGCAACCATCTCACTTGTGGGCTCATTTGTGGTCATACCTCTCTTTCAGAACTAATTCTAGCTTTCCTCTTGTCCTATTTGAAATCAATGCATTTAACTTTTCATGCCTCCTGAAAATCTATTGGGAAGGATGATTTACACCTGCTCAAAAGTCACTTACCTTTTTAAATACTTTCCCATTTGGCTGCATTTCATTCTCTTCGCTCAGGATCTCTCTTGTTCCCAGACAGTCTTTCTTCCCAAACTTTGTCACAGCGAGGTCAAACAATTTGTCCAGTGTGTCCACTCCAGGAAAGTCTATATTGGCTAAGGATTCCATATGCGAAATGGACCGATAGGGACTTCCAGGGATGTCAGAGACGGGCTTAGCTTTTAAGCGCTTCGCCATATCTTTTTTCTTCTTAACATTTGTAAGAAAATACCAAGGTATGAATACAAGAGCACTGTACATATTTATCAAAAAATACAGGGGGAACCACACAAGGGTCCACAGTCTCTGTTTAAGATACATAATGGACACCTTTCTTTTTCTTTTAGATCAGCCACCTGTCCTTTTGGGGAATCCAAGTTTCATAAGAGTTTTCCCTCAAGGAGGAAACAGCAGCAGGAGCAGCAGCAGGCAAAAGCAGAAACGAAGGCTTTAGATGCTTGAAGATTAGAAGGATCACTAAAGGGTTAGAAACGATCAGCAACAATCAGCAATAAGCAGCAGCAAAATCATTTGAAGATCATGGCATTAGAAAAACCGCAACAATTGGTTAGCTTCAGTTTTTGATTGGATTCATTTCAACATGCAGCTGGTCCCTGGACATTGAAGGAGCCGCTCTGAAATTTGTAAACTGTGTCATGGAATTTAAATCACTGCATCAGAAGGAAGCATCTATGTTTAATGGATCTTTGCCCCACTCTAAATATTTAGCAGAAGTAGGTAAACATTTTGCTCTTAAAATGTTATGCTTTTAATCCAATTTAACGATATGGCCATTACATCATTATGGTCAAAAGCGCATGGATACACACGCACACACACAATGTGGAAGGGCTAACAAAGATTTAGCGAAGGCTGTTTATGATTCTGACAAGCATTTTTCTTTGTTGTTTACTGAGCTGTTTATTTGCAAGATTTTTGTTATTGTAAGGGAAACGATGTGTTGCAAACTTAAGAAATCTGTTAATTATTACATAAATTCTTTAGAAAGTTAACTTCAGCAGACTTTTTAATTGCATCCTTTCAAGTTAATGTTCAAACCAGCCCAAACTAAAAGATTAAAGTTAAAGGCATGAAGACAAGAGTTGGATTGTTGTTGTTAGTTGCGAAGTCATGTCCAGCCCATTGCGACCCCATGGACAACGTTCCTCCACGCCTTCCTGTCTTGTATCATGCCCCGGTGTCCATTTAAACTCACACCCACTGCTTCAGTGACTCCATCCAATCACCTCAGTCTCTGTCGTCCCCTTCTTTTGCCCTCAATCATTCCCAGCATTAGGCTCTTCTCCAGTGAGTCCTTCTCTCTCATGTGATCAAAGTATTATGTTGGATTAGGAGCATTGGGTTGGATTAGGAGCATTGAAATTAATGCCAATTTTTATAATTTCAAGAAGATCTATTTTCAGCCCTCTGCCAATGATCAATGTATTTCATGTTGCCAATATTCAGAAGAGGAAGGCTACTGAAAAAAGGCAAGGGCAAGGCAAAGCCTCTGGAGGGCACATATGTAAGGAAGGCAGTTCCAGGGGAAAATTGTAATGAAGCTCCAGAAAGATTCTGTAGTCTTCAAGCACGGCCTTAAAGTCTAGGCAACCAGTTCCATCTTAAAATACTTACAGGTTGCAGACTGGATTCTCCCCATCCCAATAATGGAATATGGTTCATTTTAGACTTCTTCTGAGTATTGTGATTGCTTGCTTGCTTACTCTAACTAGTTATTTTTGGCATAACAGCAGATTTATATATTTGGTTATTGCATTAACCATTAACACCCTGTAAGCTTCCACAGCAGAGGTCTTCAAACTTCAAAACACTAAGAAAGCCCAGGTGGCTTTTGGAAAAGGCAGCTTTGAGACAACCATGACTTAGATCAGGGGTCTTCAGCCTTGGCAACTTTAAGACTTGTGGACTTCAACTCCCAGAATTCTCTAGCCAGCTATGCTTGTTGAAGTTGAAGTCCACAAGTCCAAAGGGACTTGAGTGATTGGCTTTCACTGAAAACAAAGCCGTGAGATTTACATCCCAGCTACTGGAATGAAATGTCATTCTTCTTCATTCCGCTTAATTCTTCATTCTGCGTATTCCTCAGGCGAGAGATGAACCACATGCTAAGTTCCAGTTATGGTGATTTATTGCTCATGCCTGAATCTAGTCAACTAAAGGTCAACCCTAAATTGGCACTAGATAAAAGTTAATATAATTCAAGTAGAAGTGATGTGCCGGTGTCTGGAGGCTGTTGGGGCCTGGATGGGTTTCAACAGACTCAAACTCAACCCGGATAAGATGGAGTGGCTGTGGGTTTTGCCTCCCAAGGACAATCCCATCTGTCCGTCCATTACCCTGGGGGGGGAATTATTGACCCCCTCGGAGAGGGTCCGCAACTTGGGCGTCCTCCTCGATCCACAGCTCACATTAGAGAACCATCTTTCAGCTGTGGCGAGGGGGGCGTTTGCCCAGGTTCGCCTGGTGCACCAGTTGCGGCCCTATCTGGACCGGGACTCACTGCTCACAGTCACTCATGCCCTCATCACCTCGAGGTTCGACTACTGTAACGCTCTCTACATGGGGCTACCTTTGAAAAGTGTTCGGAAACTTCAGATCGTGCAGAATGCAGCTGCGAGAGCAGTCATGGCCTTACCTAGGTATGCCCATGTTTCACCATCACTCCGCAGTCTGCATTGGCTGCCGATCAATTTCCGGTCACAATTCAAAGTGTTGGTTATGACCTTTAAAGCCCTTCATGGCACTGGACCAGAATACCTCCGAGACCGCCTTCTGCCGCACGAATCCCAGCGACCGATTAGATCCCACAGAGTGGGCCTTCTCCGGGTCCCGTCAACTAAACAATGTCGGTTGGCGGGCCCCAGGGGAACAGCCTTCTCTGTGGCGGCCCCGACTCTCTGGAACCAACTCCCCCCAGAGATTAGAATTGCCCCTACTCTCCCTGCCTTCCGTAAACTCCTTAAAACCCACCTTTGCCGTCAGGCATGGGGGAACTGAAACACCTCCCCCGGGCATGTACAATTTATGCATGGTATATTTGTGTTTGCTAGTAAATGGGGTTCTTTTTAAATCTTTTTAAATCTTTTAAATTTATTTGGATTTGTCATGAATTGCTGTATCTTGTTGTGAGCCGCCCCAAGTCTGCGGAGAGGGGCGGCATACAAATCTAAATAATAAATAAATAAGAGGGGTTAGATTTAGACCATTTTTGGGAACATAGAGGACTCCAGAATGATTCCTCTCTTGACTCTAGTGCCAGAATCTGCCTGCTGTTCTCCTATGGTAGCTCCTTAAATGCTATTTTGGTCATTTTTTCTAGTTTGTTCAACATTCCAGAAGTAGATTTCACATGAAGAACATACACAGAAAGATGTTAATATTACAATCAATGTTTAACATAACACATGACACAAAGAATTATCTAAGAATGAAGCGCTTAACAGTTTCTGAAAAAGCAAAATATGCAAGAACACAGGGATTTCCAGAATCAGCTCCAAATCAGCTTTCCTGCCCATTCGTTTAGATTGATAAACAACTCCCAGACAGGGTCTCAAATCCTATTTTAAAATACCCAATTTTCTTCATTATTTCCCCCAATTAGAAATAACAATATACAGTATTACATTTACTGTATATATTCTGCAAAAGCAAGACTACTGAGTTATATGAGTTATTAAAAGATGAATAAAGAGAGGCTGATACTCTACTTACATTGCTTCCAAGAAAACTCAGGTCTTCTAAACAAATTCAATCCACAGCAAGGACAGGGAAACAGGCAGTATTTGTTTCTAGGATAAGAAAAGATTTTATGAAAAAATTAGTAACTTTGCCTTGACTGTTATCAAGTTAGTAACTTTCTTGCTTTGCTATCCTGTTCTGAGCATTCATGTTTATTTGGAAAATGTTGTGTCAAGGCAGTTTCAAAATTCCTTCAAGTCCTATGATTCGTAGATGGGAGTTCAGCAGGTTAGAAGAGGATTACAACTGTCTTTTCCTGGAATGTTCTTCCACTCCTCCAGGACTATGAGACCTTCAATGTCCCTTCTAGCCCTATGATTCTATGAATCTATAATATTCTACCCTAGTACTAATCAAAGGCCAGTAGTTTTGCTCGGTATCAACCCAAGAATTCACTTGGAGTCATTTGCCCACTATGTTAGATTACTGATTAATGTGAGGTAGAGAGCAGACAGAGCTTGTTAGGCTGTCATGGAATATTTTACACACATATCAGATCAATTATATAAAATAACTTCAATCAATTAAAAGAAAGCAACATACTGAAAATCAGAAGTACAGAAAGATAAATAAATTAGTTCTTACTGAAATCTGAAATAGGGATGTATTAAGTGGCAAAACTAAAGACCTCTTATCTTTATACAAGATTTAGTGGGTGAGCTGAAAACAAGCATGCGAATTTGTTATTAATGTTAATTGAACAACTGAGAATGCTCACATGATAATATTCGCCCATTGCTTTAGAAGAGGACCTTGACATCTTGGAGGGGATGCCAAGACTTGCACGTGAATTGGATTAAATACTAACATACTTCTCATCTGAATTAACAACACTAATCACAGTCCTTAGATTGGAAATGGAAGCTTCTAACCTATGTTCAATTTCAAAAGAATACAATCCTGCTATAAGGTCTGGCCTCTCCTCCTTATTCAAGAAAGCAAAGACTCTTGAAACTTGGCATTTCAAAAGGAAGCTTTTATTGAAGTGATAGCAGGACAAAAGAAAAGCAGGCTCTGAGACCCCTCAGGCAATACAGTTAGAATTAAGGAATTAGAAACCCCCCTCAACAGTCCATTGTGGATTCAGCCAATTCGCAGGTGTGAAGATAATATTGTACCAGCCACTCTGAGAACACGATAAGGGAACTTTCTCAGCGTCATCCTCTGCCAGCTTTCAGCCAATGTAACCCACATGGCGCTCCCTTCCCTTACGTTCCCCGAAGATGCGAATACCCAGGGCACAGAGGCGCCAGGCAAAAGGTAATCAATAAGGCACAGGGTATAGGATACATAGGAGATGGAGCAAATGTATAATATAATATGACCCAGGTCTCCTCTTTCCCTGGAGAAATGGCAGAACCATAGATCTGACACCTGCAAGTTTTACAGTAAAGGACTGAGATTAATCAAGCAATCAAGTAAAACCAAATCCTGGTGAAAGCAACCCTGGCTATCGTAAAACAATGTCATGATGACATTTAACCTGACCACACCATAAAACAGTGTTTTTCAACCAGTGTGCCGTGGCACACTAGTGTGCCGCGAGACATGGTCAGGTGTGCCGTGAAGCTCAGAGAGAGAAAGAAAGCAAGAGAGAAAGAGAGAAAGAAAGCAAGAGAGAAAGAGAACAAGAGAGAGAGAAAGAAAGCAAGAGAGAGAGAAAGAGAACAAGAAAAAGAAAGCAAGAGAGAGAGAGAAACAGAGGGAGGGAAGGAGAGAGAGAGAAAGACATGGAGGGAGAGAGCAAAAAAGAGAGGAAGGAAGGAAGAGAAAGAAAGAGGGATGGAGAGAGAGAGAAAGAAAGGGAGAGAAAGAGGGAGAGAGAAATAATGCAAAAGGGAGGAAGAGAGAGAGAATTTTTTTGTCCAAACTTTTTTTTAGCGCCCCCCCCCCCCCGCGCTCAATGTGCCCCAGGGTTTCGTAAATGTAAAAAATGTGCTGTGGCTCAAAAAAGGTTGAAAGTCACTGCCATAAAAGAACGGTAAAATTGTATTTGTCTTCCTCTGTTTGTCAAACACACACAGAGAGACAGTGAATAACTATTAGCAAAGCTGTAAGAGGTTCAGTTCCAGGAATAAAGTGAGGAATACCTTAATGCTAAAATAGTATGAGGCCCAATCTAAGTTAAAAATGAATACATGAAACTGATTATAGGAAAAAAAAATGCACTAAAGTTAGATATTGGTAGCATTATTGTGTTATTGTCAAGTATTAAACTTTGTTTTGTGCATGTAAAACTGGTTCATGAACTATATATGTGGATAATAATATAATATAATATAAATCATAAATGTAACGTAACATAACATAATGTAACATAATACATAACACAATACAACACAACACAACATGTCAGTCCAAAGCCATTTTATTTGGGATCTTTCTACTGTGGGAAAATGGGAGGGGGGAATTGTATGAGGTGGTTAGTATGTAGCCATAACCAATTCTTTCTAGAAAGCCAAGGTCATCCTTTGTCTCTGCACCGAAAGAGATGGGTGGACTCTGCCAACATGACAAATGAAGATTAGACAACATGATGGATTTGTGGGTATGGGGGCGAGAACTTGAACTTTCAACTGGGTGGCAAAAGATTTGGGTTTCACCCAGATGTACCAACATGGCTCTAATAATAAATTGGGACTTTGACTCGAACACTATTTTAATTTTGGATGCTATTTGGAACATTGGAACATAATATATCATAACATATAAATGCTATTGGATACATGCATGAAAAATAAATAAGGTGTGAATGAGAGAAGGGGAATATGAAGGAAAAAGGCATAAAATGGCTGAACGTGTGATTTTTCAAAGTAAATTTAGCCACGAATTTTAGCCTAAGTAGCAGGTTTAACTAGATCAGTCTATCTCAGGGGAGACAAACTCAATTTCATTGAGGGCAGCTTCAGGGTTGTGGTTGACCTCTGGCCAGGTGTGAGTTTCTGGGTAGGCGTGGCCAGCTTGATGCCATTCACTGGATGTGGGCGTGACCAGATGGGTGGGCATGGCCAGCTCGACATCACTCCCCAAACGGCTGGCATGTTTTCTCTTCGCATTGAGTAGACTGGGCCAAAGCCATGCTGGCCGATGTTTCCTCTTTGCATTGAACAGACCAGGCTGAAGCGATGTGGGTAGACAGGGCCAAAGCAATACAGGATGGCCTCTTATATTTTCCAGGATGCCCCCATAAGCCAGATTCGACTACATTGCAGGCCTTGAGTTTGACACATCTGGTCTATGTGGTTAAGAGTCTGATTCAATACAGCAGGCAAACATTTGATTAAATCATAGAAATGAATGCAGTGTTACACAAACACAGCCAATATGATGGGAAAATGAGAAAAAAAATTAGAGAAAATATACTTGTAAATACTGTAATGGAATAGTTACAGTCACGGACTCCTGACAAGATAGGTGCATTTCAGGATCCCACTGCATTTTTTCCATCTGAGTCAGCACTTTTTACTGCCTTAAGCATGTAATATTCAGAATGTCAGCTGTCTAGACTAGAGTTTATTCATTTTTCAAAAAGCCAGCAATAATATTTCTCTGTGTCATTTAACTGTGTAGTTACTCAACTAATTCCATTTATATTATGTATTAAAGCCGCATGAACATGTTTGTTGTTAAAAGCCTATGGTACAGGTAGTCCTCGACTTATGACCAAATGCTTAACAGTTGTTTGAAGTTCTCATGAGGGCTCCTTGGTGCGCTCTGAGCTTTCTTGCAGATGTTTCGTTACCCTAACTAGATAGCATCATCAGTATTAGAGTAATGAAATGCCTACAAGAATACAAGCCAGCTCAGAGAGCACCAAGGAGCCCTCATTTCAACCCTGAACTACAAATATTCTCTTTTATTGGTTCTGATGGACCTCTCTGGGGGTACTTATGACCCAGAATCTCTTTTAATAGCCACTCCCCCTGTGGTCACATGATTGCACCTCAGGCGAACCGGAAGGAACCCACCTCTGGTATGAAGAGGAAAAAATCTGAGAAATTTCATAGTAGATTGCTAATAAAGACCAAACTCTGCCTGCTTCTTGGCTATCTATTCAGCGGAAAGTTGAGACATTTATATATTCAGCCCCCACTTAAAATACTCCCCCCCAAAATCATGCACAGCTGCCATGCAAACAACAGGGCGTGAGGAGACAAGGCCGGAGTGGGGAAAAGGGAGGAGAACATGTCCCACATACCACTACCATCCACGCGGAACAGCTTTACCGAGGCCGCTCCCACAAACCCTAGTCACATGACCCTTCTCTTAGCGGCTGCAAAAAAACCTCTTGCCATCTCTAGCCCTGTTGGCCTGGGACTTGGGGGAGGGGGGACTTCTGCTGGAGCTCCAAGCAGTGACCGGTCTGCACAGACATGAAGTGGGATTGGCGTGGCTGGTTCTTACCCACAGCATTCCCCCCACACCCCCAAAGACTGAAGATGCTGAGGGTCAGATCTGGTGAGTCCAGGGAAGGAAGGGAGGGAGGGAGGGAGGTTGTTGCTATATATGTAAAGCTCATTCAGTAGCCCTATACTGTTTCTTATTACAGGACCACAGGCAGAAGAATTGGACTATCAAGGTTGTTTTATGCTCTACCAACACTGAGATTTTGAGAAGATTTATGAGCTGCAATCAATGCTAGAGTTTCATTGTCATGGAATCCAATCTTATCATTTGATTAATCCCTAAAGTCAGGGGTTTTAAAAACCAATTCTGATGTCAAAACTATGTTTAAAACTCAGGGCTTTTTAGAAACTCATCAGAGGTCACTTTAAACTGGGGAGGTTGATACCAAATCAGGTTTTTCTGTCAAACTGCAGCGCAGCAAAATCTAAACAATTGGCAGAAGGATAATGCTAAACTGCAATTCCATTTTTATGAATCAGTCAGTCCCAGCCACTGTATCAAAAAAGGCAGCTAAGTATTCAGAAGATGTCATAATGTCTTTGCCAAGTTATAGGCTTGCCAACTTCTAGTTTTGCAAATAAAGTTCGGCACATCTGACCCTGGAATGGACAATTTGCTATGGCTCATTCACTGCAGCCAATTCACCACGGGACAATCCAACAAATACAAAGTCAATCCAGAAATACAAGAGTTACAATAACTTTGACAAAAATGTGTCAACAAAAGTAATGATTAACACCATGTTGAATTGTCCCACAGCGGGTTGTCCTAGACTCCATCTGCATCTCCAAATAACTATTCTTAAAGGGACTCAAGTTGAAACACAGGGATGTGATGACCATTTTCACATGTACTTGGTATCTTTAAAATGCCTGGAGTCACAGCAATAGTGCACAATCATTAATGTACCACGAGTAAAGCCATCACTTTCAGGAACAGCTGAATTTAAGGTAGCATAATATTACACTTCCACATTATTCTTTATTCTTATAGGCCCTTTGATGTTTTTTTTGAGAGTCTAAAATAACACATTCTTAAAACCAACTGCACATTAATTGCATCTAAACCACATCAGGTGTTCATAAACTAATCTGTCATGTTGATTTAATTTGATAATAAACAGATTATATCCAAATTAAACTCAATTTTCAAGTTCAAAAACAGAACACACATTTAGTTGTTACCAAAGGATCAAAAAATAACATCTCTGCTTTTTTGAAAACAGTCCAGGATGGTGAACAAAGTGAACCTACTCAAGGTAAGATCGATTCTAATAGCCCCATTCTGGCCCAGTAGGCTGATAGGGAATGTTCTATCATCCAGACATCCTATTTTAAGATCTAATCTGGCATCTTGGTCCAATTTTTTTCTGTTGCAAGCAATTATCACGTTTGTATTTTTAAACAGTCAACTCAGAAAAAAGAATACATTAAGCTATGTATTAACATTACGACTGCAGCCAGAATTACCTTTGCCCAATTTTGGAAGAACACAGAACACCCCACCCACCCACCCACCCAGAAAAAGCAATAATTAATAAGATATATAACTGTTCCGAAATGGACAAACTGATGATGGAATTAAGAGGCCAAAAAGATTCTGAGTATTAGAAGGTATGGGCACAGTGGCACAGATGGATTGAGTTAAGAAACCGAAGTTTAAAAAATCACAAATGATACATAAAAATTAGTAAAACACAGGATGTAAATATGTAAATATTAATGATTTGAATGATTTTGTGATTATATGTATTAATGAAATATCTGATGTAGCAATGCAGAAATACTGATTGTATGTTGATGTTAGAGGGTTTTTTCTTTTTCTTTTTGTTTGTTTATCTATTTTTTAAAAAATGTTTGAAAATTAATAAAATTTATTATTTTTTTTAAAAAAAGTTGTGTATTAAGGGAAAATACCACCTAACCTTGCATTAATAGTATTCTTTTAAATGATCCAGCTGCAATATCATTAAGGCTACTCAAAATAGGCTGTATGTAGAGTTCTTTAGAACAGCCCACTGCTGTTCCTAATAATTTCAGATACTTGTTCAGGGGCAATTTGCTTATGTTATGCTTCCAACTGCACACTAGCAATGTCCTATTGTAACCTTTCAAGCTGAGGAAATGAGTAAGCAAATTAGTCAGATGGAAATGCGGCTATACAGTCAAATAATCAAACGGCGTGAGATAGTACAAAATAAAATTTCTGAGAGTGGAGTTGAGATCTTCACTTCTCACATCAGAGGGGTCCACGATATTGGGGCTTTGCTGTTGCTCATTAATAGTACACAACCACATCTGGCTGGAAACTTAGGGAAACTGACTTGGATGAATTGAGAAAACTATCTAATGCAGATTGCGCCACCATTTCTCAATTCACATTTTGCATTTGCACCCTCCCCCCTGCGCAGTACATAATTGCACATTTCAGTAAAAAATATGTGCTGGGAACACAAACTGCAAAACCAGTTATGCAACCTTAAATAACCAGACCATTTTTTGGGGGAAGTAGCTTCCCACATCAGGTGAGATGGCACCATGGTTCTGAAAGCAGAGAGGAGTTTCAAAACCTGCTTCTTTGAGGTGAAAGGAGTCAGCGGTTTCATAGAACCAGCATTTGAATAAGCCTCTTCTGCTCTTTGGAGGAGACGCTAAAAGCACCTGCATGTGAAGACTGGCTTGGATTTTGGCATTTAACTAGGCAGTCCAAAGATTGCTGTGGGATATGATCATAAATTAGCAATATGTCTGTTCTTAATAGAATTACAACTGCAATTGAGTGGAATCAATCCAAAATCAACAATTAAAAATGAAAATGTAGCATTAATGAGTTAAAGAGCCTGACATAAAAGGGGGAAAACTGAACATAAGTGGGTGGAGAAATACACAACTTAACCTGCCTTTTTTCAAGCGCACAGATGTTCACACAACAAAGGATAGAGATAATAGGCGTTGATTGCTTACCTGAACGCCTCTTCTCGTACGGTGAGTGGGTACAGCAGTCACATGGGTTGCTCCTGTCCAATCCGTTGGAACTGAGCCTAGTATTAAAAAAGAGTGCTGGATCCGCCCCTTCCCCAGAATTCGCGAATCCATAGACTAGGCTCAGTAGTGAAGCTCTTTAATGTTCAACTCTCATGTGTTATAAGAAAATAGAATAGAAGGTAAAGAAGACCACACAAAGGGAGGGAAGTGACTGCTGTACCCACTCACCGTACGAGAAGAGGCGTTCAGGTAAGCAATCAACGCCTATTCTCCGTACTGAAGGAGTGGGTCCAGCAGTCACATGGGACATACCCAAGAGATAGGTCCCTAGGGTGGGAGTACATAGCTATCGTGAGAGATAACGGATTGGAGTACTCTTCTGCCGAAGGCAGCGTCCGCTGATGCGTACGAATCGTTGATGAAGGAATTTGGCGAGGCCCAAGTGGCTGCTTTGCAGACTTCTTCCAACGGAGCCTGAGTCGCCCAAGCGGCAGATGTGGCAGCACTTCTGGTGGAATGCGCTGTAATATTCCTTGGAATGGAAAGGGAAGCTGTCTCGTAGGCCTTAGAGATGGTCCCTCTGATCCAACGACCTATTACTGTAGAAGACACTCTGGATCCCAAGGATCTGGGATGGTAGGCTATGAAGAGTGCTTCAGACCTCCGGATGGATCTTGTGCGTTGGATATAAACCTTTAGCGCTCTAGTGAGATCCAGAGTGTGCCATCTAGTTGCCAGGGGATGCTCTCGTTGGAGGCAGAAGGAAGGTAATATGATATCCTGAGATCTGTGGGACATGGAACTGACCTTTGGTAGAAAGGTGGGGTCCAGTCGCAGAACCACCTTGTCCTGGTGAAACTGACAAAGGTCCTGTCTGATAGAAAGGGCTGCCAACTCAGATATGCGTCGGGCGGATGTAATCGCCACCAGGAATGCTACCTTGAAGGATAGGTACCTGAGGGACGCAGAGTTCAGGGGTTCGTAAGGTGCCTGAGTAAGAGAGTGGAGAACCCGTGGCAAGTCCCAGGTGAGATATCTGTGGATCTTAGAAGGCCTGAAGTTGGCCACTCCTCTTAGAAATTCTTGGATTTCTGGAAGGGAGCGGAGGGGCTGCCTGCGAGGCCCCGCCAAGACGGAAGAGATGGCGGCCAGGTGTCGGCGGATGGTGCTGGTAGAGAGGCCTTGGTGGGAGCCTTTCATGAGGAAGGTGATTATCCTGTGGGTGGGAAGACACAGGGGAGATAAGCCCTTCTGCAAGCACCACTGATGGAATTTGGACCAAGTATGGTCGTAGATCCGGTTGGTAGACCCTCTTCTAGACTTCAGGATGATTTCCACTGTGTCCGGGTCATACCCTCGCAGGTCTAAGTCCCTCCGGATAATAACCAGGCGGTGAGGTGGAACCACTCTGGGTCTGGATGGAAGGAGGCCCCCTGTCGCAACATATCCTCCGAAAACGGGGAGTCGCCAGGGGTCCTGGACGGACATTGTTGGAGGTCCGCGAACCAGGGCCTGCGAGGCCAGTGAGGGGCAATCAGAATTACTCGGGCCTTCTCCAGGAGGATTTTGTTGATCACGTCTGGCAGAATTGGAATTGGAGGAAAGGCATACAATAGACCTGGAGGCCAAGGACTCCTGAGGGCAGTGATTGCCTCTGCTCCCGGAGACGGGAACCTGGAGATGAAGTGAGGGAGCTGGGCATTGGCTTTGGTCGCCAATAGATCCAACACTGGATGGCCGAACCTGAGGCAGACTTGGTGGAACAGTGACTGATGGAGATTCCACTCGCCTGGATCTATGGTCGCTCGCGAGAGCCAGTCCGCTTGGACGTTGAGGCTCCCCGAGATGTGGTCGGCTAGAAGCGACTGGAGACTCTTCTCTGCCCAAAGGCCTAACTTCAGGGCCTCCCTCCTGAGGGCCTAGGCTCTTGTGCCTCCCTGTCTGCAAATATGGCTTTTGGTGGCTATATTGTCGGTGAAAATCAGCACATGCTGGTTGGAGATGTGAGATTGGAATTGTTTTAGAGCTAGAGACACGGCTCTTAATTCTAATCAATTGATGGGCCTGGAAGCCTCCTCCAGTGCCCATGTGCCCTGAGCTAAAAGACCCTGGGCGTGGGCTCCCCAGCCCGAGAGGCTGGCATCTGTGGTGACTACAACTGGTCGGGGCACTGGAAGGGAGATCCCTTGTCTAGGGCTGGAGAAGTCCACCACTTGAGGGATCTGCGAACCGTCGGTGGAATGGCGACGATTCGAGTTGCTGTGGCCCGATCTCTGGGAGGTAATAGAAGCCACTGTAGTTCCCTGGCGTGAAGACAGGCCCAGGGGACAATACCAATAGATGACACCATTTTACCCAAAGGGAAGATAGGGTGGCAATGGAGGTAGATTGCTGGGGCAGGATGCGAGCAATGAGATCCAAAAGGCTGCGTTTTCTCTCAGTGGAGAGGAAAACCTGGGATAACTCAGAATTAATGATAGTTCCCAGATGCAGAATGGAAGTGGATGGATCAAGGTGGCTCCTTTAAAGATTTATGGAGAAACCATGATTCTGTAGAACCGACATGGTAAAAGAGAGGTCTGCCGCCACCCAGTTCTGGAATTTCCATGAATTAAAATGTCATCTAAATAACATAAAATATGAATGGGAGAAGCCCGGATATGAGCCGCCAAGGATCCCAAGAGTTTAGTGAAGACTCTGGGAGCTGAGTAGAGCCCAAATGGCATGGCCCTACACTGAAAATGCCTGCCTTGAAAGGCAAAGCGCAGAAATTTCCTATGGACCTTGACAATGGGGATATGGAGGAAGGCCTCCGTGAGATCCAGAGACACCATAAAGTCTCCCCGATGTAGAGCTGCTAAAAATGGAAGATAAGGAATGCATTTTGAAATCCTATATTTTATGAACCGGTTCAATTTTTTTAGATCTAAGATGGCTCTCCAGCCTCCAGAGGTCTTAGGGACCATGAAGAGGATGGGAGAAAGCCTAAACCTCTCTGGAGAGAGGGGACCGGTTGAAAAGCTCTAATAGTCAACAAATGAGAAATAGCCTCCTCCATTCGGATACGAGATGGAGGGGAACTGGGAGAAGGACAAGAAATAAAACGGTTAGGGGGAGGTGAAATGAACTCTAACCTTAGGCTCCTTTCCACAGTGTCAATGACCCAGGGGTCCTTACAAGAACGGTGCCAGGCGGAAGAGAACCAGGCTAGGCGACCGCCTATGGGAAAGGAGGAAAACTTACCATCTGGCTCTTTTGGAAGCCCTGGTAGAAGAGGATCCTCTCTGATAACGGGAACCTCTGCCCCTGGTGGTTCTAGATTGGGATCGAAACCGAGGGGAAAACTGACCTGGACTCCTTTGAAATGCGAAGCCCTGATCCTGTAGACGCCCTGTGCGCCGAAAGGGCTACGGTTTAGGGGCCTTCTTGGTGGTAGGTCCCAAGACCTTTTTCTTGTCTGTGGTCTCTGTAAGGAGAGGGTCCAGAAGGTCTCCGAAGAGGAGGTCACGTTTCAGCGGACCCATGGCTAACTGCCACTTCTGTCTTACTCCCGCCTGCCAAGGGCGGAGCCATAGAAGTCTTCTGGCCGTTGTGGAGGCTGCTACTGACCTGGCTGCAAATCTGGAAGATTGGAGGGTAGCATCTGCTACATATTGGGCAGCTGCGAAGATTTTGTTGAAATCCTGTTGGCCCCGTAAGTCATCTGGAGGCAGGTGTGGTTGGAGCTGACGAAGCCACAAGAGCATAGCTCTGGAAAAGAAGGATGCCGCTGCAGCACTCTTAAAGGCCCATGAGTCTGCAAGAAGACTCCTTTTGAGCATTGCTCAAGTCGTTTGTCCTCTGGCCGGAGGACCTCCTCTGCTTCGCCAGGCATGGCGGCAGTCGAGTGGAGAGTCTTCACTGGTTCATCTGGCTTGGGACATGTTAGGAGTTCCTCATAGACGGAGGAGAGCTTGTAGAGCTTCTAGTCCTTGGGAGTGGGAGTAAAGCCAGCAGTTGGGTGGTCCCACTGTTTAAGCAAGGCATCCTTAAACAACTTGGGCATAGGAATTACCTCATTGTCTTCCTGTTCTTTCATGAAAAAAAGGAAGATTATCCTCCGGAGGATCTGAGGAAGAAGTAGCCTGTTTTTCTTGCCCGGCTAGCCCCGTGGATACTCTAGCTTTAAGCAGGAGAGATTTGAAAAGCTGCGAAGGAAAGATAGCAGCTGGGGCTGGAATCTTAATCTGAGATTCCTCATCTTCCGACAGACGCTGAAATGGGTCATCATCCTCTTCTGCATCCACGTCCTCATCCTCTTCCTGAGAGGAGTCAGAGACCTCCATGGCTGGGGCTCTGTAGGAAGGAGAAGAACTCACGGGACGGGAGGAGCGTGGAGAGGGATGAGACAGAGAAGGCACATTGAAAGATGAGAGTTTAGCGTCAATGGTGTTAGTCAGAATAGTCAAGATAGACTGAAACTCCGGTGGCAAGGAAGAAATATCAGCCGGAAAAGCCGGAGGATCCCTGAGGGCCTGAGCAGGTTCTGGCTGGGAGGAATCCTCGGTAATATCTGGCTCCTCTGGACCTAAACCCCATAGGTTAGGTTGGGGTGGATTTAGGTTTGGCTCATCCAGGGATAGCACAGGAACCCCAGAAAGAGGCAGGTTAGAGGCCTCCGGGGGGGTTGGATTGATATGCACTTGGGCCTGCACCTTAAAAGTTTGGCTGGTTTATCATGTATTTTTTGTAGGGCTGGGTCCCTTCTCTTCTCAGCCCTGGTGGGCTTGGCTAAGGAATGGGTGCCTGAGAAAGAGGAGGAAGAGGCCTGGGGAACTTCAGTAGAATTACCAGTAGGCCTAACCTCTTTGGGACCTTTGGTAGTGCCTCTCTTGGGAAAAGAAGCCATAGTCTGACAATTAACAGAAGACAAGGCTGAGCCAATAACTGAATAATAAGGAGAAGAATTTCAAGGACTTCCCAAGAGGAATGGATCCTGCTTCGAGGCCTCGAAGCTGCTGAAACTTGAGGACAATCTGGGCAAACCCAGAGTTCGTGCCCCCAAACCCAGCGGGGCCAGCCTCCCTAAACTTTATAATTAAGTAAACCAAGGCACTCTGGTTGGAGGCTTAGCCGGTGGAGAATTTAGCCTGGGACCCCCAAGGCCCGCTCCGGGATCCACGCGGTGGACTGAGGCCTACACGGCTGGCAGGGGGCCAACACGAGAGGCCTAGATTTAAAAAGGGCGCGAAGGCCTTCGCGCCGAAAAAGATCGCTGCGTAAAATTTCTTAAAGGGGAAGCGATCGACTAAGTCCAGGAGACTAGAAGGCGTCTCACTCCGCAGGAGGTATTTCTTAAGCCCTTAAATATTTTTGTATACAATAAATAATCAATAATTCAATAGGTAAATACTTGCACCAGGACCTCCAGGCCAAAGGATTAGAAGAATCCACAAGCGGCCGCAGGAATCGTAACCGGCAAAACCGCCGGGGGAAAACGAAACCGCAACTTCTCCCAAGGAAAAAAGCCTAGCCGCTTTTTTTCTTTTTTTTTCTTTTAAACGGCTGGCGCAATTAGTGCAAGTAAATAATTAAAGACAATAAATCTTACTACTTTTTGAAGGAAAAGATCGAAGGGAAGGTGTTAGAATGTTGAACGAGCTATCACAATACAACCGCAGGATATGCGAACTGAGCGAATTCTGGGGAAGGGGCGGATCCAGCACTCTTTTTTAATACTAGGCTCAGTTCCAACGGATTGGACAGGAGCAACCCATGTGACTGCTGGACCCACTCCTTCAGTACGGAGAACTTGAAGGACAGCGACATTAAGCAACTCATTTATGAGATTGGTACAATTCTTAAATATCATAGCGATGGAACAAGATCTAAAGGAAGAAGTACCATTATCAATTTCCAACTTTTCATTCCCAATCTAGGAGTCTAAAGATGTTTGAGGGCAGAACACCAGCATATAGCCAATGATGAAAAAAAATGGAAATTGTATTTATGTACTGCTTATAATACTGCTCTAAGGGAGCACTTGTGTATCCAGTCCTGGTCACCAATATTTTTTTAAAAAAGATGCTGAGACTCTAGAAAGTGACAAGAGAGATGATAAAAGGTCTGGAGGCTAAATCTTATGGTGAACTTTTAAAGGAACTAGGTATGTTTAACTTAACAAAGAAACAGCTTAGGAGTGACATGATAGACATCTTCCAATATTTGAGGGTCTGTCAGGAAAGAATGGGTTAAATTACTCTCCATAGCACCTGAGTGCAGCAACAGGTGGAAACTCATCAAATGGAGAGCCAACTTGGAACTAAGGAGAAATTCCCTGACAGCGAAAAGAGTTAATTAATGGATCAGCTTGCCTTTGAGGTGCGGGTAGAGATTTTCAGGAAAAGAATGGACAACCGTTTATCTGGGATGATATACAGCAGTGATGGCAAACCTTTTTTCTTCAGATGCCGAAATAGTACATGTGTGTATGTGCCCATACCCATATTCAATATCCCCCATGTGCCACTGCTTCCCCATTTCCTGACTTCCTGTAGGCCCGGTAGCCCATTTTTTGCCCTCCTCAGAGTCCAGAGGCTTTTTTGGAGCTTGGGGAGGGCAAAAATACCCTCCCCTGCCACCCTACAGGCCCTCCAGAGGCTGAAAATGCCCTCCCAGAGCCTCCGTGTGAGCCAAAAATCAGCTGGGAGCACCCACATGCATGCTGGAGCTGAGCTAGGGCAACGGCTCACGTGCCAGCAGATATGGCTCTGTTTCCCCCCTGTGGCACGCATGCCATAGCTTTCCGTCGTGAATAAAGAGCTATCTGGGGTGATAAGAGCTGTAATGGCACTTAACAATGAACTGAAGGACCACCATTAATGAGCTGCTGGACGGTATTACCTGGTCTGTGACATGGATTTTTGGGTGGTTCAGGGTGGGCAATTTGTGGCGGGTGGGGCATGTTTTGGGGATTGTTATATGTATTGAGTCTGGTCTTTTGGCATTATGTGAATTTTGTTGTATGGGTATACTGTACTGTGGTATCTACTGCAATGACAATAATAAAGTATTTATTTATTATGAGGTCTCCTGCCTTGAGTAAATACTCCAGTAAAATACTGAAAGACCTTTAAGGTATTTCAAGCCCTGTTTTTCTATGATCCTAGGTCACACAGACATTTGCCACTGGCCTGTCTACCTGCCCCTTGTACCTTCTCTCTTACAGACACCCTTGACCCATTCATCCCTTCTGCCTTCCAACCAGCCACTTCTGCTGAACCTTGGAACAAGGCCCCAATTGCTCACTACATGGGATGGTTCAGACACAGCTTGTTTTGCAGGAATGAAGCAAAGATCAACTCTCATTGTTCACAAGCACACTTCGACCCACAAAAGTGTGTTTGTTTTTAAGATCTAAGTTTCTAGCTCTTTGTGACGTGTTTCAAAATGCAGTTGAACAAATACCTATTAGGATGAAAGAAGAAAGGTTTCTCACTGGTATGGCACACACACACAAATTAAAACTGCAATCATATATAGTTTTTCCCACCCAGGGAGTTTTTCTTCCAAATGAATATACAAATGCAAATTGTACTGTTAACCTATTGAGGAAATCAACATTAATATGACAGAATTTCAAGAATAAATTGAAATACAAATTGCATGAAATGTCAGTGATTTTAGATACAATCCTGTCTGCAAAATCTGTAACAGATTTTGCTATAAGAATGATACAACAGTTGAAAGGAAATCAACATTTAGCTAGGCAATATATACCAGATAGCATTATTTTGTTGTGTTCCAGGAGACAATTGCTCCTAAACAGAATTTCCCAAGCATTTTATATTGTAGGGATGGGTAAACTTTGGAGTGATTTAAGTAAAGGACAATCAGGAGCCCTAAGGGTCAATCTTGATAGACAAAGGATTTCCTCCTACATTTCTGGTCTGTCCCAGTCAGTGTTAGTGGGGGTGGATTCCTAGGTCGATTCCTAGGTCCCTACTTTGTGAGGTTCCTCAGAGGTTGGTCCTCTCCTCCCTGCTATTTAATATCTACAGTGGTCCCTCGAGTTTCGCGATCTCGATCTTCGCTAAACTCTATATCGCGAGTTTTCAACCCGGAAGTAAACTCCACCATCTACGCATTCCCCGCCGGGCAGAGGCTTCCCTGGGTCTTCCCCCTCTTGCCCCGGTAAGGCGTGAGCAACGGCGTGGGCGGGTGGGCGGCACACGCGCAGGGAAACCCCAGGGCCGCTTCTCAGCTGAGAAGCGGCCCCAGCAACAGCGCGGGGGGCAGGCGGCGCGCGCGCGCGCGCGGGGAAACCCCAGGGCTGCTTCTCAGCTGAGAAGCGGCCCCAGCAACAGCGCGGGGGGGGCGGGCGGCGCGTGGGGGGGGGCGGGCGGCGCGCGCGCGCGCGCGGGGAAACCCCAGGGCCGCTTCTCAGCTGAGAAGCGGCCCCAGCAACAGCGCGGGGGGGGCGGGCGGCGCGTGGGGGGGGCGGGCGCGCGCGCGCGCGCGCGGGGAAACCCCAGGGCTGCTTCTCAGCTGAGAAGCGGCCCCAGCAACAGCGCGGGGGGGGCGGGCGGCGCGTGGGGGGGGGCGGGCGGCGCGCGCGCGCGCGCGGGGAAACCCCAGGGCCGCTTCTCAGCTGAGAAGCGGCCCCAGCAACAGCGCGGGGGGGGTGGGCGGCGCGCGCGCGCGCGGGGAAACCCCAGGGCCGCTTCTCAGCTGAGAAGCGGCCCCAGCAACAGCGCGGGGGGGGTGGGCGGCGCGCACGCGCGCGGGGAAACCCCAGGGCCGCTTCTCAGCTGAGAAGCGGCCCCAGCAACAGCGCGGGGGGGTGGGCGGCGCGCGCGCGCGCGGGGAAACCCCAGGGCCGCTTCTCAGCTGAGAAGCGGCCCCAGCAACAGCGCGGGGGGGGCGGGCGGCGCGCGGGGAAACCCCAGGGCTGCTTCTCAGCTGAGAAGCGGCCCCAGCAACAGCGCGGGGGGGGGGGGGGGCGGCACGCGCGCGGACAAGCAGCAGCAGCGAGGCGGCGGGGAAACCCAATCTTCGGCTCCTCGCTGCTGCGGTGGAAATAAAAATACCATCTGCGCATGCGCAGATGGTGTTTTTACTTCCGCACCGCTACTTCGCGACAAATCGATCATCGCGAGGGGTCCTGGAACGGAACCCTCGCGATGATCGAGGGACCACTGTATATGAAACTGCTGGGCGAGATCATCCAAGGGCATGGGGTGAGTTACCACCAGTACGCTGATGATACTCAGCTGTACATCTCCACCCCGTGTCCACTCAGTAAAGCAGTGGAAGTGATGTGCTGATGTCTGCAGGCTGTCAGGGTCTGGATGGTTACCAACAGGCACCAGCTCAATCCAGACAAGATGGAGTGGCTGTGGGTACTGCTTCCCAAGGACACTTCCATCTGTCTGTCCATCACCCTTGGGGGGGAATTACTACCCCGTCAGAGAGGGTCTGCAACTTGGGCATCCTCGATCCACAGCTGACTTTAGAACACCATCTTTTGGCTGTGGCGAGGGGGCATTTGCCCAGGTTCACCTGGTGTATCAGTTGCGGCCCTATTTGGACAGGGAGTCTTTGCTCATAGTCATTCATGCCCTTATCACCTCGAGGTTCGACTAGTGCAATGCTCTCTACATGGGGCTACCTTTGAAGAGTGTTTGGAAACTTCAAATCGTCCAAAATGCAACCGCATGAGCGGTATTGGCCTCCTGAGGCATGCCCATATCTCAACATCACTCCGCGGACTGCACTGACTGCCGATTGGTTTCTGGACACAATTCAAAGTGTTGGTTATGACCTATAAAGAGTAGAGTGCTGTACTGCAGGCTACTGAAACTGATTGTAGATCTGTAGGTCAGCGGTTCAAATCTCACCACCGGCTCAAGGTTGACTCGTCCTTCCATCCTTCTGAGGTGAGTAAAATGAGGACCCGGATTGTGGGGGCAATATGCCGGCTCTGTTAAAAAATGCTATTGCTACCATGTTGTAAGCTGCCCTGAGTCTAAGGAGAAGGGCGGCATAAAAATCATATAAATAAATAGATAAATAAATAAATAAATAAAGCCCTACATGGCATCAGACCAGACTATCTCCGAGACCACCTTCTGCCACACGAATCCCAGCGTCTGGTGAGGTCCCACAGAATTGGTCTCCTTAGGGTCCCGTTGACCAAACAATGCCGGCTGGTGGGGCCTAGGGGAAGAGCCTTCTCTGTGGAGGGCTCTGGAACCAGCTCCCCCCAGAGATTCACACTGCCCTCACCCTTCTTGCTTTCCCAAAAGTTTGAAAAGTCATCTTTGCCGCCAGATCTCCCCCCCCCCCCAGACCAATGAATGTGTTTAGAGTGACCTATTGAGTGAATGATAAGTTGAATCTGTTTAAGTTTTTAGGATCTTTCTAAGTCTTTTAATTGTATTTAATTGGATCAAATTGTTTTACTATGTATTTTATGTTTGTTATGTGCCGCCCTGAGTCCACGGGGAGGGGAGGCATACAAATCAAATCAATCAATCAATCAAACAATAAATAAAACTCACTTAACAAAACTCACTAACTCACTAAACTCACTAACAGCAGAAATTTTGAGCTCAATTGTGGTCGTAAGTCAAGGACTACCTTTAATCGTTAAAAGCATCTTTTAACTAAAGGAAGGATGCTTTTTTTTTCCAGGGCAGAATGCCTTCCCTTCCCTAAAAGACTGGGTCAAACATGAACATGTCCCAAACAATATTTATTTATTTATTTATTGGATTTGTATGCCGCCCCTCTCCAGAGACTCGGGGCGGCTAACAGCGACAATAAAACAGTGTACAATAGTAATTTGGTATTGATGATTAAAAATCAATTAATATAAAAACCAAACATACATACATACATACCATGCATAGAATTGTAAAGGCCTAGGGGGAAAGAGGATCTCAATTCCCCCATGCCTGGCGGGATTTATTTTATTAATTTTCATAAATAGACGAACAGACACACATACATTTAACATAAAAGTGGGGTTGTATTTCCCCGCTTATCTCAAAAGTATAAATTTGAATACAGAAAAAATACATATTTAAATACAATTCATTATTATAAATGTTAAGAAATAATTTGTTAAACTTCTCATTATAATTTTTCATATTTAAACAGATTCTAATATAAATTCAAAATTCATCTCATAATAATTCTTCATATGTAAACTGATTCTAATATATTTCTAAAACAAACATATTCTAACTAATTCTATTATAACACATAAATCTTATCTTTACCGAAACAATTTACTCATTTGTTTAATTGTTTTCTTAACCTTCTACTGTTTCTTCTTATTTATCCATATATAAACTTTGTTCCATGTATCATAAAATTCTGTATCTTCTTGATCATTTAAGCGTCAGCGCAATCTAATATTTTTGTAATAACTTCTTCCTCTTTGGGGATATCCTCCCCTTTCCAATTTTGCGCATACATTATCCTAGCCGCAGTTAAAATATGTATAACTAGATATAAAATTTCTTTCTTATAGGTCTGGTTAGTAATTCCTAATAAATAAAATTCCGGAGTTATTTCTATATCTTGCATTACTATTCCTTTTATTATTTTTTCTATCATTTTCCAATAGAGTCTGGCTTTGCTGCACGTCCACCATTGATGGTAATAGGACCCTATTTCCTTCTTGCATTTCCAACATAACGGAGAAGTTTTGGGAAACATTTTTGCTATCCTATTTGGTGGGAGATGCCACCTATAAAACATTTTAATTTGGTTTTCTTTTAGAGACACTGATTTTGTCATTTTCCAGTTGTGGATCCAGACTTTCTCCCATGTATCTATATCTATTTCTTTTCCAAAATTTTTGCACCAACTTATCATGTTATCCTTTAAGGTCAGATCTATGTTTTTATGGGCAATCAAATATTTATAAACTTTCCCTATTGTTTTAGTTTGATTGATAGTTATTAAATTACCTAATAGGTTTTTATTCTTATTAAAAACATATAGCGTGCTATCTTTCTGGTATCTAGATCGAATCTGTGCATAGTGCCACCAATCAATTGTTATCCCTTCTTCTTGTAAATTAGTTCTAGATTTTAATTTCATTTGGTCATTCAATAGATCCTTATATCTTATTATTCTCATTTCTTTTATAGAATTTGGGTGTATTATTGATTCTAGGGGGGAAAGCCATTCAGGGACAGTCAAAAAATGATTTTTTTCTTATGTCTTTCCAGACTTCCAACAAGTATTTTCTTAATGTATGTCTTTTAAAATATGAATGATTTTTATCCTTATCATACCAAATAAACGCATGCCAGCCAAGCATGAGATCATGTCCTTCTAGTTTCAATGTTCTTTTGTCCTCTAATGTTATCCAATCTCTAATCCACGTTAAGGCGGCTGCCTGATAGTATAATTTCCAATTAGGAAGTGCGAATCCTCCCCTTTCTTTAATGTCTTCCAGAATATTTATCTTTATTCTTGCCTTTTTTCCTTGCCATAAGAATTTTTTAACTATCATTGTTAAATTTTTTAAAACGTTTCCCCCTGGATTTATTGGAACACCTGAAACAAAAACAAATTTTTAGGTAAAATATTCATCTTAATTGTGGCAACTCTTTCCAAAAAGGATATTTTTAAGTTATTCCAAATTTCTAAATCTTTTTTGATTTCCGTCATTAGTTTTATATAATTATCATTTTTTAATGTTATTGTTTTCGATGTTATCCATATTCCCAAATATTTGACCTTTTTAGCTATTTGTATTCCGGAAATGCATTCTAATTTACTTTCTTGTATTTTACTCATGTTTTTCGTTATAAATTGTGTTTTACTCTTGTTTATTTTTAAACCTGCTACTTTTCCATATTGTTCTATTGTCTGAATTAATATTGGGACTGTTATTATCGGATCTTCTATTATAAAAGTCAGATCATCTGCAAATGCTTGGACTTTATAAGCCTCCTTTCCGACAGTTAAACCTTTTCTTTTTGGATCTGCTCTTATTTTTATCAGTAGGGTTTCTAAAGACAAAATAAATAGTAAAGGTGATATAGGACAGCCTTGTCGAACTCCTTTGTTTATTTCAAATGCTTCCAACTGTTCATTATTTAATATAATTTTAGTTGTTTGTTTTGAATAAATAGCATCTATTAAGTTTACAAATTTAGGACCAAATCTCATTTTATTTAGTTGCATTTTTATAAATGTCCAATTGACGTTGTCAAAAGCTTTTTTGGCATCCAAAAACATTAATGATAATGCTTTTTCGGGATGTTGTTCATAATATTCTAATGTATTAATAATCATTCTAAGATTATTTTTAATCTGTCTGCCTGGTAAGAAGCCATTCTGATCTTGATGAATTACAGTGATCCCTCGATTATCGCGAGGGTTCCGTTCCAAGACCCCTCGCGATAATCGATTTTTCGCGATGTAGGGTTGCGGAAGTAAAAACACCATCTGCGCATGCGTGCCCTTTTTTCATGGCCACGCATGCGCAGATGGTGGAGTTTGCGTGGGCGGCGGGGAAGACCCAGGGAAGGTTCCTTCGGCCGCCCAGCAGCTGATCTGCTCGGCAGCGCAGCAAGGAGCCGAATCGGGGTTTCCCCTTTGTGTGGGCGGCGGGGAAACCCCGATCTTCATCTGCTCGCTGCTGCTGCGGCCGCCCAGCAGCTGATCTGCTCGGCAGCGCAGCAGCAGCGAGCAGACGAAGATTGGGGTTTCCCCGCCGCCCACGCAAAGGGGAAACCCCGATTCGGCTCCTCGCTGCGCTGCCGAGCAGATCAGCTGCTGGGCGGCCGAAGGAACCTTCCCTGGGTCTTCCTCGCTGATGCCCCCGCTCGCCCGCCCACCCGCCGCCCGCCCGCCAGCAAGAGGGGGATAGAGAAAGAGAGAGAAGGAAAGAAAGAGATGAGAGAGGGAGGAAGAGAGTGTGAGAGAGGAAGAAGCAAGATAGAGAAAGAGAGAAAGAAAGATGAGAAAGGAAGGAAGAGAGTGACGTTATCAGGTGGGAAAAATCACGATATAGCGTTTCGCGAAGAACGAGATTGCGAAAATCGAGGGATCACTGTATCCCGTTTAAAATCCTTTTCAGTCTATCTGCATATATTGCAGTAAATAATTTATAATCAACATTTAGTAATGGTATAGGTCTATAATTTTTAATTTTTTCTTTTGCTGTTCCTGATTTATGAATTAAAGTTATTAGAGATTCTGACCATGATTTAGGAATTTTACCATCTAATCTGCATTCATTAAAAGTTTCTAACATGTTATTTATTATTGTTTCACTTTTTATTTTATACCATTCTGCCGGTATGGCATCTAGTCCAGTTGCTTTGTTATTTTTTTGCTTTTTGATAGTTGTAAGGAGTTCTTCAGTTGTTATTGGTCTTTCCATATTTGCCTGTTGCTCTTCCGTTAATTGTGGTAATTCAATATGTTCTAAATATTTAAAGACTTCATCCTCACTAATATTTTCTTTTTTATATAATTCTTTGAAAAAAATTTGTACTATATTTGCTTTTCCTTCTATGTTGTATTTTATTACATTATTCCATCTTCATCTTCTAGTTTTTTAATTATTTTTGATTGTCTCTGTTTCATAAGTTTAAATGCGAGCCATCTTCCTGGCTTATTAGCGTGTTCAAAATAATGTTGTTTAGCTCTTTTTATTTTTTCCGCTACTTGGTTTTGATCTATAAGTCTAATTTTATGTTTAATTACATCAATTTTTCTTTTTATCTCCCTGTTTTTTGTATTTTGTTGGGATAAAGTTTCTTATTGTTTTAATTCATTTAGTAATTGTTCATATTTTATTTATTTTTCTTTGTTTCATTTTGCCGTGTAAGAAATCGTTAATCCTCTTATGTATGCTTTGGCTGTATCCCATAAATTTTGTGGAGTAGTGTCTATGTTTTTATTAATTTCAAAAAATATCTTTAATTCTTTCTCGATCCAGTCCTTGTATTTTTTTTCTTTCAAAATATTTCTATTCATCTGCCAATTTGAATATTTTTTATTATTTTTCATATAAACTACTACAGAAGAAAGAAGGGAGTAAAGAAAAAAGAACAATCTCAAAAAGAAGAGGGGGTGTCACTAGGAGAGAGCAGGAAACCAAGAATTATTAGGAATGCATATGTTTTAAACTGTTTTCCTTTTACGAAAAATTAATGCAACAGAAAGAAAAGAACAAAATGCAAATACAATATACTTATGGTATTCTTATAGATGAAACAGTCCTTGTTGATTGAAGGTCTAATCAATTTTCAGAGGAGTTTCGGTAAGGTTTAACAAAGTCTCGTTAATCCAACAATGCCAATAGAGTTCAAATCTTGTTATAATTTGCACAGTCACAATATTCCAGTCAAAGTCCAACCGAATTCAAAATTCTAAAATGGAGTAAATCTTATTTCGCAGCCCAAGACGATGCAAACAGTCTCTCCGCTGCAAATCCAACGAACCAGCAAATAATCCAAACATAACAATCCAAACACAAACAGTCCAACAAGAAAGGGTCTTCTTAGCTTTAATCTGTCAGTTCATTTTGCTTTTCATTTATTTTGAAATTGCTGATTTATTACACTTCATTCTTAAAAGTTGAGGATTAAAACAAAAGCACTGTTGATCTCATATCGAATATTTTGTAATTAATTTTTCCTGATTTTAGACGTTCAAAAGTTCAAGTTCAAATTCAATGTGGGAAGTGAAAGTGAAAAAAAATAGATCCGGCTGTTAATTCGCGCTTGGATACAAATTTTCCGATAACTTTCTCCTTCGCCTTGTTTAGAGATACTTTTACTTTTAACTTTCTTTATACTCCGATCTTCTATTTTTACATGGAACAAAAAGGAATTTTTTTTTTACCTTGGTTTCTTCTTCTCTTTTGTATTCTTTTTTTCACTCTGTAGCAATTTGAAAATCTTTACTTTCACTGTACTTTTCTTGCTTCCCGTTGATTTGGGGGGATCGCAATGGCCGTATCCTCTTAGAAGCAGAGGATCGGCTCTCCCTAATCCAGAGCTGTAGGGCAGACCGCTGTCTCCGGAGCTTCGGCGGCGGCTCCTCGGACGGAGGGAAGCCCCCTGTTCTAGGATCGAGCCATCCGGACTCGATCCGATCGCAATCGGCGACCTCTGGAGGGGTGAAAGGAGTCTCAGGGCAGAGCCCTGCACAAGAGACTCCGCTGCGGTCCCGAGCCAGACCAGAAGTCCTCTTCCCAAACAATATTCTATAAGAATTTTCATATGGTTTAAACCAATGGCAAAGAATCTTTTTAAACTGTTACGTTTAAAATATTGCTTTACCCCAGGGCTACCTGTTCACAAACACATTATGGTGTTTGCTAAAACGAACCTTTAATTGCTATGCTAATAATCCATTCGATACTTTTTCCTCCAGTTCTGATTGGTTTCCTATTGCCCAGACATGTCTAAAACCACCTTATAGTAGATCTAAAGGTGTTTTTGCCAACCCGATCTTCTCAGTAAGATTACACAATAATTTCATGCCCTTGTGTTTAATTCCTAGTTCTTCTGATAAATTCTGGCAACCGCCTCACATGATGTATTTTTAATAAAACAGCATATTATTTTTCTGATGTTCCCAGAAACTGATTTATTTTCATTCCAGTTCACATTATAACATTTTGCTTTATTATAGCAATAAAAAAAAATCAAAGAAATAAAGTTGCCATCCTTTCTCTCTTTCAGAATTAGTCTTCTGTGTTTTTTTAAATTGTATCAATTGCCTCCAAGTTTCTTTCTGTTCTCTTTGGCTACTTTGAAGATACAAAACTTTTGTCCCATTTAGGAAGTTACAATAAAGAATCCATTTGGAGTTAAAATAAAGTAAAAAATACTTTGAAAGTGAAAGTTATCATACCAACTTTTGAACGCTGTAGGAAGCAGTTCTTCCTCTTATTACCAAAAAAACTATACAAATGTGTTAAAATTAAGATGTTTTTAACAGAATTAAATCGTTTTTTATTTTCATAATTTAACACTGTAATATGATGGCACTAATGCAAGAACCAAGAGCCCTCAGATATTTTAAAAAAATATTTTAAAAAGGGTTTATCAATTATAATTTTATAATTGTTCAAAAAATGTAATAAAACAGTCACTAGATAAAAACCAATTGATAAGAAAAAAGTAATTGTATACTAATACACAAAGAAAACATCCCCATATTTGAAAAGGACCGTTGAACTTACCTGAACGGTCTTCTCGATGCACTGCGAGGAGAGTCCAACATGGGTGATACTTCAGCCTGATTGGTTAGGGACTGAGTTAAATTATAATATTAATTAGCTCCGCCCTGTAGCCACCCCCTTATAGCTGAGTTAATAAAGTTGTGTTAGTTGCATTACTCCTTCATTTTAATTAAAATGAAGGAGTAATGCAACTAACACAACTTTATTAACTCAACTTCAACAAAAAACTGAGCCCCTGGGCCAAATGGCCGGGTTGGGTTTGGACTCTCCTCGCAGTGCATCGAGAAGACAGTTCAGGTAAGTTCAACGGTCCTTCTCCAATGCACTGCTGCGGAGAGTCCAACATGGGATATACCCAAGATTACGATACCAGGGCGGGAGAAGGCTGGACCAGGGGCGTATGGGAATCACACACCCTCTGCAGCACTCTTCGGCCAAAGGCCGCATCCAAGGACTCGAAGGAGTCCAGTTTATAATGTTTTATGAACGTATTCGGAGTGGCCCAGGTCGCAGCTCGGCAGATGTCCTCCAAAGGCGCCTGGGTGGACCACGCCGCAGAAGTCGCAGCACTCCTTGTGGAGTGAGCCGTAATGTTCTCAGGTACTGTCCTTGATCGTGAGGTGTAGGCTGTAATAATACATGACGTCACCCATCGGCTAATTGCCGTAGGAGATACCTTAGCACCCATCGTAGATGTCGCAAAAGACACAAATAAGGCCTGTTTTACGGAAAGTTGCCGTCCGCCGAACATAGATTTTAACCGCTCAACGCACGTCTATCTTGTGCCAGCGTAACTCCAGCGGATGGTCACCTCGGGCACAGAAGTCTGGTAGAACAATATCCGTTGATCTATGGAAGAAGGTGTTGACCTTAGGCAGGAATGTCGGGTCAGGTCGTAAAACCACTCGATTCTGGTGGAAGAGGCATAGGTCTGGCCTTACCAAAAGAGCCGCCAGCTCAGACACTCTCCTGGCCGATGTGATGGCCACTAGAAAGGCCGTCTTAAAGGATAAAAGTCGTAAAGGAATATTGCGGAGAGGCTCAAATGGAGGCGCCGTCAAGGTATCCAACACAAAGGGAAGATCCCATGATGGAAACCTGTGCACCGTCTGAGGCCGTATATTGGCTGTTCCCCTGAGAAAATCCCTCACCCACGGGTGATGAGCGATTGATCCCCCTTCCTCCAGCTTGATGATGGTGGAAATGGCCGCCACCTGCCTGCGCAGGGTGTTAGGGGCGAGACTCCTGTCCAGGCCGGCCTGTAGAAAGGATAGAATATGTCTTACCGATGCCGATTGTGGATCCACTCCAGTGGTAACGCAGAATTTGTGGAAAGCTGACCAGGTGGTCTGATAGATCCTTGTCGTTGAAGGCCTACGGGCCGCTTGTATGGTGGAAATCACCGCTTGTGGAAGCGCTGCTGCTCTCAATCTGTCCCCCTCAAGCGCCACGCGGCAAGCTTCCACCATTGGAGATCCGGATGGTAGACTGATCCCTGGCTGAGTGAGACAATGTTGATCGGGAGTCGCCATAGCGGTGTGATCAACAGGTCCATTAAATCCGCAAACCATGGGCGGCGTGGCCAATAAGGGGCGATGAATATCACGTCGGCCCTCTCTGCGATTATTTTGGCCACTGCTCGGTGGATGAGGCACACTGGAGGGAACGCATACAGCAGGCCGTCCGGCCATGAGCTCCTGAGGGCATTGATCCGCTCGGCTCCCGGAGAAGGGAATCGAGAGAAAAAGCGACGCAGGTGTATGTTTTCTGCTGTGGCAAATAGGTCCACTAGTGGAGTCCCATACCTCCTTGCCACCGCCTGAAATGCCTGTTCTCCCAAACGCCACTCGGCTGGTTGGAGGGTGGACCTGCTGAGCCAATCTGCTTGCACATTGTCCACCCCCGAGATATGCTCTGCCCTGATAGCAGGTATGTCTCTGCCCATGAGAAGAGAAGATTCGTTTCTCGCATCAGCCTGGCTGACCTCGTCCCTCCTTGGTGATTTAAGTGGGACCGAGTCGCCACATTGTCGGTGAGAATTAGGACATGAGTGTCCTGACACTCCTCGAAGAATGCCTGAAGAGCTAGGAATACCGCCCTTAATTCCAGAAGGTTGATATGGTGGTCCGCTAGCTCTGCCATTGTCCACACCCCTTGAGCAACTTGAGTCTCTGAGTGCGCCCCCCAGCCTCTGAGGCTCGCATCCGTGGTGATAACCACCTCCCTCTGTGGAAGGGGGAGCCTCGAAGAAGCGCGGACGAGCGCCACCATGGGAGGGACTTCCTGACACTCCTTGGGATTGAGACCAGACGCTGGGAGTGGCTCGATCGACTCCGCTGGTATGGGAGGAGGAACCACTGCAGGGGTCTGGTGTGGAATCTGGCCCAAGGGACAATGTCGATGCAGGAGACGAATGACCCTAGCATCTGTGACAGTAAGGCTAGGGACACTCGCTCCTGATGGTAAAGAAAGTTTACCATGTTCCGAATCTTCTGTTTGCGTTCGTCTGAAAGGAAGACTTTGCCCATTTGAGAGCCTATCACCGTTCCCAAATGTTGTAGACGGGTAGTGGGAGTTAGATGACTCTTTGGAAAGTTGACTGTAAAGCTGTGGTCCTCCAAGGTCTGGATTGTCAACTGCAGGTCCGTTCGAGCTCTCTCTGGAGTTCTTGACAGGATGACAATATCGTCCAGGTACGCCATAAGGCGTACCAAACTGGATCTCAGTGAACATGTCAGGATGTCCAGGAGTTTGGTGAACGTCCTGGGCGCTGATGACAACCCGAACGGCATTGCCCGGTACTGGAAATGGTGTTCGTTGATACAGAACCTGAGGTATTGTCGATATTCCGTGTGTACAGGCACATGTAGGTAGGCCTCCTTCAAATCTATGGAGGTCATGAAATCTCCCCTCCTGATACAAGAAAGAATTGTGCGGAGTGAGTGCATTTTGAACCGGACATACCGGACGTATACGTTGAGCTGCCTCGGGTTCAGGATAAGCCTGCATCCCCCCGATGTCTTGGGTATCACGAATATTACTGAGTAGTATCCGTGTCCTCTCTGGTTCAGGGGAACTGGCTCTATGGCTCCTATGTCCATTAGGTGTAATACCTCCTGCTGCAAGAGAGCCCTCTTGTGTGGGCAGGTGATCCAAGGACATTGTACAAAACGTTGACGTGACAAACAGAGGAAATTGAGCTTGAGGCCCTGAGAGACTGTGCTGAGGGCCCAAGTATCCGTGGTTGAGTCTCCCCAAACCGAGTCGAATGCTTATAGTCGGCCTCCAATAGGAATCTCTGTGAGGCAGTCACTTTTGACCACGGAATCCCTTCTGGTTTGTATTCCCAAAGGGCTTCCTGGTTTGTTGATATTGCCGTCCTCGGTTTCCGTAGCCGCCTCTGTTGCTCCTGAACGTATTCTGGTTATATCCTCCCGAATACGGCCTTGGATTTTGTGTGCCCGCCGTAGCAGGCTCCTGGCGAAAGGACTGCCTGCGGTAGAAAGGTGTCTGGCGACGATCTGCCCGCCTGGTTGATTTAGGCAGCACCTTCTTCTTGTCCTTATCCTCTATAAGGACTTTATCCAACGCCTGGCCAAACAGTTCTGAACCCTGGAAGGGTGCAGAAGCCAGACGCCATTTGGACTTGGCGTCAGCTTGCCAGGATCGCAACCAAAGCAACCTCCTAGATGACAGAGTGGCCGCCATTGCCCTTGAGGCAAACTTGGTTGCAGTTAGAGTGGCATCGGCCGAGAACTCTGATGCTAAGATCAGCTTGCTTATATCTTGCCGAAGGCGCCCCTCGTCTGGTCCAACCCTGGTCTGCATTTCTTGCAACCAGAGGATACAGGCCCTGTTGAAGAACGAAGCGGATGAGGCCGCTCTCAAGGCCCATGAAGCCATCTGGTGGGTCTTACGTATAAGCGTTTCGGCCCTCTTGTCGTCAGGCTTCAGTCCTTCAGCGAGTTCTGAAGGAACCAACGCATTTGAGACTAAGCTGGCGACCGGTTGGTCAATAGTCGGGAAGGCCAGCAAGTCCTCAATCTCAGGATCGAAGGTGTACATCTTCCGGTCTAGCATTGAAGGGCCTTGTGCTGCAGCCGGTTGCTGCCACGGTCTCTTGATGTTGTCAAGAAATATCTGCGAAGACGGGATGTGGCATGATTCTGGCTGCGGCTCCGTAAATAAGCGTACTGCTGGTTGTAGGCCCGCTGCTGCTTCGGTAGGTTTAGACGAGGCAGACAAGGCGGCAACCTGTTTCGCTTTCCTCAGCAGGATGTCATATAATGCTGGATTGAACAGCATTGCTGAAGCAGGTTGCTCTGGAGGAGGTCCTTCATCCTCCGACAGCTCACACTCATGGTCCGTGTCAACTTCCCCTTCATCCATTTCAGAGTCTAGTGGGAAGGAAGAAGACGGTGGGACCAACCAGAGATCTCTTCTGGGTGGCCTTGCTTGCTGTACAGCTGGCTTCTGAGACCCCACGGATACGCCATGGGTATAAGCACTGGTTAGCATTTCCTGCAATGCAGGAGGCATAGACTGCCAGGTTTCATTCACTCTAAGCCCCGCTGCTGATGGGGTGAAAGTAGCAGATGGTATCTGGGCCCCATACGTTGATTGAGGTGGTTGGTACACATAGCCTCCTAACCCCCATTGTGACTGGGGTAGGGGTAATTCAGGCCTATGAGGTGCTTCACTGGGTTGTGCCATAGGCTGCCTCCCTGGTGAAAGTTCAATGCTGTGCACCGATGCCTCAGAACCCCTTTGAATCCCTGGGGAGCATCCAGGCAGCCATTGCTGTAATGTAGGCTGTATAGGGGCCATGGTTTGAGGAGGAGGAGAGGGATTCAGCGAGGCCTGCCTTTGGGCGGCCTCCAGCTGCGCCTCAAGAGCTTTAATCTTCCTCTCTGCCTCCCTCAATGATGAGGAAGAGGCCTTAGTTTTGGGCTTGGAAGTCTGAGCCTTGGCAGTTGACTTCAGAACCTCCTCTCTCCCAGTTAAAGAATCAGTGGTGCTGGCTGTTTGATCTGCCATTTCAGTAATAATGCTACTCACAAAGCCTGAGACGGTAATTAGAGCGCTCCAACTTCCACTAGCTCTCTGTCTCCGAGTGAAAACCGCTAAAAATGGCGCTGACAGAGCTATTTGTGGGCGTGTATGCACTCCTGTCAATTTTGACAGTTCAAAATGGCGGGCGCTATATTTCTGGCGCGAAAGTCACCTCCCTAAGGGAGTAGCGCCATCTCAGCCTTCATTGGGCTGCCCTCTGACTGCTGAGGCAGTTAAACTGCCTGCTGTTTTGAATCGCGGCTTTTTTTCCCTTCGCCGCCGAAGCCGCAAGCAAAGCGCTCTTCAAAAAGCCGACAAACAGCTGTTCGTCGGTCTTTTTAAAACTGCCGCCGAATTCGGCGGTTTCCTTTTGGCGCGCAAGAGGGAAGCCTCGGGAATATCCCTTTGACGGCTTGGAGGGCGCCAGCGGTGAGCTCTAAACAATGAGGGAGGGGGTGGGGTGCCTCTGGGGCAACTGTACCTTCACCCCTCCGAGCTCGGTGAGGTTTGGCCACGGAGGCCAGGGACCTTAATTCTTCCAAACGGCTCCGAATATAACCACTAGGCATTGTGGATAGGGGTATGGCCACGGAGGTCAGGGACCCTGCCTATGGAGAGCCGTGTCTCTGGGCTATGCTCTCGGAGGGCAGGGGCCCTGAGGCGGTAAATGGTTGCAGGCTATACCCACGGAGGGTAGACACCTGTCTCTTCTTGTCATCTTCTGCATCTATAGAGAGAAAGACAAAAAGGAAAAAAGACATTATTTTATTACAGAAATATATTAATTTAAACACTATATGTTCAGTGGAAAAAACTCTAGTCCCTATCACTACGATTGAGTTTTTAAGACTGAGCTATAAGGGGGTGGCTACAGGGCGGAGCTAATTAATATTATAATTTAACTCAGTCCCTAACCAATCAGGCTGAAGTATCACCCATATTGGACTCTCCGCAGCAGTGCATTGGAGAATGCACATTATCACGGAGGAAAATAAATCCTTTAAAAAATATGAATCCATTTATCATTATAATTATAAACCTAAGACATCTCCTTAGCAGATGACAACCAAGTAGTTTATTCCAGCAACTTCATAAGCTTCTTGCATCATGGGCCCTCTCTGCAGGGCAATTGGTGGAGCCAGGGTGCCAAAACAAGTGTGACAGTGCAACAACGCATAAGTGTGTCACTATTGAAGGAGGCAAAGGTAGAATTACATCAACAGAGCAACACACACAAAAACACTAACATGCATTTAAAGGGGGAAGATGTTCCTTATAACTGTTCTCTTAGAATTTTTTAACCACACAGATTCCTGCAATAATTTCTTTAGTTAGCATAACCTCAGTTTGAAATTTTGCCTCCAATTCATTATAAACTTAAATACAGATTCCATCTGTGTTCCATAAGTCATTAACACAATTAGTTCAAATTGGTTTAATAACTCTGTTTACAAATCTGTTAAAATCTTATTCATAAGTGACATTTGGATGTGGGAACTGCACAAAACGCCTGTTCCCAATCTGGTTCTGAATTTTCCCTGAAGAAACTGGTATAAATACAACTGGTCTTAGTAGCTTTGAGTACAGGTAGCCCTCTACTTACAACCAGGATAGATTTGGTTTAGATCAACTCGATTTCAATCATAATTTATAAAGAGCAACTGTCATCTCTGTCCCACAGCAGCTCCTTCTATGATCCGCTATTGACTCACCAACAGGCCCATTCATTTTAATCAGATGGCTGGTGATGCGGCAGTAACACAACATGGTGACGTGGCAGGCAGCAGGTGAGTGGAGGCCTGCTAACAGGCGCTGCCATGATGGATCTGAAATTACAGGTGTCCTTTAATATTATATTTATAAGCTGCTTAGGTGGGTCCACTTTCATTTTTACTATTTGCCTTTCCTCCTCACACTTAGAGCCTGATGCATTTCTCTTCAAACAATCATACAGCTTGTAGTGTACATAGATTTGCAAAACAATGGGATAAAGGAATATTCCTAAACTTTGTTTTATGCATAAATGGGGTGCATGATATCTCAGCTTGCAGAGTTTGGATTCATTGAATGAGTTTACCAAATATGTAAATATTGCAGAATATGCAGCCTCATGCTTTCATGCTGAATAAACTAAAGTATTAATGTATCTTAAATAGAAAACTATCTTTAGATACATCTTTACTCCAAAAGCATTTTATTAAAATACATTTGATAAAAATAAAAAAAATCCAATTTAGTAAATTAAAAAATCAGGTTTTTTATTTTTTTTTAAAACATCAATTTTATTCATCTGCTTACAACACTTCATTTAGTGACCAAAGTTACAACAGCATTGAAAAAAGTGTTTTTACAGGACCATGTGATCAAAATTCAGAAACATGTCAACTGGTTCATATTTATGACAGTTGCACTGTCCTTAGGTCATGTGATCCTTTTTTGTGACCTTCTGACAAGAAAAAATAATTGGGAAGCCAAATTCACAACAACCAGGTTATTTAGTCCAAACTCTCTCTGTGCCACCCAAGCAGGAGATCCGATCCCATTTCTGACAGATGATTGTCCAGTGTCTTCTTGAAAGCTTCCAGTGATAAAGTTCCTACAATTTCACTTCCAAAGACAAGTTCCATTGCTTGATTGTTCTCACTGTCCGAAAATTCCTCCTTATTTCCAGGTTGAATCTCTCCTTGGTTCAGTTTGCATCCATTATTCCTTGTCTGGACTTCAGGCGCCTTGGAAAATAGCTTGACCCCCTCCCTCACTTTGACAGCCCTTCAAATAGAATAGAATAGAATAGAATAGAATTTTATTGGCCAAGTGTGATTGGACACACAAGGAATTTGTCTTGGTGCATATGCTCTCAACGTACATAAAATAAAATATACATTTGTCAAGAATCATGTGGTACAACACTTAATGATTGTCATAGGGGTCAAATAAGCAATGAAGAAGCAATATTAATAAAAATCTTAGGATATACGCAACAAGTTACAGTCATACAGTCAACATGGGAGGAAATGGGTGATAGGAATGATGAGGAAAACTAGTAGAATAGAAGTGCAGATTTAGTAGAAAGTCTGACAGTGTTGAGGGAATTATTTGTTTAGTAGAGTGATGGCGTTCGGGAAAAAACTGTTCTTGTGTCTAGTTGTCTTGGTGTGCAGTGCTCTGTAGCGACGTTTTGAGGGTAGGAGTTGAAACAATTTGTGTCCAGGATGTGAGGGGTCAGTAAATATTTTACCCGCCCTCTTTTTGACTCGTGCAGTATACAGGTCCTCAATGGAAGGCAGATTGGCAGCAATTGTTTTTTCTGCAATTCTGATTATCCTCTGAAGTCTGTGTCGGTCCTGTTGGGTTGCAGCACCAAACCAGACAGTTATAGAGGTGCAGATGACAGACTCAATGATTCCTCTATAGAACTGAATCAGCAGCTCCTTGGGCAGTTTGAGCTTCCTGAGCTGGCGCAGAAAGAACATTCTTTGTTGTGCTTTTTTGATGATGTTTTTGATGTTAGGTGACCATTTTAGGTCTTGAGATATGATAGAACCTAGAAATTTGAAGGTCTCTACAGTTGATACTGTGTTGTCTAGTATTGTGAGAGGTGGAAGGGTGGAAGGGTTTCTCTTAAAGTCTACTACCATTTCTACAGTTTTGAGTGTGTTCAGTTCTAGATTGTTCTGGTCACACCACAAGGATAGTTGTTCAACTTCCCGTCTGTATGCAGATTCATCATTGTCTCGAATGAGTCCAATCACTGTTGTATCATCTGCAATATTGGAAGACTGCTATCATGTCTCCCCTGGCCCTTCTTTTTAAGACTCTCCAGTTCCTGTAACCATTTTTCATTCGTTTTAGCCTCCAGTCCTCTAATCGTATTTGTTGCACTTAACACTATGATTCACTTAACAACCTTGGCAAGAAAAGTCATTAAAGGGTACAAAACTCACTTAACAAATGTTTCACTTAGCAATATAAATTTGAGGCTCAATTGTGACCGTAACTCAAGGACTACCTGTACCTCAGCTTAGCATTCTTGGGCAAACTCGCCTTTTGTGACTCATGGCCCAATTCACAGTTCTCCAACATTTCCAGCTTTGAGGACCAAGGTGGCAGTGGTTCCACATGAGCAGCACGCTCTCACCTGCTTCCAGGCCAGAACCAGGTAGCATGCCACAGCCCCAATGAACTTTTGATATGATGTGCTGTAACCATGGCCGCAGTATCAGAGGAAACTTGGACCAAGAGGATGTTTAAGAACATCCTGGATTAAGGTTTTCTCTCTCTCTCAAGAGCTCAACTGCAGCTGTGAACTCTCTTAAGACCCGTGCTTTTGATGTGTAAGAGGAGTTGATGACTATCATAAATATACCAAAAAGTTTATGCTTTTGTTTTTTCCTGTTTTAGTTGTGTTGATTAATGGTTCTGTTATTGCTTTAATGTTTTTATTATCATTTACCAAAGTTAGAATGTTAATTCTCCTTTTGCAGGGTAGAATGACAGTTTAAATCATCAAAACTTAAAACATCTACACAAACTTCTGGCCTCTCCTCCACCTATTTCAATACAAGCAATACTTCAAAAAAAGTAATGCTCTGGAGTTGAAAAGGCTGCCATCCTTTCTTAAACACCAATGCAACCCTAACTCAACCGAATATTTACCTGCTGTTTAATGCTGTTCAATAAAAACGTTTCTGAAAACCAGTTGTGCAAAGTCCTCTGCCCGGCAAAGACAGAGTAGAAAAAATATTAATCAACATGGGAAACAAAGAGACCTAAACAAGAACATTTGAATATTGCCATGTTTCCCATTAATAGGTTCAGCATGTCCTAGGGAAAAACAGGAGTTATCTGTCAACTCACACACTAGAGCAGAATTGTTACAAAACCAGTTAAGGCTACTGAGAACAAGCCAGAAGCAAATCACCTCAGCTATTTAACAAGAGATGGATAATAGTATTGTTAGTTCAGCTTGCCTACAGGATCTGAGACTCAAATTTATTTTACATGAAAATCTAGCAAAACAGGAAATAACATCCTGAGATAAACTATGTATGTTTTGGAAAAGAGAACATTGGTGGGGGTTTTTTTAAGAATTAAGGTTTACAGTCTGTATGTTTTCCAAAAAAAGAATGCTTCCCTCCATAATCAGTTGCTGTATTATGTCCATACTCTACACATTATCAAAATTGTATTACTAGCAAAGATAAAAGCTGCAAATGATACAGGAATTCTAGCAAATAAGTTATTTTCAATGTATAACTAGTGTATCTATGTGTATATTAGGACTGAGATTTCCTGAACCTTTCCTTTATATCCTTATGATACACCAAAGTGTAAACACACCTCTCCTCTGATAAGATCAGATTAACAGAGTTGGAAGGGACCTTTGTAGGTCATGTAGATAAAGCGAGAGCGAGATACTTTCTTTACATATTGGGTGCTCCAATTTTTATCAGAGAACCAACTCCTATAAGTACAATACAGTAAGCATTTTCTTTAAAAAGCAATTAATTCCTATGTTCCGAGACGTGTCATACTAGATAGTAACTCCTTTTTTGCAACCCTGTAATCTCTTAATTTAGAGTTGGGCAACTGGATGGAGCTGGGCATTTACTGGCTGGGTGCCTTTCCTGACACCACATGGAAGTCACAGCTTCTTTGCCTCTTAGGAGAGAAACATCAGCAGTTACCTAGGATTGAACTCTCAACCTTCTGAGTGAGAGGCGAGTGCTTAACCACTAGGCCATCAGGCCCCTCATGTCATACTATGCAACATGTAACAAAATTTGATTAATCCCCCCAAAAGCTAAGGATGAGATTTGGTTGTTACCTGGCCAGAAGACACTTCCCAAAATCCTACAGATCACTCAAAAGCCAGGTTAAAAAAAAATCCCAGAACAAGGCAAGGAAAAGAATCCATATGGCTATTATGAAAATTATATGATCATCTCCATATTATATCCAGGAATCAAGCTTGGCTTAAGGAGACCATGCTTATTGTAAAGACATGTTCAATCGCCTATCTTCATATTGCAATATATCTTTATTTTAATAATCTTTTGATGATGCTTCTTAAAGGCAAGATGACAGATCAATCATTGGTTAGATAAAAACAAAAACCGCACACTGTTCATTAGTAATGCAAGATACAAGACAGTATATTTAATAGCATGCTGGCACAAACTAAACTATTGTGCTGCTATCCACTTTTCCAAAGTAAGCATGTATGCTAAACGTTTTAGATTTTATTTTATATTGTCAGATCCAGAAATGCTACTTGGTTTCCAATGAAAAGTAAAAATATGTTTTTTTTAATTGTTGGAGAAAGAAAGCTCCTCCCACTTGTTAAATCTGCAGTGTTCTTTCTTATCCTAACTGGGAATATACAACCTTGGATTCTCCTAAGAAGTGAATCACATTTTCCAGGTCTTTTTTTTTACCCAGCCTGTTACATCAGCATCAGGCCACATCCGGGAGCCCAGCCTCCGGAGTTGCGTCTAGGAAGGGGGAGTGAAAAGGAAGAGATCATGCCATGAGCAACTAAGGACATGAGGGGGCAGCTTATCTGAATTGAGACAGATGTGACTATCTCTAAGGATGACAAAGAATGGGTTCATCCCCCTTGAGATCCTGGGAATGAAAAAATAAAAGTCCAGGTCAGCTCATTTGGGGGGGGGGGGTCCTAATCTGGATTCTAATTAAGACCCTGCCTCAATGTATAGAAGAAAATGTAAGCAACTGAATAAAGAAAATGTAAGCAAAATAAAGAGAAATAACTATTACAGCAAGGCACAGTAGTGTCCAAGATAAAAACAGTCCTGATTTTCATGCTTCATGCCATCTATAAAACACAAGCAATAGGCAAGATTTCCCAGTCAAATTATCTTTTCCATAATACTGTTATTTCTCTTTATCTCACAAAGAATACAGCTCTGTTTCATCTGCTTGTATTCTCCATACTTGCAAACATACATTGCTTGTAATAATGTGATTCTGTGTATCATTCACTCAGCTACTGATTCAATAAATCACCTGGAAAAGCAGCTGGTGCCAGATATAGAAATACTAGCATCAACCTTAAAGGAACAGCATAGCCATCCCCAACAGCTAAAATGCAATCCCTACTCCAGCTTGGCTCATTATATGATGCCTACACTGGTCCTCACTACTGTTCTCATTTATTTTCCTCTCAGACTATCAATCATCTTCTATTCCTGCAGTACAGGTAGACCTTGAACTATGAGTATTAATAGAGCCTCCTCATTATGGTCACAAGTCGTGACCAGTTATTAAGCGAGGTGACCACAATTGCCTTGCTTAACAACCCAGGGGGGAAAGGAGGCCTGCAGGGACCTGGGGTAGAGAATATAGGGGAGATAAGCAGTGGTCTATTGCAGTTTCTCTGTAAGTTTGAAATGGGGTCATAAGTAGCTTTTGGGGAGGCCGGGGTCTGTTGTATCTTTACATGGCTGCTAAGTGACCAATCATGAATTAAGCATTACCTGTGCCTTCTCAGATTTGCTCCTTCCTTTATTTCTCTTGCTTTTCTTGTTCTGTTTTCCTCTCAAAGAACTGGCCTTCCTCCAGTTTTCACACCCTTTAGAGATGGTATTGGATTCTTTGTCTGTACATTTCTTTCGGAGTTGGATTCTTTGTCTGTACATTTCTTTCATCTCTGGTTTCCCACCATTGTTTTCTAACTGAACATTCCTATTATTGTTTCTTGTTAAACCTCATTATCAAATCATCTATGAGCCCTTTTGAGAACAGGGAGGAGTTTATTTTAGTCGCTGAATACTCAATCAGCTGTATTGCTATGAAGGTAGCATCTCTTTGTTTTCCTTCCTCAAAGTCGTAATAAAATCTGAATAGATTATTAAAATCTAGGAACAACATCAACCAAAAATAATTTTATGTATTGATTTGGAACTAAAGCTACTTGGCTTAGTGGGGCTCACTCCCACGTCAATATGCACACAAAAACGAAGGTCCCCCCAGGACAAGCCCTGCATCTGGTTCCTCCTGGGAACAGGTGCCACTGAACCAGCCAGGGCTTCTTTCTAAGTAGGCCTCTGTTTAGCTGTTAGTCTCCTTAGTTAAGAGAAAACCTCAGGTGATGAGACATAAAACAAAAACAAATAATAAAACATAACTCTTACACAATAGCTTTCTCTTGGACATTTAAGTACACTACATAGGTAGTCCTCAACTTACCATCACAAGTGATAACAAAATTTATGTTGTTAAATATGACATTTGTTAAGTCAGGGGTCGACAAAGTTGTTCAGAATCTAGGAGCCAGCCAAAAAATTTAGGAGCCAGAATTTTTTTTAAGCAAACTTGGTTTTTTGCCGAGTCTCCACCTGACATCGCTTTCACCCCCTCCCCCCCGGCGCAGGCCTGGCTCCGCCGAGCCGGCTCTGCTGTACTCCCGTCGGGATCCGAGGGGAGACCGTTAGTCAGAAACCGAAACAGAGAAGAAGGAAAGGGAGACCGGGCCGGGGACGCGGGGGAGGGGGGGAGGGGGGAGGAGGGGTTACTGGTCGGAAGTCACCGCGCACGCGGCCGGAGGAGGAATGAACAAAACCTCACGCCGGGAGGGGAGGGGCTTCCGCTTCTCTCCGAAGGCGGGTGAGCGGCCAAGATCGGAGCGTCTGTGTGCGGTGGGGGGGAGTGAAGGGGTTCGAGTAGGAGGCGGAATGGAGGCAAGGGGGGGAGGGAGAGACGCACGCAAGTGCAGGGGACGCTGGGAAAGCAGCTCGCTCCGAGGTTGATGGGCGGAGCTACGGAAGCCAAGATGTACCATTTCTGGGCGTAAACACAAGGCGGGAAAAATATACTGTATACCAGTGATTTTCAACCTTTTTTGAGCCGCGGCACATTTTTTACATTTACAAAATCCTGGGGCACACCACCAACCAAAATGACACAAATCTAATAAATAAATAAATAATAAATAAATAAATACATACATACATACATACATACATACATACATACATACATACATACATAAATAACCCCCTCATATATACAATCCCATGTAACATCCCCTTATAAATACAGTCAATCATCAATCATCCCTCCTGAAATTTATACCACTGTCTCATTTCTGGGTACTTCTCCTGTCTTTCCCCCTTTTCTCTCTCGTGTTTCTCATTTCTCTCTCTTCCTCCCTTTTTCCCTCATTCCTTCTCCCTCTCACTTCTCCTCTTTTTCCATCCCTGTCTCTCTCCCCCCCTTATGTGTGTGTATGTATACACACTCCAACCATTTCCAAAACCAGTTGAGGGCTGGGGTTTTTTTCTCTTTTATCCTTTTCAAAAACAGGTGTGGGCTGGGGGGGTTTTCTTATTATTTGGGTGCTTTTTACCATATGCTTCAAGAATCACCTCTCTCTCTCTTTTGTTTCACTCTCCTCTCATTCTCTGCCTCAATCATTTTCTCATTTCTCCTTTTTTCTCCCCTTTTTGTTCTCATTTCTCTCACTCTCCTTTCCTCTCCCTATCTGTCTTGCTTTCTCTCTCTCTTGCTATCTTTTTCTCTCTCTTGTTCTCTTATTTTCTCTCTCTCTCTTGTTCTTTCTCTCTCTCATGCTTTCTCTCTCTTGTTCTTTCTCTCTCTGTTGCTCTCTCTCTCTTATTTTCTCTCTCTCTCTCTCTTTCCTTTCTCTCATTCCCTCTTTCTCTCTATCCTTTCTATCTCTCACTCTTTCCTTCTCTCCCTCCCTTTCTCTCTCTTTCCATTCCCTCTTTCTCTCTATCCTTTCTATCTCTCACTCTTTCCTTCTCCCCCTCTCTTTCTCTCTCTTTCCTTTCTCTCATTCCCTTTCTCTCTATCCTTTCTATCTCTCACTTTTTCTTTCTCTCCCTCCCTTTCTCTCTCTTTCCTTTCTCTCATTCCATCTTTGTCTCCTGGGGCTGACTGCGCCTGCCCTGCACCCCCCACCACGGAGGGAAAGCATTTGGCATCGGCACCGCCAAACCCCCCCCCCCCCACGAGCAGCAAAGCATCGGAGTCAAAAGGCAAAAAGCGCGCTCCGTCGCTTAGGCTTTTGCTGCTCCTGGAAGGGGGGGGGATCGGCGCCCACCCCTCCAGAAGCAGCAAAAGCCTAAGCGGCGGGGCGCGCCCTTTGCCTTTCCGCGGAAGAGGAGAGGCAGCGGATCGGGCGGGCGGGGGCACCGCCAACCCCCCCCCCCCACGAGCAGCAAAGCATCGGAGTCAAAAGGCAAAAAGCGCGCCCCGTCACTTAGGCTTTTGCTGCTCCTGGAAGGGGGGGGGATCGGCGCCCACCCCTCCAGAAGCAGCAAAAGCCTAAGCGGCGGGGCGCGCCCTTTGCCTTTCCGCGGAAGAGGAGAGGCAGCGGATCGGGCGGGCGGGGGCACCGCCAACCCCCCCCCCCCCACGAGCAGCAAAGCATCGGAGTCAAAAGGCAGCTTCCGCGCGTTTCTTTCAGCGGAAGAGGAGGAGAGGGAGCGGATCGGGCGGGCGGGGGCTGCGCCTTCTACTGCCGGCGCCTCCCCGCCCCCCCCCAGGCAGGCAGGGGAATGGGGACTGCGCGCCCATGGAAAAGGGCACGCAGGGGGGGGATTTTGGGGTGCGCGGGTAGCGGCGGCGGCGGGCAATAGCCGGGGGGCGGCTTCTGCAAGTGGGAGCTCCAGGGCTGAAGCCTCAGCCCTGGAGCTCCCACTTGCAGGAGCCACCTCGTGAAAAACACTGCTGTATACATACAGTACAGCAGGCAACATTTTCTAGGCGCCAGACAACATTTTCTAGGCGCCACTGGCGACCAGGCGCCTGGGTTTGTCGATCCTTGTGTTAAGTGAATTCTGCCCCATTTTACAACCTTTCTTGCAAGGTTCGACAAACCCAGGCGCCTGGTCGCCAGTGGCGCCTAGAAAATGTTGTCTGGCGCCTAGAAGGGCGCTGCGGTGCCTCTGACCTCTCCGCTCCTGCCCGATGCCGCGGTTTCTGGCGCTCTCCTGCTGGGTCCCAAAGAAGGCAGGCAGGAAGGAGACCTCCATTCTTCGCGCCTTTTTCCCGCCTTCCTTCTTTGGGGCCCAGCAGGAGAGCGCCAGAAACTGCGGCATCGAGCAGGAACCGGGAGGTCGGAGGCACCGGCACGGCAGCGCCCGCCCAGCTGAAGGTTCCCTGTCGTCATCGGCAAGTGTCCTTTGGTTGCCCGGCGGGAGGGCACTGGCGGTGGGAGCGGGGGGGGGGCGCGGCTGCAGCGGCACAGGCAGTCGCGGGGAGATGGCGGGGGGAGGGGGGGGCGGCTAAAGCGGCCCCGGGCACCGTTCCCTGTACGCTTTTCCAGGGGCGCGCAGGGAGCCGCGGCCACCCGCCCGCCTACCGGATTTCCCTCCGCGCGGCTGGGGAGGTGGATTCGCCGCCCCCGCCAGCCCGATCTCCCTCCAGTGGCTGGTTCTACCGCCCCCGCCAGCCCGATCTCCCTCCAGTGGCTGGTTCTACCGCCCTCGCCAGCCTGATCTCCCTCCGTGGGGGGGGGGGGGGCGTGGGGGGGGGCGTGGGGGGTGACGAACCGACGACCGGGGGCTGTCCGTCCGTGTTGGGTGGTGCAGGGCAGGCACAGGCAGCCCCAGGGGAGAACAAGGGAGGGAGAGAAAGGAAAGAGAGAGTAAGGGAGGGAGAGAAAATTGAATGAAGGAGGGAGAGAAAGAAAGAGTAAGAAGCAGAAAGGATAGAGAAAAAGGAAGAGAAAGGGAGGGGGAGAAAGGAAAGAGGGAGGAAGGGGGGGAGAGAAAATTGAATGAAGGAGGGAGAGAAAGAAAGAGTAAGAAGCAGAAAGGATAGAGAAAAAGGAAGAGAAAGGGAGGGGGAGAAAGGAAAGAGGGAGGAAGGGGGGGAGAGAAAATTGAATGAAGGAGGGAGAGAAAGAAAGAGTAAGAAGTAGAAAGGATAGAGAAAAAGGAAGAGAAAGGGAGGGAGAGAAAGGAAAGAGAGAGAAAGGGAGAGAAAGGGAGGGAGAGAAAATTGAATGAAGGAGGGAGAGAAAGAAAGAGTAAGAAGTAGAAAGGATAGAGAAAAAGGAAGAGAAAGGGAGGGGGAGAAAGGAAAGAGGGAGGAAGGGGGAGAGAAAGAAGATATGAAGGAGGGAGAAAAAGAAAGAGAGATAGGAAGGAAAGAGGGAGAGAAAGGAATGAGAGAGAAAGGGAGGGAGAGAAAGGGAATGAAAGAGGGAGAAGGGGTGAGAGATAGAAAGGATAGACAGAAAGGGAGAGAAAGGAAAGAGAGAAAGGGAGGGAGAGGAAGGAAAGAGATGAGAGAGGAAGGAGGAGACAGAGGGGGTGAAAGCGATGTCAGGTGGAGACTCGGCAAAAAACCAAGTTTGCTTAAAAAAAATTCTGGCTCCTAAATTTTTTGGCTGGCTCCTAGATTCTGAACAACTTTGTCGACCCCTGCTTTCTTGCCAGTTCTTAGGCGAATCACTGCAATTCTATTTATTAGATTTAGATTTGTATGCCGCCCCTCTCCGAAGACTCGGTTACTAAGTGAATCTGGCTCCCTCACTGATATTGTCAGAAAGTCACATGATCATATGTCTTTGGGACATAGCAACGGTCATAAATATGAACCAGTTGTCAAGCAGCTGAAATTTGATCATGTGATTGCAATGGTTAAGTGTGAAAACTGTCACAACTCACTTTTTTCAGTGCCGTTGTAACTTTGAACAGTCACTAAATGAACTTTAAAAAATGCCCTACTGGAACAGAAAACTTCTTTCCTACTCCCTATTCCCCAGTCTTTCAATTACAAGACAGAATAACAAATTTATTTATTCCCTTCATGTCCTGTATTGTATTCAACTTTTTGGTATCATTTTCTCAGTAAGATTGTCAGACTGAATGTACCAATCATACACCATCTGTGTACATACTGACAAAACTGTAAGTGCAAGATCTATTTTATAAGTTGATTACTATGTCAATGACTTGGCTGCAACATGGGGCTTTATCTTCAAATAAGCATGCAAAGGGAAGAACTGCAGGAACAATTTTGACCAAAAAAATTTACCCCCTTCCCATTAAAAAAAACTACTACAGTATTCTAAATAAAAATATGCATAGAATGACAACCTCTGAAACTTTCCTTCCCCTCAAAATGATCAGATATATTTTGATATGTCAGGATATCAACACTTTAGCACATTGTGGATATTATGCCAGGATGAATTAGCAGTTTAAATTATCACAGTATCTTTTTAAACATTTCTGTTGCAATAAGTCAGCTGTTCTCAACCTTGGCAATTGGATGATGTGGGAAATTCCTGACGCTGAAGTCCACCCATCATCATGTGGTCAAGGTTAAGAAACCCTGCAAATACCTCATCTCTTTTGAAATTGCTCTTTTAAAAGATTCACCAGGATAGGAAACAGAAAAGTTCTACAAAGTCACATCTTCTCAAAAGTTCTACGAAAATCCTGGTAGGTTCTAACCTTCAAGAGAAGTTCAGATATTGCAACCAGTGAAAACAAATATATCTCCAAGGCTGGCACAAATTTGAGCTCTCTGGAAATCCTTCATGAGGGAGGGGTTATCTATCCGCAAAGCAAATCATCAGACAACAGGTCCATCATCTGTACACAATTTAAGAAGCATTTAATTTCAAGGTTTTTCCTTCAGGAAACAGTCAAACTATCTTTCTGCATCTGGGTGAAGTGGACTCTTAGAGGATGGGTGAACATCAGTTTGTGCCTTTCAGCTCATTAAACTATGGAATTTGCCCCAGCATAGCCAAGTCTTCTTTTAGCGTTAAAGAGGTTAAAAGCCATCCATAAAATGATTTTTATACCTTCACAAGGCATCTCCACCCCTCTCTTATTAGAAGAGAAGGTATTACTAAATACACATTATTTATTTGTCAAATTCATATGGCTGTCCATCTCATGTCATGAAAGACAGCATACAGGACAGTAAAAAAAAGTTAAACCTATAAAAGAGCTATAATTTGCTAAACAAAAATTACAATGGATCAAGTAGTTTCGACTCCTACACAGCAGAGATAGATTGTCCATGAACACACACACACACACACGCACACACACACACGCACACGCACACACAGTATGTCAGAAGTGAGTACACGCCCCTCACATTTTGTAAATATTTCAGTATATCTTTTCAAGTGACAACACTGAAGAAATGACACTTGGCTACAATGTAAAGGTAAAGTAGTGAGCATAAAGCTTGTATCAATGTGCTGTCCCCTCAAAATAATGCAACACACAGCCATTAATGTCTAAACTCCTAGCAACAAAAGTGAGCACACCCCTAAGTGATAATGTTCAAATGGGGCCCAAAGTGTCAATATTTTGTAATATTATTTTCCAGCACTGCCTTAACCTTCTTGGACATAGAGTTCACAGGTTGCCACTGGATTTCTCTTCCTCTCTTCCATGACGGAGCTGTTGGATATTAGAGACCTTGCGCACCTACCTTTTCAGGATGCCCCAGCCCCCAGCCCCCCATGCTCAATAGGGTTTAGATCTGGAGACATACAGTGATCCCTCGATTTTCGCGGTCTCGATTTTCGCGAAACGCTATACCACGGTTTTTCAAAAAATATTAATTAAAAAATACTCCACGGTTTTTTTGCTATACCACGGTTTTTCCCACCCAATGACGTCATACGTCATCACCAAGAGTCACTTCTCTGTCTCTTTCTTTCCTGTCATTCTCTGCTTCAATCATTTTCTCATTTCTCTTTTTTTCTCCCCTTTTTTCTATCATTTCTCTCTCTCTTCCTTCCACTCTTCTCTCTCTCTCTTTCTTCCTTTCTCATCTTTCTTTCTCTCTCTCTTTCTCTATCTTGCTTCTTCCTCTCTCACACTCTCTTCCTCCCTCTCTCATCTCTTTCTTTCCTTCTCTCTCTTTCTCTATCTCTCCCTCTTGCTCTTGAGCGGCGAGCGAGCAGCCGGGCGAACTACGGGTGGCCGGGCGGGTGAACGGCGGGCGGGCGGGTGCTGGGGGGGGCAGCCGACATTCAAAGCAATCTTTGTCGGCTTCTGCACTTTCGTCGCTCCCCGGCTCCACCATCTGCGCATGCGCGGCCATGGAAAAAAGGGCGCGCATGCGCAGATGGTGTTTTTACTTCCGCACCACTATACCGCGGAAAATCGATTATCGTGGGAGGTCTTGGAACGTAACCCCCGTGATAATCGAGGGATCACTGTACTTGGCCAGTCTATTACCTTTACCTTCAAGGTGCTTTAGCAAGGCAGTAGTCATTTTGGAGGTGTATTTGGGATTGTAAAGACCTTTTCCAGCAAGCCTGGGGCCGTTGATCTGATGATATACCATCCGGATCCGGCCATTAATGACATGCATGGTTTTTTAAAAAGCTGTTTTAGATGTTTTTAATTGTGGGTTTTAAATTGTTTTTAAGGAGTCTTAATATTACATTGTATGCTGTGGTTTTTTTGGTTGTGAGTCGCCTGGAGTTCTTTGGAAGTTGGGCGGCATAGAAATCCAAATAAATAATCATTATCACGTTGGATTTCTGCCAAAATGTAAGGGGGTGTACTCATTTCTGTAGACATTTATTTATTTATTCATTCATTCATTCATTCATTCAATTCTGGAAGCTCACAACCAGAAACCAAAACATACAGTGTACTCAAAACCTCTAACAAGACAATTTAAAAACAATTTAAAATTCCACAGTTAAAAACCATGCAAGCCATTCATACATACATTATATACATACATTACTGTGTACACATACACACATCACTGCCCATACAAATACCTTCTTCCTTGTAGGGCAATTTATCTCCTCTGAGTTACCTCTGTAGATATTTGCACCTGCCTTGTCCGGCCTCTTGCCTGTACTTCTATAGAGACCAAAGTCTCTACAGGTAGGAAAAATAGAGAGGGTGACACCTGTAGGTTAATCCACGCCCATCTCCGTGCATCTGTTGTATGCTAAATAATGCCAAGAATAAATGCCATTTAGACTAATAGACAGTTTCCTAGTGCTTTTACAGCCCTCTCTAAGCACTTACAGAAGCAGCCTATCACCCCCAACAATCTGGGTCCTCATTTTACCCACCTTGGAAGGATGGAAGGCTGAGTCAACCTTGAGCAGGTGGTGAGATTTGAACTACTGAACTACAGATTTTTTAAAGTTTTATTTATTCATGTTCCAAATTTTAAAAAAAGGAGCATCACTTTAAATCAATACAAATCAATGGCCGTTTCTTTGTGTGTTTTTTACATTTCTCACATTATCTCCATATGATTACATACGCTGCATTACATTATTTATTTGTCATTTTTCATACCTCCTTTCACATTTCATCCCTATCCTTTGCTTTTATTTCCAACCCAGTTATACCAATTATCCCAGATCTCCTGGCCAAGGTTGGGAAACACTGGTCTATAGTATTGTGTTCTGGCGGAATCTCTTATAATTACAGTTATAATAAGAGCGAGAAGAATCGCCCTATTTCTGCCGAAAAGGAGGCTCCTGGGGCTCCTGGCCAAATTCTTCCCGTAGCAAAGCCGGGAGGGAAAGTCCGACTTCCCACGTGCATTCCTGGTGAATCAGCTCGGCTGCCCGGGAAAAAGGAGCCGGTTCCGGCAAAGCTGGACTGGGGGGAAAGGAGGCAGCCCTTCCCGGAAAGGCCTCCAGCCATCCCCGCAGCCCCACTAGGCTCGGTCCGCCGGCCCCCCGAAGCCCAGCGGGAGGGAAGGTCCATCTTGGCGCCGCCGCCTGCAAGAGTCCGCCTTTCCCGACTCGACGCGCGCCATCCCGACGACCCCGGGAAAAGCGGAAACGGCGCCCGCCGCTCGCTCGCCAACCCTGTCCGACCTCCGCCGGCTTTAGCCCGGACTCACCGTTTGAAGGGAAGCGGACTCACCGTTTGAAGGGAAGGGTAGGGGTCCGTCCTTCGCGGGGTGTTATTTTTGAGGCGTCTCTCTCCGACCGGGAAAACCGACGCGTGAATTCCCCCCTCATCTGCCACCGGCGCTGCCCCGCGCCGTTTTAAAATGGCTGAGGCGAGGGCGCGAGAAAAATGTGGTGCGCGCGCGGGAGGAGGGAGGGCGTATCTGTCCGGGGACGGAGCCAATCGCCGCGGGATTCCTGTGTGATGGACGTTCCCCGCGACCTCTTGGGAGTTGATAGGGGCGGGGTAGGTTTTTCCGGGCCGGCGCAAGCCGGCAGCCGGCTTTGCAAGCGTCAATACGGTCGAGGTTGCCGCTGAGGTGACAGCAAACCGGGCAGTCGGTTTCTAAAGCAGTGTTTCCCAACCTTGGCAAATTGAAGATACCTGGACTTCAACTTCCAGAATTCCCCAGCCAGCGTTCGCTGGCTGAGGAATTCTGGGAGTTGAAGTCCAAATATCTTTATATACCCACTAAAACTCTCATTGTGTATTGGACTAAATAAATAAATAAAAAACAAATCTTCAAGTGTCCAAGGTTGGGAGACACTGTTCTAAAGGACCTGCCGCCGGAGAGGGGGGGGCTTTGGCCGGGGAGGACCGGCTGTTACATCTCAAAGAAGGGTGGGTGGTGGTGGTGATGAGCTTGCAATCTCCCTCCCTGCAAGAAAAGGAGCATCCTCCTTAGGCGATCTCCTAAATGGGCCAAGTGCATCATCGTGCAAACCCCACCTCGTGCAAAATCCTTTCACCAACCGACCACCACCACGGGCACGCTTTTGGAGAAGGAGTGGAGACGCTGCTGCTGCAAAGTGCAACCCTTTTTCCAACCCTCTCCCTCCCCAGTGAGGAGAACGGGGGAAAAGGACGGCATTCCCGGAGCCAGGACTAGGTGGGACTCAATTCCTCCTCGCCTCAGTTTTCCCCACCCCCAAGAAAACCCCTCGTCCTTCTTCCCAGAAATTATTTTTTAAAAATATTTTTTTAAAAAATATTTAGCCTTGTAAATATCGCCTTGCATCGCACGCCCACCTTCTGGTGGTGGTGCTGCTGATCCTCCCTCGCGTGGATGGATCGATGGGCCTTCTCCAATCATGTACCGGAGAACGATGGCGCCAGACGATGAGGCGATCGGACCGTCCTCTGGGAAAGAAACGGGAAAAATATGTATACAGTATTTCTTTCTGGGACGGATGGCTTTTTCTATAGTAGCAATTCCGGAGCTATTTCTTTTTTAAAAAAAATTATAATAATTTTTATTCATTTATAAACGTTAAAAATACTTAAAAGAAAAAACAAACAAGATATTATACAATACGAACAAAAAACAAAAAAAATGAAACATGTACATAAATTTCTCTACATTTAAAGTTATTTTACATATGTTGACTAGTATTTTACGTTATTTACTATTTTTAGTTATTTCTACTGTTATAATCTATATATCTTTAAGCATCTGAATTATAATAACATATATATATATTCATTTGTCCTTACAATCTTAATACTAATATCCTAATGTTTAATATATAACAGGAGTTATTTCTTTTCATGGTGGAAATGTCTGTCCTTTCTAAGTTTGCTTGAATCAGCTCTGATTGGAGCTGTATAACCACCATCTGTCTGTTCATCTATCTACCTATATGTGTACATATATACATATACAAACTCATACACACACACACACACACACACACACACGTAACACATATGATCGGCACAATTTAACTACAGTGGGATCTTGTTCATTTTCATCTAATTACTTTTCACGTTGGAAATGTGAAATTGACTAGCTAAAATATAAGCTATTGCAGAGAAGCAATATTTTATTATCTCAAATATGCCTTGATGACAGGCAGCATAAGTATCAATTTCCCCATTTTTCAGTTAAAGGTTAATATACAGTATTTGTTGGCCATGGCTTTCCACATGCATATCTGAATGCTTCACCTTCTTTTCCAACGGTTACTATAATGTTCATAATAACATTCGTCTTGATGGGCATTAATATTGCAAAAGGTCTCTCCCCTCATAGGCAAGCACCAATCTATGTACCGTAATGCATATCAGAAAAAGGGACTTCTAGAGCCTTTCCTGGAAGTTAATTTCAAATCGCTTTGTGTGAAAAGGGGGCTATATAAATTTGGATAATAAATAAATAAAATATCATCCCCCCCCCCCCTTATGATTACAGTGTGATGGTATTGTTGTGGATGAGGGAAAGAACAAGAGGAAGAGACTTTACCAAGACAATAATCAGGTAATAGAAACTTGAGTCTGGGCAGAATGGGAACTGTAAGAAATCGCCTTTCAGACAAAGCTGCCCCCTAATTCTCATGAAAATCCTATGGCATCTCAGGACTCCTCCACAACTGGATTACTGCATTCCTGTCAAACAGGCAACAAGTTGTCAAAATCTGAAGCGCCATTTCCACCCCCGTCCCTGTCAAAAGCGGCGTTCCCCAAGGCAGCGTACTAGGTCCTACTCTTTTCATCCTATACATCAATGACCTCTGTGATAATATCGCAAGCAACTGTGTGCTTTTTGCCGACGATGTGAAACTTTTCAACACCACTGACAACACACTCTCCAAAAAGACCTTGACTTTGTTTCAGATTGGTCTAACACCTGGAAACTTCAAATATCAACCAACAAATGCTCTACCCTCCACATCGGCAAAAAGAATCCAAACCTCGCATATGAACTGAATAAACAAATTCTCGCAGCCAACCCACACTCAGTAAAAGACCTTGGAATACTAATATCAAACGACCTAAGTGCTAAAGCCCACTGCAACAATATCGCCAAAAAGGCTTCCAGAGTTAACCTGATCCTACGTAGCTTCTGCTCTGGCAATCTCACACTACTGACTAGAGCCTACAAAACCTATGCCAGACCCATTCTCGAATACAGCTCATCTGTCTGGAACCCATACCACATCTCAGACATCAACACTCTCGAAAACGTCCAAAGATATTTCACCAGAAGAGCCCTTCACTCCTCTACTCGAAACAGAATACCCTACGAAAATAGACTATCCTGGGTCTTGAAAGCTTAGAACTGCGGCGCCTAAAACACGATTTAAGTATTGCCCACAAGATCATATGCTGCAACGTCCTTCCGGTCAATGACTACTTCATCTTCAACCGCAACAACACAAGAGCACACAACAGATTCAAACTTAATATTAACCGCTCCAAACTTGACTGTAAAAAATATGACTTTAACAATCGAGTTGTCGAAGCGTGGAACTTATTACCGGACTCAATAGTGTCAACTCCCAACCCCCAACACTTCTCCCTTAGACTCTTCACGATTGACCTCTCCAGGACAGGTTCCTAAGAGGCCAGTAAGGGGCGTATATAAGTGCACTGATGTGCCTATCGTCCCCTGTCCAATTGTCTTTCCTTATCTCATATATCATATATATTCTCTCTTTATCTATCTATCTATCTATCTATCTCTATTATCTCTCTCTCTCTCTCTCTCTCTCTCTCTCTCCCTATATATATATATATATATATATATATATATATATATATATATATATATATATTTTTTTTTCTTATGTCGGATCACCCTGGTATATTTAAGGAACGTCACAGCTCCTTTTTGCCTCTAGGCCCAACCCGGGACCACTACAAGGCAGTTAATATATTTATAGCCGACAACTATATTCTGTATGTGTTAAAATGTTTTCAGCTGGAATTTTAAAATTAAGGGAGACTAGGATGGTCCCATTTCGGCCTTATTAGGCCTCATCAGCTAGCCACACCCCTTTCTTTTACTGGGATTCGATCTGGTGAACTCTGCATTGTAAAGCAGAGAACTAGCAGTTAGAGCTATTTGATCTGAATCCTTCCAGCTCTGTACCAGGGAGGGGCTATATGTTTTTCTTATGTCGGATCACCCTGGTATATTTAAGGAACGTCACAGCTCCTTTTTGCCTCTAGGCCCAACCTAGAGGTTGGGCCTAGAGGCAAAAAGGAGCTGTGACGTTCCTTAAATATACCAGGGTGATCCGACATAAGAAAAACATATAGCCCCTCCCTGGTACAGAGCTGGAAGGATTCAGATCAAATAGCTCTAACTGCTAGTTCTCTGCTTTACAATGCAGAGTTCACCAGATCGAATCCCAGTAAAAGAAAGGGGTGTGGCTAGCTGATGAGGCCTAATAAGGCCGAAATGGGACCATCCTAGTCTCCCTTAATTTTAAAATTCCAGCTGAAAACATTTTCACACATATATATATATATATATATATATATGTAGATTGTTCTGAGTTCGGGTTTTGCCCTGTGTAATATTTTGCATGTTTACGCGACGTTTCGGTGAAATCACATCCACCATCATCAGGCTGAAGTTTCCAAGCTTCGTGCTGTTGTAAAATGGAATGTCTGCAACTGTCATTTCTTCCTAGTGTATAGTGTGGGGGTGGAGATTTGGTTTGAATGTAGCAAATAGATTGGGTGATTATGTTTCAGTGATCTGATTGGTTGGTGTAATCATAATTATTAGAAGGATTGACATGGTGATTTTATGAAGTGTTTTTTGTTTAAGGCTGGTTTCCAAATTTCAAAAGTCCAAATTCATAATTATTAGAAGGATTGAATGGTGATTTTTATGAAGTGTTTTTTTTTGTTTAAGGCTGGTTTCCAAATTTCTGGTAGGCGGGACGTGTCATCTCTTTTATTCATGCAAAGGGGGCTCCTTTCAATTTCTATGGCTTCTAGAGAAATTCTTCTATATAAATTCTCTGTTTTGTGAAGTAATTTAGTTTTTTCAAAGTCAATTTTGTGCCCTGTTTTTTTAATGTGCTGGACAAGGGAGGAAGTCTTATCTTCTTTTTTATATATTATATTATATTATATATATTATATATATATATTATATATTATATTCTCTCCTTATCTCTTATATATATTCTCTCCCTCCCATCTACTTCTCTTCTTTTTTACTTTCTATCATTATATATATTACTTAATGTCTATTCTCTTCCATATATATTGTATATTGGACAAAGAATAAGTAAAATAAAATAAAATAAAAACAAAGGGAGAAGGGGGGGGAGAAAGTAGGGGAAGCCCATTCAGACTTGCAAGATTCTCTTACTGTACATTTATTATAAAAGTAATATTGGCCTGCATGATTATGATTTCTCAAACCACTCTATTTTGAAAGCCCTACTCAGAAGTTAAGTCATATCATGTTCAGTATTATTTGATGATGATGTTCATCCATCGTGTTCGAAGAGGACCTTGACATCTAATGAGTTGTGGGCTGTATACGATGTGTCCGCAGGTGGCTGGTAAGGCCTATACAGGCATGAAATGTTCTGCCACATGTTAAGCAGAAATGTGTGGGCGCCATTGTCGCAAGCATTTTCAACTCTGGCTTTGCGGAGTGCTCGCTTCTCTTCTGTTATGAATGTTCTTCTGGCCTCAGATGTCGGGCAGCCTTGGTGGATCAGCATGGATCTTGTGCCAGGATTTGGTGGTGTCGATATCAAGGGACTTGAAGGAGGTTGCCAATGTATCTTTGTATTGCTTCCTTTGTCCCCCATGTGATCGCTTTCCTTGAGACAGCTCACCATAGAGGAGCTGTTTAGGGATGCGATGGTCTGGCATCCTAGAAACATGATCTGCCCAGTGTGTCTGGGCTTCCATTGGCAGGGTGGGAATTGATGGCAGACCTGCTCTGGAGAGGACCGCAGTGTCAGGCACCTTTTCCTGCCACCAGATCCTCAGGATTCTACGGAGGCAGGTCATGTGAAAGTGGTTCAGTTGTCTAGCATGTCTCCTGCATACAGTCCAAGTCTTACTGACATACAACAAGGTACTGTTGTAAGTCAGTAATATTTATGGTGCCAATAAAGGGGAATATTTGTAGCTCAGGATTGAAATGTGGGGTCCTTGGTGCTCTCTGAGCTTGGTGGTTTTCTTGCCGACATTTCATTACCCAAACTAGGTAATGTGATTAGAGCTTGTCTTGATGATGATGATCATAATGATTATCAAACTAGCACCGATTAAGTTAATTAGTTTAGGTAATGAAACATCTGCAAGGAAAAAAGGGAACATCAATACAGTATTTACTGTAACGTGTGTGTGTGTGTGTAGATAAATAGATAGATATAACAGGTATGTATTAAAATGTATTTGTTCTTCAGTTGACAACTAAGGATCCTAATTAGCCCAACAGTGTGCAACACTGGAACATATAGTGCAAGTGAGAGTTAGCCTTCCTAACCTAATTGAAAAATCATGTCATAATAGTGCCTCTTGAACATTAGATGTTCACACACTTAAAATCAGTGTGCTTGTTTAAACTTTGTGTACAAAACAAGCCCCAATTAGTTAGATTTAAATATTGTGCTATGCAATTCATCATGGTTTGATATTACAATAGTTGGATTTATTCAACCATTACTATCATGGCTTAATGGGCAATGTGAAGGAAACCTGTGAATCTGAAGATAATGGCACTAGAAAAAGAATGCAACTAAAGTAGAATCTGTCGTGATCCAAAGCAATGTTTCATGGTCTCAAACTGAACAGAACTATAAATCTTCTCAAGTTCTGCATCTCCCCACTGAACAAGTCCTTCAAAATGTCCTTGTACTTACTGGAATGACGTATTGAGTACTAGATAAACCCTGTTCAACCATGAACTTCCTTGAAATGGATTCTCCTGCTCTTTCCTCCCTCCCTCCCTCTTCCATGCTTCAGATCAAGCACCATATTTGGTGTGTCGCTCCAGAGGTGCCTCTTTTGTGTTGAGTTGAAGTTCAAGCTATGATTAAAGACAAGGAAGAGCTCAACCACCAAACATCAGACTCAGATTTCTGTGCTAAAGTTCGCACTGCAGAAAAAGGGTTGCAGGAAGTTTGCAGTGGACAGTGATTCATTCAGAGTAACAATTCCATAGACATCAGGATATCTTTCACAATATTTTTGGATACAGTTGCTACTTCTTTGAATTAATAATTTCCAAACCACCAAAGACAACACACTGAAGCCTGACACTTTAATGTAAGTGGTTTGTTGGAAAAGACGCAATCAGACTTAATTTTTGGCTACCGTAGCACTCCTCCTACATTGTCCACTTTGCAGTTCTTAAAAAAGAACAGCTTAAAATGTGGCAACAGCTTAACTTCTTGATTCCTTTTGTTTAGATTTTTGCAGAAATTCCATGCAGATTTGTTTTCTGTCCTTTCATTGGCCAAGAATCAAACTGCTTAGTTGAATAATTCCTGCAGACTATATAATGTCACAACCTTCATTTATAAATAGAGGAAATGGCATTTTGGTGTTGAAAGACAGATATAGGACATCTCTGGAGGGGGGAGAAGGAGATGAACCTCTTACCATTGACTAAAGAGGAAACTCCCTTCTGTGGGAGGTTGGGTCCATTCATAAATGTCCAAGTCTAGATACTATTGTCTTTAGAAAACTCAAAGGATACCCCATCCATGCAATCTGGATGTGATGGAGGAAGATGTGACTACTGGGAACAGCTATTCAGCTGGTAGTTCTGCTATGGGACCTCCTCTTTCAGTCCTGAGCCTTACTATCTTGAGCAGAGATGCTCTACAACAATAGCACAGCATGGCCCCATTCTGGGATGTATGTTAATGGCAGTCAGTATGAGCAGCTCAATTTATATCAGCTCTGCAGAGAAAAACATTATATGCATGTGAATCTTTACTTAATAATATGAGAAGAGCCACCCATTCTATTCTAATAGAATTCTTTTCTATTCTATTCTAAATTCTATTCATAGATTCATGTCTTAGCATCTCCTTCCTTCCTTCCTTCCTTCCTTCCTTCCTTCCTTCCTGCCTGCCTGCCTGCCTGCCTGCCTCTATAAAAGGCTTTCTGAGTATTAGGTTTAGAAGTGCAATCTCTTCAATATGGTGTGGAAATTGGAACAAGACCTTTCATTCTAAATAATGACACACACCCACACACCCGAAAATGGCTAAAATTCAATCATGTTGCTACTGAATTTTGTCTGTTTTATTTAAGGCTTTGGAAGGGCTATAAATAACATGTCACAATGGCCAAGGTAACATCAAAGGTTGTCCATCAACCGTAATTTACATGCTCCCTCTCTTAAATTATTTGGTGACCTAGGTGTAGCCATGTAACAATGTTCTCAAACCAGTGCACAGTACCTGAGATTCCTCTCTCAAATATAGAAATTCAGATAGAATAGAGATTAGTGGAATTTGACTTAAAAATAATTCAATTAGAGAAGGTACTTTGTATGCAAGCTTTCTATGGCTCCGCTTTCTATAATGGTTGTTTCCAAGCCTCTAATATGTTCAACGCTCTCCTGGTGATTTAAAATCTTCATGGAGAAAGAAGAAATAAAGAGAATTGTTTAATAAATTAGATAAAGTGGCAAGTCGTTAATTTATTATCAACTTTTGCACCTGTCAAGCTGGTGAACCTTGATATAAAGAGCATGGCTAGGAGTGGGTGGGACAAAGAAATGTTGAGGTTTATAAGGCACAGGGAGGACCTATACATTTTCCAGAATTTATTATCTGAAGTCCTTTTGCATTTATTTATTTATTGGATTTGTATGCCGCCCCTCTCCGAGGACTCGGGGCGGCTCACAACATATCAAAAAACATAACAATACATCTGGATCCAATTAATGTAATTTTAAAAATCTAAAAGTTCTAATATAATTTAAAACATTCATTATCATTCACTCTGTGAAACACACTAAAACAGTCATTGGTCAGGGGGGAAGATCTAATGGCCCCAGACCTGGTGGCATAGATAAATCTTTAAACTTTTTTGGAAGGCAAGGAGGGTGGGGGCAATGCGAATTCCAGAGGGCCGCCGCCCCCCCCCCCACACAGAGAAGGCTCTTTCCCTGGGCCCCGCCAGCCGACATTGTCTGGTTGATGGGACCCTGAGGAGGCCAACTCTGTGGGATCTGACAGGACGCTGGGATTCGTGTGGCAGAAGGTGCGGTATAGGAGGTAATCTGGTCCGATGCCATGTAGGGCTTTGTAGGTCATGACCAATACTTTGAATTGCAACTGGAAACCAATCGGCGGCTAAGGCAGTCTACAGAGTGATGGTGAAATATGCCTTGGGAGGCCCATAACCACTCGCACGGCTGCATTTTGGATGATTTGAAGTTTACGAATACTCTTCAAAGGTAGCCCCATGTAGAGAGCATTGCAGTAGTCAAACCTCGAGGTGATATACAGATAGTCTGACTTATAACTCTTTGTTTAGCTATTGTTTGAAGTTACAACGGCACTGAAAGAAGTCACTTATGAACATTTTTCACACTGATGACCAGTCCCCATAGTCACATGATCAAAATTTAGATGCATGGCAACTAGCTTATATTTATGACAGTTGCAGTGTGATCCTCGTTTGCAACAAGCAAAGTCAATGGGGAAGCCAGATGCACTTGAACAACTGTGTTACTAACTTAACAACTGCAGTGATTCACTTAACTACTGTGGCAAGAAAGGTTGTAAAATGGGACAAAACTCACTTAACTTGCTTAATGGAAAATTTGGGGCTCAGTTATACAGGACTACCTTCAGTTTAAAAAAGAAAAGGCCTGATCAGCTATAAAGTCTTAAAGTCTTAAAAGAACCCTGGTGTAGCCCCCATTCAAGTTTTACTAATAACTCTGATGTGATTTCATCGTTGAAACTGCTTTCTGGCAGGGATGAAATTCAGCAGGTTCTAGAGAACCGGTAATGGAAATTTTGAGTAGTTAGGCGAACCGGCAAATGCCACTTTTTTAGACAGAGTAAACATCCCGGTCTTTCCTCGTCTCTCACCGTAGTCGGAGTGAAGCCAAACTCTACATACACTTCATCATATTTCCTTGTCTTAGCTTTTGGAAGAAATATTAAATATTGTTTAAATATGATGATGTCTCTTAAGGGTTTGTTATATGCACTTCATATCTCCTACTCTGTGCTGTGTGCTATTGTTTGGTGCAAAAATCCACTACTCCCTGCGGCAAAAAAAGCACATTCCCTGGGGTCATGCACGCATCCCCTGGCAATTCTCTGTCCCCCCAGGGGGGTCCTCCCCACTATTTGAGAAACATTGCTATAACCTAATAAAAAGTTGAAGTCACTCCACCAGTCTCCTGTCTCTTCCATATTGCAACTCAACATAATTGTAATTCCTTTAGATATTGGTGACTTCGAGCAAAAAGCCAGCAATTTATACAACATGACACTCTGCTACTAACACGAAAGCATATTTTAAATGGGGTTGCTTTTTTTTTCATTCTACTGAAATAAGTTGGTGAGAGCTTGCAAAGGAATTGTTCTGGTGCATTTTCTTCTACTTTCTCTCTTTCGAGGTTTCTAATAAGTTATAAATAATGGCTTGGTGGTGCAACCAAATTATAGTTCAGAACAATTAATTTTGAATTTCCTGGCTCACATATTAATAGTATGCTGCTGAATTCCAGTAAATTTTCATCCCAAAGTAGCCAATTTAACTGACTCTTTCTCCAACAACAACAAAAAAAAGTATGCAAACATTGCCAATTTTTTACACTAGTTCTTGGCAAAGCTGAAGGATGACGTACAACACTCATTCTCATTTCAATTTTAATTTCTGAATTCAAATTGCAGTCAAATAATGTTAACCCAGAGGGAGAAATGCCCACCTGCTCATATCTATGACTACTGTGTTTATACATTATGCCAAGCCGTATAATTTATAACAACAATTTTTTAATTAATAACCCATTTTGCACATGCAACAACAATCTCTCCAGAAACTGCTCTGTTCAGCTATAAACACTTTATTCCAACATACTTGGGGGGAAATGTGCCCAGAAATCTTAACAGAATTACAGAATGAGAAAGTTGGAAGAGACCTTAGAGGTCTTCTAATCTAACTGCCTGTTCAAGCAGGAATCCTTACAGCTGTCCAGACAAATGACTGTCCAATCTCTTCTAAAAAATATTCCCACTGTTGAAGCACTCACAATTTCTGAGGGAGAACCTTTCCACTAATTAATTGTTCTTTCTGTCAGGAATTTTGGGCCTTTTTTGCTGCATGCGCAGAAGCAAAATCACGCAAAGTGATGCATGTACGGACATGGGTATGCAACTGCCCAAATGAGCAGGATGTGCGTGCAGTGCAGGTAAGTGGAACTCATCACCAATGAGTTCCCCTTTTATCACCTCATCTAAATAATATATAAGGATTTTGAAGAGTACTGAGACTAAGACAGAATCTTGGGGTACCCCACTACATGTTTTCCTCCACATCACTGTTGTTCCATTGAGCAGTACAATTTGAATGCAGCTTGTCAGCCAGTTCCATCTGCTGGTGACGGTGTCTACTCCACATTGTTCTATTTTACTAAGAAGTAGGTTGTGGTCTACTTTATCAAATGCCTTACTGAGATCCAAATATACTATATCCAAACCTTAGTTTGCGAGTGCACCAATTTTTTATTTTATTTTATTTATTTGTCAAACATGTATAGGATAGTAATTTGTATAAACATAACATAAGTAAAAAGTAACAATAAAAAGGGACAATAGGACATTAGGGCAGGAACGGTAGGTATAATGGTGCGCTTATGCCCCTTGCACACCTCTTAGAAACGGGGAGAGGTCAATTGTAGACAATCTAAGGTTAAAATTTTTGTGGTTTGGGGAAGAAACCATAGAATCAGGTAGTGCATTCCAGGCATTGATCACTCTTGCTGAAATTGTATTTTCTGCAGTCGAGTTTAGAACGGTTTACATTTAGTTTGAATCTATTATGTGCTTGTGTATTGCTGTGGTTGAAAGTGAAATAGTCATTTACAGGAAGGATATTATGGTATATGATTTTTTGAACTATACCACTTTTTTCTTCCCTAAAAGAGGCTGAAAATTCAGGTGCATCTTATACTCTGAATGCAGCTTTTTCCAAAGCTTTTTTTCCCTAACTAGGTGCTAACGATCTTCCCAGCTCTTATCTTGCAGATTCTTTCATTGTTACTGTCTGCAAAGAATATTTTCCAAGCTCTAAATCTTTGCAGAGATTTTTCCATTACTCTAACTTGCTCCAAGTAAGTTTCTTTCCAGCCTAACGATGTTCCCAGCTCTTACCGCTTGTTAGCTCTCATTGTTACTCTCTACTAAGAATGTTTTCCAAGCCCTGACTTTGCAGGGCTTTTTCATTGCTCTAATTTGCTCCAAATGTTTCTTTCCAGCCCTAACCAGGTGCTAATGATGTTCCCAGCTCTTACCGGCTTGCAAGATCTTTCATTGTTATTCTCTACAAATAATGTTTTCCAAGGCCTAAGTCTTTGCAGGGCTTTTTCATTGCTCTAACTTGCTCCAAATGTTTCTTTCCAACCCTAACCAGGTTCTAGCAATGTTCCCAGCTCTTATTGGCTTGCAAGCTCTTTCATTGTTACTCTCTCTGAATAAAGTTTTTTTAAGCCCTAACCAGGGGATAAAATAATGTGCTGAAACTGACCAGACTGCTAGCCAGATGAATGTCTGATCAGCAGATTCTTTTCCCTATTTTCCTCCCCCAAAACTAAGGTATGTCTTATACTCCGGTGCATCTTATACTCCGAAAAATATGGTAGATCAATTCGGAGGTGACATGGTTGTAAATTGTCTAATTCCAGTATTTCAAGTCTGGTGGAATAAGGTACAGTATTTTATTTATTTATTAGAAGTGAGGTCATCTATAAATTTGCTTCCTCCAAGTTTGTGTTTCGTATTCTGATTCTTTTTGCCAGTACATAAGTCAGAGCATTTGTTGGTTGAGATTTGAAGTTGCCAGTTGTTTGACCATTCTGCTACATGGTTAAAATCCTTTTGAAGGATAGCAGCATTGTCGGTTGTATTAAATAGTTTAACATCATCAGCAAAGAGAACACAGTTGCTTATAATATGATCATAAAAATTGTTTATATAGACTATGAAGAGTGTTGGTCCTAAAACACTGCTTTGAGGGACATCACTGTTGACAGGCACCTTTTTTGACCACTTGTTGTCTGGTAGGAATGCTGTTATCCAATCATGTAGTGGTCCAGAGATGTCATAGGATTTTAGAGTCAGAAATAGTTTGTCATGTAATACTGAATCAAAAGTTTTATAAAAGTCTGTGTAGATTGCGTCTATTGTTTTACATTGATCAAGTTGAGTGGTCCATATGTTTTTGTAGTGTAAGAGTTGTAGATTACAGGATAATTTTTTTTCTGAAGCCAAATCGTTTGTTGGAGAGTAGGTTATTAGTTTCTAAGTGAAGTGTAATGGATTGGTTTATGATTGATTCCATGACTTTGCAAGTGATGCAGCCCAAAGAGATTGGTCTGTTTTTGAAGATAGGGATGACTGTGGGTAGTAATAATAGGTTGGGTAAGGAGCTAGTCCTGAAGGATTTTTAAAAAAAATTATGCTTAGAGGTTCAGTCAAGTTTGCGAAGAAGTATGCACGTAGTCCATCAGGTCTGATAGATTTAGTCACTTTCTCAAAGAAGGCAATAAGGTTTGTCTGGCAAGATCTGTTTTTGATAAACCCATGTTGGCTTCTTGTAATACTGTAGTTTTGCTGGTTTCTAGGAGTTTGTAGATCCGTTGCTTGGTTATCTTTTCCAGGATCTTCCCAGGTATTGATGTCAGTCTTTTTTGAAGATGGGAACCACATCTACATTGTTCTTAGTTTCTTGGTGCTCCAGGATCCTTGAAAGATATAGTTCAGTGATTCTGTGATCAGACCTGCCAGCTCTTTCACAACTGTGAAATGCAATCCAACTGGTCCATGGATCTGGCAAACTGGCTGGGGAATTCTGGGAGATGCAATATCTCCCAGCTGGCTGGAGCAGTGACTGAGCTGTGACACAGAGGCAGGTAACCTGTAACATTTATTAATAACAACAGTAGCAGGACTATAGAACGCATCTGAGGTAAAATGCATCTCTGACAGCTACTTAAATAGGCAGTTGTCAGACAGAACAACCAATCATCATTCACTAACGATTCTGCCTCTAGAACGATCCCTAGTGGGACACTGGAATACTGCAGTTCACAAAACTTAAAGTTGTTATGTTTGAGAAACACTACATTAAATACCATATTTTTGGCACCTTTTTCCTCCCCAAGAGAGGTTGAAAATTTGGGTGCATCTTATACTCTGAATGTAGCTTTGTCAAAGCTTTTTTTCCAGCCCTAACTAGGTGCTAACGATCTTCCCAGCTTCCTCCTCCCTCTAAAGAAGTTTTTTTTCCCACCCCTAAGTCTTTGCAGGCTTGTTTTCATTCCTACTCCCTCTGAAAAAGGCTTTTTCAGCCCTAATGTGGTGCCAACGATCTTCCTGGCTTGCAGCATTTTTTAAAAATTTCTACTCCTTTCAAAGCAGTTTTCCTGCCCCAAGTCTCTTGTTTTCATTTCTACTCCTTCTGAAAAAGAGGCTTTTTCAGCCCTAGCCAGGGGATAAAGCTGAACAGAGTAAGGATGCTAGCCAGATGAATACCTTCTAGGTAGATTCCCCACTTCCATTTTCCTCCCCCAAAGCTAGGGTGCATCTTACACTCCAAAAATACAGTAATGAAAAAGAGAAGAGGTGCATTTGGAATATGACTAGCTACATAGACGCTTAGAGAGGTCTTGCTGCTTTCCCAGGGACAAACAAAATCTGCATTTAAAGCAAACACTATGAAAATATCCATGTGCATTTAACCACAGTCTGGTAATATATTCTTAGTTTCCTAAGAATTTAAATGGAAGCAAAATTGAACTATGCATGAGGAAGTAAAACTCTACCACTTCCTCTCCTACATTTAATTCCCTTTATTCCACTGGTCTCTTTTAAGCAATTTATAAGAGCTGTTTTATTTAAGTCTGCTACTATAGAATAGAATAGAATAGAATTTTATTGGCCAAGTGTGATTGGACACACAAGGAATTTGTCTTGGTGCATATGCTCTCAACGTACATAAAATAAAATATACATTTGTCAAGAATCATGTGGTACAACACTTAATGATTGTCATAGGGGTCAAATAAGCAATGAAGAAGCAATATTAATAAAAATCTTAGGATATACGCAACAAGTTACAGTCATACAGTCAACATGGGAGGAAATGGGTGATAGGAATGATGAGGAAAATTAGTAGAATAGAAGTGCAGATTTAGTAGAAAGTCTGACAGTGTTGAGGGAATTATTTGTTTAGTAGAGTGATGGCGTTCGGGAAAAAACTGTTCTTGTGTCTAGTTGTCTTGGTGTGCAGTGCTCTGTAGCGACGTTTTGAGGGTAGGAGTTGAAACAATTTGTGTCCAGGATGTGAGGGGTCAGTAAATATTTTACCCGCCCTCTTTTTGACTCGTGCAGTATACAGGTCCTCAATGGAAGGCAGATTGGCAGCAATTGTTTTTTCTGCAATTCTGATTATCCTCTGAAGTCTGTGTCGGTCCTGTTGGGTTGCAGCACCAAACCAGACAGTTATAGAGGTGCAGATGACAGACTCAATGATTCCTCTATAGAACTGAATCAGCAGCTCCTTGGGCAGTTTGAGCTTCCTGAGCTGGCGCAGAAAGAACATTCTTTGTTGTGCTTTTTTGATGATGTTTTTGATGTTAGGTGACCATTTTAGGTCTTGAGATATGATAGAACCTAGAAATTTGAAGGTCTCTACAGTTGATACTGTGTTGTCTAGTATTGTGAGAGGTGGAAGGGTGGAAGGGTTTCTCTTAAAGTCTACCACCATTTCTACAGTTTTGAGTGTGTTCAGTTCTAGATTGTTCTGGTCACACCACAAGGATAGTTGTTCAACTTCCCGTCTGTATGCAGATTCATCATTGTCTCGAATGAGTCCAATCACTGTTGTATCATCTGCAAACTTCAGTAGTTTAACAGATGGATCGTATGAGATGCAGTCATTAGTGTATAAAGAGAAGAGAAGTGGTGAAAGTACACAGCCTTGGGGGGCACCTGTGCTAATTGTACATATATCTGATGTGATTTTTCCTAGCTTCACCTGCTGCTTCCTGTCTGTTAGGAAGCTTGTGATCCACTTACAAGTGTGTTCAGGTACCGCTAGCTGATTTAGTTTGGTTAAGAGAATGTCCGGTATGATGGTATTGAATGCTGAACTGAAGTCCACAAAGAGGACCCTGGCGTAGGTCATTGGAGATTCAAGATGTTGAAGGATGTAGTGTAGAGCCAAATTAATAGCATCATCTGTTGATCTATTTGCTCGGTATGCAAATTGCAGGGGGTCTAACAGTGGATCCGTGATGGCTTTCAAATGCAACATCACTAGCCTTTCAAAGGTTTTCATAACTACAGATGTTAGAGCAACTGGTCTGTAGTCATTCAGTTCCTTGATGGAGGGCTTCTTTGGCACTGGGATGATAGTCGAGCGTTTGAAGCAGGAAGGAACATAGCACAACTCTAGTGATTTGTTGAAGATTTGGGTGAAGATGGGGGCCAATTGGTCAGCACAGACTTTTAAGCAAGAAGGAGTTATCTTGTCTGGGCCTGGTGCTTTTCCAGGCTTCTGTCTGAGAAATAGATCTTTCACTTCCTTTTCTGTGATCACTAGGGGTTGTAAACACAATGGGATGGGTTCAATTGTAGAAGATTTAGCTGTTGTTGGTGTGTCTGGGATGGAGGTTGTGCACATAAGTGGTTGAGGTTTCTTTTCAAACCTGCAGTAGAACACATTCAGGTCATCTGCCAATTGCTGATCTCCTTCAGCCTGGAAAGGTGGTTTGCTGTAACAGGTGATGTTTTTGAGAGTTTTCCACATGTTTGCTGGTTCATTTGTTGAGAATTGATTCTTTAGCTTTTCAGAGTAGTTCCTTTTTGCTGCTCTGATCTCCCTTGTTAATATATTTCTGGCCTGATTGTACAGCATTCTATCACCTTTTCTGTAGGCTTCCTCTTTGGAATGACGTAACTGCTTGAGTTTGGCTGTGAACCAAGGTTTATTGTTACTGTATATTTTCAAGTTCCTGGTTGGTACACATAGGTCTTCACAGAAGCTGACATATGATGTTACAATATCTGTGAGTTCATCTAGATCTGCAGAGGTGTCTTTAAAAATATTCCAGTCTGTGCAGTCAAAGCAAGCCTGTAGCTTTAACTTTGCTTCCTCAGTCCAAGTCCTCACTGATTTAATTATTGGTTTTGTGGCTTTAAATCTTTGTTTGTAAGCAGGTACAAGGTGAATCATGCAATGATCAGAATGACCCACAGCTGCTCTTGGTAAAGCTCTATATGCATTTTTTACAGCTGTGTAACAATGGTCTAAGATATTATTGCCTCTGGTGGGACAATTTACATGTTGAAAGTATTTTGGTAGCTCATCTCTTAAGTTTGCCTTGTTAAAATCTCCCAAAATAATGGCCAGTGAATCAGGGTATTTGGCTTCAGCCTCCATAATCTGATCAGCTAGGGTTTTTAGTGCCTTTTGTACAGATGCTTGGGGAGGGATGTAAATTGTAGAAATTAAGAAGGAATGAATCTCACGAGGAGAATAAAAGGGTTTGCAATTAATGATTAAAGACTCCAAGTTTTCATCACAGAATTTTTTTATAATGGTGATGTCTTGAGACCAGCTGTTGTTGATATATATACATAAGCCTCCTCCCCTTTTTTTTCCTGATAATTCTGCATTCCGATCACCCCGAAACATTTGAAAGCCCGGTAAATGCATACTGTTATCATCAATTTCCTATACTATATATTTATTACTCATATTAATCATACTGCTTCTTTTCTCATGCAAATATGTCTATTTCTCCATTCATTATTTTTGTAAATGGTCATGAATTCTTGGTAATCCACTGGTCAGAAACTTCCTCTTTGTTTGTGCAAACTTTTTCCTGTATTCTCTGCACAGAATATCTATTCTTTATAACTTTCACAGAGAATAATTGTCAAGGTTCCAGGTAACATCTGAACTATATCAGAGTCTGACTCCTCAAAGTTCCAATTTATTTCCAGAGCCATTCTGACACCTATACATGGAAACCTGAATCTGAGTTTTCCTCTCAGTTGAAAGTTCACATCCCTTGTCCCCCACCCACAAACTTGTCATGTTGCCCACTCAGATTGTGCCAGCATGGCAAATCCTTCCTCCACTTGAACCACTCGAAAGAATGCTTTGTGGCTGCATCTGTTCCCTCCTGAAAATCCCCCCTCCCAAGTTCCCATAAACATCAAGCCTTCTACAGATAGTGTGACAAGCCGTTAATTTCTCACCAACTTCTGTACCGGCTTGACAATAATGATTATTGCAGTAGTCAGTTAGACTTTAATTAGTAGATAGTCACGCTATCATTTTTGCAAAAGGAAGTAATACAATATTGCTTCTTTTTTTTTCTGAGACCGGTTCCTAATAAATGTTCTTGTTGCTTGTTGAGTTCGTTTTTCTTCCTGGAGAGGTTTCTGTAAAATATCTTGCAACAAGACAGCTGCAGGAAAAGAAACAAGCTCAGAAAACATTGAAAATGGATCATCCAGCCCTGAGCTACATCTATGCCTTCTTTTTTTGTTTTTGCATGTATTTTTATTTTCTTCAAGGCAAAGTTAAAATACAAATAAAAAACTCAAAAATACCCCACCAAAAACAAAGAACCCAGAACAATTTAAAAAATTAAAAAGAAATAGGTGCACCCAAAATAAATTAAGTCCAGTACTTATTGCCCTCCCTAGTTCAATATTGATTAATACATTACTATATTAATTCCCACTCCTTGCAAAACAGTTTAATTTTTAAAACTACCATATCTATCTGCAAATTCTTGACCTATGTTCTTAATATATTAGTGACAAAATAAATAACAGGAAAAATAATAATACCAAAACAAAATGAAATTAAAACTCTCTATTAACAAACTTTTTGTCAGCCTCGCTGTGTTTCATCCTTCAACTGAGCTTCAGCTGTCATAAGGAACGGGGTGGGTGGGGTGGGGGTAGGTGTTTGGGATTTGGGAGGGGAAGTTTTCTGGAGGGGCCCTTGTAAGTTTTGTTTCTTCTGATGAAAGCCAGGGGAGCTTCATTTCTCCTGAGAAGAGGTGATAAGGGGGTCCTTTAGTGGCGTGAAGATGTGTCCACCTGATGAAGATGGACAATGGGGATTGGTTGTCTTACCAAGGGGGGCAAGTGGGATACTTTGATATTTATTTATTTATTTATTTATTAGTTGGACTTATATGCCGCCCCTCTCCATGGACTTGGGGCGGCTCACAACATCTCAATAACAAAAATACAATATGTAAACATTTCTAGGTCCAATTAATAGTGATAATGAATTTAAAATTATTTAAAAAAATTAAACTTTTAAAAATCAAGCATTCACATACATACTACCACATCCAACACATTCACTGGCAGAGGCTGGGGTCTAATGACCCCAAGCCTGACAGCATAAGTGCATTTTCAGATTCTTATGATAGGCAAGGAGTTGGGGGGGGCAGTGCAAATTTTTGAGGGGAGTTGACAAAAATGGAAATAATGTAAGTTTAAATTTTATTGGATTTATAGACCGCCCAACTCCAACTGGACTCTGTAGAAGAAATGGTGGTATGTAGCATTTATTGTGTTGAGTTATTCCATATGGATTGTCCCATGGCAAGTGAGCAAAATGGCTGCAATATGATGTCTGCACTGGCTTGGCTGCAGCAAGATGGCTACAGCAAGGCAAGATGGCTGTGGTGAGTTGTCCATAGCGAGTTATCCTAGACCCGACTATTGATGCCTTGAGTGAGAACCCTAGGTTCTTTGGGGGAGATTTTACTTTTGAAATTCTTCGTTGGAGATCCATAACACACCCTGGATATAAACTGTTTCAACTCCTGCCCTCAAAATGTTGCTTTAGAGCACCACACGCCAAGACAACTAGACACAAGAACAGTTTTTTTTTCCAAAAGGCCATCACTCTGCTAAACAAATAATTCCCTCAACACTGTCAAACTATTTACTAAGTCTGCACTACTATTACTATTAGTTTTTTTCTCATTAATCCTATCTCCATCTCTTCCCACTTATGTCTGTAACTTGTTGTTTGTATCCTTAAGATTTTTATTAATATTGATTGTTTCTAGATTGCTTATTTGATGCCTATGACAATCATTAAATGTTGTACCACATGATTCTTGACAACGATATCATTTCTTTTATGTACATTGAGAGCATGTGCACCAAGACAAATTCCTTGTGTGTCCAATCACACTTGGCCAATAAAGAATTTTATTCTATTCTATTCTGTTCTTCCAAATCTCCTCCAGAAAATTTATGGAAGAACAAAATAAATAAATAAAATGTGGGAAACCCCTGAGTAGAAATCTGAGTGTATAGAGTTGTACTGTTCACAATGTCTGGGTTTTAATTGCCGCTGGTTATGTTTTTATGGTTTTTAAACTGGTTTTTCTTTGTCAAGCAGGGTTTTTTCTCCATCCCAGAATTAGAAAATTAATAAACCAAGGATGCTATTTCTCAGTTGGATGATGATCACTGTAACAGTTGGATGATGACCACTGTAACAGTATTGCCAAAAAGGCTTTAAGAATTTTAAACCTAATCTTACGTAGCTTCTTCTCTAGAAACACTGATTTATTAACCAGAGCATACAAAACATTCGTCAGACCTATTCTAGAATATAGTTCACCTGTGTGGAATTCACACTGCATATCAGATATTAATACAATTGAAGGAGTCCAGAAATACTTTACAAGAAGAGTCCTTCACTCCTCCTTACGTAACAAATTACCCTACTCCTCCAGACTTCAAATACTAAATCTAGAAAATTTACAACTACGTTGCCTCCGAACTGATTTAACTGTTGTTCATAAAATCATACATCATAATGTACTCCCTGTCAGTGACTACTTCACCTTTAACAACAACACAAGAGCACGTAATAGATACAAACTGAATGTAAATCGCTCCAAACTTGACTGCAGAAAATACAATTTCAGCAAGAGTGGTCACCGCCTGAAACTCATTACCTGACTCTGTTGTTGCTTCCCCCAACCCCAAAAACTTCAACCTTACATTATCTACAATTGACATCTCTCCTTTTCTAAGAGGTCTGTAAGGGGCGTGCATAAGTGCACTTTTGTGCCTAATGTCCCTGTCTTACTGTCTTATTATGCTTTCTATTACTACGTTCTACTTATGTTATGTTATGTTATGTTATGTTAATATGTACTATAATACTATACTTGTTGGATAAACAAACAAACAAACAAACAAACAAATAAAATAAATGACCAGGACCAGATCTGCTTTGTTTCTGAGGTAAAAGAAATTTGTGCGTCTTCCACTTTTTTTACAACACAGCAAACTATATTTAAAACAACAAGAACAATGAGGACCCGGATTGTGGGGGCAATACACTGGCTGTGTTAAAAAGTGCTATTGCTAACATGTTGTAAGCCACCCTGAGTCTAAGGAGAAGGACGGCATAAAAATTGAATGAATAAATAAATAAATAAATAAATAAATAAATAAATAAATAAATAAACAAACAACAAAATATAAAGTTGAGGGGGTGGGAAGCAATCTGTGTTAGAATATATATTCAGATATATACGTTTACATGTAAGCTGCTATCCTTTCATCTAACAGGTTTCTATCTTTCTAAATTCCCCTTGCACAAGGCTACACTTAAATTAAAATACAATTCTTTGGCTCAGAAACCTATTTCGCCTCCACAACAGTGAGAAAAAAGAGCCATATAAAAGCCACAACTTCAGAGCCAACTTTGGGGGTTTTGTGTAGCTAAAGCCAAATGGGCTACATCAGTTTGGTTTGATCATTCAGGTCTTGAATGGTGCACAAACCAGGAATTTGTCTCCTCTGCAGATTTCCAGGTACTGCTTAGCTTACAGCCATTCGTTTAGCAGTTGTTTGAAGTTACAATGGTGCTGATGATTTACTCACACAAGCAAAACTTGGGTGCTCGGCAACCGGCATGTATTGATCATATCAGCCTCCCAGGATCTTGTGATGGCCATTTGCAGCTTTCCCAGCTGGCTTCCAACAACCAGAACAGCAGGAGAAGCCAGGTTCACTTCATGCAGTGCTTTTCAAATAGTGGGGGCGCACCACCAAGGGGGGAGCATGGAGCGATGCCAGGGAGGGCACATAAGACCCTTGGGAACATGGGTGGTCCCTCTTGATAGATTCCCCTGAACAAGGAGTGTTTTCCCCAGTTGCATGCTGCTCCGAGCCCAGAAGAGAAGGTGGCCAGGCAGGGCGGGGCAGCAGCTACATGGGTTCTTGTTGTTCTCGGCAGGCGCTGCAGTAGCCCTGAACAGTGTGGCGAACCTGCTGCTGGACCAGGAGGAGCATCTTCTGCAGCTGGGTGAAAGCTTCAAATGGCACCCCTAAAGCCTCCTTCCACACCATAAGCTGCGAGTGCCCAGCAGAGGTGGTGCTTATGGGCCAGGCCGGCAACCCCAAAACATCAGCTTGATTAAGCTGGCCTGTGTCACAATGCTAAAATTCTATTGGGACCCAGATTGGAGAGTTGGGGGCGCGCGAAATGTTTAGAATAGAATAGAATAGAATAGGATAGAATAGAATAGAATTCTTTCTTGGCCAAGTGTGATTGGACACACAAGGAATTTGCCTTGGTGCATATGCTCTCAGTGTGCATAAAAGAAAATATAGAATCATGTGGTACAAAACTTAATGATTGTCATGGGGGCAAATAAGCAATGAAGAAACAATCAATAATAATAAAAGTCTTAGGATACAAGCAACAAGTTAACAGTCATACAGTCCTAAGTGGGAGGAAAAAGATGATAGGAATGATGAGAAAAACTAGTAGAATAGAAGTGCAAATTTAGTAAAAGTGTGACAGTGTTGAGGGAATTATTTGTTTAGTAGAGTGATGGCGTTTGGGAAAAAACTGTTCTTGTGTCTAGTTTTCTTGGTGTTTTGAGGGTAGGAGTTGAAACAGTTTGTGTCCAGGATGTGAGGGGTCAGTCAATATTTTCCCCGCCCTCTTTTTGATTCGTGCAGTATACAGGTTCTCAATGGAAGGGCAGGTTGACAGCAATTGTTTTTTCTGCAGTTCTGATTCTCCTCTGAAGTCTGTGTCGATCCTGTTGGGTTGCAGCACCAAACCAGACAGTTACAGAGGTGCAGATGACAGACTCAATGATTCCTCTGTAGAACTGTATCAGCAGCTCCTTGGGCAGTTTGAGCTTCCTGAGCTGTTTACCTCTTGCTCTGGGGAGAGGCATCACAGAAAATAATTGAGAAGCATTGGTGAACAGGAGCCTTGATGGTACAGTGGTTAGAGTCAGTGAAGGGCTAACAAAATTTTTACTACCACATAAGCGTGGCTTATGCATTTTCTTTCAACATTCAGTGCAAATTGGGTGCTCTGAAGTGGAGCTCCATTTTCGCTACCCCACTGTGTCCCCCTTTCCCCCCCGTCCGGGCAGTAGCCCACCCCTGGTTAGAGTGCAGTACTGCAAGCTACTTGTGCTGATGACCGGCTGCCAGCAGTTTGGCAGATCGAATCTCACCAGGCTCAAGGTTGACTCAGCCTTCCGTCCTTGCAAGATCGGTCAAATGAGGACCCAGATTGTAAGGGGCAAGAGGCTGAGTCTGTAAACCACTTAGAGAGAGCTGTGAAGCGGTATATAAGTCTAAACACTATTGCTATTGACAGCATGACTCAGCTAATGACTGCCTTGCTTAGCAATGGAAATTCTGGTCCCAGCAGTGGTCGTAAGTCAAGGACTTCAGGGATGCAGAGAAGTTCTTCAGGGTTTTGATTTCACTTTTATTATTCAGACTCAAGAATTGTGCATCCTTAATGGGTGACGTATTTCTGTACCAACACGGTGCTGAACCGTTGCTTCTTGATGTTGCTGATGCACAAGATGAGTGACACACCACCCGGTAACCCCTTTCCCTTCTCCTGAGTGGTCTCCACAGTTAAACCCCTCCCCCCGCCCTCGGCTACGTTATTCTTGAGACAGCTCCCCCCCGCCCCGCGCTGTGTGATCCAGCCTTCCAGACATCCCCATCCGGGAAAAGAACGGATGCCCCCCCCCCTTCTGACCTCTTGGGGAGAGCACAGGCAGCGCCTGCTTTCAGGTCACACGCAAGCAGCTTTGCGCATTGTTATGCGTGCTCCATAAAAGGGGTTGCTATGGTTTCCTTGAAAGGCGGCTACAGATGGAAGGAAATCTATTCCCTGTAATGTTTTGTCTCAGATAATAAGGGAAAGAGGCTGTGCGGCGAGTTAATCCTTTCAGATTAGAAAGAGGATGATTTAGCTGATAACCCAACTCATCAATCTCTTTATGAAGATGATAGATTGGGTATCTATCTGTGAGAGTGAGAGAGAGAGAAAGATAAAGTGAACGAGTGAGAGAGAGAAGAGAGAGAGGGGAAAAGAGGGAGAAAGAGAGGGAGGGAGTGAATGAGAGAGAGTGTGAGAGAGGGAGGGAGAGAAAATGTGTGTGAGTGAATGAGAAGAGAGGGAAGGAGAGAGAGGGAGAAAGAGGGAGAGAGACAGAGAGTGTGAATGAGTGAGAGAGAGGGAGGGAGAGAGGAAGAGAGAGAATGAGTGAATGAGAGAGGGGGAGAGAGGGGGAGAGAGGGAGAGGGAGGGAGGGAGGAAGAGAGAGAATGAGTGAATGAGAGAGGGGGAAAGAGGGAGAGAGAGGGAGGGAGAGAGGTAGAAAAGGGATGTATTGAAAGAACATTTGCTCTTTCACATACATATTTGCACAATGCAACGGAACATCTGCGTCTTGGGGTGTGGGCCCTGACGTGTGTCCGGCTCACCCTCTTTGAGGACAAGTCATCTTCTGCAAGCCCCCCCTCCCCACTTCCTGCGCAACGTTCAGCAGCTGCTCGTGGTTCTTAACTTCCCCAACGGCTCTGAATGGAAACACCCAACTACATGCAGGCCCAGGCAACCACCCTCATAACCTTTAATGAGCATGAATCACCCAGGAGCTTGTGCTTGTTTTGGGATGCCCTCCAGGCACCTTAATCTGAAATGCAAATTGAGAGCCCCACCCCCCAGGCCAGTACCTGCTCTGCCTCCTCATGCCAAGGGTCAAAACTGTTAGAGCATTTCACAGTATTATGCAGGTTCAGTTTCCCCACAACCATCCATAGACTGGGGTTTTTTTGGAGGGGTGTGTGTGGAGAAAGGAGAGCCATGAGGACTGGTAATATTTTGAAGGTTTTTCTTTAGCCACAGCAACCAAAGGGTAGTGGGAGGGAGACCAGGGCAAGTGAGACCAACTCATTATTTTCTGGTTTCAGAACAACAAAACAGCCTTTAGCCCAGTGGTTCTCAACCTGGGGGTCGGGACCCCTTTCGGGATTGAATGGCCATTTCTCAGGGGTCGCCTAGTAACTGTGAAGGAGATCTTAGAATCCTAGTGGACAATCACTTAAATATCAGCCAGGGCTTTACTGCAGCTGCCAAGAAAGCCAACACGGTCCTAGTCCACATTAACAGAGAGATAGAATCAAGACCACATAAATGTTAGAACTATGTTATTAAGCCTTGGTAGGACCACACCTGGAATAATACATCCAGTTTTGGTCGCCACAATATTAAAATATATGTTGAGACTCCTAAAAGTAGTGGAGAGAAGGTCAGCAGAGATAGTTAGGAAAACATACATAGAACAGTTGCAGGAATTGAGTATGTCTAGTTGAAGGAAAAGAAGGACCAAGGGAGACATTATAGCAGTGTTCCGATATTTAAGGGGCGGCCATAAGGAAGAGAGGAGTCAACCCATTTTCCAAAGCAGCTAAGGGCACGACACAAGATAATAGAAGATTATTAAAACATTTAATTTAAAATTAAAGAGGAATTTCCTGACAGTCAGAAGAATTAATTAGTGAAATGATTTGCCTCCAGAAGTTGGGGAGACTCCAACATTGGAGGATTTTAAGAAGAGTTTGGACAACAATTTGTCTGAAATGACAGGGTTTCCTGCTTGAACAGGACTAGAAAGCCCACAATGTGAATGTCTCTTCCAGTTCTGTTATTCTGTTAACCTTTTCTGTTTACAAAGCAGCAAACCTTATGCAACTTCACTTGAAAACCAAGCAGCCATTAGAGGTACAGTGGTACCTCTACCTAAGACCGCCTCTACTTAAGAACTTTTCTAGATAAGAACCGGGTGTTCAAGGTTTTTTTGCCTCTTCTTAAGAACCATTTTCTACTTATAACCCGAGCCCGGAAAAATTTCCCAGGAAATTTGAGAGCAGCACGAAGGCCCGGCCAGTTTTCTGCCATTCCCTCTTGGTTTCTCTCTCTGGCGCAGTGTATGGGAGGCAGCCTCACACCGGGTGTATGGGAGGCGTGTGCTCCTCCTTGCCACCTCAGAGTCCCTCTTTTTTTAATATAGCCTTAAAGTTTTGGATTTTTTTTATTTTCCTCCCCTCCCCTTCTTCCTTTAGCAGCGACTGTCCTCCTCCTCTTCTTCCCACCCAAATTCCGAGCTTTTATTTCTTTCCTAAGGGGTTTGCACACGTTATTTGCTTTTACATTGATTCCTATGGGAAAAATTGCTTCTATTTAAGAACCTGGTCATGGAACGAATTAAGTTCTTAAGTAGAGGTACCACTGTATTCTCAAACTGGGGGAGTGGTAAGGCAGGGATGGGGAGTAGCTGAGTGTGTGTGTGGGGGGGGGGGGGGAGGGCAGGGCTTGCAAATTTTTAAAGACTGTGATTAGGATGTCAGAGCAAAGTCAGGATGCCACCAAAACCTCTGAAGAGCTTTCCTTCTGGCTTTGCATCTGCAAACTCTGAGATCTGCTGGGATCTCTAGGTTTTCATTCAATGGTTAAAAATTAAGTGGCCTGTTTATATCTCATGCAGAAAAACTGTTTAATTCATGAGAGGGGAATGTTTGCACAAATTCATTTATTCTTTTAGGAAGTTGTAAGAGTGCAACATCTAAGATCGTTTTCCACCTTCAATCCAAGTTGGAAAGGACATTGTAGTGAAATCAGGTAAGTGTTGGGATAGCCAAATCATTGCTGGGCAAGGAAATCGGCGGGGGAGATGTCAAAAAGTCACACATAACCAGGACCTTGTAATTAAAGGGTGGAGCTTCAAAAGGCAGAGTTGTGATCATTACCCTGAGTTTTCAGACCCTTTTGAAGTCAACCATCATTCATTTCAAGCATGTGGGACTTTTCTGCAGTCCTGCTTTTCTCTGACTATAGCGAACTGAAAAATAACCTTGGCAATAGGAAAATATCCAAATAAAAGAAACTAGAGTCAGGGCAAGGAATATAATCTCTGAAAGCATCTCAAATAAGACCCTCCCTAGTTCTCACAAAAACAAAGGGAGGGAGGAGGAAGTGCATAACTATTTTTTACTATATGATAATGAAGATTCTCAATCATCCAGGTAGAGTTGTCTGAAGGATGTCCAGTGGTGGGCTCCTACGGGGACGGTCAGGCAGGCAGTACTGGTAGCAAAATTTTGATTCCCCCCACTCTTCTGGGCTCTGGGTATGTTTTTCCTATCATAGTAAATGAGGTTGAATGTGTATAATTTTAGAAAAGCTGTGCGTGCATACATACACTTTATATAGTAGATAATCAGGGGCAATGGGGTAGCGAAAATGGAGCTCCACCCCGGAGCACCCAATTTGCACTGAAAGTTGTTGAAACAAAATGCATAAGCCACAACCACAGTGTGGTAGTAAATATTTTGGTAGCCCATCACTGGGGAGGGTGTAGGACATTTAGCCTCCGCCAGTTGGATGCTCTTTCCTCCGCAGCAGCTGATCGGCCGCTGCCTTCACTCCCTCGCCCAAAGGCCCCTAGCTCTTGGCCCCAGCCCTTTGGCCACAAAAATCCAAATTCAGCCACAGCCTTTTGGCCACATGGGACACTTCGCCACCATCCAATCAGAACGGTTGTTACAAAATGCTACTTTTGGAAGCAAAGAATGGGACAGTTTGCTCTTTCATACACAAACACACACATTGAATGATAGAGAGGAAAGGGACCTTGGTGGCCGTCTAGTCTGACCCACTTTCTCATTCAGGAGACTTGCAGAGTGATAGAGAGGGAAGGGACCTCAGTGGCCACCTAGTCTGACCTGACCCCCCTTCTCATTCAGGAGACTTACAGAATGATAGAGAGGGAAGGGACCTTGGTGGCCATCTAGTCTGACCTGACCCCCCTTCTCATTCAGGAGACTTACAGAATGATAGAGAGGGAAGGGACCTCAGTGGCCACCTAGTCTGACATGACCCCCCTTCTCATTCAGGAGACTTACAGAATGATAGAGAGGAAAGGGAACTCAGTGGCCATCTAGTCTGACCCCACATTCTCATTCAGGAGACTTGCAGAGTGATAGAGAGGGAAGGGACCTTGGTGGCCATCTAGTCTGACCTGACCCACCTTCTCATTCAGGAGACTTACAGAATGATAGAGAGGGAAGGTAACTCAGTGGCCATCTAGTCTGACCCCCTTCTTATTCAGGAGACTTACAGAATGATAGAAAGGGAAGGGACCTTGGTGGCCATCTAGTCTGACCCACCTTCTCATTCAGGAGACTTACAGAATGATAGAGAGGGAAGGGACCTTGGTTGCCATCTAGTATGACCTGACCCCCCTTCTCATTCAGGAGACTTACAGAATGATAGAGAGGGAAGGGACCTCGGTAGCCATCTAGTCTGACCCCCAGCTGAAGCAGGAGAATGGAGGCGACCGCAGTGGCCATCTAGTCTGACCCCCAGCTCAAGCAGGAGAATGAAATGGAATGACAGAGATGGAGGGGACCTCAGAGACCATCTAGTCCAACCTTCTTCGCAAGCAGGAGAATTGGTCTTCCAGTCAAATTCTTGCGCTGCTAAATTGGCTGGTGGAACTCCTTGCCTCACAACAAGCTAATCCTTTAAAAACTAATTTGGGAACCCAATCAGAGCAGTCCTCTCAAAAGAGGGTTGGAAGAGACTGCTAGGTAGCACAGAAGTGAAGTCTGGTTGCTTTCTGGGGCCCTTTTATGACCTGCTCCTCCTGCTAATCTTTGGAATTTTTACGATGCGTGGAGCATTTATGACAAAAGAAAGTGTCAAGAGAGGCAAAAATTTGGAGGCCCGAGACATGGGGTAGGGTCCACCCCCGCCCTCCACCCATACACATTTAACAAGAGTTGGAAGGGACCTTGGTGGTCATCCTTCCACCCATACACATTTGACAAATTCTGACCTGCTAAATTGGCAGGGGGAACATACTGCTCCCAAAGCTCGCTCCCTCTCCCACTTCTGGTAACCCTCAAGATGAATGAAGGAGGGGTGAAAAGAGGCATGGGTCCCCAAAGTGGGGGGGCAGGAGGCTTTGTGGGGAAAAAAACATGGGGAGGCTAATGATCCTTTCCTGTTTGAAGAGAGAGAGAGAGAGAGAGGTCTGTTCATAATCTGGGCATCTAGATGATCCCATGCCTTCTTCTGCGTTCATGTGGAGAGTCCCCAAAGTGTTTGGGGGTTTTGGGAGCTCACACACACACACACACACACACACACACACACACACACATTATCAGCAGCAATGGATAGAAGTGAAGGCTGGTTGCTGTCTGGGGACCCTTTATGACTCTTCTTGGAAAGAGGGGAGAGGAAAAGAGGAGGGGGCGCAGGGACTTCTTTTGAAATAAGGTACACATTGGGTCTTCCCCCTCCCTCCTCTCTTTCCTTGGGACATGCGTTCTGGGTGGTTGGGAGGATACAGGTGGGCTAGGGATTTCAGGAAAGGATAGTCCCTGGTGGGTTTACTCTATGGGCAGGATTTACTAACTCAAAACTCACAGATTGGGCAAGAAGCAGGATGAATAAAAAGGACAAACTCATTCCGAAGTGTGAGTGTTCATTGCTTCCATTTGAAATCAAGTGTTAATGTTGTACATTTCCCAAAACACCAGAACGGGTGAGTGCAACCCAAAGACAAACATGTCTGTTTGTGTGTATGTGTGTTTGTGTGTGTGAAAACGCTCCTCATCTTCAAAGAAACAGGAATTAACAAAAGAGTGAGGAAAAGATAGGAGTTATCATTCTACAAATTGGCATACCGGGTCACATTTAGTTGGGGCAATAGATCTCATGACCCCTTTACCGTATATCACACCAAAGAAACAGGAGTTTCCTAAAACAATTAGCATTTCAAGGAGATATAGGAACAGCTTACCACATGCTCCTTTTTTTATAACTAAATTCTGTACTTGGTGATTTTGATTCCATATCTATTGTTGGGATAACCATTGGAGTTTAGCTTTGTTGAAAACAAAAGTTCATTGCTGCTGATCATGTGTGTGTTTCTCTGTGTGTGTGTGAGAGGAGGGAGGGGGAAGACCCAATGTGTACCTTATTTCAAAAGAAGTCCCTGCGCCCCCTCCTCTTTTCCTCTCCCCTCTTTCCAAGAAGAGTCATAAAGGGTCCCCAGACAGCAACCAGGCTTCACTTCTATCCATTGCTGCTGATAATGTGTGTGTGTGTGTGTGTGTGTGTGTGTGTGTGTGTGTGTGTGAGCTCCCAAAGCCCCCAAACACTTTGGGGACTCTCCACATGAACGCAGAAGAAGGCATGGGATCATCTAGATGCCCAGATTATGAACAGACCTCTCTCTCTTCAAACGGGAAAGGATCATTAGCCTCCCAATTCTCCTGCTTGCGAAGAGGGTTGGACTAGATGGTCTCTGAGGTCCTCTCCATCTCTGTCATTCCATTTCATTCTCCTGCTTGAGCTGGGAGTCAGACTAGATGGCTACCGAGGTCCCTTCCCTCTCTATCATTCTGTAAGTCTCCTGAATGAGAAGGGGGGTCAGGTCAGACTAGATGGCCACCAAGGTCCCTTCCCTCTCTATCATTCTGTAAGTCTCCTAAATAAGAAGGAGGGTCAGACTAGATGGCCACCAAGGTCCCTTCCCTCTCTATCATTCTGTAAGTCTCCTGAATGAGAAGGGGGGTCAGGTCAGACTAGATGGCCACCAAGGTCCTTTCCCTCTCTATCATTCTGTAAGTCTCCTGAATGAGAAGGGGGGTCAGGTCAGACTAGATGGCCACCAAGGTCCCTTCCCTCTCTATCATTCTGTAAGTCTCCTGAATGAGAAGGTGGGTCAGGTCAGACTAGATGGCAATCAAGGTCCCTTCCCTCTCTATCATTCTGTAAGTCTCCTGAATGAGAAGGGGGGTCAGGTCAGACTAGATGGCCACCAAGGTCCCTTCCCTCTCTATCATTCTGTAAGTCTCCTGAATGAGAAGGTGGGTCAAGTCAGACTAGATGGCCACCAAGGTCCCTTCCCTCTCTATCACTCTGCAAGTCTCCTGAATGAGAATGTGGGTCAGGTCAGACTAGATGGCCACTGAGTTCCCTTTCCTCTCTATCATTCTCTAGGTCTCCTGAATGAGAAAGTGGGTGAGACTAGATGGCCACTGAGTTCCCTTTCCTCTCTATCACTCTGCAAGTCTCCTGAATGAGAATGTGGGGTCAGACTAGATGTCCACCAAGGTCCCTTCCCTCTCTATCATTCTGTAAGTCTCCTGAATGAGAAGGTGGGTCAGGTCAGACTAGATGGTCACCAAGGTCCCTTCCCTCTCTATCATTCTGTAAGTCTCCTGAATGAGAAGGTGGGTCAGGTCATACTAGATGGCCACTGAGGTCCCTTCCCTCTCTATCACTCTGCAAGTCTCCTGAATGAGAATGTGGGGTCAGACTAGATGGCCACTGAGTTCCCTTTCCTCTCTATCATTCTCTAAGTCTCCTGAATGAGAAAGTGGGTCAGACTAGATGGCCACTGAGTTCCCTTTCCTATCACTCTGCAAGTCTCCTGAATGAGAATGTGGGGTCAGACTAGATGACCACCAAGGTCCCTTCCCTCTCTATCATTCTGTAAGTCTCCTGAATGAGAAGGTGGGTCAGGTCATACTAGATGGCCACTGAGGTCCCTTCCCTCTCTATCACTCTGCAAGTCTCCTGAATGAGAATGTGGGGTCAGACTAGATGGCCACTGAGTTCCCTTTTCTCTCTATCATTCTGTAAGTCTCCTGAATGAGAAAGTGGGTCAGGTCAGACTAGATGGCCACTGAGTTCCCTTTCCTCTCTATCACTCTGCAAGTCTCCTGAATGAGAAGGTGGGTCAAGTCAGACTAGATGGCCACCAAGGTCCCTTCCCTCTCTATCACTCTGCAAGTCTCCTGAATGAGAATGTGGGGTCAGACTAGATGGCCACTGAGTTCCCTTTCCTCTCTATCATTCCCTAAGTCTCCTGAATGAGAAAGTGGGTCAGACTAGATGGCCACTGAGTTCCCTTTCCTCTCTATCACTCTGCAAGTCTCCTGAATGAGAATGTGGGGTCAGACTAGATGGCAACCAAGGTCCCTTCCCTCTCTATCATTCTGTAAGTCTCCTGAATGAGAAGGGGGGTCAGGTCAGACTAGATGGCCACCAAGGTCCCTTCCCTCTCTATCATTCTGTAAGTCTCCTGAATGAGAAGGTGGGTCAAGTCAGACTAGATGGCCACCAAGGTCCCTTCCCTCTCTATCATTCTGTAAGTCTCCTGAATGAGAAGGGGGGTCAGGTCAGACTAGATGGCCACCAAGGTCCCTTCCCTCTCTATCATTCTGTAAGTCTCCTGAATGAGAAGGTGGGTCAGGTCAGACTAGATGGCCACCAAGGTCCCTTCCCTCTCTATCACTCTGCAAGTCTCCTGAATGAGAATGTGGGGTCAGACTAGATGGCCACTGAGTTCCCTTTCCTCTCTATCATTCTGTAAGTCTCCTAAATGAGAAAGTGGGTCAGGTCAGAGTAGACGGCCACTGAGTTCCCTTTCCTCTTTATCATTCTGTAAGTCTCCTGAATGAGAAGGTAGGTCAGGTCAGACTAGATGGCCACTGAAGTCCCTTCCCTCTCTATCATTCTGCAAGTCTCCTGAATAAGAATGTGTGGTCAGACTAGATTGCAACCAAGGTCCCTTCCCTCTCTATCATTCTGTAAGTCTCCTGAATGAGAAGGGGGGTCAGGTCAGACTAGATGGCAACCAAGGTCCCTTCCCTCTCTATCATTCTGTAAGTCTCCTGAATGAGAAGGGGGGTCAGGTCAGACTAGATGGCCACCAAGGTCCCTTCCCTCTCTATCATTCTGTAAGTCTCCTGAATGAGAAGGTGGGTCAAATCAGACTAGATGGCCACCAAGGTCCCTTCCCTCTCTATCACTCTGCAAGTCTCCTGAATGAGAATGTGGGGTCAGACTAGATGGCCACTGAGTTCCCTTTCCTCTCTATCATTCTGTAAGTCTCCTGAATGAGAAAGTGGGTCAGACTAGATGGCCACTGAGTTCCCTTTCCTCTCTATCACTCTGCAAGTCTCCTGAATGAGAATGTGGGGTCAGACTAGATGGCAACCAAGGTCCCTTCCCTCTCTATCATTCTGTAAGTCTCCTGAATGAGAAGGGGGGTCAGGTCAGACTAGATGGCCACCAAGGTCCCTTCCCTCTCTATCATTCTGTAAGTCTCCTGAATGAGAAGGTGGGTCAAGTCAGACTAGATGGCCACCAAGGTCCCTTCCCTCTCTATCATTCTGTAAGTCTCCTGAATGAGAAGGGGGGTCAGGTCAGACTAGATGGCCACCAAGGTCCCTTCCCTCTCTATCATTCTGTAAGTCTCCTGAATGAGAAGGTGGGTCAGGTCAGACTAGATGGCCACCAAGGTCCCTTCCCTCTCTATCACTCTGCAAGTCTCCTGAATGAGAATGTGGGGTCAGACTAGATGGCCACTGAGTTCCCTTTCCTCTCTATCATTCTGTAAGTCTCCTAAATGAGAAAGTGGGTCAGGTCAGAGTAGATGGCCACTGAGTTCCCTTTCCTCTTTATCATTCTGTAAGTCTCCTGAATGAGAAGGTAGGTCAGGTCAGACTAGATGGCCACTGAAGTCCCTTCCCTCTCTATCATTCTGCAAGTCTCCTGAATAAGAATGTGTGGTCAGACTAGATGGCAACCAAGGTCCCTTCCCTCTCTATCATTCTGTAAGTCTCCTGAATGAGAAGGGGGGTCAGGTCAGACTAGATGGCAACCAAGGTCCCTTCCCTCTCTATCATTCTGTAAGTCTCCTGAATGAGAAGGGGGGTCAGGTCAGACTAGATGGCCACCAAGGTCCCTTCCCTCTCTATCATTCTGTAAGTCTCCTGAATGAGAAGGTGGGTCAAATCAGACTAGATGGCCACCAAGGTCCCTTCCCTCTCTATCACTCTGCAAGTCTCCTGAATGAGAATGTGGGGTCAGACTAGATGGCCACTGAGTTCCCTTTCCTCTCTATCATTCCCTAAGTCTCCTGAATGAGAAAGTGGGTCAGACTAGATGGCCACTGAGTTCCCTTTCCTCTCTATCACTCTGCAAGTCTCCTGAATGAGAATGTGGGGTCAGACTAGATGGCAACCAAGGTCCCTTCCCTCTCTATCATTCTGTAAGTCTCCTGAATGAGAAGGTGGGTCAGGTCAGACTAGATGGCCACCAAGGTCCCTTCCCTCTCTATCATTCTGTAAGTCTCCTGAATGAGAAGGTGGGTCAGGTCAGACTAGATGGCCACTGAGGTCCCTTCCCTCTCTATCACTCTGCAAGTCTCCTGAATGAGAATGTGGGGTCAGACTAGATGGCCACTGAGTTCCCTTTCCTCTCTATCATTCTGTAAGTCTCCTGAATGAGAAAGTGGGTCAGGTCAGACTAGATGGCCACTGAGTTCCCTTGCCTCTTTATCATTCTGTAAGTCTCCTGAATGAGAAGGTGGGTCAGGTCAGACTAGATGGCCACTGAGGTCCCTTCCCTCTCTATCACTCTGCAAGTCTCCTGAATGAGAATGTGGGGTCAGACTAGATGGCAACCAAGGTCCCTTCCCTCTCTATCATTCTTTAAGTCTCCTGAATGAGAAGGTGGGTCAGGTCAGAGTAGATGGCCAGTGAGTTCCCTTTCCTCTCTATCATTCTGTAAGTCTCCTGAATGAGAAGGGGGGTCAGGTCACACTAGATGGCCACCAAGGTCCTTTCCCTCTCTATCATTCAATGTGTGTGTTTGTGTATGAAAGAGCAAACTGTCCCATTCTTTGCTTCCAAAAGTAGCATTTTGTAACAACCGTTCTGATTGGATGGTGGCGAAGTGTCCCATGTGGCCAAAAGGCTGTGGCTGAATTTGGATTTTTGTGGCCAAAGGGCTGGGGCCAAGAGCTAGGGGCCTTTGGGCGAGGGAGTGAAGACAGCGGCCGATCAGCTGCTGCGGAGTAAACAGCTTCATCCAACTAGCGGAGGCAAAAAGTCCCATTCGCCACTGGGTGTTCTGTCTGGGTCCCCCCAGACGCCAACACCAACTAAAAAGAGTATCCAGACACACTGGTAAAAAGCAAAGGCAGTTTATATATTTGAAAGCAAACACAGGTAACAAAAACTGTTCTTACAGACAGGAATGTTATGAAGCTTCACAGAGGTTTCACGACGGCCAGGCAATAAAACAGGATTCTTGCTGGCAAAAACAACACTGGAATTAATAAAACCCACGCCTCCCCCAAGTCTTCATCCTTCGAAGCCACAAGCCAGGATCAGAGACGCCAAGAATCGAAGCAAGGTCACAGGACTCCCAATAGATAACTCTCCACAATACAGTAAGGGCGGGCCTGCCTTTTCAACCCTGCTGAGGAGAACCACACCCAAACCCAGCTGTTACCAATTCAGCAATGGAAATACCTTGCTAATTGGCCCCTTCTTTGAGCTGCCTGTCTCTGCCTCATATCTATGATAGCCTGGGCGTCTTCATCTAATGAATCCAGGCTACTCGCTGGGGAGAGCCCCCCCCGGGGTCTCAGGCTGCTCTCCCTCCTCCTCTTCCTCTTCTGCCTGGTCCTCCCCCTCCTGTTCATCGTCCTCCCCCTTTGAGCATGGATCCGGCAGAGTTCCAGCCGTTCCCTGAGGAGCCTCAGGCTGAATCACAACACCATCCCCCCTCGGAAGGCCCCTCCCCACCTGCCAGCGGAGAGGACATGGTTTCTGGGGAAACCGGGCGTGAAAATCCCGAATAAGGTCGGGAGCATCCAACAACGCCGCTTCCACCCAAGAGCAATCATCAGGGTCCCCCTCCACCCATTGCACCTTGTATTGGAAGCAAGCGTCCACCCAACGGGAATCCAAAATGGCATGTACCATAGCCTCAGGGAGGTGGTCACGAACACACGGGGCAGGAAACACGGGAACGTTGGGACGGAGCGGACAATCGGGAGGGACAGGGACTAACAGCGAACGGTGAAACACAGGGTGGACCCGCAAGTTGGCCGGCAAGGTGAGCCGGTAGGCCACCGGATTGATCACCCTTTCAACGGGAAAAGGACCCAGGAACCGGGGATCTAATTTGTGTCTGGGTAATTCAGAGGCTATGTATTTTGTGGACAGCCACACCTGATCCCCCACCACCAAGGGGGGCACATCCCGTCTGGAGCGGTAAGCCACTCTCTTATAGTCCTCCTTGGCCTTATTCAAGTACCTCTTCACCATCTCGTGGACCGCCTGCAGCTCCAAGAGGAAGTCCTCGGCAGCAGGCACCGGGGAATCTAGGAGGGTCAAGGGAAAGAAGTGAGGATGGAAGCCATAATTGGCGAAAAAGGGTGTGAGTCGGGTCGAGGAGTGGCGGGAGTTGTTAAAAGCAAACTCCGCTACAGGGAGGAACCTGGACCAATCAGTCTGGCGATCCGCCACTACACACCTCAGGTATTGCTCCAGTATCCCTATGACCTTTTCTGTGCCTCCATCGGCCTGGGGGTGCTGCGTCGATGCGAGGCACATGGACACATTCAGGGCCGACATCAATTCCCGCCAGAACCGGGCTGTGAATTGTGTTCCCCTGTCAGAGACCACCCGATCCGGAAGCCCATGTAACCTAAACACGTGGCTGATAAACATTTGGGCCGTGAGTTGGGCAGTGGGCACCCTAGTGCAAGGTACAAAATGAACCATCTTGGTGAGCATGTCCATCACCACCATGACTACCGTGAAGCGAGCTGAGGAAGGCAAATGGGTCACAAAGTCAATGGACACGGCACCCCAGGGTCTCTCAGACGTGGGCAAAGGTTGCAGTAATCCTGGCGGGGCTCCAGTCACCCCCTTGGCCGTACGACACCGGACACAGGTGGCCACATAGGAACGCACATCATCTTGGATGCGTGGCCACCAGAATGTCTGAGTGACCAGCTCTAATGTTTTGAACAGGCCAAAATGCCCCGCCACTGGACAGTCATGACACTGGGCCATAATCAGGCCCCTCACTGGGCCAGCGGGAACATACAGCTGCCCCCGGTACCGGAGCAGACCGTCTTGGAACGTCCAGGGGGAATTGGGTGTTAACTCTCGCACCCTCTGCGCTACAAACCCATCCTCCCGCTGCGCCTCCCGTAAACGGCGACGCAAGTCCACTGGGTCCTGGGTCGCAGCCAAAGCTGCAGGGGGTACAACCATCTGCAGAGGAGCCGGCTCCTTCGGGTGCGTGTACTCCGGCTTGCGAGACAAGGCGTCCGCTCGAGGGTTCTGGGCGCTGGGAGTGTACCTGATGTGGAAATTGAACCGCGCGAAAAAGAAGGACCAGCGGATCTGTCTCTGGTTCAATTTCCGAGCCGTCTGAAGATACTCGAGGTTCCGGTGGTCTGTCCGTATCTCAATCTGGTGACGGGCCCCCTCCAGGTAATGTCGCCAATGCTCAAAGGCGGCCTTCACCGCTAAGAGTTCCTTCTCCCAAATAGTATAATTTCTCTCCGAGGGAGACAATTTGCGGGAGAAGTAGGCACACGGAAACAGCATGTCACCGGGATGATGGGCTTGGAGGAGCACTGCGCCAACCGCTACATCCGAGGCGTCTGTTTCCAACACAAACGGCCGCGCGGGATCAGGATGGCGCAGAAGCGGTTCTGCCATGAACGCTGCTTTCAGGGCCTCAAAAGCCCGCTGTTCCGCCTCCCCCCAACCAAACGGGACTTGTTTTTGTAACAACCGAGTCAAGGGCGTGGTTAATGTGGCATACCCCGGAATAAAAGCCCGATAGTAGTTCGCAAAACCCAAAAGATGTTGTACGTCTTTCACCCGTCGTGGAGGTTGCCAAGACTGAAGTGCGGCCAGTTTGCCCGGGTCCATGGAAATGCCACCTGGAGATAAAATGTGCCCAAGGAATTCAACGGTAGACTGGAAGAATTGGCACTTCTCCAGCTTGGCATACAAATGCTACTCCCGCAACCGGAGCAGGACCCGGCGCAAATGGTCCAAGTGCAAGGCATGGTTCGGGGAATACACTAAAATGTCATCAAGGTAAATCACAACGAAATGGTCCAACATGTCCCGGAACACGTCATTCATTAGATGTTGAAACACGGCCGGGGCGTTGGTGAGGTCAAAGGGCATCACGGTGTATTCAAAGTGGCCATAACGCGTGCCGAACGCTGTCTTCCACTCATCCCCGGCCCGCATCCGGACCAAATTGTACGCACTGCGCAAATCAATTTTGGTGAACACCGTTACCGTCCGCAACCGGTCCATGAGTTCAGGGATCAAGGGCAAGGAGTACCTATTCCGCACCGTGATGGCGTTAAGGTGCCGATAGTCACAGCAGAGGCGAAGATCGCCTGTTTTCTTTTTCACGAACAAAACAGGGGCAGACAAAGGGGACTTGGGTGGCCGAATAAATCCCTTGGCCAAATTCTTCTCAACAAACTCCTTGAGGGCCACAAGCTCCGGCTCTGACATGGAGTACAATCGACCAGCCGGGAGCTTGGCATCAGGGATCAGGTCTATGGCACAGTCGTACGTCCGATGCGGTGGTAGCCGATCCGCCTCCTTCTCATTAAAAACATCGGCGAACTCCTCGAGGCAACGGGGTAACTGGATCGCGGGAACCACTGGGCCGTGGGCTGCGCACACATGTCGGGGGTGGTCCACACACTGCAAACTGGAGAATGTTACCAGGTTCTGGGACCACACCACATGCGGGTCATGCGCGCGCAGCCACAACAACCCCAGCACGAGAGGAAAATGAAGCCCCTTGGTGACATAAAACTGCAGGGTCTCCTCATGAGTTCTGATGCACATCCGCACCGGCAGGGTCTGGAAACAGATGGGACCAGCCAGCAAGACCCGCCCATCGATGGTCTCCACGGTTAATGGCGGGATGACAGGACAAAGGGGCAAGGAATGGCGGTGGGCAAAGGCTTCGTCCAAGAAATTCGTCGTCGCCCCCGAATCCACGAGGGCCAACGCAGGATAAGTCCGAGTCCGTTGAGCAATATGCAGAGTCACAGCGAGCGTCAGGTTCGAAACGGTCCGGAGTCAGTAGCCGTGGAATCAGGAGAAAGTGGGATCCCCGCCCGACCTAGTGTTGCCACCAAGCCGGGCCTCCCTCGTTTCCCGACCGTTCCGGTGACTGAAGATGTCCAGACGAAGGCCCCGCCATCAGAGAGTTCATGACAGGGACAGGGACACAAGGGGTTGTCTCCTGGAACTGCACGGGGGACGCCATTGGAAGCACGGGAGAGCTGGAGGGTACTGGAACGGCGGCAGCCACTGTGCTCCGCTTCTTGTGGGGACAAACCACAGCAAAATGTCCCGGGGCCCGCAATAAAAACACAACCCGGCCGCCCGCCGACGCCCCCGTTCCTCCGGGGTCTGGCGGGGTTGTGCGTAACTCACGTCCATCGGCTCCCTGGCGGCAACACGATCCATCAGGCGTGGAGGCAGCGCTGGTTGAAAGCGTCGGGGCGCAGGGGCCGGAGCCAGGGTGCCTACGGTCGACAACCCCCGCCGCGGAACAGGTGTCGGCGGGATGCCTGACGCACGGGGGTTGGACTGTCCCACTCGACGGACTTCCCTGGCCAACAGCCTGGCCTCTATTGCCAAGCAATGCTGCTCCAAAGCGTCCAGAGTGCCAGGCAGCACCTCATGCACCAGTTCATCCAACATAGTGTCCGATAGTCCATCCTGAAAGGCCTCGATCAGGGCAGCCTCATTCCACTGGACTTGCCCGGCCAGAGACCGAAAGTCAGCCATGTAGTCCACCAGGGGGCGCGAACCCTGGCGCAGTTGCTTCAGTGCCCGCGTGGCCATCTGCTCCTGCACCGGGTCTGCAAATTGGTGACGCAGCTGGTCACAGAAAGCAGCAAAGTTCTGAAGTAGCGGGTCATCCCGAGACAGGTAAGGTGCCACTCACGACGCTGCAGGGCCAGCCAACAAGCTACAAAGAAACGCCACCTTGTGGTCATCTCCCGGGAAGTGCATCATCTGGGCATTTATAAACAGCTGCACTTGGCTCTGGAACGCAGAAAACAGCCGCCTAGCTCCTTATTGTATTGACCTTGGAAGGATGGAAGGCTGAGTCAGCCTTGAGCTGGTGAGAATTGAACTGCTGGCAGTCGACAGAATTTAGCATGCAACACTGCACCTCAATGGCAACCATCCAAGTACAGATGCAACTGGGTTATTTTGTTGTTGTTGTTAGTTTGAGTGGTGTTTCCCTGCCCATTCAGGGCAGTCAGTCCAGGTGCAAGGATTCAAACTTCGGACAACTTCAGACAACCTTCAGGTAGCTCTATCGGAATGATTGTCGTGGTCACATAGTGATTAGAATTGTAGGCTAATTCTGCCAACTGTCAGCAATTGGATTCTCTCCATCTCAAGATTGGCCTTCCATCCTTCCGAGGTGGGTAATATGAGGACTCAGGATTGTTGGGGAGGAATATGCTAATGCTGTAAACTGCGTACAGGGGACTGTTACGTACTGTGTAAGGGGTATGTAAACCTAAGTGCTGTTGCTATTGCTAAGTACTAACATTGAAAATCTTCACGGACATTTTGCAATGCATTTTGAGGAGGAAACCCCTGAGGTCGCTGTGGCAGAAGCTGGAACATTCCCGTTTATTTTATTTTTTTGCAGTGTTGCATATTGACAGTTCTGTAGCATGTCTGTAAAGCAATATAAGCTGAAAAAGTTGCTTTGAGGAAAAATAATTTTTCACTACACAACGTTCCTATTTTGACATTAGCACTTTCGTTAAAAATATTTTTAGAAGTTGTATTTTTTGTTTACCTCATAGAGATCTTGTATAAAAAGATCAGTGGATTGATTCTGGTCTGTCAACACATGTAGAAATCTTTACATAGAATATTTTGAATCTTTTAAGACCCATTGCTGATGATCTGTTAAACAAGAGAAGAAGGAAGCTCCAAATAGCTAAATTAGAACTAAGGAGAAAATGGGTTTTTATTCAACCTTATAGCATTTAAATGCCAATTCCAACTGCAAGGTTGATTTTGATTGCAAGTTTGTTGCAGCCATGAGACAGGTTTCGGAGCATAGATGGCCAGGCTGCGGGGGCCCTGAGGTAGACTGGTGTGGGGCACATGGGGTAGCTGAACCCCCCACCCCTTGTAGCCGCAGAACCGCAAGCAACCAGACGAAATGAGTGACCAGGTGGTTGCACAGGCTCTTAAGTATGGCTTCTTTTGGGTGGTGGTGGTGGTGTTAGGGCTTATATTAGGTGCATGTGTAAAAATATGCTAGGGCTTATTTTCAGGATAGATCTTATTTTGGGGAAAATAGATATTAAAGAATTATTACACAACTATTAAAGTAAGGAAGTAATCTGTCTTGCTCTGACTGATGCAGCTGCCTGGATGGCCAGTGAAATGTCTCTCTAACTAACTAACTAACTAACTAACTAACTAACTAACTAACTAACTAACAACAACAACAACAACAACAATAATAATAATAATAGAGTTGAAAGGGACCTTGTAAGTCATCTAGTCCAACCCTCCACTGAAACAGGAGTTCCTACACCATTTGAGACAAATGGCAGTCCAATCTCCCTTTGAAGGTCTCAAGCGTTGAGGCTCTCACAACCTCCGCAGGCAACTTCTGTTCCACTTGTCAATCACTCTCACCATCAAAAAGTTTCTCCTCACTTCCGGATTGAAACTCTCCTTTATTCCATCCATTAGTCCTTGATTGGCTTTCTGGGGCCATGGAGAACAGCCTGGCCCCTGCTGTCTGTGGCAGCCCCCTAAATATTGGAAGATTGCTTCATTTTATTTATTAGTGATATTTATTAGTGATATTTATAGGCTGCCTCACTCCAACAGGACTCTGGGCAATTCAGAATAATCACAAGTACTAAAAACAATATAAAAATATGACAATTGTAAAAACAGCAAGTAATACAAAACACATAAAAACACTAAAAACATGTATACACTCACTCATTCCTCATGTCACCCCAATCCTTCTTTTCAGTTATTAAAATTATTTTCCTTTTTCTTAAGTTATTGTTGTTTGAACTGTTCTTCGTGTCCAACTCTTCGCAATTTTATGGGACAGTGCTCTCCTACCTTGTCAAGAACAGTCTGTTTCTGTTGTTCGATATTCTTTGTATCAGATCTGGTGTTATCAAGCTGGTCCTTCCTCCTGATCCACTTAATCAGTCCTGGCATCATTGCCTTCTCCCATGAACTTGCACGCATGACATGGCCAAAGTAAATCAGGCCTGGCCTTAGGATTTTAACTTTTAGTGCCGTCTCAAGTTTTATATGATTGAGCACCTTTCTGTTACAGGTAGTCCCCAACTTATGCAGTCAAATGCGTATAAGAAATTTGAGTAATTATTTTTGTCCATATGTCAAATGTAAAAGGAGGCAGCATTTGATGGATTATAAATACTGAATTTGAAAGATGAATTATTGTTAATGTAATTTTGGATTGACAGTATGCCATTTTGTATACATTTGGAGTGAAAAATTTTTAAAAATGCCAAAATACCCACAAACCTATGACCACAATTGAAGCCCCAGACTTCTCATCTGTTGGGCGAGTTTTCCCTCACTTTTCTTGCCACTGTTGTTAAGTGAATCACTGCAGTTAATGTTAGTAACCTGGTTGTTAAGTGAATCTGGATTCCCCATTGACTTTGCTTACCAAAATGGGATCAATGTGACCTTGGGACATAGCAACAGTCATAAGTATGAAGCAGTTGCCATGCATCAGAAATTTGATCAAGCGATCATGGCCATGCTACAAAGGTCGTAACCAGTGATGGGCTCCTACGGGTACAGTCAGGTACGCAGAACCGGTAGCAAAATTTTGAATTTTTTTTCTTTTTTTCCCTTCTGGGCTCTGGGTATGTTTTTCCTATTACAGTAAATGAGGTTGAATGTGTATAATTTTAGAAGAGCTGTGCGTGCATGGGTGTGTGTACATACACATACAGTTTATATAGTAGATAATGTATATTTTTGTGTGCCTGTGTGTAATACAGTGGAACCCCGACATAAGAGCTGCTCTACTTAAGAGCAACTCGAGATAAGAGCTGGGAGGGGAGAGATATTTTTGTTCTACTTACAAGCCCAAATTCGAGATACAAGCGCCAAGGAGCTGTCTCCTGAAGCCAAACGCTAACTTCCGCGTTCGGCTTCAGGAGACAGCTGCGAAGCGGCGCACGTGTTTTAAAAGGTTGCAGCCGGCCTGGGGGGCTCGGGGGGGTGCTTGCAGCTTTCTTTCTTGCTCTTTTTCTTTCTCTCTTTTACCTTCCCTTCCTCTATTTCTTCTTTTCTTTCTCCTTCCCACCTTCTTCCCTCCCTCCCTCCCTTCACTCATTCCTCTCTTACTCTCCCCTTTCATAAGTTTCCTTGCTTCCTTCCTCTGTTCCTGTCCCTTCCCCCTTTCTTTCTTTCTTTCTTTCTTTCTTTCTTGCTCTTTTTCTTTCTCTCTTTTACCTTCCCTTCCTCTATTTCTTCTTTTCTTTCTCCTTCCCACCTTCTTCCCTCCCTCCCTCCCTTCACTCATTCCTCTCTTACTCTCCCCTTTCATAAGTTTCCTTGCTTCCTTCCTCTGTTCCTGTCCCTTCCCCCTTTCTTTCTTTCTTTCTTTCTTGCTCTTTTTCTTTCTCTCTTTTACCTTCCCTTCCTCTATTTCTTCTTTTCTTTCTCCTTCCCACCTTCTTCCCTCCCTCCCTCCCTTCACTCATTCCTCTCTTACTCTCCCCTTTCATAAGTTTCCTTGCTTCCTTCCTCTGTTCCTGTCCCTTCCCTCTTTCCTTCCTTCCTTCCCACCCTCCGTCCATTCATTCACCCATTCCTCTCATAGATCGCTTAAAGCCGGTCCCTGGTGCAAAAAGGGTTGGGGACCTCTGTCCTACAGGATTGGGTGGCAGAGAAGTTGAACATATGTAAATTTAAAAGTTTAAGAAAGTTTACAAGTTAAGTGAAAGAAACTTCATTATTCATTTATATGTACATGTACATTTCTTCATTAAAAACATGTCTTTCTGCATAATTTAGACTAACTTTGTGAGTTTTTTGAGGGCTGGAACCAATTAAAATTATTTACATTAATTCCTATGGGGAAAAGTCGTTCGAGATAAGAGCTGCTCGACTTAAGAGCCCAGGTCCGGAACGAATTAAACTCGTATCTCGAGGTACCACTGTATGTATGTACACATATGGCATATATATATAGAATTAAATAGTATACAGTGATCCCTCTATTATCGCGAGGGTTCCATTCCAAGACCCCTCGCGATAATCGATTTTTCGGGATGTAGGGTTGCGGAAGTAAAAACACCATCTGCGCATGCGCGCCCTTTTTTTCTATGGCCGCGCATGCATAGATGGTGGAGTTTGCGTTCCCCGCCGCCCACGCAAAGGGGAAACCCCATTCGGCTCCTCGCTGCTGCTGCGCTACCGAGCAGATCAGCTGCTGGGCGGCCGAAGGAACCTTCCCTGGGTCTTCCCCCTCTTGCTGGCGGGCGGGCGAGCGGCGGGCATCAGCGAGGAGCCAGGGTTTCCCCTTTGCGTGGGCGGCCGGGAAGACCCAGGTTGGGGGTTCGGGGGGGTGCTGGGAAGCCCCCCAGGCCGGCTGCGACCTTTTAAAACAGCCGCGCCGCTTCCCAGCTGAGTCCTGAAGCCAAACGCGGAAGTGGTATTTTTTTTAATTAATATTTTTTAAAAAATTGCGATATAGCGTTTCGCGAAGATCGAGATCGCGAAACTCGAGGGATCACTGTATTTTGGATGTTCAGTAATAGTAAATAGTTAGGGAAATTGTATCTCTTTGAGGCGAGGAGAGGCCAGGCACCCTAACCCTAACCCTGGATGTCAGTGACGTCAAGCTGACCACCTTTAAGTCAGTCACATTACCTTTAAACCACCCCCAGTCACATGATCATCAAGCCACACCCACCTGGTCACATGGCTGGCAGGTCACACCCACAAAATAAGCCACACCCACAGTGTGGTGGTAAACATTTTTGTAGCCCTCCACTGGTCTTAACTGTGGAAAACGGCCATAAGTCATATTTCTCAGTGCGGATGTAACTTTGGATGGTCACTAAATGAATTGTTGCAAGTCTATGACTGGCTGTAGTTACTCTGGCTGTCCATGGTATATGCAATAATTTACACCACCACCACAGTTCAAATGACGATAAATACATGTAATGTAAACCAGTGTTTCCCAACTGGTGTGCCACGAGACATGGTCAGGTGTGCCGCAAAGAAAGAAGCTCAGCTTCTGGTCTCGCAACTTTTTGCGAAGAGCAAAAAGTTGTGAGACCGGAAGCTGAGCTTCCTTCTTTGCGCCTTCCAAGTTTTCCGGCAGCTGCAGCGCCCCGCCCGGCTGGAGCTTCCCTGGCAACGGCAGCAGGTGAGCTTTGGGGCTTGGTGGGAGGGCAGCGGCAGCGGGAGGGCGGCGCGCAGTGGGAGGGTGATGGCGGCGGCAGCGGTAGCGGGCAGTAGCCGTGGGGCGGTGCCAGGGTGGTCAGCTGTGAGGCGGAGCTCCGGAACGGAGGCACCAACCGGCGGCGGCTGGACATGTTGCTGTAGCCATGGGGCGGCGGTAGTGTGGTCCCTCTCTCTCTCCCTCTCTTGCTATCTCTTTCTCTCCCCCCTCTCTCCCTCTCTCTCTCTCTCTCAGCAGCGGCATTGGGCAGTAGCTGTGGGGCGACAGCAGGGTGATCAGCTGTGAGGCGGAGCTCTGGAACAGAGGCACCGACGGCGGCGGCTGGACATGCTGGAATTGCGTGGCTGGCACTTGCCTGCTGGCTGGGCCAGGACGGAGGCTCCAGCCCCACGTCCATGCCCAGCGCAACGCCAGCATGTACGGCATCTAGCAACACATCTAGCCGCCGCCGTCGGTGCCTCCGTTCCGGAGCTCCGCCTCACAGCTGATCACCCTGCCGTCGCCCCACGGCTATTGCCCAATGCCGCTGCTGAGAGAAAGAGAGAGGGAGAGAGGGGGGAGAGAAAGAGATAGCAAGAGAGAGAGAGAAAGAGAGAGAGAGGGAGAGAGGGGGGAGAGAGGGAGAGAGGGGGGAAAGAGATAGCAAGAGAGGGAGAGAGAAAGAGAGGTAGAGAGTGGGAGAGAAAGATAGCAAGAGAGGGAGAGAAAGAGAGAGAGGGGAGAGAAAGAGGGAGAGAAATAGAGAAAGAGATAGCAAGGGAGAGAGAGAAAGAGAGAGGGAGGGGGGAGAGAGAGAAAGAGAGGGAGAGAGAGAAAGGGAGGGAGAGAGGGGGAGAGAAAGAGAGAAAGATAGCAAGAGAGGGAGATAGAGAAAGAGAGAGGGAGAGAGGGGGGAGAGAAAGAGGGAGGGAGAGAGGGGGGAGAGAGAAAGAGATAGCAAGAGAGGGAGAGAGAGAAAGAGGGAGAGAGGTGGGGGAGAGAGGGGGAGAGAGAGAGATAGAAAGAGGGAGAGAGGGGAGAGAAAGAGAGAGAAAGATAGCAAGAGAGGGAGAGAGAGAAAGAGAGAGGGAGAGGGGGGAGAGAAAGAGAGATAGCAAGAGAGGGATGCCGCCCCGAGTCTGCGGAGAGGGGCGGCATACAAATCTAAATAATAAATAAATAAATAAATAAGAGAGGGAGAGAGAGAAAAAGAGAGGGGGAGAGAAATAGAGAAAGCAAAAAAGAGAGAGAAAGAGATATCAAGAGAGAGAGAGAGAGGGAGAGAGGGGGGAGAGAGAAAGAAAGAAAGACAGCAAGAGAGAGAGAGAAAGCAAGAGAGAGAAAAAGAGGGGGAAAGGAGGGTGAGGGAAAGACATAGAGGGAGGGAAGGAGGGAGAGAGAAGGAGGGCAAAAAAGAGGAAGGAAGGGAGAAACAAAGAGAGATGGAGAGAGAGGGGGAAAGAAACAGGAAGGAAGGGAAAGAGAGAAAGAGGGAGAGAGAAATAGAGCGAAAGGGAGGAAGAGATTTTTTTTGTCCAAACTTTTTTTAGCGCCCCCCCCCCCCGCGCTCAATGTTCCCCAGGATTTTGTAAATGTGAATAATGTGCCGTGGCTCAAAAAAGGTTGGGAAACACTGATGTAAACAACGAGAACCAGTTTGGTGGGGCGCCAGGCTAGAAAGCAAAGGATTGTGAGTTCTAATCCTGCCTTAGGCACATAGCCAGCTGAGTGACCTTTTCTCTCTCTGCCCTTGGGAGAAGGCAGGGACAAAACACCTCCGAAAAACCTTGACAAAAAAATTGCAGGGACGTATTTGTGTAATTGCCAGGAATTGAGGCTGACTCAGTGGAATGCTTCTTTCGCGAGTCCATTAAACTGCATCAACAACAGCTTATAAACGCAGTGACTGGGTTGACCTATTGCCTTAATCCAATGGTTCTCAATTATTTTGTTAACCCCTCCCCCATAGTAAGAGGTAAACATTTTGTCCCCCCCCTCCCCAACTCTTAACTGGGGCAATTGTGTGCAATATTCGGCATGTTTTCGCTGAAAAAACTTAAGTGGCTTATCAGTGTGATTGAGGTGTAAAGTATTTGCCTTTATGCTGTCCACTGCCAACATTTTTAGACACAGTAAACAAACCGGTCTTTCCTTGTCTCCCACCATAGTCACAGTGAAGCCAAGACTTACTTTGTCATATTTCCTCGTCTTAGCTTTCGGGAGACTTATGTCTGTCTCTATTCTCCTTTCTTTTCATCCCTGTGAAATATTTTTCCATGGTGTCTCTTAAAGGTTTGTTATCTGCACTTCATATCGCCTGCTCTGTGCTGTGTGCTATTGTTTGGCACAACCCCCCCCCACACTATTTGAGAAACACCGCAAGCCCAAACAAAAAAAATGGTTTGTACCACATTGAACTTCATTCCATTCAGCTTACCAGAAAGCACCTGCTTCTATATTTTATAGGTTTGTGGCTGTTTGTGGCTGTTTGTAGTTGTTTTCAAGTCAGTATTGACTCCTGCAGGGACAAATCCCTGGATTTTTTATTGCAAGATTCCAGAAGTGGTTTCTATTTCCTCCTGCTGCCTAGGGCTGACCCAGCTGGCTTTGTGCCTAAGGAAAGACTAGAACTCAGGGGTTCCTATCTAGGGAGATTCTCTGCCATCTATCCAGGTCGTGGTTGTCCCAAAGGTGATTTTTCAAGAGGCAACTGGACTTGCCTCTTAACAGTCTAGTTGCCTCTTGAAAAAGCACCTTTGGGTCAGAGGCTCCTGGTTTCTTCCTGGTGCCTTAACCACCACACCAAATTTGCTTTGTGTTTTGGTTTTAAGGTAGAGGAAAACAATGACACACCCATCTGGCAGCATTAAGCCTGGTTCTGAAAAACGGACCAAAATGTTTCAAAGTCATTAATATGTTGTGAGACATGGAACAAGCCTGTTGCTACAAACCAGGTGTGTTTTCTTGGAATAACAACTTAGCAGGGGGTGTTAGAACATTCTTTCCCATTCCTAAATTCAGAAACCGATATTGCACACGTGCTAATTACTGCTATCACGTCAGGGTGTGGAAGGCGAGGCCCTGAGAACAGAAAACCCAGTTTGAAACACCTGTTTCGACTTCTCTGGATCAAATGATAGTGTCCCAATTTAAATTCCTTTGTAAGAATTTTCGGCATGAGGATGTTCATTCATATCCAAGAAGGAGGGATAGGCGAAGTTACAAATGTTTTTTTGAGTTACTCGTTTTGCATATTCGTTCTTTCCCCCTTTTTAATCAAACAGATGTAGATAGGAGCAGACATGCCAAACGGCAGAGCCAAGTAGCTGGCGTGGGGTATGGGAACAACTGCCCAGGCCGGGATAGTCCCTCCTAAGTCAGTATAAGAGAGTGATGTTGAACCTTTTTTTCTTTGGTTGCCAAAGGAGAGTAGGTGCACACTATTACACATGCTCGAATGCCCACACTCATAATTCAATGCCCAGGGAAGGCAAAAATAGCTCTCCCCATGGAAGCCCTCTGGAGGCCGGAAATGGTCTGTTTCCCAACTTCTGGTAGGCCCACTAGGCTTGACTGTTTTGTCTTCTCCAAGCTCCAAAAGCTTTCCTGGAACCCGGGCAGATTAAAAACGCCCTCCCCCATCCCCCCCAGAGATCCCTCTGGAAGCCAAAAATGCCCTCCCAGAGCCCCTGTGCGAGTCAAAAATCAGCTGACCAGCACACACATGCGTGTTGGAGCTGAGCTAGGGCAATGGCTCGTGTGCCAACAGATACGGCTCTGTGTGCCATCTGTGGCACCCATGCCATAGGTTTGCCATCACTGGTATAAGATAATAACCTGCCACATGGCTGCAGCCAACTCTCCAAGCCCAGCCGGCTCTGGGACAATTTGCCATGGCCAACTAGCCACAGGACAACCCACCAAAGCACAATTTAACCATTTAAATTAATGATTTAAAATCAACAAAACGTTATTTTAATTTTGGTCATTCACATTTCATTCTGTTCCTCCTTTTGCATCCATTCTTTAATTATTCTATTCCACCACTTCTTTGATGTTAGCATAACTCTTGTCCTAAAGTGAGCTGGAATGTGGCAAGTTAGTTGTGTTTAGTTGGCCAGGGTGAATTGTCCTGCGTTGAGTTAGCTGTGTTGAGTTGGCCATGGTGAATTGTCCTATTTTGAGTTGACTGTGTTGAGTTGGCCTTGTTGAGTTGTCCCATGGCAAGTTGGCTGTGGCAAGTTGGCCATTGTGAGTTGGCTCATAACATATTGATTTTGAAACACTTTGATCTGCTTTGCAGAACCAGGCTCAATGCTGGCAACCCTGACTGAACTACGAGGTCTTTCCCATCCTTTTCCCAGGAAGTCTGTGGGATTTTCAGCTATAGAAAAACAGGCAGGTGGTAGCCAATCAACCAGATATTGTGTTAATAGACAAGCGGCAGAGGATCGCAGTGGTGGTGATAGATGTATCAGTGCCGAATGATAGCAACCTCAGGAAGGAGGAATTGGAAAAGCTGGAAAAGTACCAGCATCTGAAGAAGGAATGAAAGATGAGGTGGAAAATCTAAAATAAATATAATAAAATAAAAGCCAAAAGGGTTCCAGTGATGGTAGGTCACTGGACAAGGCTGGTGTTGCAAAGGTGGGACAGTGGCTCCAGCAGATCCCAGAAATTACAGGTAGTCCTCAGCTTGCAACAGTTCGTTTAGTGACTGTTTGAAATTACAATGCCACTGAAAAAAGTGACTTGCCATATTTTGGGGAGTATAACATGCATCTTAGTTTTTGGGGAGGAAAATACGTGGGGAAATCTGCCTACCAGGTATTTATCTGGCTATCATCCTTAGTCTGTTCAGCTTCAGCACATTATTTTATCCCATGGTTAGGGCTTTAAAAAACTGATTTAGAGGGAGTGGCGATGAAAACAAGCCTGCAAAAACTTAGGAAAAAACATCCTTTGGAGCGAGTAGCCATGAAAAAAAGCCTGCAAAGACATAGGGCTGGAAAAAAACGTCTTCAGAGAGCGCCTGTAAGCTGGTAAGATTAGCACCTAGTTAGGGGTGGGAAAAACATTTTCGGATTGATCGATTAGCAATGAAAAAATGCCTGCAAGCTGTGAAGATTGTTAGCACCTCGTTAGGGCTGGGGGAAAAAGCATCAAAAAAAGCTACAGAGTATAAGATGAACCCAAATTTTCAGCTCTTTTTTTGGGGGGGGGAGGTGCAAGTCGTATCATTTCACACTTGCGCTTATTATAGCATGTCGCGTTAGTAACATAACAACTAAAACGATTCCCTTAGCAACTGTGGCAAGAAAGGCTATAAAATAGAGCAAAACTCATTTGTTCATTATCTCACTTAGCAATGGAATTGTGATCATAAGTGGAAATCTACCTGTACTTAGTGGCTAGGAAGAGAAGCCAGAAAGAACAATTTGGGGGGAGAGAATATGGATAATGTGCCGTTTGTTGGTAGAACTGGCGTTCGTGCCTTTTATTGCTTTTATATTAACAATCTTGAAGAATCATCTGGCTTTTTAAAAAAAATGCATAAATAAAATAAAGAAATAAAATATCTGCCCGGTAGTTTTAAACAGAAGAATTTATTAGGCTATATCTGGGGAACTCTAATGATTTCTCAGACACGCTAAAAATAGCAGCAAAAATTAGGGATGTTTTCCTACAAAAAAAGAGCCGGGGTGGCGCAGCAGATAGAGTGCTGTACTGCAGGCCACTGAAGCTGACTGTAGATCTGAAGGTCAGGGGTTCAAATCTCATCACCAGCTCAAGGTTGACTCAGCCTGCCATCCTTCCGAGGTGGGTAAAATGAGGACCCAGATTGTGGGGACAATATGCTGGCTCTGTTAAAAAGTGCTATTGCTAACATGTTGTAAGCCGCCCTAAGTCTAAGGAGAAGGGTGGCATAAAAATTGAGTGAATGAATGAATGAATGAATGAATGAATGAATGAATAAATAAATAAATAAATAAATAAATAAAAGAAAAAATACAGGACAGTTTGAAATTCAAATACCTGCAGTAAAGACATTGTTAATGGGGTTTTCGGGATACAAAAACGCTTACAGCTTATTAAGCAGAATATGACTAATATTATCTGCTTCAGAAGCCACCGGAGTCACTGCAAGGGAATGAGTATTTTTTTTGGGATTTGACCCTGATATTTGTGGAAGTCCTAGAGCCAGAAATAACACTCAGAAAGAAAGGTTTCACATTTTTACAGTGGCCCGGCTCACTCAATTATTGAATTAACTCCTTTTCTGCTATCTTAAAATACTTTAAACGAACTGCATCACTCAAACAGTTCCCAAAGTTCAAACGACACATGTTAAAAAATGTTGTCATTGATCTGAGACCGAGTTCAAATACATCTTAAATTATGAAATTCAGACAAGACAAACCACAGTACTTAAAAACATCTCCACTCTACCGATTCTTTTCCAAATTGGAACTTTACCCTGCCAATAAAAAAAAGATGAATCAAAACTTCAAACAGCTCTAGAAAGTCCACTGTATTTCTTCTATTTTTGAAAAAGTATGTGACTGATCCTATTCCAGGGTTGAATTTTTTCCATCGTTTCAGTAAGATGGAATGGTAAGATATCCTCCCACCTTGTGTGTGTGTATGTGTGTGTGTGTCTTTGTGTGTCTGTGTGTGTGCGTGATGGGAAATAAGTTAAAATTTAAGTTTAAGTTTATTGGATTTATATGTAGATTTACATATGTAGATTTATATGCCGCCCTTCTCCGAGGACTCGGAGCGGCTTACAACATATAAAAAGACAATATACATTGAAATCCAATTAATTAATTAAGAGTTACATCTAAAAACTAAAGAACCAATTAAAATACACACATATCCACTCAATCAACAAACCCACTATACATTGATTGGCCAGGGGGCAGAATCTAATGACCCCAAGCTTGGCGGCATAAATGAGTCTTAAGACACTTGTGGAAGGCAAGGAGGGTGGGGGCAGTACAAATCTCCAGGGGGAGATGATTCCAGAGGGTTGCTCCCCCCACAGAGAAGGCTCTTCCCCAAGCGACATTGTCTAGTTGATGGGATCTGGAGAAGGCTGATTCTGTAGGACCTAATCAGGCGCTGAGATTCATGCGGCAGAAAGCGGTCCCGTAAGTAATCTGGTCCGATGCCATGTAGGGCTTTATAGGTCATGACCAACACTTTGAATTGAGTCCAGAAACCAATTGGCAGCCAGTGCAGAGAGTGTTGGAGAGATGTGGACATGTCTGGGTAGTCCCATGACTGCTCGCGTGGCTGCATTCTACACGATTTGTAGTTTCCCAACACTCTTCAAAGGTAGCCCCATATAGTGAGCATTGCAGTAGTCGAACCTCAAGGTGATAAGGGCATGAGTGACTATGACTCTCTGTCCAAATAGGGCCGCAACTGGTGCACCAGGCGGACCTGGGAAAACACCCCCCTCGCCACAGCTGACAAATGATGTTCCAGCTGTGGATCGAGAAGGACGCCCAAGTTGTGGACCCTCTCTGAAGGGGTCAAAAGTCCCCCCCCCCCAGGGTAATGGATGGATGGATGGAGCTGCGACCATATGTTCAAAGTTGAACCACTAGAAATATTTTGGTAACTAAAAGGCGAAGTCTCTAAACTAAATTCAATTAATGGAATAACAGACTTGGAAGGAATCTTCTAGGTGTCTAGTCCAAGCAGGAGACCCTATGCCAGTGATGGCAAACCTTTTCTTCATCGGGTGCTGAAAGAGCGTGCGCATGAGCGAGTGCCCACACACATAATTCAGTGCCTGGGGAGGGTGAAAACAGCTTCCCCGGAGGCCCTCTAGAGGCTGGAAATGGCCTGTTTCCCAACTTCTGGTGGGTCCAGTAGGCTCATGTTTCGTCCTCCCTAGGCACCAAAAGCTTCCCTGGAGCCAGGGGAGGGTAAAAATTATTACCACCCTCCCCGGAGGCTCTCTGGAAGCCAAAAATGCCCTCTGTGGAGCCAAACATCTGCTGGCCAGCACACACACGCACATTGGAGCTGAGCTAGGGCAACGGTTCATGTGCCAACAGATATGGCTCCATGTGCCACATGTGGCACCCATGCCATAGGTTTGCCATCACTGCCGTATATCCTTGATGGTGAACCTATAGCAAACATGCCACAAGTGGCAAGCAGAGCCATATCGGTGGGAACACAAGCTCAGGTCCGGCCCACTAATTTTCAGGCCCTCTGGGCCCACTGGGAGTCAGGAAACAACCTGTTTTCAACTTCCAGAGTGGGTGGGGAAAGCCTGTTTTTTGCTCATTCCAGGAGCCTGGGGAGAGCAAAAAACACCCTCTGTCCAACCCCGGAAGCCCTCCAGAGGCCAGAAATGTCTTATTTCTCAAATTGAAACAGGGCCTCTTGGGGCAGCCATTTTCACCCTCCACAGACTCCTAGAAAAGTTCTGATGTCTGGAGGACCTCCGGGGGTCAGGGGCCGTTTTTGCCCTCCCCAGCTCCTAGAAAGGCTCTGAAGCCTGAGGAGAGTGAAAAATGGGTGTGCCAGTGTGTGCCAAGAGTCGGAGGCATCACCAGTAGTGGGTTGCTACCGGTGTGGTAGGAGACTGCACACTGGTAGTGGCCGCCAATTTGCGCAATTTGCGTGACCAGTCTCTGCATTTTTCAGAATCTCAACATCTTTTCTATATTGTGATCAAAATTGGATGCAGTATGCATTATTCCAAGTGTGGTCTTACCAAGGCTTTAAAAAGTGATCGTTTCATGTCTTGTGATCACGATTCTATCCATCTGTTAATGCAACCTAGAACTGCATTGGCTTTTTTGGCAGCTGCGGCACATTGCTGGCTCATAGTTAAGTGATTGTTCATTAGACTCCAAGATCACTTTCAGAGTTACTACTGTTGAGCCAGTTTCGTCTTGTCTATACCTACACAGTTGGTTTTTCTTGCCTAAGTGTTACAAAACTTTACTTTTATCTAAATTGATTTTTTTTAAAAAAATTCAATTCCTGGTGGCTTTCTACAAGGTATATACCATATATCAAGATAGATAGATACATGTACCCTGACTTACCCTGTTTCCCCGAAAGTCAGCGTCTTATATTAATTTTTGCTCCCAAATATGTGCTACATCTTATTTTCAGGGGATGTCTTATTTTTTGTCAATGAAGAAGAATTCACATTTATTGCTGAACAAAAAAATTGAACACTCATTATATACTATACATACAAACCAGCATAATCAGACAAACTGTGAATCCTATCGAGAATTTCTTACTACTACCGTACCATTATTTCCATGTACAACAATTATACCTTCTCCAAATATATGTTATACATGATCTGTTCAGGAATGCTGCGAAATGAAACGTCTCCTATGTCTTACTTTCAGGGGATGCCTTATACAGTCATACCTCGTCTTACGAACCTAATTGGTTCCAGGGGGAGGTTCGTAAGACGAAAGGTTCGTAAAACGAAACATTGTTTCCCATAGGAAACAATGTAAAGTCAATTAATCCGTGCAACCAAAAAGAAAACCCGCAAAAAAAACGGCGTTCGGCGACTGCTGGGAAGCCACGCGGCTATTTTAAAAGGTGACAGCCGGGCTGGGGGGCTTCCCAGCAACCTCCCGAACCCCGAACCCGGAAGTTCAGCAAAAGTTCGGGGTTTGGGAGGTTGCTGGGAAGTCCCCCAGCCCGGCTGTGACCTTTTAAAACAGCCGGGCGGCTTCCCAGCAGCTTCCCGAAGCCGAACGCCAAACCCGAACTTCCGCGTTCGGCGTTTGGAGACTGCTGGGAAGCCGCACGGCTATTTTAAAAGGTGACAGCCGGGCTGGGGGGCTTCCCAGCAACCTCCCGAACCCCGAACCCGGAAGTTCGGCAAAAGTTCGGGGTTCGGGAGGTTGCTGGGAAGTCCCCCAGGCCGGCTGTCACCTTTTAAAACAGCCGCACGGCTTCCCAGCAGCTTCCCGAAGCTGAACGCCAAATCCGAACTTCTGCGTTCGGCGACTGCTGGGAAGCCGCGCGGCTGTTTTAAAAGGTGACAGCCGGCCTGGGGGGCTTCCCAGCAACCTCCCGAACCCGGAAGTTCGGCAAAAGTTCAGGGTTCGGGAGGTTGCTGGGAAGCCCCCCAGCCCGGCTGTCACCTTTTAAAACAGCCGCGCGGCTTCCCAGCAGCTTCCCGAAGCCGAACGCCAAACCCGAACTTCCGCGTTCGGCGTTCGGCGACTGCTGGGAAGCCGTGCGGCTGTTTTAACAGGTGACAGACGGCCTGGGGGGCTTCCCAGCAACCTCCCGAACCCCGAACTCGGAAGTTCAGCAAAAGTTCAGGGTTCGGGAGGTTGCTGGGAAGCCCCCCAGGCCGGCTGTCACCTTTTAAAACAGCTGCGCGGCTTCCCAGCAGCTTCCCAAAGCCGAACGCCAAACCCAAACTTCCGCATTCGGCGTTCGGAGACTGCTGGGAAGCCGCGCGGCTGTTTTAAAAGGTGACAGCCGGGCTGGGGGGCTTCCCAGCAACCTCCCGAACTGAACCCGGGGTTCAGAAAAATTTTGCCTCTTCTTACGAACTTTTTTCGAGTTACGAACCCGCATTCGGGAGGCTGCTGGGAAGCCCCGCCGTCCGTCTGTCATCTTTTAAAACAGCCGCGCGGCTTCCCAGCAGTCTCCGAACGCCGGTTCATAACTCGAAAAAAGTTCGTAAGAAGAGGCAAAATTTTTCTGAACCCCGGGTTCGTATCACGAGTTGTTCGTAAGATGAGGGGTTCGTATCTTGAGGTACCACTGTATTAGCTAATTCTACGAAACCTCTCCTATGTCTTACTTTCGGGGGTGACTTATTTTCGGGGAAACGGGGTACAACCATTTATTAAGCGAGTGAATGTAGTTACAACAGCACTGCAAAGGAACAAATTTCTGGTATAAAAGTTAACTGTTTAACCTTCAATAATGTGAAATTACTGGTCTGAAAAAAAAAAGATTTAGCAAGCATATATGGCGATTTAATCAAATTACTAAAATTCTGCCTGTAAATGTATGATTGTTTCATAATGTACTTTTAAAAAGTATTCTTCTGAAAGTCAGGTTTAAAGGTTTAAAGCCAGATTGAGCATCTTAACTAGAGTGGGGAATGCTAAGCAGCTATCAGCCTGCAAATGCTGTGAATCTCAAGGGGTTTGGCTGGCTTTTGTCGTTCCTGAAATTTCCATAGATTTTTAACAGAATAACAGATGCTGCAACTGTTGTGTGAGAATCGATCATGTCACCTTTTTTCAGTCCCGATGTAATTTCAAATGCTCACTAAATGAATAGTTGTAAGTCAAGGATTATCTACAATCAGAATCTGTCTAACAAACCAATAAAAACATTCATCAATGCAGAAACGGTTCCTATTATTTAGTCAGAGATCTTAAAACTTGGCAACTTTAAGACCAGTGGACTTCAGCTCCCAGAATTGGCCTGGGACACTTGATCAAGAAGAAAGAGAGAATGTTGGCATCTCTCTGAACACCAAAAACGTCCATTCTAGGAATGGAAACATCACAACAGTAACTGATGGTGAAGAGATAAAATGTGTAGAAAAATTCCTAGGATCACAGATTATTCAAAATGGTGAATGCAGCCTTGAAATAAAATGTTGGATTACACTGTGTCACACAGCAATGAGGAAGCTGGACATAGGAAAGCAAGGACATCAAGCAAGCCTGGCAACCAAGTGTAGGTCATTTAGCTCTACTGTGCTTCCCGTAGCTACTACTTGTAGTTGTGAAGGTTGGATGTTTAAAAAAGCAAGACAAGACATTTTTTCTTTTCATTCTTCCTTTCCAACTAGTTATAGAATAAATTCAAAACTTCAAAATATTCTGAGTCCTCTTTCTGGTTTAATTTAAGACCATTTTATTTATTATTATTTTATTTATTAATCGGGACACAATGAAAGCCTATATACGTGGAATATATATATCCTATTCAGCCTACACCAACAAACAAAAAAAAGAGAAACTTAACAACCTTAACATAAAATTACAGGAAGCAGAAACAACATTACAGCAATATCCGGATGACCCAGCAACACTAATTAACACTACTTCTCCTCTCTCTATCTCTCTCTTCTTTCTTTCTTCTCTCTTTCTTTTTCCCTTTCTACCCCTTCTCTTTTCATATTACTGTTGGATTATCAAATATTACAGCTATAAGATTATTCAAATAAGAATTCTGAATACGAAATATTTACATATGGACAAATACTTGGAATGTGTATATAATAATATATATAAGCTATGATATAACACTGTTTACCCCACTCCCCTCCCACTTCTCTTTTCTGTATTCCCATCCCCCTTTTCCCCTGTTTTACTTCTTTTTGTATAAATCAATAAAGTATATTTTTTTAAAAAAATAAAAAATCGGATTTATATGCCACCCCTCTGCAAAGACTCGGGGCGACTTATAAATTTACCATAGAAGTACCTAGGAGGTTTTAGATGTATATTTGTAAATGTATTGTTTGTTTTGTTTGATGTTCGTTGGTATTTTGTATTATTTTTTTAACATATTTGTTAATGTTTATATGCAATAAAAACTATTTTCTTTTTTAAAAAAGGGAAAATAAATGGATTTTAGAGCAAAAAAATTATAATAATAATTTTTTAAAAATTGGGCTCAACTGTGATTATACCTTGAGCACCTACCTGTACTGGAGTGCACAACACCAGGAATGCCACTAGAAGGCAACATCTGCAAAGTGTGTCTCACTTATTTTGGCCATGTGTCTGTTAAAAAGTGCTATTGCTAACATGTTGCAAGCCGCTCTGAGTCTAAGGAGAAGGGCAGCATAAAAAATATACAAAGATATAATAATATTTATATACATGATACTAGTAAAAGAGAAACATTAGGACAGGGGTGCACTTATGCACGTCCCTTAAAACTGACATCAGCCAAACCATAGGGAAACTCAAGGAAGCTGTGCAAGGCTGGAAGATGAGGAGAGACCTCACCAAGAGAATTTCCCAAGAGTTGGCACTGCCTCTATTTTGCTGCTTTTGTAAATAGTCCCTTCTCACTTTTAGCCAGAGGAGTTAAAGAATTATGAGCTGCTTACAGGGAAGTGAAAAAGAGGGCACAAATATTCTCCTAGACCAACCCACCACCAGGGGGCGCCATGCCCTTCAAAATATCCTTAAGGCAGATGGAATTAAAATACAGTACAGCTGGAATGAACAGGTTTATGGGGAAATCTTTACATATTAAAGATGTTCGTGTAAATTGTAAATACACTAAAGCTAAGGCTAAGAGAATCATGTTGATACATTGGAAAATTGACATTATTCTACATGCCAGACATTGGTTGTGGGCAATCCTACGTAGCTTCTGCTCTGGCAATCTCACACTATTTACCAGGGCTTACAAAACCTTCGCCGGACCCATTTTTGAATACAGCTCATCTGTTTGGAACCCATACCACATCTCGGACATTAACACCCTCGAAAATGTCCAAAGATACTTCACCAGAAGAGCTCTTCACTCCTCCACTTGAAACAGAAAACCCCGTACGAAACTAGACTAACAATCCTGGGTCTAGAAAGCTTAGAACTACGATGCCTTAAACATGATCTAAGTATTGCCCACAAGATCATATGCTGCAACGTCCTGCCAGTCAATGACTACTTCAGCTTCAACCACAACAACACAAGAGCACACAACAGATTCAAGCTTAATATTAACTGCTCCAAACTTTACTGTAAAAAATATGACTTCAGTAATCGAGTTGTCGAAGCGTGGAACTCATTACCGGACTCCGTAGTGTCATCCCCTAACCCCCAACATTTTACCCTTAGACTGTCCATGGTTGACCTCTCCAGATTCCTAAGAGGTCAGTAAGGGGTGTGCATAAGCGCACTAGCGTGCCTCCCGTCTCCTATCCTATTGTCTCTCCTGTATCTCATATCTCTTCTCTTCTATCCCTATATCTTTTCTTCTGTTCTCTCATTGATATACAGTGATCCCTCGAGTTTCGCGATCTCAATCTTCGCGAAACGCTATATTGCGATTTAAAAAAAAATATTAATTTAAAAAAAAACCACTTCCGCGTTTGGCTTCGGGAGTCAGCTGGGAAGCGGCACGGCTGTTTTAAAAGGTCGCAGCCGGCCTGGGGGGCTTCCCAGCACCCCCCCGAACCCCCAACCCGGGGGGGGTGCTGGGAAGCCCCCCAGGCCGGCTGCGACCCTTTAAAACAGCCGCGCCGCTTCCCAGCTGAGTCCTGAAGCCAAACGCCAAAGGCGAACTTCCGCGTTTGGCTTCAGGACTCAGCTGGGAAGCGGCGCGGCTGTTTTAAAAGGTCGCAGCTGGCCTGGGGGGCTTCCCAGCACCCCCCCGAACCCGGGTGGCCGGGCGAGCAGCGAGCGAACGGCGGGTGGCCGGCGCGAACGGCGGGCGAGCGGCGAACGGCGGGCGAGCGGGTGCTGGGGGGGCGGGGGCAGCCGACATTCAAAGCAATCTGTCGGCTTCCGCACTTTCGTCGCTCCCCACCTCCACCATCTGCGCATGCGCGGCCATGAAAAAAAAGGGCGCGCATGCGCAGATGGTGTTTTTACTTCCGCAACCCTACATTGCGAAAAATCGAGTATCGCGAGGGGTCTTGGAACGTAACCCTCGCGATACTCGAGGGATCACTGTATTCTATTCCTATATTTTCTCCTCTATTCTTTCCTTGATATATTTTATTTCGAGTATATCCACTATAACCTTGTGTATTATTGTGTATTGGACAAAATAAATAAATAAATAAATAAATAAATAAAGGGAATCCTTGACTTATGACTGGCCACTTAATGACTATTTGAGCTACCTGTGACCAGTTTTCAAAATTGTGACAGCTACACACACATAAACACACACACACACACACACCCTTCAGTCACAAATAAAATTCAAACCTAGATCATACTATTATGCACCCAAGTACAGCTAGTTCTCGACTTACAACCAAAGCTGAGTCCAAAATTTGTGTTGTTAACTGAGCCATTTGTTAAGTGAGCTTTGCCCCATTTTACGACCTTCTTAAGTGAATTCATGCAGTTATTAACTTAGTATCATGGTTGTTAAGTGAATATAACAATCTAACAATTAAGTTGTCACAGAAGAAGTGATAGAGGGTGTTGAAGTTGCCGGAACCTTGAGTGAAAGTGACCACGGCATTCAATATAATGCAATACCTTGTCTTACTAACTTAATTGGTTCCCGGAGGAGGTTCGTAAGGTGAAAAGTTCGTACGGAAAAGTTCCCATAGGAACCAATGTAAAATGAATTAATGCGTGCAAGAAAACCCCCCGCAAAAAACCGCCGCCGCCCGGCTGTCACCTTTTGAAACAGCCGTGCTTCTCAGCTTTCTCCCAATGCCGAACCTGGAAGTTTGGCAAAAGTTCGGGTTTGGGTGGCCGCCGAGAAGCCCTGCCACCTGGTTGTCGCTTTTTGAAACAGCCGGGGGCCTTCTCGGTGTCCTCCCGAACTTGAACGTCAAACCCGAACTTTTGCTGAACTTCTGGGTTCGGCGTTCGGGAGAACGCCGAGAAGCCCCCCGGCTGTTTCAAAAAACGACAGCCGGGCGGCGGGGCTTCTCGGCGGCCACCCGAACCTGAACTTTTGCCGAACTTCTGAGTTCAGCGTTTGGGCGGCGGGTTCGTAAGACGGAAAAAGTTCGGAAGAGGCAAAAAAATTCCGAACCCCGGGTTTGTATCTCGGATTGTTCGTATGGCGAGGGGTTCGTATCACGCGGTACCACTGCACAAGCAATAGGAAATAATCCAACCAGTGTCTTAACATTTAAAAGATCTGATTTTAATAAACACAGAGGGAGCCTAAGAAAGATTCCATGGATGAAAATCCTAAAGGGGAAAACAAGCACACTCTGAAAAATGTGATGATAAAAGCCCAGTCCAGCAAAATACTACTGAAAAAGAAAAACAAGAAATTCAAGAAGAAAGCAGCATCACTGCACAAAGGTCTCTCTGACAGACTGAAAGACAAAAAGGACAAGTACAAAAACTGGAAAGAGGGACACATACGTAAGGCTGGTTATCAGCAGAGAGCCAGAACATTCAAGGTGGAGTCTCAGAATGAACAAAGACAAAAAATGGTCAAGTCCCTTTTCTCCGGGCCTTTGTAAACTTTGGTCACTAAACAAACTACAGTAAGTCACAGATAACCTGTGCATTTGTACCTGCTGCATTCGGCAGGGCATCTTACTCTCTGTTGTGTAGAATGGCACACACTTTTTCCTTCCTTTAGAAGAGAAACACAACCATGTGCCAGAATTGATATTGTGAAAATAAGAGAAACATGACATTATAAAAATGGTACAGCTAATTCATAAAAAAAGTTGACGGGTGTGTAGTCTGTAATTCACCAATAGCACAATAACACAACCCTCTGAGATGTTAACCAAACAGTAAGAACAGAATTTAGCAGAATTTATTTGCTTAATTGTTTGTTTGTTTATTTGTCAAAGCGTGTACAAGATAATAAGTATGGTATAAACATAAACAAAAGCAAATAGGACAGTAGGCATAGTGGTGCGCTTATGCACGCCCCTTACAGACCTCTTAGGAATGGGGAGAAGTCAACTGTAGACAGTGTAAGGTTAAAGTTTTTGGGTTTTGGGGAAGGAACCACAGAGTCAGGTAGTGCATTCCAGGCACTGATCACTGTTGCTGAAGTCATATTTTCTGCAGTCAAGTTTCAAGCGGTTTACATTGAGTTTGAATCTATTTTGTGCTCATGTGTTGTTGCGGTTGAAGCTGAAGTATTCATTGACTGGTAGGACATTGCAGTAGATGATTTTATGAACTACATCAAATCGAAGGCGATGTAGCTCTAGGTTTTCTAAGCCCAAAATTTCAAGTCTGGTAGAATAAGATGTTCTGTTGTGAGCAAAGGAGTGGAGGACTCCCATGAGGTCAAAAGTGTGGAAAAGGCACATGAACTCTCTGCAAGCAGGGAAGGGAATCAATTTAAGGGTTCCTCCAGTGCTTTTAAAGCCAGCCCTGCAAGAAAGGATTTCTCAGAAATTAACTGATCAATGTATTCCATTTTAAAACTCAAGAGATCCAGAATGAGAGTTTCTTATTCATGCTCAACCGTTTACTCTCTCTCTCTCTCTCTGTGTAGGAGTGGGTGGGTGTCGCTACTAAATCAGTACCTATTTCTTCCTTCTAAAAAAAATTACACTCCCGAGGGTGATAATTTATATCTAGCTCAATCTGCTGATTTATGTAAATAGATGCAAAGCGAAAGCACAGGAGGGAAGGAAGCGTGATACGAAGTCAGCAAGTGAGAAATCTTTCTGTTTTGGGCGTTCTGTGCTTTCCTTTCCTTTCCTGCCTCACCCCCATTCGGTTTTATTTAATGGGCATTTGGCTAAACAGAACTGCAAAGTGAGCATGCAAACAAGTGGATCTCCCCCAAAATAATTCCTAAGTACACAAAAGCAGACATTTTCACTTGTTATTTAACTTGCCGTTCCCAGGAATTCACTCTCAGGGACATTCAAAGATTTGAGCATCAGGAAAGGTTTAAGTTATCTAGGCTCCTAATGTATTTGTGATAAAAGTCGATAACAGAGTTATTTTATCTTCAGCTCAAATGGGTATCTAGATTTGGTTATCTTTGTGGAGCTGAAGGTAACCCAATTTTGTGGTCTGAGGTTGGAGCGCATTGCAGAGGAGGATTTATTATAGGCCAAAAGCATGCGCAAGAATGCATACCCACCTGAAGCCCAAACCGTGCAGAATGCAACCACGTGAGCAATCATGGGCTTTCCCAGATATGCCCATGTCTCGTCAACACTCCGCGGTTTGCACTGGCTGCCGATTAGTTTCTGGACATAATTCAAAGTGTTAGACTATAAATCCCTTCATGGCATTGGAGCAGAATACCTACGAGACTGTCTTCTGCTGCACAAATCCCAGCGGCTGATTAGGTCTCACAGAGTTGGCCTTCTCTGGGTCCCGTCGACTAAACAATGTCGTCTGGCAGGACCCAGGGGAAGAGCCTTCTCTGTGGCTACCCCGGCCCTCTGGAATCAACTCCCCGGAGATTCGAACTGCCCCCACCCTCCTCGCCTTCCGCAAGATGTTGAAGACCCATCTATGCGGCCAAGCATGGGGGGGGTAATCCCCCCCTTCTGACTTGTAGCATTTGAGTGTGTTGTGTAGCATTGATTGTTTTTAGTAATAATGGGTTTTAACTTGTTCTTTTTAATATTAGATTTGTATTATATTGTATTGTTATTGTTGTTGTGAGCCGCCCCGAGTCTTCGGAGAGGGGCGGCATACAAATCTAATAAATAATAATAATAATAATAATAATAATAATAATAATAATAATAATTCTTACCAATTGGCCAGTGGGAGGCGTGCACACATGCACGGTGGAACTGAACTAGGGCAATGGCTCATGTACTCACAGAGAGGGCGCTGCATTCCACTTGTGGCTATGTGTGCCATAGGTTCACCATCAGTTACAGGCTATTGTAGAAGGAATGGGAATAAATTGAAGATCCCCTGCCCTTTGATCTTAAGGTGCAAAGATTACCTCCGGGACCGCCTTCTGCCGCATGAGTCCCAGCGACCGGTTAGGTCCCACAGAGTCGGCCTTCTCCAGGTCGTGTCAACTAGACAATGTCATTTGGCGGGGCCTAGGGGAAGAGCCTTCTCTATGGGGGGCCCGGCCCTCTGGAAGAAACCAAGGCTGAAGAAACCAAGGCGTTGCAACCTGTTTTCATAAGGGAGGCGCAGTGCAATCTTCCTTTGAAAGTCTCAAGTGTTGGAGGTCTCACAACCTCTACAGACAAGCTGTTCCACTGGTTGATCGCTCTGTCAGAAAGTTCTTCCTTGTTTCCAGGTTAAGATGAAGAGAATGACAAACAATGAACAAATACAAATATTATTTCAGCCAACAAAAAATGTGAACTCCCTTGCTTTCAGCAATGAACATTAGAGAAAGGATGTTTATTTAATTTAGTGCCCCACATTTTCCAAATGATTGTTTAGGGCCCCTCATTTCAGATCTTTATGTAAACATACTATAGATTATAATTGACTAGCCAGTCTTTTATTAAAGGACTCTATACCAAGGGTAGGCCAAGTTGGCTCTTCTATGACTTGTGGACTTCAACTTCCAGAATTCCTGAGCCAATCACGCTAGTTCAGGAATTCTGGGAGTTGAAGTCCACATGTCATAGAAGAGCCAACTTGGCTTAACCCTCCTCTATACTAATCTGATTTGATGCAAAATAAATGTTCCTATTTGTGCTCTATTTAATTTTGGAACCCAAACCTATTGTTACACTTTCTGTATTCTGTATGAATGAAAAATTATTGTTATATTAAGCCAGTGGTCCTCAACCTGTGGTCATTAGGATCCATTAAAGGCTTGAAAAAAAAGTTATGATTTAAATCTTCAGTTAATCAAGTCTTGGGGATCCATGGCCATGGTCTGTGGCTCCAAAAGGTATTTAAAGAGGGTCCGTAATCTAAGGCACCCGCATATCTGCTATGCTTGATTAAACAAATGCCATTAATTATGTAATATGGGGTCAAATATATCACCCCCTGATCATATGCATGTGGAATGTTCTTTTAAAATATGAATTGCTGAAATATATCCAATTGCTTACAAAGTCAGGAGTTTTGTCTTTAGATTGCTCAGTTGCATCAGCTGACTCTTATATTGTCGATTCTTATCTTCTGACAGTATCAGTATACTTATTGGATTAGGCAGAGCAGTTCCCAATGGCTATAGAATTCTTGCCAGAAAAAAATATTTTCCTTTTCTTGAACTGTTCCTATTGTTGTAGGATGACTTACGTGTACAAATACATGTATTTATTTCTTAATTTTATAAAACATAAATGTTTCTAAGTACAGGTAGTCCTCAATTTATGGCCACAATTGAACCCAAAATTTCTGTTGCTAAGTAAGACAGTTAAGTGAGTTTTGTCCCATTTCTTGCCACAGTTGTCAAGGGAATTTTTTCAGTTGTTAAGTCATTAACACAGTGGTTAACTCAACCCTCAACGCAAACAGGGATCACGAGCCCAGGGCACCACAATTGTCATGTCACACACAGTTGCCAAGTGTCAGAGTTTTGATCTCATCACCATAGGTTGCTGCAATGGTCACAGGTATGACAAATGGCCACTTCTTTCCAGGGCCTTTGTAACTTTGAATGATCACTAAATGAACGATTGTAAGTTGAAGACTACAGGTACAGGTGGAAGGCTAGAAAATCTAAAACATCTAACTACCGAATAAAAACGGGCGGGGCTGACAGAAATCCAAGCAAAATGGTGTTAAGAAAGCGGAGAAGCCTTTGCAATATTAGTACCTTATCCTCAATCCTTCCAGTCACCACAGATGCCAAATAAAAAAAGCAGCAAGGGTGCACAATGTTCTCTAATCGGCAACGGATTGCTTCCGCAAATCTCTTCCGTGTTGACATAAAGGTGTTTTCAAAAGGCCGTTCTGTTAGTTGGCACGGAGGAAAACAGCACAGCTTTTGTAACGATGTGCAGCCAAGATCGATCAGAGGGCATTTCAGATAGTCAGTAATCACCGCATTGTTTAGCAGCCAGTCCCTATGGACATCTGTCTGTCTGTCTATCTATCATCTTCTTCAAGGAAGTGCAGACCCTCAGCAGCTCCTGCAACGTCCTTGGCAAGGCTTCAGATGTGGTTTGACCCAGCCTCCTTCCTAGGGAGGAGAGTCACTGGTGCACCCAATTGGCTTTGGCTAGAGGGGGGGCTGCTAAGGTGAAACGGCGGCGTGTGCTCGCTCCCGTGGCTCTGAGCGCTAGCAGAATCCAGCGCAATTACACTACTGCACCTGCCCAAGTGCAGTAGCATAATTGCGCTGGACTCCGCTAGCGCTCAGAGCCACAGGGGCGAGCACACGTCACTGTTCCATCTTAGCAACCCACCTCTGGCTTTGGGCCTCAAGCCGAACTGGAACTCACAGTCTCCCAGTTTCAAGTCTGGTGCCTTAAACAGCAGACCAGGAGTGTCCAACCTTGGCAACTTTATGACCTGTGGACCAAGTCCCCAAATTTTCCCCAGACTGGCACGACTGGACACTCCTGCCTTAAGATTAAACTGGTGATCCCCACTCTTCCATCAGGTTGGAACACTGAGCTTAATTCGGATGAGGAATGAAATCTGTCTCAATTAGAATGAGGGGAGTAAGTCCATCTTCTCAAATTGGATTCTGACCAGTTTCTTCCTCCAACTGCATTTTCTTTGCCAGGATGGGATCCTCCTTAAGAGCAATCTCCAAGCTAAGCATGTGACTTAAATGTAGTTCATAAAATCACCTGCCACAATGTCTTACCTGTCAATGATTTCTTCAACAGCAACAACACACAAGCAGACAATTGAGTCAAACTCAACTTCACTGCTCCAAACTGGACTGCAGAAAATATGACTTCAGCAACAGAGTGGTCAACGCCTGGAATGCACTATCTGTGGGGTGGTGAAGTGGTTAGAGTGCAGCCCTGCAGGCTCCTTCAGCTAACTGCTAGCTGTAGTTCAGCAGTTCAAATCTCATCACTGGCTCAAGGTTGACTCAGCCTTTCATCCCTGAAAGGACCCAGGTTGTTGGGGGCAACAGGCTGACTCTGTAAACCGCTTAGACAGGTCTATAAAAGCACAATGAAGCAGTATATAAGTCTAAGTCCTCTTCCTTCCTTCCTTCCTTCCTTCCCTCCCAACCTCCCTCCTTCCCAGCTGATAGAATGCAGTATTGCACACTAACTCTGACCACTGCCAGTTCAAATCTCCCCACCGGCTCCAGATTGACTCAGCCTTCCCTCCTTCTGAGGTGGGTCAAATGGGGACCCAGATTGTTGGGAGCAAGAGGCAGACTCTGTAAACCGATTAGAGAGGGCTGGAAAAGTACTAGGAAGCGGTCTATAAGTGCAAATGCTATTGCTATTCTTCCCCAAACCCCCAAAACTTTAACCTTAGACTGTCGACCTCACCCCATTCCTAAGAGGTCTGGAAGGAGCCTGCATAAACACACCAGCGTGGCTACTGTCCTCATTTACCTGCACCTACTTTGCTTACGTTTATACCAACACCTGCTATCTTGTACATGTTTTTGATAAACAAACAAAAAATAATATTTTTTCTTGCACGTTTTTGATAAATAAATAAAATTTATATTACATATATTTTAGACAGATAGACAGATAATTAATTGATAGATATATAGATAAATAATTTATCTTGCACGGTTTTGATCAATAAATAAAAAATAAAATTTATCTTACACATATCTTAGAGAGACAGATCAATTAATTAATTAATTAATTAATAAATAGATAGATAAAAATTTAGAAAACATTTCCCCGTGCAGCGAAGAGGCCCCCCTTCTCCGCCTCCCTCCCAGAAAGGCCTTCCCCCTCACCGGGCGGCCGAGGCTGGCTGGCTGTCTCAGCCCGGCCCACGCCGTCTGCCTCCCCTCCAGCGGCTGGCTGGCCACGCGCGGGGCGGCGGACGGGGGAACGCGGGGCGGCCCGGAGCGGCTCCCCGCGCCAGGGCGCCCCACCTTCCCAGGCCGTCGAGAGCCACGCCCCCGGGAGGCGGAGCGGGACCGCCCCTCGTAGCCAATCTCCGGCGCCCCGCGGCCGCCGCTCCGGCCGAGCCCAGCGCGTCGGCGGGGGATGCTGCTCGGCGGGCGGCGGCAGAGCGGGGCTGAGGCGGGGCGCGGGCGGCGGGGCCACGTTGCGGCGTCCCTGCAGAAGTCGGAGCGCGGCGGTGGGTTCCTTGCTTTCCTCTCCCCCCCCCCCGATCGATTCCCGCTGGGCTGGAGGGGCCGCGAGGCCGGGGGGGCTAAAGGCCGGGCGGGGGAGGCGGGGGCGCCCCTCCCTCCCCTCCCCTCCCCTCGGAGAAAGACCTCCCCCCCCAGACGGGGCCACAGGTGGTTTACACCCCCCTCCTTTTATTCCCTCCGCTGCCCCCCACCTGTTCTCCCTCGTAGGGCTGTCGTGCAAAGGCGGAGTCCCCCCCCCCCAGCCCAGTTCATCAGCGCCAAAGAGTTTGGACAACCCGCTTTTGCTCCCCCCCCGGCTAGAAATGGCTGGGTGGGGCTGAGTCCCCCCCCCTTTCCTGGGGTTCTTGGGGCACTTCGTTGGCTTGGGCTATGGGGGGGAGGCGGTGGGGAGGGACTTGAACCTGCAACTTTGCCTTGTAAGGCAGAGAATTATCCTCTAGGATAATTATATATATATACTGTAATCTAAATATATATATTTACTTACTTATTTGATTTAATTTTTTTATGTGCCCTTCTCCTTAGACTCAGGGCGGTTTACAACATGTCAGCAATAGCACTTTTTAAAAGAGCCAGCCTATTGCCCCCCGCCCCTCCAACCCAGGTCTTCATTTAGACATATATATTTCATAGTGCTTTTACAGCCCTTTCGAAGCGGTTTACAGAATCTGCATATTGCACCCAACAATCTGGGTCCTGATTGATTGAACTTTTATGCCGCCCCTCTCTGAGGACTTTGACCCGCCTTGGAAGGATGGAAGGCTGAGTCAACCTTGAACCTGGTGAGATTTGAACTCCAGGCAGTGGTCAGAGTTAGTGTGCTAACAACTGGGAAGGAGGGAGGAAGAGAGGGAGGGAAGGAAGGTAACAATAGCATTTAGACTTATAGACCGCTTCCTAGTGCTTTTACAGCCCTCTCTAAATGGTTTACAGAATCAGCCACTGCCCCGCCCCCAACAATCCGGGTCCTCATTTGACCCACCTCGGAAGGATGGAAGGCTGAGTCAATCTTGAGCCAGTGATGAGATTTGAACTGCTGAACGACAGCTAGCAGTTAGCTGAAGTAGCTTGCAGGGCTGCCCTCTAACCACTGCGCCATCCCGGCACTTGGTGACAAAGGAAGGGTCCTTGACTAAGTGAGGGTTTTTCCTCCTTTCCAGGTTCTGCTCCTGGGGTCTTCTGAGCTGCGTGGAGGGAGGAAGCCCTGACATTTCATGGTCTGCCCCCTGGAGGGGGTCCTGGTTTTGCTCTTCTCAGACTCGCCCCTGCTGCCTCCTGGCCCAGGCGAGGGGGAGGCCCCCTGGACCATGAGCCGCTACAGCTTCTCCAACCTGATGGACTGGGTGTACGGCGGGGTGGACCCCAGCTTTGAAGGCAATGGGGGCCGCGAGTGTGCCGCCTTCCTCCCTTGGGAGCAGCGCCTGCTGGAGAGCCTGGTCTTCACCGCTGTGGGAATCCTGGAGATCCTGGTCTCCCTGCAGAAGATCAGGAGGTCCGTGCCCGCAGAAGCTGCCGACCTCGTGGCTCAATCCCGCATCAAGGAGGAAAGCTGGGGCAAGAACCTGTTGCTGGTGACCCTCTGCCTGACCTTTGGACTTGAAGTGGGATTCAAGTTTGCCTCCAGGACGGTCATCTACTTGCTCAACCCATGCCACGTGGTTACGATGATGCAGGTAAATGAACCGTCTTCCTTTCAACTGCCGGTAAAAGGGAATGTGTGTCGCTTGAGGTCGAACTTGAGGGATCCTTGATGGCTCTCCGAGTTTGGTGGCTTTCTGGCAGATGTTTCAGATCCAGCTGAGTGATGGAACCTCTGCAAGAAAAGCCAGCAAACTCTGAAAGCACCAACAACCCCCAAGGTTTGTACTACAACAACCAACAGCCACAGCTGTCTAGGCGGCCTCAAGATGGGCAAGGATGCTTGAAAATGGAAAAGGCGGCTGTTTTTATTTTAGCCAACAGTTCCTTTTTTTGCATTCTTTTCATCAGTGCCAAATTTTACTTTGCAACTGTTCTCTCTCTCTCTCCCTCCTTAGCAAAGAGGTGAGGTTGGGTGAAAGAACACATCCAGCATTCAAAGGCTTGAAAGGATCCAAATCTCTTTTATGGTCTCTGAAAGACGGCGAGGCTGGGGCCAATGGGCTCTGCTGGGGGAAGGCTCTTTCAGGACCAATCTGTGGGCCGGTTTCTTCCCCCCCCCCCCAGTCAAACGAGGGACCTAGGAATATGAGTTGAATGTTACCAGCTGTTATTGTGTTGATGGGTGGTAGCTTTAAGAAGAGCCTGGTGTGAAATGGTGTATAGCAGTGATGGCGAACCTATGGCATGGGTATCACAGGTTGCATGCGGAGCCACTTCTGCTGGCACACGAGCCTTTGCCCTTGCTCAGCTCCAATGTGCATGTGTGTGCCGGCCAGCTGATTTTTGGCTCACGCAGAGGCTCTGTGGGGGGGATGTTTTTGGCTCCAGAGAGCCTCCGGGGGGATCGGGGAAGGTGTTTTTACCCTTCCCCGGCTCCAGGGCAGCCTTTGGGTGCACCAGAGTTTGGGAAACAGGCCATTTCCGGCACCCAGAGGGCCTTGGTGGTGGGGGAAGCTGTTTTTGCCCTTCCCAGGCATTGAACTATTGGTGTGGGCACTCGGGCATGTGCGATATCGCACATGTACACTCTTTCAGCACCCGAGGAAAAAAGGTTCGCCATCACTGGTAAATAGGTATATAATGCAGTGCCTTCCCCCGTGAATGTGTGCACAACCCCCTCGTACTGCCCCCAACCCGTGCAAGCGCACAGACTTCACTGAAGCCTTTGGACTTCCAGTAGGCCCATTGGGTCCATTTTTCGTCATCCACAGGCTCTGGAGTCTTTCCTAAACTTTGGGGAGGGTGAAAACAGCCACCCCATCCTTCGGAAGGCCAAAAACCAGCGGGACAGCACATACATGTGCACCGGAGCAGACATAGGGCAATGCCTCATGTGCCTGATTCTGCTTTTGCAAGGGATTGGACTACAAGACCCCCAAGGTCCCTTTGAACTCTCGTTATTCTGTATTTGACTTATGACCGTAGTTGGAACCAGAAGTTCTATTGCTAAGTAATGTGGTTGTTAAATGAGTTAGGTCCGATTATAGAATTATTATTTTTTGGCCATGGTTGTTAGGCAGTTCACATGCCAGTTGCCAAGTGCCAAAATTTTGATCATGTGAACTGTAGGAACTCTGAGATGATTGCAAGGGTGAGGACCAATTGTAAGTCCCTTTTTTCACTGCTATCGGATCTTTGAACAGTCACTGAACCAATGGTTGTAAACTGGGGACTCTCTATTTTTTATTTTTTTATTAAAAATAACCTTTATTTGTAAGACACAAAATACAAACAACAAAACACACACACAGAAAAACTATTAAAATAAAAGTTGGACAATTTGTGACATGCCTGTAATACAATTCTAACAGTGCTTATTTTCTATTACACAGATTGTATTTGTATAATTAATATGCACCAATTCTTAGCAAAGATCTTATTCTGGTATATCTTTTTCTTTGTGACTGATCCTCTGACGTTGTTGTAAGTTGAGGACTCTCTATAGATGCCCCAAGGCATAAAGTTGGGCCAGCCAAAAACTCCATTTGTTTAGATTCTTAAAAACTAGCATGTCCAAACTTTAAGACCGCTCTTGGCTGTCCGAGGATAGAGTATTAAAAAATCCCCGAATGGCAGCCATGAGGCCACAATCAAAGCTTTGCCTGCTTTTTAGGTGCAACTATGCCTACCTTGCCCCCCCCCCTCTTTTTTTGATCCCCTGAAATCAGTTTTTAAAAAAGCCAGTCAATCCTTCTCAGTTAAGGGAAACAGTGAGCAACTGGCTTCTTGTTAAATTTATTAATTGGATTTGTATGCCGCCCCTCTCCAAGAATTTACGTTTATGCACAAGGATTTATGCACAACTGTTTATGCACAACTGAGATTTACAGCTGGTTTGGAATTAGTGTTGCATTCGTCTTGTGAGAGTGATGTTTCAGAATTGGAGCGAAGGGAGCAGAACATGGGAGTGGGTCAGAGTGAAATACCAGCCTGTAATTTCCATTAGTTTGAAATCCGTTAACATAGTTACTTCGCCGATGTTTAATTATTTCTCCATTCTCTCGGGCAGAGGTGAGCTGCTAAGGTGGAACAGTGATGTGTGCTCGCCCCCATGGCTCTGAGTGCTAGTGGAGTCCAGCGCAATTCTGCTACTGCACCTGGGCAGGTAGTGAAATCACACGTGGACACGCAGGTGTGCCCGTGGCCCAGGTGCAGTTGCAGAATTGCGCTGGACTCCGCTAGCACTCAGAGCCATGGGGGAGAGCACACGTCATCGTTCCACTGTAGCAGCCCACCTCTACTGTCAGGCGAAAATGAGAGTTTGGGGTGGGTGTCGTAGAGCCTTTTGGAGCCCCTCAACAGATGCTAAGATTAGTTTCAGGAGAACTGGGATACCTAAGGGTGCTTTTTCAAAAGGCATCTGCACTCTGTTATTCTTTGAAGACGTTTTGCTATTCATCCAAGAAGGTTCTTTGGTTCTCAAGAAGGAACCGAAGAAGCTTCTTTGAGTGAGAAGCAAAACGTCTCCAAAGAAAAACAGAGTCCAGTTCCCTTTTGAAATAGCACCCTTGGGACAACCATGAGCTGGATGGCTGAGAACCTGTATAGACGAGAGGCAGAACGGTGCTCCACTGCTCTGGGAAAGGAGCACTGGCAGGTGTCTATGAAGATTCTCACCCATCCAGGTTGTCCAAAAGGTGCTTTTCTAGGCAACTGGACTTTGTTTTTCTTTGGAGACGTTTTGCTTCTCATCAAGCGGCTTCTTCAGTTCAGTAGGTGGGCTTGCTTGTTTTCATCCAGTTTTTCTACCAGCGACATGGTTTTAAAAGCAAGGAGGCCACTGGGCTTTTACACTTTGACCAGCAGTGAGTTGAGTCAACTTTCTGTTTTCCAGGGGGAAGAATGCATGAAATCCAGAGTCTATACGCTTAGCAAAATAATTTCCACTGGTCCAATCTTCAGTGTAGTCGTTTGTCAGCTTTCAGTTTGTGTGCAAAAAGTCGTTGCTACCAGGTGCATAAAAACCAAAGAGAGCTCAAAGGGAGATCTGTGGGAAAGGGCACAAGGTTAAACAAGCCTTAAGAGTTTGTTTTAGTCTTAACTTGGCGATAGTGGAACAGTCCACGATTAGGGCTGGGATGGAAAGAAAGTGACACAAGGACAAAAAAGCCCTAGAGAAACAAGGAAGATTAAATTCTAAGTTCTGGAGGCATTGAAACTGCAGTGAAATATAAGAAAGGCAATCACCCAAAGCCCCAAAAATAGATAGTGGCTTCCCAATCTCATTACTTCCCACCACCACCCTTGCTGTAATTGGGAGAGAAGGTGTCACCACTACTCTCCATAAGTCTATTCACTTGAAATAGTCTTAGGGAGTGTGATGTTTTACTATTGTACTAGAAATCAGGATTTTGCAGACCCTGGGTGCACCTGCGTGTTCGTGTGCGATTTCACTACCTACCCAGGTGCAGTAGCAGAATGTATTAATTAATTAATTAATTAGATTTGTATGCCGCCCCTATCCGGAGACTCGGAGCGGCTCACAACAACAAAACAGTACAAATCCAATAGTTAAAAACAATTTAAAACCCTTAATATAAAAAGCAATCATACATCTCATACAAACCATACATAAAGCGGAGACGGCCCAGGGGAATCAATTCCCCCATGCCTGATGGCAGAGGTGGGTTTTAAGGAGTTTATGAAAGGCAAGGCAGATGGGAGCAATCCTAATCTCCAGGGGGAGTTGGTTCCATAGAATTGGGGCCGCCACAGAGAAGACTCTTCCCCTGGGTCCCGCCAGATGACGTTTTGTCGATGGGATCCAGAGAAGGCCAACTCTGTGGGACCTAACTGGTTGCTGGGATTCATGCGGCATATTCTGGTCCGATGCCATGAAGGGCTTTATAGGTAATAACCAACACTTTGAATTGTGACCGGAAACTGATTGTCAACAAATGCAGACTGAGGACAGTGTTCCCTCTAATTTTTTTTGGGGTGGGCGGAAAAGTATAGTGTCTGAGCGGCAGTCCCTTTGGGACTGGGCGGCACAGAAATAATAAACAAACAAACAAACAAACAAACACAAAAAACCCACCCTGTTTTGCCTCAGAGAATTTCAAAATAAAATACTGTACTGTGTGTCTATAACAGTGAGCTCATAATAGGGCAACTCTACCAATATCAAAATGCCACTTAAATAGTTGAGCTAGTTTCAAACTAGATTTTGATTTTCTTTCTCTCTTCCTGACTCCCATTCTTTTTCTTTCTCTTTTCCTTCTCTTTTTTCTATCTGTTTCTCTCTCTTCCTCTTCCTCTCTCTCTCCTTCCCTCTCACTCTTTCCCTCTCGGCTTCTGGGCAGGTTTTGAAAACTCTGAGTTGATGATGATTTTTAAGTAAGTGATTGCTCACTGCTCAGCTTAGAGGGAACTATGACTGAGGAGTGTTGGTGTAACATGGGCATACCTGGGGAAGCCCATGATTGCTCTGCATTCTGCACGATCTGAAGTTTCCGAACACTCTTCAAAGATAGCCCCATGTAGAGAGCGTTACAGTAGTCGAACCTCGAGGTGATGAGGGCATGAGTGACTGTGAGCAGTGACTCCCAGTCCAGGTAGGGCCACAACTGGTGCACCAGGCGAATCTGGGCAAACGCCCCCCTCGCTACAGCTGAAAGATGTTTCTCTAATATAAGCTGTGGATCGAGGAGGACACCCAAGTTGCGGACCCTCTCTGAGGGGGTCAGTAATTCCCCCCCCCCCGGGTGATGGACGGACAGATGGAATTGTCCTTGGGAGGCAAAACCCACAGCCACTCCGTCTTATCAGGGTTGAGTTTGAGTCTGTTGACACCTATCCAGACTCTAACAGCCTCCAGGCACCGGAACATCACTTCCACTGCTTCGTTGACTGGACATGGGATGGAGATGTACAGCTGGGTATCATCAGCGTACTGATGATACCTCACCCTATGCCCTTGGATGATCTTGCCAAGCGGTTTCATGTAGATATTAAATAGAAGGGGGGAGAGGACTGACCCCTGAGGCACCCCACAAGGGAGAAGCCTAGAGGTCGACCTCTGACCCCCCACTAACACCAACTTTGACCGACCGGAGAGGTAGGAGGAGAACCACTGAAGAACAGTGCGTCCCACTCCCAACCCCTCCAGCCGGCGCAGAAGGATACCATGGTCGATGGTATCGAAAGCCGCTGATAGGTTGAGAAGCACCAGGACAGAGGATAAACCCCTGTCCCGGGCCCGCCAGAGATCACCCATCAGCGCAACCAAAGCAGTTTCCATGCTGTAGCTGGGCCTGAATCCTGACTGCTGAGGGCATAGATAATTGGCTTCTTCCAAGGACCGCTGGAACTGGAGTGCCACCACCTTCTCAACAGGGAAGGTTGGAGACTGGACGATAGTTGTTGAGAATGGCTGTGTCCAGGGAAGGCTTCTTGAGGAGGGTGCGCACAAGTCCCTCCTTGTAAGGAGCCGGGAAGGACCCCCTCCCCAAAGAACCGTTGACAATCTCCTGGACCCAGCTCCGTGTCACCTCCCTGCTGGCCCAAACCAGCCAGAAGGGACACGGATCCAGCAAACAGTTGGCGGAACTCACAGCTCCAATGGCCTTGTCCACTTCATCAGGTGTCGCCAGATCAAACTCGCTCCAAACAGATGGACTAAGACGGGCCCCAGTCGCCTTGTACTGGACTCTGCTAGCACTCAGAGCCATTGGGGTGAGCACACGTCACTGTCCCACTGTAGCAGCCAACCTCTGCTTAGGACTACAATTGAGCCTGAAATTTATCTTGCTAAGTGAAACATTTGTCAAGCTTTGCTCCATTTTACAACCTTTCTTGCCACGGTTGTTAAGCAGGTTATTACTGCAGGTTATTAAATGAGTTCACAAGGTCCTTAAGTGAATATGGCTTCCCATTGACTTTGCTTGTCAGAAGGTCCCGAAAGGCATGAGCCAGTTGCCAAGTATCTGAATTTTGATCACGTGATTATGGGGATGTTGCAGTGGTTGTTTGAAAAGTGGTCAGAAGTCCCATTTTTTAGCATCTTTGTAACTTCAGTCACTAAATGAAATGTTGTAAGAGGTAAAGAGAATGAAGAGCAACATTGACTCTAACCACAAACAATTTTGGCCATCATTTAAATGTTATCCAAAGATATTCTTCAAGTAAGGGATAGGATTATATGAACAACAGTTACAGTAATACCTCATGATACGAACTTAATTGGTGCAAGGAGGACGTTCGTAAGACGAAAGGTTCGTAAGATGAAACATTGTTTCCCATAGGAAACAATGTAAAGTCAATTAACCCGTGCAACCAAAAAACCCCCCGCAAAAGAACGGCTTTCCGCGACTGCTGGGAAGCCGCGCGGCTGTTTTAAAAGGTGACAGCCGGCCAGAGGGGCTTCCCAGCACCCCCCGAACCCGGGTTCGGGGTTCGGGGGGGTGCTGGGAAGCCCCCCAGGCCGGCTGCGACCTTTTAAAACAGCCGCGCCGCTTCCCAGCTGTCTCCTGAAGCCGAACGCCAAAGCCGAACTTCCGTGTTCGGCTTTGGGAGACAGCTGGGAAGCGGCGAGGCTGTTTTAAAAGGTCGCAGCCGGCCTGGGGGGCTTCCCAACACCCCCCGAACCCCGAACCCGGGTTCGGGGGGGTGCTGGGAAGCCCCCCAGGCCGGCTGCGACCTTTTAAAACAGCCGCGCCGTTTCCTAGCTGTCTCCTGAAGCCGAACGCCAAAGCCGAACTTTCGCGTTTGGCTTCGGGAAGCGGCGCGGCTGTTTTAAAAGGTGACAGCCGGGCTGGGGGGCTTCCCAGCAACCTCCCGAACTGAACCCGGGGTTCAGAAAAATGTTGCCTCTTCTTACGAACTTTGTTCGAGTTACGAACCGGCGTTCGGGAGGCTTCTGGGAAGCCCCGCCGCCCGGCTGTCACCTTTTAAAACAGCCGCGCGGCTTCCCAGCAGTCTCCGAACGCCGGTTCGTAACTCGAAAAAAGTTCGTAAGAAGAGGCAAAATTTTTCTGAACCCCGGGTTCGTATCACGAGTTGTTCGTAAGACGAGGGGTTCGTATCTTGAGGTACCACTGTATTTTTGTTTAATAGTGTTGCTTGCTGTTAACTTTGCTTGTTGTCTCACTTTGTTGTCTACTATGTCCTAGCTTAATTGGATGTGTTAACTTCCCCATACTGCCACGTTCTGTTACAGCTGACCTTAAAATGGGTAAAATATATATTTCACTGAACACATTTCTCACTTAGCGACATAAATTGTGGCCTCAATTGTCATCATAAGTTGAGGACTACCTCTACTAAGCATTCCTCCAGCCAGCCTTAGAAGACCCTTGGCACCCTTCGCCAAGCTGTCCTACTCAATGCTGTTCAACAGCCCTTAAATGTCATGTCATAGGGTTGAAAGGGACCTCAGAGGTCATCTGGCTGAACCCTCTCCTTGATGCAGGATCACTGGAGGTTTTCAAGAATAGACTGCACAACTATTGGAGTGGAATGGTGTCAGGCTCCTGCTTTGGACAGGAAGGTGGACTAGAAGACCTCTGAATAGCAATAGCATTTAGACTTATATACCGCTTCATAGAGCTTTTACAGCCCTCTCTAAGCGGTTTACAGAGCGTAAGCATATCACCCCCAACAATCTGACTCCTCATTTTACCCACCTCAGCAGGGATGGAAGGATGAGTCAACCTTGAGCCTGGTGAGATTTGAACTGCCTTCCAGCACCCAGCTTCTATGTTCTATGATTTTATCTGCTGTGTTCTTTCTTAAAAAGCTTTTGATGCTAGCGAGATAACCAAATCTCATGAACTTTATGTTTTCAACCGGAACTCTCAGCAGACTCAGGCTTTCTTGTCATTCTTCATTTGTTTCCCCTTTCAAAAACACGATTGCTCCAACGATTGTGACGTTGTGTAACATTGTGCAAACACCCTCCCCTCCCCGTTTGAACACGTTGCTGACTCCTAGCTTAATGGGATCTGTTAACTTCCCCATACTGCCATAAACTTTGGGCTCAATTTCCATCCTAAGTTGAGGGCTACCTGTCCTAAGCATTCCTCCAGCCAGCCTTTGAAGACCCTTGGCACCCTTCTGGTCAAGCAAGATGGGGGTGTCCTTTCTTGCCATATCCCAACTTTTCAACACTGTCATTTGCAGATTAGTTTCCCTGAAGCTGCTTTTCAGTCTGTGAGGCGGAAGCAATAACATAAATGTATTCTGACAGGAACCCCATTTGAGTTGTTTGTCCCCCCCCTTTCTTCCTTTGCCTCCTCTTCCAAAAATGGTGGAAAGAAAAAAGGAGGTTGTTATCTTTTGTGAATGCAGCTCCTTACAAAATGTGCCAGGGAAACAACAAAAGACAAAGAGGGCGTCTGTATGCCCTCAAGAGCTATCAAGTGCTATTCTAAAGCAACTGACGTGTGCTTTTGCACAGATGTGGATTGCTGGTGTTTTCTAAGTTTCCACTTTCAGGGAGAAAGGCAGTGTGGTTTACAGTGGCTGGTTGAAACCAGAATATCAATAAAGGAGAATATTTGTGACTCAGGGTTCAAATGAAGGGTTTTTGGTGCTCTTTGAGCTTGCTTGTTTTCTTGCAGATGTTTCATTACCCAAAGAAGGTAACATCCTGAGAGCTAGTAAAGAGTGGGGGTTGCTCTCAATTTATATTCCAGTGCATTGCCCTGTCAGTATTGGCAGGAGTGGCCTTAGAGGTTCCTTAGTTGGGCTGTTTATTTATTTATTTATTTTTAATTTTCAAAATGTTTACATGATAATAGGTGTTCTGCCTGGCCGCGGGCCACCCAAAAACTAAGTAATTATCCAAACACACACACACTTGCAGGCTTGTAAAAAGAAAGGAAAGAGGTTTTCTTTATGTACAGAGGACTGCGAGTCTCGGCGTCTGCCAGAGCAATGCTAATTTATGAATCCAACAGGTCAGAATTAATCACTCAAGTCAGCATAGAAGCCTTTCTGGCTTAGGTCAGTCAAATAACTAATCGCTTAAGTGTCAGGATATCCAAAGATATCCAAAGCAAACACAAAACCACAATTCATCAAAGTCTTTCTCCAAAAACTGAACGATAAATTCCCACGTCATCAGCAAAACCTTCCCTCTTTCAAGGCTGCGGCAGCGTCTTTCATTCCTAACACCTGTGATCTAGAATCTGTTTCTGCGTTTGCGCAGCTGCTCCTGGCATCCCAGCATTCTCCTGACCCGAATATTGATAATAGGGTCGTCCCTTATGTCCTCCCCGTCTGACTCAGATGAAACTCTGGCTGGAGATCTGACCGGCTCCATTTCCCTCTCAGCCTCTCCAACCCCTTCCTCATCCCTTTCTCCCTCTGGTTCACTGTCTGATTCCTCATCAAGCCAGACAGGTCTTCTGTAAATGGACGACTCCAGCTCCTCTGAGTCAAAATCAGCAGCCATAGGAGCTGGCCTGAAGCCAACCACAACAATAGGTGTGGTATAAACATAAACAAAAGCAACTAGGTACAGGTAAATTTGGAAAATAGGACAGTAGGACAAGGATGGAAGGCATGATGATGCGCTTATGCACGCCCCTTACAGACCTCTTAGGAATGGGGTGAGGTTGACTGTAGACAGTTTAAGGTTAAAGTTTTTGGGGTTTGGGGAAGAAATCACAGAGTCGGGTAGTGCATTCCAGGCATTGATAACTCTGTTGCTGAAGTCGTATTTTCTGCAGTCGAGTTTCCAGCGGTTTACATTAAGATTGAATCTATTTTGTGCTCGTGTATTGTTGTGGTTTTAAGCTGAAGTAGTCATTGACCAGTAGGACATTGCGGTAGATGATTTTATGAACTACATTTAAATCAGATTGAAGGCGACGTAGCTCTAGGTTTTCTAAACCCAAAATTTCAAGTCTGGTGGAATAAGGTAATCTGTTGCGTGCAGACAAGTGGAGGACTCTTCTTGTGAAATATTTCTGGACTCTCTCAATTGTATTTATTTATTTATTTATTTATTGATTGATTGATTGATTGATTGATTGTTAGAGTTGAAAGGGACCATGAAGGCCATCAAGTTCAACCCCCTGCCCAAGCAGGAACCCTATAGCACACCAGTCAAGTGGCAGTTCAATCTTCTCTTAAAAATGTCCAGTGTTGGAGTTCACAACGTCCGCTGGTAGGTTGTTCCATTGGTTGATCGCTCTGACCGTCAGGAAGTTCCTCCTTATCTCCATGTTGAATCTCTCCTTGGTCAGTATTAATGATATGCAGTGCGGGTTCCAGTCGGGTGAGCTGTATTCGAGGATTGGACTGGCAAATGTTTTGTATGCTCTGGTTAGCAGTTTCATATTGCCAGAGATTAGTTTACTGTTGGCTTGTTTAGCAGTTTGTTCATTGGGGTATTATTTACTTGATTGTTGGTCTGATGTTAATCTTGGTTAACTTTTATCTATGTTCTTCTGGGTGCTGATTGCTGGTGGGGAAGTGTTGGGTTTTTCCAGTTCCCTTTTTGGCATGTTGATTGTCTCTTTTGCATTCTCTGTAGATAAAGTTTATGTTTGTTTGTCTGTTGATGGCTAATTTGTACCAATACCAGGCTTTAGAAAATCCCCCTAGGCTAGCGGTTTTGGACTTGGCTTGGTCTAGGAATATAAAAAGGTCCTCTTGGAAGAGAAAATAGAATTGACTATTTGGGTTTGGTCCCCTTTTGCAAAGTTGGAGACAAGTTAAAGGGGTGGGGTGGGGGGAGAGCTATACACAATTGAGAAAGGCCTCATCTGGTATTTGTAAGCACCCGGTATTCACCTGATATTCGTAGGTCTTCAACTTACAATCAGAATGGCACCAGAATTTCCATTGGTAAGCAGGGCAGTTGTTAAGTCAGTTACAACCAATTTTACAAACCCTAATTTTTAACTTTGCTTATCAGAAGTTACCTGGGAAGGTATGCAAATGGCAACCACCTGATCCCAGATTGCTGCAACTATTGTAAATATATTCCAGCTTGCACAAGATGTTTCCAAGGCTCCATATATTTTAATGTCTTGAGAAAACAGATAAAAATCTTGCATTAGATCACTGAAATCTAATTAGATCACAGTGTGCTGCCTGGAGTAACACTACATTAATTAAATCACCGGTAATCAATAAAGAAATATACCTTGCAAGATATTATTTGCTTCTAAGATGTCTGAAAATTTAATTTCTGTTTATTTTGGTGGGCACGGGATGTCTTACCTGTATTTATTCTAGGTTCATTTTAATTAATTTTTTAATGAAATAAAAACTTTCATTGCTTATTCTTCATGATGCACCCACCTTGTGCAATATGTCAGAACTGAAGTCTACAATGTAACCTGCAGTCCAACAAATTGCAGACAGCTGTTTTCCATTTTTCTCAACCTTTAATCTTACATACCATCTGCTATAGGAGACTAATATTTAGAAATATGTTTTTGAGAAAAAGAGGTGGTGCACAAGATATGTGGAACTGCTACTTCCCCCCTTTTTTTCTGGGGAAGTTCTGCTTCAGAGAAAGCACCCAATCATTGGAGCCGCCACCAAAAATGTTAAGAAATAGAGAACCTGCTCTGCTCTGACATTTTAAAATAACTCCTCATTATTTCCCCTCCATTGTTTTGAAATGCAGTTGTGCCTGTGGGTTATTCTGCAAAAAGGGGCAAAGTAAAAATTAATTCACAGGTACATTGTGCCCTGCAAATGCCAGCCTAAAATAAGTGAGACCCAGCCTTCTTTCTCTAACAAAGCGACTGCTTATATGTGCGAGAACATCTGGAGATGATTTACTGTTTTATATATAGGAGCGTGTTCTACATGCAGGTTTAAGTTGGGGGATTCTGCAAGCCAGGATTAATTGCTTGCAGAAATGCATTATCTCAGAGGCTGGATTTTTAACTTCTATCCCACAGTGGAAAACAACCTTGGCTGTTAAAAGCCACAAATCTCCCAATCAAGTGGTGCAGTTAAATAATTTCCAGCTTAGCAGCCACAGAAAGATTGCTTTTATGGAATTCAATACTATTGTGAAGGGAGGAGAGTTTTCTACCTTGACCAGCATTGTTGTTTTGGATAGTGGTGGTCCCCATTCTAAATCAGATAACAACTTGGAACTGCCTATATCGGTGATGGCAAACCTTTTTTCCCCTCGGGTGCCAAAATCACACGTGTGCATAATACTGCATGCGTGCAAGTGCCCACACCCATAATTCAATGCCTGCCTGCCCCCTGCGCATGCGTGTGTGATCCCCACATACTTCCCCATTTCCCAACTTCGGGTGGGCCCAGTAGGCCCATTTTTTCACTCTCCCCAGGCCCCAGAGGTTTTCTTAGAGCCTGAAGAGGGCTAAAACGGCTACCTAGAGCCTCAATGCAAGCTGAAAATCTGCTGGCCGGCAGACAAAGGCACACTGGAGCTGAGTTAGGGCAATGGCTCATGTGTCAGCAGATATAGCTACGTGTGCCACAGGTGGCACGCATGCCAGAGGTTCGCCATCACTGGCCTATATACTCGGATGTTACCTCAATAGCTCTGAGGTTCCTGGTTAGGACTTGCACTGTTAAGTTTTTACCAGTCCCAGAGCGTGAATTGAATAGATTAAATCTTCAATCATAATAAAAAGAGTTAGAGAATTCAGCTTTCCGAAGGCCAAAAATCAGCTTGATAGCATGCACATGTGTGCTGGAGCTGAAACATGGCAAAGCCTCGAGTGCCCTCTGATATGGCTCTGCATGCCACCCTGTGGCACGTGTGCCATAGTTTCGCCATCACGGCTATATGAGGTAAAATGCAAAATATAAAATACAAGATGTACCAGTTAAAACAGATCTTGCCCCCAAACTGGCAACATCAATTTTGTTTTGTTGTGTTGCCTACACTGATCAGGACACAAAGGGCAGGTATGCATATGTGTTGTTGTTTGCATGTCACTAATTGTGAAATGGCATTTTTTGCACAATAGAAAAGGGCAGTGCTTTGTTTTTCATTTCCTCAACTTACAGTCACAATTGAGAGCAGAATTTCTGTTGTTAAGCCAAGCAGTTGCTGAATGATTTGCGCCCAATTTTACAGCATTTTGCCATGGTTGTTAAGCGAATCACTGTAGTTGTTAAGTGAAGCATGAGGTCTTTAAGCAAATCTGGCTTTGCCTATTGCAGTGATGGTGAACTTATGGCACATATTGGAAGGCCATATTGAAAGGCACACAAGGCGTTGCCCAGTTTCATCTCCAGTGCGCATGTGCGGGCTAACCAGCTGATTTTCAGCCTTGGGGAAAGCCGTTTTGCTCTCCGGAATGCAAAAACAGCACAATGGGCAAACCGGAAGTCCGTTTTCCCGAATCTCCGATTTGCCCGTTGGGCCGTTTTTTTACTGTCCCAGGCTTCATTGAGGCTTATGCACATGTGTGTGGGGTGAAGGGGGGTTGTGTGCATGTGTGCGGGGGAGGGAATGGGTGTGGACAACTGTACATGTGCTAGCACGCGCACCACACCCTTTTGGCATGCGAACCAAGAAAGGTTCCCCATCTCTGGCCTATTGACTTTGCTTGCCAGAAGCTGACTGGGAAACGTCATAAATGGCGATCACATGATCTTACCACTGTCATAAGTATGTGCCAGTTTCCAAGCTCTCGAATTTTGATCACATGATGGTGGGGATGCTGTATCGGGGGCTGGTGGTAAAGCACCTTTTTCTCCTCCTCCTCCTCCTCCCTTCTAGCACAGATGATATTACCTAGTTAGGTCTTCAAATGTTTGCAAAAAAAAAAAAAAAAGCCACCAAGCTCAGAGAGCACCAAGGACTTCCCAGTTCAAATTACAAATTTGTAATTACAAATCTGAATTACAAATATTTTCTTCTATCAGCCCAGTATTATTCTTTTTGCATCACTCAGGCTGTTCAAGTTGGAACCTGCTTTCCATTTTATGGGGATAAGGCTCATTGTCAGTTATGTGCCTCAGCCCTAAAAGTACACACTTAATTGTGGCATGTTTGGTTTCTCTGAATTGTTGGCTGGTGTATTTTTCCCTATCATTCCTCTTGTCTTTTATCAACTTTGGCAGAAGGCAGTTGAGCCTCTCCCCACAACTAACAAGCAGGTCAAAACTCCTTTTGCTGCAGCGCTGATTTGGCTGGAGAAATGGCACAGGTTTTTCCAAGAAGTGGGTGCCATAACACCCTGTTAGTTTCATGGGCAGGAGAAGGGAGGATGCCCTTTGGATTTGCTGTGGTCTGTCAAGGGGCCTGAATTGCAAATTTGGTCTTAGCCCTTTGGGGGTTCCAGATTATTCCTAGAATCAGCCAGGAATATTCACACATGGGTTCTGTTTAGTTCAACCATACTCTTCCTGCTGTACTTTTCTTTCTTTTTTGATTTTTATTTACCCGTATTACTTTATAAGAAATTCAAAGTGGCAAACATACCTAATACGCCTACACCCCCTCCCCTACTGTTTTTCTCACCACAACAATCCTAGGAGATGTTTGAGGCTGAGGAAGAGAGTGGCTAACGCAGTGCTTCTCAAATAGTGGGATGCGTCAACCTGGGGCGGAACGCAGAGCGATGCCAGGAGGGGCGCGTGGGACCCCAGGGAACATCGGTGGTCCCTCTTGATCAATTCCCCCGGACGGGGAGTGTTTTTCCAGTTGCACACTGCTCCGAGCCCGTAAGAGATGGCGGCCAGGCAGGGCGGAGCGGCTGAGTGGGTTCTTGTTGCTCTTGGCGGGCGCCGCAGTAGCCCTGAACAGCGTGGCGAACCTGCAGCTGGACAAGGAGGAGCATTTTCTGCAGTTGGGCGAAAGCTTCAAATGGCACCCTAAAGCCTCCTTCCACACCATTCGCTGCGAGTGCCTGGCAGAGGCGGCACTTATGGGTCAGGCTGGCGACCCCAAAACATTGGCTTGATTAAGTTGGCCTGACCCCGTGTCAAAACACTAAAATTCCATTGGGGCCCACATTGGAGAGTTGGGGGGGGGGGAGGTCGTGAAATATTTACTTCTTCCTAAGGGGAACATAACAGAAAATAATTGAAAAGCACTGGACTAGCCCAAAGTCACCTAGTTTGCTTTCATGCCAAAACAGGACTAGAACTTCGAGCTTAACTAGTGATTGGCCCAAATGCACCCAGCTCCCTTTCATGTCTAAGATAGGGACTAGAACTCACCAGCTCTTGATAATTACCCAACTGCCTTTCTTGCCTAAAGGGGGAAACTAGAATTCACCTTTTCCCTGCTCTCTAGCCAGGTGCCTTAATCGCTAGACCAAACTTGTCACCATGGAAGCAAGGGAAGGGTGGGGTGCAGTAGGTAAAAAGCTATGGCTTAGCATAATGTATAGAAGCTTCACAGATTGGTTTTATTATGAAACATCATAAGGCTAAATCTAACAAAGTACCTTGTAGCTTTTCTGGATCGCATAATTTTATTTTTCTTGGAGAATAACTATGACTTTAGAAGTAGAGTTTCTTTTAGCAGTAATCACTGGCAGCTGGTAAGACCATATTCATTGCTAACTGTACATTATAACTAATTTTAAATGAACTCAGAGAAACTTGTAGTTTGACAATAGAGTCCAATGAGGATAATTTTAGATCCTGCCTTCCATTGAGGACATTGAGTGCATTGAGCCAGAAAGAGGGCTGAGAAAATATCTACAGACTTCTCACATCCACGGACATAAACTGCTTCAACTCCTCACCTTGGGATGCTGCTGTAGGACATTGCATGCCAAAACAAGTAGACACAAGGACAATTTTGTCCCTTGTGCCATCACTCTGCTGGACACCCAAGTCCCATTATCTTAGGCCTAAAGACAATGTAGTAGGGCTGTATTGCTATTATACTTGTCATCCTTTTCATCTTTGTCAACTCATTTCTCATCTTTTTTTCATTTCCCCTACTATCCTCTCCTGTCAGGTATCTTAAGATTTCTCACTTGTCTGTATCTTTATATTTAGTATCTTTATATTTAGGATTGTATGTTACGATTTATGATCTACGACTTACTGTTTTGTTGTTTGTATGCTGAGAGCTTATGCACTGAAGGCAGATTCCTTGTGTGTCCATTTATACTTGGCCAATAAATTAAATGGTCACCAAACATCAAAAACATCATCAAAAAAGCACAACAAAGAATGTTCTTTCTGCGCCAGCTCAGGAAGCTCAAACTGCCCAAGGAGCTGCTGATACAGTTCTACAGAGGAATAATTGAGTCTGTCATCTGCACCTCTATAACTGTCTGGTTTGGTGCTGCAAACAAACAGCAGGACCGACACAGATTTCAGAGGAGAATCAACTGCAGAAAAAACAATTGCTGCCAACCTGCCTTTTATTGAGGACCTATATACTGCACGAGTCAAAAAGAGGGTGGGGAAAATATTTACTGACCCCTCACATCCTTGACATAAATTGTTTCAACTCCTACCCTCAAAACGTCGCTACAGAGCACTGCACACCAAGACAACTAGATACAAGAACAGTTTTTTTCTGAACGCCATCACTCTACTAAACAAATAATTCCCTCAACACTGTCAGACTTTCTACTAAATCTGCACTTCTATTCTACTAGTTTTTCTCATCATTCCTATCACCCATTTCCTCCCATGTTGACTGTATGACTGTAACTTGTTGCTTATATCCTAAGATTTTTATTAATATTGCTTCTTCATTGCTTATTTGACCCCTATGACAATCATTAAGTGTTGTACCACATGATTCTTGACAAATGTATATTTTATTTTATGTACGCTGAGAGCATATGCACCAAGACAAATTCCTTGTGTGTCCAATCACACTTGGCCAATAAAAAAATATATTCTATTCTATTCTATTCTAAAGAATCTTCCCTTCCCTTCCCTCCCCTCCCCTCCCCTTCCCTTCCCTTCTTACTATGGAAGAATAGATCTGGTTGACCTTAGAAGACATCCCTTAATGTTATGAGCAATTTTGATCAAAAATTTCATTTCATTAAGCTGTGAATTTTTCTTTGCTGGAATCTGTTCCTGGAAACGATCAGTTTCTTCTTAAATAAGTTATGAAGTTGAGATTCCATACTGCATTTTTTGATGGCAAATGATTTTGGACAAGTACTCCTGACAAATACGATAAAGAAAGAAACTGGGTCATTCTTGGCTGAAATAAATGCATTACCAAACTCCTTTGTTACTATGCCTGTCTGCAGCAAGGTCCCCCAAAGTGACTACTATAAACTCCGAAGAAATGATGGCACTATCCAAGGTCAATATTGTTATTATTTATAGTACTATTACAGGAAGTCTGAATTGCAACCGTTTCTGTAGTGACTGTTTGAAGTTATAACAACATTGAAAAAGTGACTTCTGAGCATTTTTCACACATGACTGTTGCAGCATCCTGATGATCACATGATCAGAATTCAGACACTTGGCAATTGGCATGTATTTATGACTGTTCTGGGGTCATGTGATCCTCTTTTTGCCCTTATGGTACGCAAAGTTAATGGGGAAGCCAGATTCATTTAACAACCATGTTGCTAACTTAACAACAGCAACGATTCACCTAACCACCAAAGTGGGGCAAAATTTATTTACCCACTGTCTTGTTTAGCAACATAGGTTTGAGCATCAATTGTGGTTGTAAGTCAAGGGCAACCTGTTGTTAAAGTCCAATGGGAAATGATGAATTATCTCCACAAACTGGTCAATGAACTAAACTGGTTGTGGTAACCCTGATCTAAATAAAGACAACTTTCATCTTCATACTAAGAAAGGGTTGCTTTTTAAAGTCTGCCCTATGGGATCATTTTTTGCACAGTGGAAGGAGATGCTGAGAATTGGGAGGTGGGGATGTATGTTGGATTAAGCAGTGGTTCTCAACCTGGGGATTGGGACCCCTTTGGGTGTTGAATGACCATTTCACAGGGGCCTCCTAAGACCATTGGAAAAGACGAATTTCCCCTGGTGTTAGGAACCAAAGCTTCTATTCTGACAGAACAGAACATTTTTACAATCTGACCAATGAGGTGTTTACAGTGGGGGCCTCACTCTGATCTTCCTGCCATCAGCTTAAAGCTCTATTGGAAGAATTGGCTCTAGACTTATGGTTGGGGGTCACCACAACATGAAGAACTGTATGTGTTGTGGCATTACAAAGGTTGAGAAGCACTGACTTAGAGCAACAGCACTATTCCCAGTTAGTTAGTTAGTTAGGTAGTTAGTAGTTAGTTGGTTAGGGCAGTTAGCAGAGTGGTTTGATTGTGAAATGGATGGCATATAATTTTATAAATAAAATATAAATTCAAATTTAAATTTAAATTTCTGTCTCTTTCCATCCTCCTAGTAATATTTAAACAGTAATAATTGTAAGCTTTAAACGTCCAATTGAGTGGTTTAAAAATAAAATATGAGTTATTCCTTTCATTTGTGCTCTCTCTGTCTCTATCCATTTATGTAAAGATGCAAATAAATGAAATAGAAAGACCATGATGCTAACTCCTTTTTGTTTTTGTTTAAATGTCAGATTTTTCTACTGGCTTGTCCACCTTGCCATTTCGCCATGATTCTATTCAGGTAAGTGGGTTACCACCTATACATTAGTTTCTTTAAATGATGACCGCTTCTGTGGTTTGGTTACATTGAAGAACATTGACCTTCATACTTTGTATCTGCGGGGGTATCCTGTAGCTGTTTTTTTTTTCTTCTTCAAAAGGCAACTGGACGTCCTTTGTTTTTCCTTGAAGAAATTTTGCTTCTCACCCAAGAAGCTCAGGTCAGAACTTCTTGATGAGAAGCAAAAGCAAAGAAAGCCCAGTTGCCTTTTTTGAAGAAAAAGAAGTATCTTTGGGACAATCTGTGGCTCTTCTTTTCTTTATCATTGGATTTCTATCCAGCATTTGTGCCTTCATGCTTTACATGTGGATCTGTTTGTTTTTTTAATTTCCCCCAAATAAGGATTTTCCCCTTCTCTTACATTAACAGTTGCAATTGGATTAAACATTTTGGAAATGTTTGGGATGGCAGCAGGACGTCTCATGTTATGGACGCCTCTGTTGAATGTACACAACAGGAATTCCCTTGGTTAGCCATCTCGCTAACTGAGCCTTGAATATAGAACAGAGGTCTTCAAACTTGGCAACTTTAAGACATGTGGACTTCAACACCCAGAATTGGCTGGAGAATTCTGGGAGTTGAAGTCCACAAGTCTTAAAGTTGCGAAGTTTGGGAACCCTGATATAGAAGGCTATGGTCTTTAAAAACAGGAAGAAATAAAGTTGGATTATTTTGCCCTAATGCAGTGTTTCTCAGCCTTGGAAATTCTGGGAGTTGAAGTCCACTTGCCAAGGTTGATAAATCCCACCCTAATGTGAGCCCTTGGAGCATGCCAGGTCAAAACACAGGCTGGAATCCAGGAATGTTGCATTATCATTCTAGGGTCATTAATGAATCTTGAAAACCTCTTCATAACTTCACTGTATACTCTTCATACACTTAAGGGACAAGAAGGTGAAGGAGGGATGTGGTTATAAGTCTCACAGCTGAGTAACCACATTAGCTATCCCACCTGCTTCTCAAGGTTGGATTTAAATTCCTCTTCCCTTAGGTGGACGTTTGGGTGGTGTTCTTAAAATGACTCATAATGGAATACTTGGACTGTTTTTGCTTTAGTCATTTAAGAAGCAGACGAGTGGACTAAGCCCATAAAAGTTTGCATCTAGAGTTGCAATTTGTAAGTCAGCAGATAGTGAGGGGGAAAAAAGGGTAAACATTTCCAAAACATTTAATCCAAAGGCACCAGACTACAAACCAGGAGACTGTAAATTCTAATTCTGCCTTGGACGAGATGGGTAAACCTGAGCCAGTCCTTCTCTCTTGGCTAGAGCAAGCAGTCAATAGTAAACCACTTCTGAAATCTTGCTAAGAAAAGAAATAAGAGATGATATGATAAGATAACAACAACAGAATTGGAAGGAACCGTGGAGGTCTTCTAGTCCAACCCCCTGTTTAGGCAGGAAACCCTGCATTACTTCAGACAAATAATTATCCAACATCTTAAAAACTTCCAGTGTTAAAGCATTCACAATTTCTGGAGGCAAGCTGTTCCACTGATTAATTGTTCTAACTGTCAGGAAATTTCTCCTTAGTTCTAAGGAGATAAGAGGTAAGATAAGATAAGATGATAAGCACACCGGCACATATTAAAAATGAAATTTCGTGGCCTGCTCTTAAAAGAAAGTACCGGTATATATCAACTCATTATCCCACATAACAATATAATAAAAATAACAGCAACGTATAATAAGAATCATAGTAGTTAAGGCACCAAGCTACCAACCATGAGACGGTGAGTTCTAGTCCCATATTAGTCACAAAGCCCGCTGGATGATATTGGCTGAGTCACACACTTTCCACCCTAGGAAGCAGACTGGCAAACCTCTTTGGAAATCTTGGCAAGAAAACTGGGAGGAGTAAAAATAATAATAATAAAGAATCAACTGAAATACTAAGGCAGGCGTCTGTAACCTTGGCAACTTTAAGACTTGTGCACTTCAACTCCCAGAATTCCTCAGCCAGCTTTGCTCCCAGAATTCCCAGCTTTGCTGACTGAGGAATTCTGGAAGTTGAAGTCCACAAGTCTTAAAGTTGCCAAGGTTGCAGAGCTCTGGTTTAAGGTATCAGACTACAAACTGGGAGATTGTGAGTTCTAGATCCCATCTTAGTCACAAAACCAGCCTGGTGGCTTCATTTACAACTGGCTGCAATTGTTGGGAATTGCTTGCAATAGATATACTTATGCCGCAGAGGTGACATTTCTTTTTCTTTTCTCCCCCCCCTCCCTTTTGGTAGGTTGCAAATCCACATGCTGAATGGGGCCCTTCTTGCTCTCCTGTTTCCTGTGGTTAACACCCGCCTGGTGAGTTAATCTCAGCTTGCTACTGGAAAGGATGGGTGATGGGTTTAATTTTGTTGAAGTCGTTCCTTTCATGTGACCCAGCGGTGTGTCTCCATCAAACCTTGCTTGCTTTTTATGAGTCCAGATAAAAGTGCACGTCCAGCAAAAAAGTTGTACAGATATGACAATTAGAACAAATTGGCAGCCCACATTATCACAGGATCTTTGACCGTACAGAGCACTAAAGAACTGTCAGTGCAAACAGCTCCTTTTCCCAGTAAAGTCTATTTTGCATGTATCAAATATTGACTTACGTTTCCAGGGCTATCTAAGGTACTTCAGATGAGTTTATTATTATATTATTTACCATTTATTTTTGAATGCAAAGCTTGGTGTACTTTTTTTTTTGCTAATGTGGGTGGGTGGGTTTTTTTTAAAAAAAATTGGCTTTTGGTGCTTTATCTTTTGTGTGAAGTAATAAAACAATTGCAAGACTGTTCTCACAAAATTCTTTACAAGACCTTTCTCTGAATATCCCGATTGTAGGCAAAGGAGGGACAGAACCTGGGGATGGAGTCAAAAGAGGAATCAGCCTAGAACCTTTACGTAGTCACAAAAGAACAAACTCCCCTCCCCTCTCTGATCTCCATTAATCCCAATTTAATTTCTAGCAAGTGCCAACTTTTAGTTGAGAATATTCCTGTGCATAGGCAGTTAAGCACCACATTAGCTTAACTGGATCTTCATGGGTGGACTTAATCTTTCACAGTAACATTGAGAGAGACCAGGGCACCGACATCAATAAGGCAAATTTGCAAATAGACATGATTTGGAAGCATGTAAATTAACTTCATATATTTGTGCATGTGGGCTGCTTATCATGTCCCTTCCCTTCTCAGCCTGTAGAATTTGGTGAAATTAAAGTGGAAAATGTTATTTAAAAATGGGTGAGGATTCATGAATCATAGCTTTGTTCTTTACACACACACACACACACCTATCTGTAAATATACATTGTGGGTTTATTTTCAGCCTTCCTCCTCTTTTGTCTGTTTTTCCTTGTTTTTTGTATTTAGTTAATTTTTTTAAAAACCCTCGCAATGGTTGGAGATTTTAAAACTTTTTAAAATTTCAAAAAGTTTTAAGGGAAACTTTAAAAAACAAGATAATAATCAGAAGGTTTCTGCTAGATGAGTTTTTCTTTGCACTTTTAAACATTCAGACTTTTTAAAAAAGTATCTCAACCACATTTAGGAGAAGTTTGCTGTTTTGGTCCATCAGTATGAGCTACTTTTCAAATTAAAATTAAATTTTCTGGGAGAAAATATCAGTTGTATCTCTTATAGTGAGAAATCTAATTTTTATTCTGATCCTTAAGGTTGCTAGAAGACCATCAGAATTCCTCATTACATCAAAATCAATGTTTGTGAATCTTGGGTGCTCTCTAATCTAGTTGTTCTCTTGCAGACATTTCACTATCCAACTAGGTAACATCACCAGGGTCAGCTGAAGATGTTACCTACCGTATTGTTCAGAGTGTAAGACACACCTACTTCTTATACAGTACTCCAGTACCCCCCGCCAGCCCTAGCGAGATGCTAACAATCTTCCCAGCTGCCTACTCCCTCGAAAAAGTTTTTCTCTAGCCCTAAGTCTTTGCAGACTTGTTTTCATTCCTACTCCCTCTGAAAAAGGTTTTTTTTAGCACTAACCAGGGGATAAAATGATGTGTTGAAGCTCAATAGACTAAGAACACTAGCCAGATGAATATGTGGTAGGTAGATTCCCCCCCCCCCCCAATTTTCTTCTCCCAAAACTAAAGTGCATATTATACTTCGAAAAATACAGTAATTAGGTGATGAAATATATGCAAGAAAACAACCACACTCAGATAGTACTAAGCACTCCGTAGTTCAACTTTGAGCTACAGAGATTTCCTTCTATTGAAATCAATTTTGTTAGATTGAGCGAGAGTTTGATGCACAGAGTGTGGAGTGTTAGAGACTTGGTGGGCTGGGTTAGGGCTGGATTGGGCATTTCTTTTATGCTGACATCCTGTTTAATGATATTGATTGTAAAGAATGCATAATGGGGTTTTGCTGACTGCCACTATTTAATCATTCATCCTAACTTGGTAGAAGCACACGTAGATTTAACAACATGCCCTCTTTAAAATCAGCAGCTAGATTCCTTAAATCAGATTAGGAATTGGATTTTTTTACCAGATTACTTTGGATTCTGTAGAGTCCACAAGGATTCTCTTTGCAGGGCTGGAGAGGAACAAATTAAGTCATGAATGGTTGGCTGTGTTTGATTCAGTCATGGTTTGTTAAAGAAGCTACAATTGGTCAGGTTATTCCCTTGAGTGGATCCAGAAATCAAGCCTTTGAATCATAGCTGGTTGAGCTGGCACAGTGTGCTAAGTTGAAAATCATAAAGTCATGAGTAAGGATAGTGTGTGATCATGTGGCATTCTGTTTATGACTGTCTATTGCTGCTTTCTGTAATTGAAGTTGTATTATTTATTTATTGAGCAGAAATGTTCCAACCACAATTGCATTCTTGATGAGCAAATATGAAACTATTTGTTTACAGATTCAAACTAACAAATTAGCCTCCTCAAAGAGTGTAGGAATCCTGGGCAACTACGTAGGGTTGGCTAATTCTTCTGTAACGGCAGCCAGACAGTCTTTTTGGTCTCCTGGTTTCAAACACAACACTGTGAGAAGGCCTAATAGCTGTAACCCCGGCTGCCTGTTGTAACTTGTAATTAATTCTAATACAGTACTCCTCCCTTAAACTGCTGGCTCTGATATTAGTTATAAGTCAAACTTTATTATGGGTCGCTGAGCTTTCCATTCATTGCCCCATCCACTCACCCACACAACCCAAAATGACAATACAGAGAAGATTAGCTTGGCTTTGATTTTAGAAAACGTGATGCATCCCTTCTGCATTAATTGTTTTGGGAGATGATGAGCATTATTTTGTCAAAGTTGAGGTGCACTTGTTAAAATGCGGAGTTTTCTGCTTCATTGCAGAGCAGTATATCAAGTTGACCTATTATCACAATAATTAAAGTGGTGCGACAACCGGGCAAGAATGCCTTCATGTGTTATTGCTGCCATCAGTATGTCACTATGTGAGTCTGATTTATCTCAGGTCCCACCAGAGCGATCTATGGGTTGTGTACCTTTTTTTGCTTTCTTGCTCAAGCCTTCACACAATGTAACAGAATAACAGTTGGAAGGGACCTTGGAGGTCTTCTAGTCCCAATTCCCTGCTCATGCAAGAGACCCTATACTTGTGGTGGCGAACCAATGGCATGTGTGCCACAGGTGGTATGCAGAGCCATATTGGAGGGCATGCAAGCCACTGCCCTATGTCAGCTCCAGCGTGCATACGTGCACTAGCCAGCTGATTTTCAACCTTGTGAAAGGCCGTTTTCCACTCCGGAGGTGTCAGGAAAGTTTCCCCGAAGTCCTGGAGTGCAAAAAACCCACCCAATGGGTAAACTGGAAGTTTTAAAAAATGGTTTTTTGTACTCCAGAGGCTTCAGGGAAGCTTCCTGAAGCCTCGGAGTGCAAAAAAACAGCACAACAAGGAAGCCGGAAGTCCGTTTTTCTGAACTTCCAGTTTGGCCATTTGGCCATTTTTTCACTGTCCCAGGCTTTAGTGCTGTGCACAAGCATGGCGATGGGGGGGGGGGGGATTGTGCACAGGGGTAGTGTGGGGGGTGCGCATGCATGGGGTGGAGAAAATGGATATGGGCACGTGCGCACGTGCTAAAACACACACACGTGTCCTTTTGGCACATGAACCAAAAAAGGTTCTCCATCACTGCCCTATACATTTCAGCCAAAATGGCTTTCCAGCATCTTCTTCAAAACCTCTAGTGATGCATCCACAGCTTCGGAAGCCAAACTGTTCCACCGATTGGTTGTACTAACTGTCATTAGATTTTAATGATAGTGTGAAACAGACAAAACCCAGGAGTTGTGGTGGCTGTGGTGTGGCTTCATGATGTCACACTTTACAACTGCATTGCTTAAGAAGGGGAAATTCTGGTCCCAATAACCGTCACTAAGTTACCGGTCCCAATTACCGTCACTCTCTTTTTTGGGATGACTGCCTCCCAGAGTGTGCCTCACCTGGGGGATCCAGCTGGAAAGAAGGCTGCTAGGAAGCTACTGGGTGACCGTACCAGGAACTGGATGAACATATCAAGAACTAAAGTCTTTGAAGAATGAAGACAATGCAGCAGGAATTCTTTTGAAGGTGTTTTACTCTCCTTTGTATCAAAAATATATATTTACTATCTTACTCTATATAAATCACCACACTTACTACAGACTACTAACTACACGAATCACAAGCCACGAACCACTACTAACCAACCACAACGAAACCACAACAAACCACACCTATGCAAAGGTTCATTACTGTTTATACATTTCTAAGCCAATCAGGTTGTAGCTTAATCCTTTCCATCTGCAGCAATTACAGTCTTCCTCCTATGAATGAAATATTACCTCAGGACAAGTACTAATCCTGACATATATCTCTGCTTTGGAATCTGCTTGGACGATATTCTGCCTTTGTCCCAACCACACAAAGAAACATCTTCCTGAGCTGAGAACATGGCATGTGGCGGTGCTGCCTTGCCAAGATTCGCCTGGGTAATTGAGCTACTTAATCTCCCCAAATCTCCTCAAATAAAGTACAGGCTGGATCAGCCCCCGTTTCTTTCTTCCTAATCCCACTTTTTTTTTCTTCCTGTGGAATGGCTTTAATTTGAGCCCAAATCCTCTGGGTGTGGAAGCCAGTGTTTTACACGCTTAAGGAAGTCCCTTCGAAAACGTCTTGCCCAAACAAGAGCAGATGTGACTGTATAACCAGTCAGGTTTAAAACAAGTAGTCGACCGTTCAGAGTTACAACAGCACTGAAAAATGTGACTCACAATAGCTTTTCTCAGTTAACAACCTTTGCAAGAACCCCCGTGGCCACCAGTAGTGGGTTGCTACTGTTGTGGTAAAGAACTGTGCACCGGTAGCAACCGCTCCGTTGGCAGTCCTAGGAGCACCACCATCTCCCCCTCCCAATCTTTTGTATTTTTTGCTCCATGCACGTGCGCAGAAGCAAAATCTCGTGAGGGGACACGCACGAGAGAGAGATTTAGGCAATTTTTTTGTTTCCACTTGTGCGCAGGAGCAAAACAAAAGCCAAAATATCTATCGCACACGTGTCCCTTCACAATATTTCTGTGTGGTTTTGCTTCCTGTGCATGTGCAGAAGGAAAAACACACTGGGGAAGCACACATGCAAGACAAGGGAAGCTGTGTGCGCAGCGCACCAATAGCAGCAGTAATGGCAATCTGCCCCCGATGATCAAAATTCAGGCACTGGGCAACTGTTCCTATTTATGACCGTTGCTGCATTCTCAAGGTCATGTGATTGCATTTTGCGATCTTTTGACAAGCAAAGGTCAATGGAGAAGCCAGATTCACTTAACAACTGGGTTATTTACTTTCCAACTGCAGCGATTCACTTTAACAATCGCGGCAAGAAAGGTCATAAAATGGAGCAAAATTCATGTCTCTCTTAGCAACACATTTTGGGCTCCACTGTGGTCGTAAGCCGAGGACCAGGTATATATTTTTATTTGGGCTGTTTTGTATTTAAAATGCTTGCTGATGCTTCAACAGGAGATATAGTGACATTGCTCGGATGAAATATTAGCAACATTTGGCTTCTACAGTCTGACCTCCAACATTTCTATTTCGACCTACAGCAAATTCTCTCGGCTCTTGGGAATCTGAGCCGGCCCAGCAGATTAGAAGGGAACAAAATGATCAGTTTTCCTGTCTCCTTTTTTTTCAATTCTTCCATTTGTCACCTTCATATTTTTGTTAATGTTTGCTCAGACGCTCCTACCACCCTTTTCCGATGTAGGCATTTGTATAGACAAATGTGTCCCTCTTCCACACAAAGGTGTATTTGTGAGCAAATACTTTTAGAGAGCCATGCATTTTGCTATCCCATGAATTTGGTGTGAACTGACTGATTACTCAACAAATTGCTACTTCTGCATGGTGGACCCTTCCAAACGTTGCACTGGCAAAAATGCACCGCCTGTAACATATCCTGACATTCCTTCATCTATTGCCCCAGTACCACATTGCCCTGAACTTCATGTACCAACACCTCCAGACAGAGCTATACCACCTTCAAAAGAAAGTAGCAGGTCAGACACCATGGAAGACGTTGAAGATCACAATTTCTCTTCATATGCAGGTGAGGAGCAGAAACCATACTACCCTAACCATAAACACCTTAACGATCTAATCAGAGACCTTGGTCTCACCAAGTCCAATGCTGAGCTTCTGACATCAAGGCTAAAGCAATGGAACTTATTAGATTAAAGCATCCAAGTCACAGATCAGAGGAAGCGTCACCAAGTTTTTTCCATCTTCTTCAGTCATCAAGATGGACTGTGCTTCTGCAACAATGTGGCCGGTCTATTCGAGGCTATAGGTATCACCTGTAACCCGAATGAGTGGCGCCTCTTCATAGACAACTCATGCAAGAGCCTCAAAGCTGTGCTGCTTCACAATGGGAACAAGTATCCATCTCTTCCTGTAGCTCACTCGGTGCACCTGAAAGAGGAATTCACCAGTGTCAAGATGTTGCTAGGTGCCTTGAAGTATGATGAGTATGGCTGGGAAGTTATCGGAGATTTCAAAATGGTGTCATTCCTGATGGGCCTCCAAGGTGGTTTTACTAAGTATCCTTGGTTTATTTGCCTTTGGGACAGCTGGGATACTGAAGCGCACTACCACAGGCGGGACTGGCCTCAGCGGACAGAGTTCATTGTGGGGAAGAACAATGTAAATTGGGAGCCACTTGTGGACCCATGCAAGTTGCTGATGCCACCACTACACATCACGTTGGGGCTCATAAAACAAGTAAATTAATAGGGAAAGCATATAAATACCTGATAGATTATGAAAATATAGACCAGACGTTAAAAGATAATATGATAAGCTGGTGCAAAAATTTAGGAAGAGAGATCGATTTACAAACGTGGGAGAAAGTCTGGACATTTAATTGGAAATGACAAAATCAGTCTCATTAAAAGAAAACCAAATTAAGATGTTTTATAGGTGGCACTTGCCACCAAATAGAATAGCAAAAATGTTTCCTAACATGTCCCCAAATTGTTGGAAATGCAAGCGAGAAATAGGTTCTTTTTATCATCAGTGGTGGACTTGCCAAAAAATTAAGTCGTATTGGAATACAATAGAAAAGTGGATAAAAGAAATTACTTTACAAGATATTAAGAAAACGCCAGAATTTTTTAAATTGGGTATAACGAATCAAAAATTTTAAAAGGATATTTTTAAAATTATTCATATTTTAACAGCAGCTAGAATAGTATTTGCACAGAATTGGAAGGGAGGAGATATCCACGAGGAAGATGATGTAATAAATAAAATTATAGAGTGTGCCGAAATGGATATGATGACAAGGCGGTTAAATAACCATGATGAATCAGAATTTTATGAGATTTGGAATAAATTGTATATATGGTTAAGTAAAAGAGAAAAAACAAAATATATGGATATTAAAAATAGTTCTATTTTGTTAACTTTACACGAAATAAGGATATAATAACAAAATTTTTTCTTTATATTTAATTTATTATATTTATTAACAGACAGGAAGCAGCAGGTGAAGCTAGGAAAAATCACATCAGATACATGTACAATTAGCACAGGTGCCCCCCAAGGCTGTGTACTCTCACCACTTCTCTTCTCTCTATACACTAATGACTGCATCTCAAACGATCCATCTGTTAAACTACTGAAGTTTGCAGATGATACAACAGATCGGACTTATTCGAGACAATGATGAATCCGCATACAGACGGGAAGTTGAACAACTATCCTTGTGGTGTGACCAGAACAATCTAGAACTGAACACACTCAAAACCGTAGAAATGGTGGTAGACTTTAAGAGAAACCCTTCCACCCTTCCACCTCTCACAATACTAGACAACACAGTATCAACAGTAGAGACCTTCAAATTTCTAGGTTCTATCATATCTCAAGACCTAAAATGGTCACCTAACATCAAAAACATCATCAAAAAAGCACAACAAAGAATGTTCTTTCTGCACCAACTCAGGAAGCTCAAACTGCCCAAGGAGCTGCTGATACAGTTCTACAGAGGAATCATTGAGTCTGTCATCTGCACCTCTATAACTGTCTGGTTTGGTGCTGCAACCCAACAGGATCGACACAGACTTCAGAGGATAATCAGAACTGCAGAAAAAACAATTGCTGCCAACCTGCCTTCCATTGAGGACCTGTATACTGCACGAGTCAAAAAGAGGGCGGGGAAAATATTGACTGACCCCTCACATCCTGGACACAAATTGTTTCAACTCCTACCCTCAAAACGTCGCTACAGAGCACTGCACACCAAGACAACTAGACACAAGAACAGTTTTTTTCCGAACGCCATCACTCTACTAAACAAATAATTCCCTCAACACTGTCAGACTTTCTACTAAATCTGCACTTCTATTCTACTAGTTTTTCTCATAATTCCTTTCACCCATTTCCTCCCATGTTGACTGTATGATTGTAACTTGTTGCTTATATCCTAAGATTTGGAAATTATATTACCAGGCAGCCGCCTTAACATGGATTAAAAATTGGATAACCTTATCGGATACGAGAACATTAAAATTAGAAGGACATGATCTTATGCTTGGCTGGCATGCCTTTGTATGGTATGATAAAGACAAAAATCATTCTTATTTTAAAAGACATACACTAAGAAAATACTTATTTGATGTATGGAAAGACATAAAGAAAAACCACTTCTTAACAATTCCGGACTGGGTTGCCCCATTAGAAGCAATAATACATCCAAATTCTATTAAGGATACAAGAATAATAAGATATAAAGATTTGTTAGATGATCAAATGAAATTAAAAACTAGAATTAAATTACAAGATGAAGGGATACAAATCGATTGGTGGCACTATGCACAGATTAGATCTAGATACCAGAAAGACAGTATACATACTTTATATATTTAATAAAAATAAAAATCTATTAAGTGATTTAATTACTAAAAATCAAAACAGGGTAATTGGGAAAATATACAAATACTTGATTGCTCACAAGAATATTGATTTAACATTAAAAGATAGTATGATACTGTGGTGTAGAAATATAGGCAAAGAAATAGATTTAGACACATGGGAGAAAGTTTGGATGCACAATTGGAAGATGACAAAATCAGTTTCTTTAAAAGAGAATCAAATTAAAATGTTCTATAGATGGCATCTCCCACCAAGTAGAATAGCAAAAATGTTTCCCAAGACATCACCTTTGTGTTGAAAATGTAAGAAAGAAATAGGATCCTACTACCACCAATGGTGGACATGTAATAAAGCTAAAATGTACTGGAGAATGATAGAGAAAATGACAAAAGAGATTACAAAGCAAAACATAGAAATTACCCCAGAGTTCTGTTTACTAGGAATTACTAACCAAAATTACAAAAAAGAAATTTTGTACTTAATTATACATATTTTTACAGCGGCAAGGATTATTTACGCGCAAAATTGGAAAGGGGAAAATATCCCCAAAGAAGAGGAAGTTATCACAAAAATATTAGATTGCGCGGAGATGGATATGATGACAAGACGCTTAAATTATCAAGAAGAAACGAAATTTTATGAAACATGGAACAATGTTTATGTATGGATAGATAAGAAAAAAACAACAACAGAAGATTAATAATAAGTATAGATGTTTTGGTTTAAATCTTTCTTTTTCTTTTATTAAGAATAATATTAGAATTAGTTTATATACATAGAATTGATAAGATTGTTTGGTTTTATATTAGTTATAACTATCTTTCTTTTTTATAATATCACTTTTTCCTTATTAGATATTTTGTATGAGTAGTATTGAACTATGCATTTAACTATGTATTCCTTTTTCTGTATCTGCATTTATACTTTTGAGAGAAGCGGGAAAGATACATCCCCACATTTTATGTTGAATGTTTGTAAGTCTGTGTGTTATTTTAAGAAAATTAATAAAAAAATATTGGAAAAAAAAAGATTTTTATTAATATTGCTTCTTCATTGCTTATTTGACCCCTATGACAATCATTAAGTGTTGTACCATATGATTCTTGACAAATGTATATTTTATTTTATGTACGCTGAGAGCATATGCACCAAGACAAATTCCTTGTGTGTCCAATCACACTTGGCCAATAAAAAATCTATTCTATTCTATTCTATTCTATTCTATTCTATTAATCTTATAAGTTAAGAGTGAACCTTTTTTTTCAGTATTAGCGAGACTTCAAAAACAAGTGGGGTAATTGTAACCCCAAATAGTTGTTATATGTATGTACGTCATGTTTGTCTTTTAATGAAAATTCAATAAAGTTTTATTAAAAAAAAATATTTGTCAGGGCTCTAGATAAGGAGTCGAGAGCTTTCAATTACCTCCAAGATCTTTTCCCTAAGCTGTCTGAAGCAAAGATCAAAGCTGGTGTCTTCGTCGGACCACAAATCAAGAAGATGATAGAGTGCAGTGAATTTCCCAAGAAGATGAATTGGAAGGAGACAGCAGCTTGGAATAGTTTTGTCGCAGTGGTTCGCTGCTTCCTAGGCAATCATAAAGATGAAAACAATGTACAACTGGTTCAGACTCTGATAAAGAACTATGCTGCAATGGGCTGCAGGATGTCACTCAAAATCCATATCCTTGATGCTCATCTTGATAAGTTCAAAGAGAACATGGTGCTTATTCAGAGGAGCAAGGCGAGTGCTTTCACCAGGACATTATGAACTTTGAACGCCATTACCAAGGACAATATAAGGAAAACATGATGGGCTTGATATTTGGGGATTGATTTGTGAAGTTGATTTGCAGTATAGTCGTAAATCTCGGAAAACCACACACCTGAACAGTTTTTGATAATCTGTGTAAATTTGCAATGCATATAGTGCTCTTAGTCTGACTGTATAAATGAGAAGATGCAAAATCATCTATTTCTATAGTAAAAATGCATAATTTTCATTGCCGAAGTTTATGATGAATGTAAGCAATTTTTAATTTGTTTTAGACATAAGCAATTGGAATATAACATTTAAAAGCTGGGAACAAAATTTGTGTTACATAGTGTTATCATTTTTATCACTATTTTCTACTTTGTTATGTTAATACAAACTTTAATTTTATACTTGTTTGACAAACAAACAAATAAAATAAAATAAACACTGATCATCCAGCACGTTACTTAAATGCTAGCTAAGGATCAGGTTAAGCTGACCTGGCTGAGCTGAGCTGCCGGTTGTGTGCAAGCTTGTATTCCGAATTTCTCTGAACTGTCCCACCCTGGTACATACAGGAAAATGTTGACATCATCTTCCTGCTAAGAAGGCTCAACATTGTAAAATAAAGTTCTTGGGCCAATAATCGGCAGCTATCATTTCCACTCCTTTTAGTTTGACACAAACTAGGATTCCTGTATGGTTGGGTGGAGACCTGATAAAATGCAGTACTGGTGTGTAGTGGTTTTTATTGTATTGTATATAAAAGTACAGGAGTCCTTTCTTTTGGCCAAGAATTCAGAATTGCATAATACTGCATTGGAGAAAACCCATTTGCTTAGCAATCAAATGGTTACCTTTGTCTTCTGCCTTATGCATCCAGTGACTGATTAGGTCCCACAGAGTTGACCTTCTCCAGCAGTGCTGTCTGGTGGAGCCGAGGGGGAAAACCTTCTCTGTGGTGGCCCCGGCCCTCTGGAATCAACTCCCCCTGGAGATTTGCACCGCCCCCAGCTTCCCAGTCTTTGGCAAAGCTCTGAAAACACATCTCTGTCGAAAGGTCTGGGGGCACTAAGCACTTTGGATACTCCTGGCCCATGAATGAAGAATAATGACGATGAATGTGGATGTCTGCTTTTTAAATGTGTAGAGGATTTTAGAATTAACGTAAATCAATTTTTTATGTTTTTTAGTAGCGAGTTTTTAGCACATTTAAATATTAGATTTCTTCATGCCTTGTATTCTTTGTTGTGAGCCGCTCTAATTCCCAAGAAAAGGGCAGCATAGAAATCTGATTAATAAATGAAAAATAACTAACTAACTAACTAACTAACTAACTAACTAACTAACTAACTAACTAACTAAATAAATAAATAAATAAATAAATAAATAAATAAATAAATAAATAAAGATTTAGAGCAGAGTTTTTCAAACATGGCAATATTTAAGATGTCTGGACTTCAACTCCCAGAAAGTATGGCTGGCTGGGGTATTCTGGGAGTTGAACATCTTAAAGTTGCCAAGTTTGAAAAACAGATTTAAATTCTTAGGAATGAAAGCAGTGGTCAATGTCAAGCAACCTGTCCTTTGTATATTTTCTTGCTTACTTACTATTTGCTAGCTTTCCTCTCCTGTCTTTTATTTACTCTCTCCAGGTAAGTTACATATTTCTCTGTGCAATTTTCGCATAGCAAGCACCCTGGCAGGTCACATTGGGCTGAGGTGGGTAGATGGGAACTGATCTAAAGTTACCCAACAAGTTTCCACAGTTAAAGATAGAGCTGGGCTTGAGTCCCACGCAGATTCACATGCCAATATTCTCTAATATGAGGCTGGATGGAGCTCAAGATAAATAGCCTTTGATACTTCCCTTCTTCTTTTTAAAAGCTTGCAACATTTATTTACTGATTTATTTCATTTCATTTGTCTGGCTGCTCACATTTTGGCAATAACTTTGGGTGGCCTGCGAGATTAAAAGCACCAGAAAAAGATAATCAGCAGTCCAAATAATTAATGTCCAAGATTGCAGAAGTCTCTCTGTTTTTAAAAAAAGAACAATAAAATTCAAGTAGCAGTTTGCTCAACCTCAAATGTATAGGGGAGCAACCAGTTCTTCATAGCCGCCTGAAACCTTAAGGTTTTAAGAGGCTATGAAGAACTGGTTGCTTCCCTATACCTGTGATGGTGAACCTATGGTATGCATGCCACCGGTGGCACATGGAGCCATATCAGAGGGCACATGTGGCATTGCCCAATGTCAGCTCCAGTGTGCATGTGTGCGCTAACCAGCTGATTTTTGGCCTTAGGAAAGGCCGTTTCTCCCTCTGAAGCCCCTGTGTGCAAAAAACTGCCCAACGTGTTTGGAAGTTTGGAAAAACAGACTTCCGGTTTGCCCCTTGTGCTGTTTTTCACACTCTGGGGTTTCAGGAAACTTCCCTGAAGGCTCCAGAGTGTGAAAAACAGCACAAGGGGCAAACCGTTTTTCCAAACTTCTGGTTTCCCTGTTGGGTGATTTTTTTCACAGTCCCAGGCTTCAGTGAGGCCTGTGCCATGCGAGGGGACAGCAGGGGGATTGTGCGCATGGACAGGGGCAGTACGAAGGGGCGCATGCGTGGGGGGAGGAGATAGGTGTGGCCACGTGTGTGCTTGTTAGTATACACACAACCTTTTGGCACGCGCACCCAAAAAGGTTTGCCATCACTGCCCTATACATTTAAGCCTAAACTAAATCTAAACAAGGAGTTCATTGTGGAAATGAAATGAATATGATAGGAAAATGGAGTATGGACAGATATTTTAATGGACTGTGTTTGTATACAGTTGATATTTTTAAATGTCAAAGTTTCCAGCTTCTAAAAGCTTATTCCAAAAGAGGTCATCATACACTAGAGATAGATACTTTTGGGTTATAGTAAAATAGCTGAGTTGTTTCTTGTATCCAATTTAATGTTCCTAATTTGGTTGCGGTGAAGCTTGATTATGTCACAATATTTATGGCGCCAATATTTGATCCAGGTAATAACTCTTTTGTCAAAATGTTGTAATAAATGGAGTCTGTTGATGATGTCATCTTCCTTTTCGTTTGATCATAAATGGGATTGTTGCTTTTAATGTTAATGACCTGATTTATGAAAGGTGTTGGTGGTTCTTGAGTTTGGTTTACCAAGGAAACGTAGCCTTTCCTTAATCATATGGCCATGCAGATACTGCAACAGGCATAAGTGTGAGGACCAGTCATAAGTAAACTTTTTCCCAAGCGCTGTTGTAATTTATTTATTTATTGATTGATTGTTTGATTGATTGATTTGATTTTTATGCCGCCCTTCTCCTTAGACTCAGGGCGGCTTACAACATGTTAGCAATAGCACTTTTTTAACAGAGCTAGGCTATTGCCCCCACAATCCAGGTCCTCATTTTACCCACCTTGGAAGGATGGAAGGCTGAGTCAACCTTGAGCCGGTGATGAGATTTGAACAGTCAGCTTCAGTGGCCTGCAGTACAGCACTCTACCTGCTGCACCACCCCGGCTCATCTTTGAACAATCACTAAATGAATGGCTGTATGCCAACATTTTCATACCAAAGAATGTTATTTGAAGCCTGGGTGATATTACAGGGCATTTGTTGGTGGAAATGTTTTCTGTTGAGCAACTGACAAAAAAATTTGTGACAGCAGAGACAACCTGATGAAAATGAATAGTTGTCATGCAGAAGTGGGTGATAAATTAACGGCTTGCTACACTATCCATAGGAGACCTGATGTTTATGGGAACTTGGGAGTGGTGGTTTTCAGGAGGGAACAGATGCAGCCACAAAGCATTATTTCGAGGGGTTCAAGGCCATCCCATGTCTACCCACCTGGGTGGAAGCGGAAGGAGGACTGGCCACAATGGCACAATCTAAGTGGGCAACATGACAAGTTTGTGGGTGAGGGACAAGGGATGTGAACTTTCAACTGGGTGGGAAACTCAGATTCAGGTTTCCCAGTGTGGGTGCCAGGATGGCTCAAGCAATAAATTGGAACTTTGAGGAGTACTTTGCCTCGGACTCTGATTTAGGTTGGATGCTACCTGGAACCTTGACAATAGTTCTCTGGGTTTGTGACCATGTCATGATAGGCTTTCAGCATTCCAGTTTTGTATTCATTACTCTTCAAAGTTTCCCTCCTACCACTCTGGCTGCTCTTGACTTTCCAAGTCTGTATTTAAGTAACGCCTACCAAGAGGAAAACATCCTTTGCAATGGCTCTTGGGATAGTAGCCCCTCGTAGAGAAAATGAGGGAGGCTTCAACTTTTCCCAGGGAGTTGGTCCTTTGACTCAGATGATGGGATCCCATACTGGAATTACACTGAGAACCACCAATAAGGACATTTGACTGGATTAAAAAGTATTTGGGGAAGATGGTTAATAATAGAATAGAATAGAATGTCTTAGTGCATATGCTCTTCAGTGTATATAAAAGAAAAAGATACATTTGTCAAGAATCATGTGGTACAACACTTAATGATTGTCATAGGGGTCAAATAAGCAATGAAGAAATAATCTCAATAAAAGTCTTAGGATACAAGCAACAAGTTACAGTCTTACAGTCCTAAGTGGGAGGAAATGGGTGATAGGAATGATGAGAAAAATTAGTAGAATAGAAGTGCAGATTTAGTAGAAAGTCTGACAGTGTTGAGGGAATTATTTGTTTAGTAGAGTGATGGCGTTCGGGAAAAACTGTTCTTGTGTCTAGTTGTCTTGGTGTTCAGTGCTCTGTAGCGACGTTTTGAGGGTAGGAGTTTAAACAGTTTGTGTCCAGGATGCGAGGGGTCAGTCAATATTTTCCCCGCCCTCTTTTTGACTCGTGCAGTATACAGGTCCTCAATGGAAGGCAGGTTGGCAGCAATTGTTTTTTCTGCAGTTCTGATTATGGATGCAACTTGTCAAGCCTGTTCATTTGAGCCATCTTACAAACTTTGGGAAATAGGCGTACAGCTGTCCTGATCTTTCCTCTAGAGCAGTGCTTCTCAAATAGTGGGGTGGACCCCCTGGGGGGGCTCGGAGCAATGCCAGGAGGGGGCGCGTGACTCCAGGGAACCTGCTTTTTTTGCTGCAGGGAGTAGGGTTTTTTCACACCAAGCAATAGCACACAGCACAGAGTAGGTGATATGAAGTGCATATAATAAACCCTTAAGAGAACCATGGAAAAATATTTAACAGGGATGAAAAGAAAGGAGGAGAGAGACAGAGATAGTGAAACAAACATAAGCCTCCTGAAAGCTAAGGTGAGGAAATATGACAAACTGTATGTAGCGCTTGGTTTCATTGTCACTATGGTGGGAGACGAGGCAAGACCGGTATGTTTAATGTGTCTAAAAATGTTGGCAGCAGACAACATGAAGCCAAATAAATTAAGGCGTCACTTAAACACATTACACCCCAGTCACACTGATAAGCCGCTTGAGTTTTTTCAGCTGAAATGTGCTGAATATTGCACACAATTGTCCCGGTGGAGAATTGAGGGGCCACGAAATGTTTACTTCTTCTTAGGGGGGTCGTAACAAAAAGTAATTGAGAAACACTGCTCTAGAAGCATGCAATGCAGGTAACCCTCGACTTAAGGCCACAGTTGAACACCAGATTTTTGTTGCTAAGTGAATTTTGTCTCATTTTATGACTTTTTATGCCTTGGTTGTTGTTGTGGTTCAGTCTGGGACCCCTCCGGGAATGGCTGACCTTCTGTCGGTTTCCAGCTCAGAGGGAGAGGCTGAGGAACAGGAGGTGCAGACTGACGAGGAATCCCAGGCTGAAGAAGAAGGACAGCCAGAGTCCCACCAGGGGGAGCTCTCCCCAGCAAGCAGCCTGGATTCCTTAGGGGAAAATGCTCAAGACATCATAGATATGCGACAAAGGAGAGCTAATCAGAGACGGACTCAATTGGCTAAGTATTTCCAGCATTAGAGGTCACAGCTGGGTTTGGGTGTGGTGCTCTTGGGAAAGGATAAAAGGCGGACCCACCCTTCCTGGCTTGTGGAGTTTTATCTTGGAGATTCGTGAGACCTGTCTGTGAACTTTGGTGGCTTACAATCCTGGTTTGTGCCTTGGACTATTGAAACCTTGGGGGGGGGGGGGTGCCAGCAAGAAGCTTGTGGTATTGACTGGACATCAGGACCCTGCTGTAACGTATTATAGCCTGTCTGTTGTGAAGACAGGTTTTCCTTTGTGCTTATTTTTTCCAGCTATAAAATACTTTTGGCTTTTACCAGAGTGTCTGGCTGTTTTTTCAGTTGGTGTTGAGGTCTGGGGGAACCCAGACAGAACAGTTGTTAAGTGAATCATTGCAGTTCTTCAGTTAGTAACACAGCCCTTCAATGAATCTACCCTCCTCATTGACTTTGCTTGAAATCAAGGCCACAAAAAATGATCACGTGACCCCAGAATACTCCAGCTGTCATAAATATGAATCATTGACAAGCACCCAAATTTTGATCAGGTGACCAATAGGGATGAACCAATGGTCGTAAATGTGGAAAAACGTTCGTAAGTTACTTTTTTCAGTGCCGTTATAATTTTGTACGGTCACTAAATTAATTGTTGTAAGTTGAGGAATACCTGCAGTTTTACACAACTGACCTGAAATTGAATCCAATTTGAACACATAGTCAAGGAAAATTACTCGGAGCTGTGTGCACACCAGCCTATATTTATAAATCTGTTCCTTCTTTTTTTTTTTTGCAGCTACCTTTTGAAATGGAGATTTATTACATTCAACATGTCATGCTCTATGTTGTTCCGATCTACTTGCTACGGAAAGGAGGTATGTCTGTATATGGGGCCTTACTGATACTATTTAATTGTACCCTGTCCTTTTAGCTAATCAGGACCTCCATCGTTATATTCTGGAGAAGAATAGGAGCTCCTACAGCCATTTCAGTGGCTGGAGGAGCCACTGAATTGAGCCACTCCTCAATTCTTACCAAGGATGCTATATTTTCTTTTTTTTAAAAAAAATAGTTTTTATTGAAATATATACTTTAATAACAAAACATATAAACAGTTAAGACAAACAATTGTACATCCACACATAAAAAAAGAAAAAAGAAAGAATACTCAATTAAATTATTCACATCCATTAAACATAATGTCTATTTGGTTATTTTCATGGCTATTACAGACGGTGATATTAAAAAAGAATTAATTCCCATTTTTTAATTTATATATATGTTTGTTTTGCTTTCAATCACCTTAGATCAATCAATATTACAATATCTCAATTAATGCAAATCAAATAGTTCATAATTTGTCTTTAAAATGTTATCAGTTAAAAATGCTATATTTTCAATTCAGCAATCCAACAAAACACCAGCAAAGCTTTTCACAATTTAAGAACATAGAATCATAGGGCAGAAAGGGACCTTCCTTCTATTCTAGTCCAGGAGTCCTCAAACTTGGCAACTTTAAGACTTGGGGATTTCAACTCCCAGAAGTCTTAAAGTTGCCAAATTTGAAGACCTCTGCTCAAGACAAATGGCTGTCCAATTTCTTCTTAAAAATCTCCAGTGATGGATGTAATGGTAATGGGCTGCTCGCCGGTACAGGCTACACTCCATACTGATAGCAAAAAAGGAGCTGCATGTGTAGCTCCACATTGGTGGATGCATGTGTGTGTGCCCCAGCGAGATTTTTTTTCTGCGCATGTGCAATTTTTTGCTTCTTCGCATGCGTGTGTCCTCTCGTGAGATTTGGCTTTCTGCACATGTGCAGAACCAAATCTTGCTGGGGCATGCGCATGTGCACACCGGCGACACAGAGTTGAGCATGCATCGTTTTGGTAGCAGTGAGTAGGAACCCATGCCTGTGGAGCACCCACAACTTCTGGAAGCTATTCTGGAAGTTATTAGCTACATTCCTCTCTAGAGTACTTTGGTACGACCACACTTGGAATACTGTGTTCAGTTCTGGAGGCCCCAATTTTAAAAGGACATTGATAAACTAGAGCAAGTTCAAAGGAGAGTTACGAGGATGGTGAGTGGTCTAGAAACCATGTCCTATGAGGAACGGTTAAAGGATCTAGGGATGTTTAGTCTGCAAAGGAGAAGACTGAGAGGAGACTTGATAGCTGTCTACAAATATCTGAAGGGCTGTCACAGAGCAGTGGGATCAGCACTGTTCTCATTAGCACATGGAAGGACTAGAAACAATGGAATGAAACTGCAAGGAAGTAGATTTAGATTAGATATCAGAAAAAACTTTCTTTTTTTTTTTCAATTTTTTTAATTATTTTTTTCATAAAAACAGACAAATACATACAAACAATAAACATAAAGTGGGGGTATATTTCCCCCGCTTCTTATGAAAGTGTACATTCAAATATAGAAAAAGAATACATAGTTAAATATATGTTAACTATTATAGTAAAAAAAGTTAATAAATTTGGGTTAAAGTTTTACAGATCTTGATGTGAGTGTTAGGTAGGGTTAGTATAACATAATTACCAAAAAATACCTTTAATATAATCTTAATTACTATAGTAAAATAGTGTCAAACCTTCAATTCAAACAATAAAGATAAATTCAACTATTATGCATCTTGGTATATTACTTATACTTATACATACATACACTACTATATCATAATCATCAAAAAGTCCTTTTAAACTAATATTAATATTGTTATCACCTAGGTAAAAACTAATACAAAGAAAAACAACTAAAGATATATCTTATTTTTTCTTATCTATCCATTTATAGACATTGTTCCATGTTTCATAGAATTTAGTATCCTCTTGATCGTTTAATCTTCTTGTCATCATATCCATTTCAGCGCAATCTAATATTTTAGCTATGACCTCTTCTTCCTTGGGGGTTTCCTCCCCTTTCCAATTTTGCGCATATATTATTCTAGCCGCAGTTAATATGTGTATAATTAAATAAAAGATTTCTTTCTTATAGGTCTGATTTGTAACACCTAGTAAATAAAATTCCGGGGTATTATCTATATCTTGCTTTATTATTTCTTTTAATATTTTTTCAATCATTTTCCAATATATTTTTGCTTTACCACATGTCCACCATTGATGATAGTAGGTTCCTATATCCTTCTTACATTTCCAGCATATTGGGGATGTTTTGGGAAACATTTTTGCTATCCTATTTGGTGGGAGATGCCATCTATAAAACATTTTGATTTGATTTTCTTTTAGAGAAACTGATTTAGTCATTTTCCAATTGTTAATCCATACTTTCTCCCATGTGTCTATATCTATTTCCTTGCCAATATTTCTACACCATCTTATCATAGTATCTTTTAAAGTCAACTCTATGTTTTTATGAGCGATAAGTAGTTTATATATTTTCCCTATCATTTTTGTTGAATTAGTGGTAATTAAGGTAGTTAAAGGATTCTTACTTTTATTAAAAATGTAAAGAGTTTTATCCTTCTGATATCTAGATCGGATCTGGGCATAGTGCCACCAATCTATTATTATCCCTTCTTCTTGTAATTCAATTCTAGATTTAAGCTTCATCTGATCATTTAATAGTTCTTTATATCTATAAGTTATTTTCTTATCCTTTATAGACTTTGGATGTATTATTGCTTCTAAAGGAGCTAGCCAGTCTGGGATACTTAAAAAATGATTTTTCTTTATGTCTTTCCATACTTCTAATAAGTATTTCCTCAACGTATGTCTTTTAAAATATGAATGGTTTTTGTCCTTATCATACCATAAAAATGCGTGCCATCCAAGCATTAAATCATGTCCTTCTAAGTCAAGTATTCTTTTGTTATCTAAAATTATCCAATCTCTAAGCCATGTTAATGCAGCGGCCTGATAATATAGTTTCCAATTTGGAAGGCCAAATCCGCCTCTTTCTTTAATATCTTCTAAACAATTCATTTTTATCCTTGCTTTTTTACCTTGCCATATAAATTTTTTAACTAAGTTTGTTAAAGTTTTTAAAAAGATACCCCCTGGGTTTATTGGTATTGACTGAAAAAGAAATAAGACCTTGGGTAAAATGTTCATTTTGATTGTTGCAATTCTTCCTAAGAAAGATATTTTCAAATTATTCCACATTGCTAAGTCATTTTTAATTTCTGCTAGTAATTTCATATAATTATCATTTTTTAATGTTATTGTTTTCGCTGTTAAATTTATTCCTAAATATTTTACCTTTTTTACAATCTTTATTCCAGAAATACTTTCTAATTTCGTTTCTAGTGTTTTATTCATATTTTTAGTCAAGTAATGTGTTTTGCTTTTATTTATCTTTAAACCTGCTACGTTTCCATATTGTTCAATGGTTTGTAGTAAGGTAGGAACTGTTGTAATCGGCTCTTCAATTATAAACATTAGATCGTCTGCAAAGGCCTGGAGTTTATAGGTTTCATCTCCTACGGTTAAACCTTTTATTTTGGGGTCCGCTCTTATTTTAATTAATAAGGTTTCAAGGGTCATAATAAATAGCAATGGTGATATAGGACATCCTTGGCGAACTCCCTTATTTATGTCAAGTATTGGTAATTGACTGTTATTCAATATTATATTCGTTGTTTGTTTTGAATATATGGTATCTATTAGGTTAACAAATTTTGGGCCAAATCTCATTTTATTTAATTGCATTTTTATAAATATCCAATTAACGTTGTCGAAGGCTTTTTGAGCGTCCAAAAACATTAAAGATGCCGTCTTGTCTGGGTGTTGTTCATAGTACTCTAGTATATTTATTACAGTTCTAATATTGTTTTTAATTTGTCTCCCTGGAAGAAATCCATTTTGGTCTTGGTGTATTATTCCATTTATAACTCTTTTGAGTCTCTCTGCATAAATGGCAATAAAGATCTTATAATCTACATTTAATAGTGATATAGGCCTATAGTTTTTAATCTTTTCTGGTTCTGTACCCTGTTTATGTATTAAGGTTGTCAGTGATTCTGACCAAGATTTGGGAATTTTTCCCTCAAGTCTACATAAATTAAAAGTTTCTAACATATGGTTTCTTATTGTTTCGTTGTCTATCTTGTACCATTCTGCAGGTATGGCATCTGGACCTGTAGCCTTGTTGCTTTTCTGTTTTTTAATTGTTATTAAGAGTTCCTCCATTGTTATTGGTCCGTCCATGGTGGCCTGTTGATCTTCTGTTATTTGTGGTAAATTTGAAGCCTCTAAATAGTTAAAAACTTCATCTTCGATAACATGATCTTTAGCATATAATTCTTTATAAAAATTATACACAATGTCTGCCTTACCTTCTGTGTCATATTTTATTTTACCATCTTTATCTTCTAATTTTTGGATTAATTTTGATTGACTCTGTTTTCTAAGTTTATACGCTAGCCATCTGCCAGGTTTATTTGCATGTTCAAAATAATGTTGCTTTGCTCTTTTGATCTTTTCAGTTAGTTGGTTTTGTTCTATAACTCTAATTTTATGTTTAATTACATTTATTTCTGTCTTTAAATCTCTGTTCTTAATATGTTGCTGCGATAAGGATTCTAATTGTTTTAGTTCATTTGTTAATTGTAAGTACTCTAATTTCTTTTCCTTATTGTGTTTTGCTGTGTAAGATATTGTTAAACCTCTTATATACGCTTTAACTGTATCCCATAAGTTCTGTGGAGTAGTGTCTGATGTTTTATTAATTTCAAAAAATATTTTTAATTCCTTTTCAATCCAATCCTTATATTTCTTATCATTTAATATATACCTATTCATCCGCCAGTTGTTCTGTTTGTTATTCATCGTCATATAGACCACTATTGGGTTATGATCAGCCCATGTATTAACGTCTATCTCAACCTCTCTTATTTGTTCTGCCACCGTTTTTGGTGCCCATAACATGTCAATTCTCGTCCAAATTTTGTGAGGATTGGAGTAAAAGGTAAATTGCCTTTTGTGGGGGTGTCTTTCCCTCCAAATGTCGCTTAGTAGTAATTCCGCTTTCATTTTTTGAAAAGTACTAGGTAACAAATTTCTTCTTGTTTTTTTACCTTTTCCCCTTTTTTTATTACCTCCCCCTCCTGAGTGGTCTAATTGTCTATTCGCGATAGCATTGAAATCACCTATTATCAATAAATTATCAATAGCTAAATCTATTATTGTTTGGTGTAAATTTTTATAAAATGTCATTTGGTCTTCATTGGGAGCATAAATAGAAACAACCACTAGAGGTCTAGGTTCAATATCTACTTGTACAATCAATATCCTACCCTCTTTATCCTTATATATTTGTTTGGAATTTATAGAATTCTTGACATACATCACTACACCTCTTTTTTTTTGGTCTGCTAATGCAGCATACATTTTTCCAATTTTGGGATTCAACAGTAATTTTTGGTTATCTTTTTTAATATGAACTTCTTGTAGTATTGCAATCTGGGCATTTTGGTTTCTAATTTTAGAAAAAATTTGCTTCCTTTTTCTTGGTTCGTTAAGTCCATTAACATTTACGGAAAAGATTTTTAAGTCTTTATTCGTTGTCATTTAATGGGTTTTTTGGTTTCTCGCTGAGGTTGAACTCTTCTAGCACCTTGGTCCTGCTCTATTACTTGGGCAGTTGCCCCCAGGTTTTCTTCTTGCTGAGTTGGTAATTTTTCCCCTGGTTGCTGTTGAACTAGTTGTAGTTGAACCACTTGTTGCTTACTTGCGTAGTCGGAGTGGCCCAAACCACTCTGTTCAAGAAAGTACATGGCTTGTTCTACATTTTCCAGTTTGTACCTTGTAGAACGCCATGTCAGAGAAAGTCCTTGTGGAATAAGCCAACGGTAAGTAATGTTTTCTTTGATCAAAATTTTAGTTAGAAAATGATAATCTCTTCTGTTTTCTCTGACACTTCTTGGAACTTGCTTTAGTATCTTTATTTCTACTCCCTGACGTTGGGGCGGGGAGTTTCTTGAATAGTGAAGTATCTCATCTCGCAACGCCTTTCTTGTAAATTTAATATGTATCTCTCTTGGAAGATTGTGCCGACGGATATAGCTATTCGAGATTCTGTAAACTTCATCGATTTCTCTCTGTAAAGCTATGGGGTCCTCTTGAAGTATACCTCCAATAATTTCCGCCATAGTCACTTTTAAGTCTTCATCTTTTTCCTCTTTTATATTCTGAAATCGAAGTCCGTACGAAGCTCGTTGCATCTCCAGCTGGATAATAGATTCATCATATCTTCTATATCTCTCATCGGCTCTCCCTTCAAGATACTCCATTCTTTTCTCATTTTTATCAGATTGTTCTTCAACTTTTTTAACTCGGTCGTCACTTTCTTGAAGTGTTTGTTGGATCTGCTTTATCTGGTCTTTCATCTCCCCCATATCAGCTTTCATTTGGGCCATCTCCACTTTGAATTCTGCCAAGTCAGCTTTTATGGCTTCTCTTTGTTGTGTTGCCTCCTCCTTTATGGCTTCTCTTTGTTGTGTTGCCTCCTCCTTTATGGCCTCTCTTTGTTGAGTAGCGTCTTCTTGTGATTTGACCATGAAGTCCTTCAAAGTATTCAAAGTCTCATGTATAGTTGCAAGATTGGACTGCATTGTTTTGTCTTTGTCTTTGTCTTTGGTAGACATAGTTAACACTTGATGCGAAGGAGAAGAATGCGGTGAGACTTGTGGAGATAAAGTAGTTGGTGTAGTTTGTTTTTTTGTTGTTTTAACAAGGGTTGAGGTGTGGGACATTATCAAGTTAGAATCCACTATTTCAAATTTTAAGGTTGGTTTCAATTTTATATGTAGTGAAAAGGAAAAGAAATTACTATAAATTCCAAATCTGTTCAATATATTTTGTTTTCCTTATAATATGGCTATACCAATTCAATAACAGTTCAATTAATAACAGAATTCAAAAAAAAAGAAAGAAGAAGAAAGAAAAGGAAAAAGAAATATTGTTATTTAGTGCCACAGAACAGAAGAACAGGTGCCTTTTCAAGTAAAAGGAAGACAAAAAGTAAAAAAAAAGGGAAGGAATATCAACTATATATAGAAAACAAAAGAAAAAGAATTGGAGAGGAAACTTTAGGAGGAGGGAAGAAAAAAGAGAAAGGAAAAAAAATGAAGTAAAAAGAGTTGTTCAAAAAGAAAAGGAAGGGGGATAGTATTTTAATTCAACTATTTAGAATAGAGCAGGAACCCAAGGTTTTTTAACAATGCATATAGTTCAAACCAAGCTTCTTCTAGTAATAAAGATATCCAAGAATAGGGAAGAAAGTCAAAGAGAAATCAGGGGAAAAAAAGCAGATAATTATTCAAAGACACAATAACAGTATTGTATACCTAAATTCTTCTTATAAATCCTGTAGTTTTGCTAGGAAGTGAAGATGAAAATCCAAATCTCAAAGGATAAATTTATATTTGATGTCAATTCAAAATTCAAAGAGTAAAACAAATCCAAAGCTTGCTTGTGTTCAAAATGAAGTCAGTTTATTTTCCAAGTTCAAGACAGGAACAAAGAACAAAGAAACAAATCCCAAGATGGAGTCAAGTTAATTTCGGTGCAGCAGGCAGATGTTAAACCAAAGAATTCTCAGCAGATAATCCAAAAGGTGTCAGCAAATAATCCAAAAGGCTCAGCAAGTATTCCAAATAGGTTAATCCAACAATAAGTAATCCAAAAAAGAAGTTATTTCAATCTCTTCTAGATTCCATTTAGTTCATAGTTATTAAGTTAGTAGATTTAGATTAGATATCAGAAAAAACTTTCTAATGGTAAGGGTGATAAACCGGTGGAACAGTTGCCATAGGAGGTGGTGGGCTCGCCTTCACTGGAGGTCTTCAAACAGAGACTGGACAGTCATCTTTCTGGGATGGCTTAGTGAATCCTACATTGAGCCAGGGGATTGGACCAATGACCCTGGAGGTCCCTTCCAATTCTATGATTTCATTGATTTATTGTTCTCACTGCCAGGGAATTTCTCCTGGACAAAGGAGACTCACCAACATATGAATTCCCCCTCCCCCTCCAAGAAATGGTAGATGTTTACTTGTTTATGAAAGGGTCCTGCTGACTTTGCATAATGACCTCTTCATTTGTTGCCCAACCACTTCCTGGCCAGGAGAACAGGAGAGCTTTCAAACCTTTGGTTTCATCACCTTTGGGTTTCTGCAGCTCTCTGCTACCCTCTGCTGGTGGCCTGCAAACTTAATTTTGTTTATTTTAATTTAATTCAATTCAATTCAACTTAATTTAATTTAATTTAAAATTTAATTTAATTTAATTGATTTCTATGCCCCCCAATCCCAAGAGACTCAGGGCGGCTTACCACAATGAATAATACAATACAACGATACCAAAGTCAAATATAGATAATAAAAACAGTAAAAAACCCATTATAAAAACCCGAGCGAACTGTGTGATCTAAACCCTGAACTGAGGATGTGAGAAACCCCGCAAATGCATGAAAGCCTAGTTGCCCCCACTCATATTGCCTTGCTGACCTTATTTGGGGAAGAGGTTGTTGTGACTTTACCTGGGATTAACATGCAGCACATAGATAACCATATAATATATGTCCAAATCATCTGAAGGCAGAGCAACTAATAAGGAGGGATACAATCTGGAACTAAGGCCAGACTTTAGGAGAAATTTCCAAAAAATGAGAAAATTAATCAGTGGAACGACTTGCCTCCAGAGGTTGTGAATGCTCCAACACTGGAAGTTTTATAAAAGCAATTGGACAACTGTTTTTCAAAATAACTATGGAGATGCTCAGTCATCCGGGTCATGAGTGGTCCCAAAGGTGCTTTGTTCAAGTGGCAGCTGGACTTTCTGGGGGGAGGAGGTTGAAGACATTTTACTTCTCATCCATGAAGCTTCTTCATCTCTGAACATAAGAACATCAGAATATAAGAAGAGCCCTGCTGAATCAGGCCAAAGCCCATCGAGCCCAGCATTCTGTGTCACACAGTGGCCCACCAATTGTCCATGGGGATCTTGAGCAGAAAGAAAAGGCAATACCCTCCCTTTCCCTGGACCCCCAACAAGTGGTAGTCAAGGGAATCCTGCCTGCCTCAACCAACATAGAGGCGGCACATGGACATCCCTTTCAATAACCATCTATATGCTTGGCATCCATGAATCCTGCCTTGAAGCTATCAAGGCTGACAGCTGTCACGACCTCTTCTGGAAGTGAATTCCATAAACCAAAAAGCCACAATAAAACAAGCATTCCTCTTTCATACAAGTGGTCTGAGCAAAACCTTCGCTCAGAGTCCCCAGGCCTGCTGGAATAGATGCGTTTTTAATTCCCTTTTGAATGGAAAGGAGAGTGGGGGCGGTGTGGATCTCCCGGGCGAGTTGGTTCCAGGGGCCAGGGGCTGCAACAGGGAAGGCTCTGTTAACTGTTAACTGTTTCTAGAGAAGGGGTCCTCAAATTTGGCAACTTTAAGACTTGTGGACTTCAACTCCCAATTCCACAAGTCTTAAAGTTGCCAAGTTTGAAGACCTCTGTTCTAGAGCAATGCATCAAATTGTCATTAGGTAGGAATGCAAGAATGCTCTACAAGGAGTCCTTGACATGGCGCCACAATTTGAGCCCCAAATTTGTGCGAATTATGACCATTTTTTACACTTATGACTGTTGCAACATCCCCATGGGCGTGTGATTTACATTTGGATGTTTGACAACTGATTCACATTTATGATGGTTGCAGCCTCATGTGATCCCCTTTTGCAACCTTCTGACAATCAAAATCATTGAAGAAACTAGATTCGCTTAACAACCATATTACTAATTTAATAACTTAGATTGACCCCCTCCCTCACTGTGACAGCCCTTCAAATATTGGAAGACTGCTATCATGTCTCCACTGGCCCTTCTCTTTAAGACTGTCCAGTTCCTGTAACCATTTTTCATTCATTTTAGCCTCCAGTCCTCTAATCGTATTTGTTGCATTTAACACAATGATTCACTTAAGAACTCTGGCAAGAAAAGTCATAAAATGGGGCTTTTTCAAGCCAGGAGCCAGCCATGGTCTTCTCAGTATCTTGAATGTTTTGCAGTTCTCTTCTTTTGCATTCAGTTTGGTCTACAACAAAGATATTTCTACCAGTTTATGTGTTCTATTGCAATCATCTTGGATTTTCAGGGTGAAAATCGATACTTCGTTAAAAAAAAAAGGTATGGTGCCCACCTTGAAAGAGCAGAAAACCATTTTCTCCTTTTCTCTCTTCCTAAAAGGTATTTATACTCCTGAGCCATCCTGGGATTTTTGGTGGGCGTTGCTCTCTACTGGATTGATGTTTGTCTACCACTACAGTTTTTTACAGATCTTGGGACTCGTAAGTTCATTTACTTATGTGGATTGTATATCTTTCTTTGGGTTGGGTGTGGGTAAGTTTAGTAAAAATATGCCAGTGGAGCAGGTAAGTAAAAGAAAAAACAAAACAGAAGCTGTATCTTGGAGGGAAAAAAAATCTTGTTTTTAATGATTTACCATCTAGCCAAGTACAGTGGTACCTCTACTTACAAACTTAATTCATTCCGTGACCAGGTTCTTAAATAGAAAAGTTCGTAAGAAGAAGCAATTTTTCCCATAGGAATCAATGTAAAAGCAAATAATGTGTGCAATTGGGGAAACCACAGGGAGGGTGGAGGCCCTGTTTCCTCCCAGGAGATTCCTAGAGAGGCCCCTTGGAGGCTTCTCCCTGCCTTTTCCGGTTACAGTTTTGGAGGCTCGGGTTTGTAAGTGGAAAACGGTTCTTGAGAAGAGGCAAAAAAAACCTTGAACACCAGTTCTTATCTAGAAAAGTTCTTAAGTAGAGGCATTTGTAGGTAGAGGTACCACTGTGAATTAAACAGAGGAAACTGTAAAGAGCTTCAGGATTACATCTGTTTGAAGGTATTGTTTGGGTGTAAACTGGGGTACCAGAAGAGACAAAGGAGAACTGACATATTTCAGGTTCATAGTCACTATGGATAGTGAGGTGGGTGACATATGGATGGATTTATGGAAGGAAGGAAGGGAGAGAGAGAGAGAGAAAGAGATAGAGATAGAGAGAGAGAGAGAGAGAGAGAGAGAGATGATAGACAGACAGACTACTACTTTTATTAAAGTAGGACAAATTGTTGTATGGTAGTATAGACATATTGTTTTGTAAAAATCTATCTTTCTTCTGCTCTTCCAGATCACTGAAGTGAACTTGAACAACATGCTATGCCCGGCTATTTCTGATCCTTTCTACGGCCCTTGGTATAGAATCTGGGCATCGGGACACCAGTCTGTCATGACCATGCTCCATGGAAAACTCATAATTTTCTTTTTCTATAATACCTCCCCTTTCTTTAAGCTCCGTGTGGCTGTACTACAATCTCCAGCTAAGAAAGTATCCTAAGACTCCATCCTGGTTCTTATTTCTTTCTTGAAGGATCTAGAGGAGAATGATTGTATTTGGGGTTGGAGAAGAACACCACCTGTATTGTTTTCAATTTCTTTCTTCTATTGTGGCATCAGGTTTATTTCCCCACTATTCTGCTGAATCTCCATTACCTGTAGCTGGCAAGGATGGCGAAACATTGTGGGCTTATTTACAAAAAGCCACAAGTAGACTTAGAGTGCAACTTCTGATCTTGCCACCTTGCACCTTTAGAGTTTCAGATGTACATCGTATCAGGGACTAGGGCTGATGGAAAACACCATTCTGTTTGCTCATGTCTTCAGTATGTTTTCTATGGCAGCTCTTAGATTTTATCTTCAGCACAGAACCTCTTCTTGTCTCATGTAGACTTTGAGCATGAAGAGTTATTGGGTGCTTCCTTACTACCAGTGTCGACACGAAGGTTCTTGCGTGGTTGAAATTGGTTAAAGGTATGGGGAACAATAACAATCTACTCGCTAAACCCTGCCTTCTGAAACTCCTGAAAGTTTAAGCTGAAGCCTGCTAATTGTATCTGCTGGCATTTTCCAGATCATTCCTCTAAATTAATTGGTGAAAAACAATTTAATTGCTGGATTAAGATTTAGGAGATGGATTTAGTTAAAGGCACGGACCAAGAAAATCTGCCAATTTGGAGTGGGACTCTATGTCATAGCTTATATAAATGTATTACATATTGTACATACAGTACCTGTATTTGATGTTATGTGCACATATATATCAACTTCCCCGTTCTAGGACCCTTTGGAAGAAAGCATAACCTTTCTTCATCCATGATTCACCATCTAGCAACACTGTGCTAGATGAGAATCCTGCAGACCAACGTATTGGGGAATCCTTGGGGAAAACAGCACACGAAATTCAGGTTTGACTGAAGTAGCCAAGCTGCAAAAGTCATCCTTCACAGACATTGAGGAATAATTGTCTTTTCAGCATTGGTGTAAATTGGAGAAAAGTAATCCTCAGAAGCAGAATCTCTAAGCTTTTTGAATTGTTGCTATGATGATTGTTCTGAATTCGATCCCGGCTCATCTTTGGTCCTATCCCGCCAGTGTCTCTAAGTTGTATTGCCTTACAAGTCCCATGTTGGGCAGCCTTTGATACCTCAAGCGGAGAAAATTTGCCTTAAGGTCAACCTTATCTGCTTTTTCCACCTGAATGTGGGAAATAATGGGATGGGGTCGGTACTCACCATGAAGAACTTCAAAAGATAGTTATGAATATTTCATTCCAGTTGACCAAAACTTGAATCTCATTGCAGTTTGGTGTGATCAGAGAATTAATCTTCTACTTGGGGGCTTTATAGATCTTGTTTGGGGTTTTCTTTTTTGTATTTGTAGCTGTTGAGACGTTTTGTAAATATTCAACTCTGAATATTCTTTAGTTGTTCTAAGGAATTTCTATCAGAGGAGATAGTTCCTTCTAGGCTGCCCAGTGGGAAATTTCATCTCTGATTTTTCTTGGGCCAAATTCAATACCCCAGTAAGGTCCTGGGGAGCCAGGTGTCTTCTGCTGCTGCTTTGATGAATCTTGATGTTTACTCTTCAACATGACATATTTAAACAGATATATATGTACATGCAATGAAATTTCTAGATAGCCACAATGTTTTTTGCTAGTGTGTGTGTGTGTCTATCTGCGCATATGTAAAGTTGTTCTGGACTCCTTCCATATAGAACCATAAAACTTACAAGGAGATGCATACACATCTGTTTTAAATAGTGAATATTGACTTTACTTCTTTTTAAAAGCCAAGAATTAGCTAGGGTGGGTTTTTTATTTGGGTCTACCAATGAGTGATCTTTGTATTCCTACTGTGATCTCAATATCTATCTGGATCTATCCTTTGATTCTGTGCCATATTTATCATCCATACCACGGCCTTCGTTTTTTCTAAACCATATAATCTGTGTGTGGCTGCCTCTTGATCGGAGAGACTTTGAATTTCCGTTCAGAGCCATTTGCTCGTAAAACAGGTGCCACTTGTTTTCTTTCCAGATGATAACAATAGCTGAGATATTTAAAAAAACATTCCTGTATCCTCTGTTCGATTCCTGGTTATTTGATGAAAAAGCTGCCTTGCTAGCCGAACAGATTAGGAATTTTATTTTTTAAGTCAAGAGTTTTCGTCTACGTGCATCCTGGGTAAATAGACCCGGGACTTGTAAACCTCTTTTGAGATGCATTTTCTTTTAGTTCTGGTCTGAAGCAATTAGATCTTGGAGAGATTAGGAACTGCGGGTACCAGATCTGTACAGAGCTTGCTAGCCTCATGTGATAAAAATAGCACCTTCTTCAAGAAAGAGAACTAATATTGTTTATTCTAGAGCTGGGATTTTCCTTGTTCCTTTTTCTAAATTTAAGCTGGCGAGCTTTATTGGGGGGAAATGTAGCAGCAAGACATTATCACCTTTCCTTTTGAATTTTTAAAGAGAAATTCAGTTTCCTTTGTAGTGTCCCAGCCAGGCACAATCTTTGTAAATTACTGACAGTGCAAGTGTCAAGGAAGGAGGTGCTATATTTCCTTCTTGAAATGGAAATAAGGATTTCCCATGCCGGGGTGAGAAATCCGGGTTTAATTTATAGATTGGAATGAAATCGTGCGCGGAGATGCAGGGGTGCCCGTGGCAATTTCGCTACCTGCCCAGGTGCAGTGGCAGAATTGCGCTGGTTTCCACTAGCACTCAGAGCCACGGGGGCGAGCACACATCACCGTTCCACAACAGCCCACCTCTGGTTGGAGAAGGGAGTTAACCTGAAGAGAGGAGGATTTGCAGATTGTATCCCTTTTGGCCTCCTCTAAAATAAAAAACCCTAATTGATTACTCTGTTTACTGACGCCTAGCAGCTTTCATTGGCCTGTGCTAAATTCTTTGACTGAAAGGTTGGCTCAAAGCATCCTGGAAGGCTTTGAAAAAGAGCTGCAAGCAGAGATTATCATGGAGGCCAAAGAGGCGCCTTAGAATGCTTTGGTCCTCTCTCTTTTACCATCACCATTCCTATCACCTCCACTTTTTTCTTAAAGTCTTGGAAGAACCTAAGTTAGCTTCCACCAATTGTTTCTATTCTCCCTTTGGGATTGCTTTCCTGTGTTTTTAATATTTTGTATGATTGTTGAGCCCAAGGTTGCTCATGGTTTCCATTTATGGGCTGTAGAAATTTCTTGGAATTCTAGTCAATGTTGTCCTTTGATGATTGCTAGAAACGGGCGATTGGCTTGTGTGCACTTTTTAACATTGAGTTCCTTGGTGAAGCTGCTCTTTTGTGGCCTGCATCAGGATTTTGATACTCTCTCATCATGGAAATTGAGTGTGCTTTGGGAAAATAAAAAAACAAAACAAAACTTTGTTGGAACTGAATTCTTCTCTCATCGCCAAAAGGCACCACTCAACATGCGTCAGATTCACACTGGTTTTATTTACACCTGAGCTTGTGCAAAGAGATGAGATATACCGCCATTAACTTTCCATGATGCAAGGATATATTTTTTTAAAGATTTATTTTTCAAAGTAAGACTTTGTCAAAAAAAGTTTTTGTGGGGCCTCAGGGCTGGAAGGTTCTCAAATTGCTATAATTTTAGGTAAATGGATGGCTGTTACGAACACCCAAGATCTTTGGCTCTTAAAAATCTGGGAAATTGAAAGCTTATTGATATTGCTGCAGCTTTCTGAAATGGTCTTTTTCTTTTAGTGTCTTAGTTCAGTTGGCAGCTTAGCAAAAAAACAAAAATATCCTTGTTCTTCGTGGCCATATGATCTTTTCTTGTTTTCCTGGTCAAATAGCCTTCAAATTTTGAGTTTTAGCTCATTTCTGCCTATTAAGGGATAGTCAAAAGTAGAGTTATTAAAAATAGAATCACCCACAAAGATAATTTTATTAAGATATTTTTAAAAACAACAAAATATTGATCTTTTTTTTAAATGTAAAAGTCATTTTCCAACACAATTGTGTATTTGGGTTTATGGCTATAGAGCTTGTCTCAAATGTTTTTTTCTATCTCAAAATAAAATGTTTGTGAAAAAACCCCCCTGCTTATGTTTTGTTTCAGGGAGATAAATATTTTATATCAATGGTTGTAACTTGAATTTAATCCTTTGGAGCCAACTTCAACATGGTTGGGACGATTAGACTTCCCTGTCAAGTTCAGAATAGGAAATCCTGCTGTGATCAGCAGGTTGGACTAGAAGACCTCCAAGATCCCTCACAATCCTAATATTCTTCTACGTATTCCAAAGAACTTCACCTTTTAGAAAGATGTCTACCTTATTTCCTAAATTCAACCACCTCCTTCAGGATGTACAACTAGTTTTTCATTCTGGCCACTTCTATGCAGATACATCCCTCATCCAAACACTTTTTTCCAGTGCTGTTGTAACTCTAAACAGTCACTAAGTGAACTGTTGTAAGTCAAAGACTACCTATAAACTTTCCTAAAGTTTATTTCTTGTCTCTAAGGCAGTGGTTTTGAACCTGGGGGTCGGGACCCCTTTGGGGGTCGAACAATGATTTCACAGGGGTCGCCTAAGACCATGGAAAAAGACCAATTCCCCCTGTTGTTAGGAACTAAAGCTTCTATTCTGGCGCTTTGGAACATATTTTTACAATCCTACCAATCAGGCGTTTACTTTGGGGGTGCCTCTCTGATCTTCCTGCCAATCAGCTTAAGGCTCTGTTGGGAGAATTGGTTCTAGACTTATGGTTGGGGGTCACCACAACAGAAGGAATTGTATTAAGGGGTCGTGGCATTAAAGGTTGAGAACCACTGCTCTAAAAGGTGAGGGGTGGGGCTTTTCTGGATCCTGTCATCCCTTCTGGTCTAAGGCAAACCAGATCTAAAACTTTAAGGAAAGGCATCAAGGTGTAAGGAAACCATTAATACAAAGCAGCTGCAAATTTTCCTCATTTTATTGGGTAAATGATTTAAAAGGTAATAACAATAGTGTTAAAACTACTACAATATCTTTCCACAGCCATATCTCACAGACCCACAAATTATCTTCTAAAGTAGTTTTTTTTTTTGCTTTTTCCTCATTTTTACCTTTAAGCCATACTTATAAAATGCCCATTTTTAAAAAAAAATCAACAGTTTCTTCACACTAATAGCAAATAAACATGGAAATAAGAATCTAGTCTTAATGGAAGGAGGTTTGTGGTAATCTGTGATAATATTGTAATCAATAGTCAAAGGAAAAAAAGGGGGAGGGGCTTCTGAGCTACTCCAGGTAGATCCTCTGCCCACCTATGTCACTTTTTTCCATTGAAGATAACTAGTTATTATGCTGGTGAACAATTAATTCTTGTAACATATAAAACACTAAAATAACTTAGAAACTAGATCCAAATCTTTTGGAAAGAATCAGCTTTGATATACAAAAACAGTCATAAGTTGTTACAAAAGTTTTTTTTCTCTCTTTTTAACTCAGTGCATTTATGTACCAGTGTGACCACCGGCTTCAGAGCCAGAAGGAAGTTTTCTTTCCTTCCGAAACAGTAATAATTAAAAAAAGGAACAAGGAAAAAAACACACATCTTTGTATATAAAGAATCATTGCTGGTCTTAAGAAAGTGTAACCAGAAACCCTTAGAATCTGAGAGGCACATGTCGGGTTTCTATATTATTTTATTTTTAAACATAAAAGTCACCAGTTTTAATTTCATCGGAAGAGCCGCGGCGGTTCCTCAAAACTTAATTAACATCACTAGCAAAAAATCAGTTAGAAACTGTACAAAAATAAAAAAAGTTAACCCATTTGCATCCTGCAGAGACTTTGAAGGATCGGAAGGCAGACATTTTTAAGAAGCAGCATTGAGGCTCGGCTGGAGGTGTCTTTGGTTCAGTCCAACACACAAGAAATGTCGGCTACTCCAGACAGTTTCAAGAACCCAGAACAAGTTGAAGACACGTCAAGAGGTTGAGATCATCAACGTGAAATGGGTGGGTGGGTGGGGAGTGGGTGGGCCAGTTGCTCCCAGCGGATGGCGCATAAGCACAGGGTGCCTCCTTCCTCGCAGGGTCCGTGCCCAGCCCCACAGCGAAGTTGGCATAATACAAATGCACAGTACAGCACCCTCAACTCTCCTGGATGGGACGGAGGTCCCATCATCTCCTCTCTCTCTTAGATTCAGCCGGACGTTAGTTCCCAAACTGTCGTTTCAGCACACAGGTGTAAGAAAGAAAACATTTAAAGCTAAAACTAAACCGCCTTTTTTGATGTATTATTATTATTTGGAATGAAATAAGGCAAGAAAAATACAACCACTGCTTGAACGACACCGACCTATGGTTCAGGGACCCTCCCCAAATATCCCAGGTTGGAAACGGACACGGCTTTGCAGATTGAAGAGTGACTGCAAAAGCTACTCTGGGTCTGGGAGAAACGCCTAAGGCGCAGGCAGCACGGTTGGGGCAATTTAATAAGGCAAAGGTTCTTCAACCTTGGCAACTTTTTAAACAACTTGTGGGCTTGAGCCGCCAGAATTCCTCAGCCTCAACTGGGCTGGTTTGAGGAATTCTAGGAGTTGGGAGCCTGCGAATCGTAGAGTTGCCCAGGTTGGAGAGCCCTGCCATCAGGAATGGCGGTCCCGTTGCATACCCAAGAAACACAACCAGGAAAAGCAAAGCACATGTTGCTGCTGAAGCCCACCAATCGCCACCCATCCGTCTGTGGTTATCATTGATGCGTCTCCGACAGCCTTGCCAAAATTCCAGGAACAGCTCTCAAAAACAAACATGGATTTACAACAGGTTCAAGAGAGTCTGGAGGGTTTTTTTGGTTTTCTTTTTTTTTTAAAGCGCACCTTTCCAGTTTGCTCAACTCTTTGAATGACAGCTGTTGTTTTTAAGATCCCAAAGCAAAAGCTATATGGAGACACCCAAAATGAGAGAAAAACAATAATAATAAAAAATATTGTGCATTATGCTGACAAGATGATCCTTTTTTGTTTTTTGTTCCTCCTCCAAGCCATGGTGGGAAGTATTGCTGACCTCTTCCTTCAAACCCTGCAGGATTATTTTTTATTTAAATCAATATATCATTATTACACTGGTAAAAAATTCTGTATAACATCTGCATATATTGAGGATTTTTTTTTCTTTAAAAAAATCTGATATGATTTTTAGAGTCCGCATGACCAGTCACGTGACCTGCTTAAGATGATTAGCACCTTTAAATACACATATATTTTATATATATATATATATATATATATATATATATATATATATATATATATATATATATATTTGTATATATAATAGATTTTTTTCCTTTTCTTTAAAAAAACTTTTAACATTGAGCTCACCCAGAAGCATGAATTGTAATGAAAAAGATGGCTGTGTGTGTTTGTGTGTGTGTTGGTGTGTTTGTATGTTGGGTGGCCATGGTAGATATTCCAAATGTTTGCAGCAGAAGAAATTTTGTTTTAACTTGTGCTCCAGTTTCCCTTTCAAGGCAAAACAGGGAAAGTTGCAATTAGACAGCAACCGACAATACTTTTCACATAAAAAACGAACCCCTTTTTTCTACCCTCCCGATGGGGAAAGTCACCCCAGAACTTCAAACCAAAGCTCTAATGGGTTCTTTTCCCCATCCATTGCCCTTTTTTTCTTTTATTTTTTTTCAATCAGGAGTTTTGCTTATTTGAAAATTAAGGCATCAAAACAGAAAGTTAATATTCAGACGTTCAAACACTGTGGATCGAAGGAAAGACTGACGAAATGGCTCTCCCCTTGCCTCCGCATCTGGGACCATAGCCAATTCTTTCAACCGTACTTCAGGGCCTGTGATAGGGCTTCCTGTTGGTTATTCTGGTGGTCTAAATGGGATGAAATGGGGGGGGGACTTCTGCCAAAACAGTATCTGCCTCCACCAAAATGTTCTAATTACCAAGAAGGAACTCTGACATCTATTTCATTAACTTTTGTACGAGTTCAGGAACTGCCTTAAACAAGAACTCTGTGAAAGCCCTTTGTGGAATTCAAGGTCGGTTAGGATGAGCTACCTCTGCTCCTTCCAACCTGAGATGGTCACAACCATTCTGCTAAACCTGGGGAAAATTCCCTATGTCTATTATTATCCAAAATTATTTCTAGCGCTGCTTGGCAGCTTCATTAAAAGAGGTTAACCGCTATAAAGATTTTTTGTTTAAAATGATGAACCTTTAAGATATTTCTAAAAACCAGTGAGCTTTTCTTTTTCTCTTTCTTTTTGCTTTCAGTGCATCTACTTTGGTTTTTGTTTCATCAACAAAAGCACCAAAAATTTGTGCCATCAAGAATGGCTAATTCGTACACGGGGTGTCAAGCCTTGGAAGGTAGGAGACAAAAATTGGATCCTGCTCTCCAAAGAACATTTTTTTTCACCTGCCTGGAAAGTTTAGAATTTGGAATAGGTATCTCCTCTTGTGCTTCTGCTGTCTTACCTTCCTTCCCAAAACTTGTGTCCCCTAAGGCACTAATATCAAAATTTGCTGACTTCCTAATGCAGCAGTTTCTTCAAGCTATTCCTCCTGATTACACTCCGCAAGAAACATCTGAAAAACTAAAGAGAATCGTGGAGTAACTCGGATTGTTGTTCGTCATTTTGGTGATGGAAGAACAGAGCCTGGCAGATGACACCATCTACCTGAAGACAGATTTAGGGAGTGGTTGGGGGGGGGGGGGAGAGAGACTTATTTATCTGCCCATTTTTAGTTCCAGTGATTTGAATGGGCAGTTTGAAAGGATTCGAACCAGGACCTCAGTCTGGGTCTGTAATACAAGCCTGGCTACAATTATGTCTAAACCAGGGCTCTCCGACCTTGGTGATTTTAAGACTTTTGGACTTCAACTCCTAGAATTCCCCAGCCACCCATACTATCTGGATAACAACAAGGAGCTGAAGTCCATGCTGGCTGGAGAATTCTGGGAGTTGCCAAGGTTGGATACACCTGGTACAAACCAAAATCACAATATGTTTCTTATCATAATTAACTTAGCTTATCACTGTTATTTGTCTGGGTCAGTCAGACCAGGAACCAGAGGTTCATGTAGTCTCTTACAAGTTTTATCTTGGGGAACTCATCCTATTCAAGGCAATCTTTATCTTGCTTCTGACTCGGGATCCAATATTCTTTATTATTTTAAGAGCAGATTCTATATTTCATTCTTCTCTTCTCTACCCTGATACATTTGCATTCTTTCCTTCCATCAACAGTTTCACAGGAAAAGGTGATCGATACAAATGAGTGAGGAATGAAGTAAAACTTTTAAAATGTTAATTTTTTTAAAAAAACCTGTTTTTTATGTCGTAACAAAAAAACCCAAAACCCAGCCAGTCCACAGTGACTCAGTTTTTTTAAAAAAGTGTGTGTGAGAGGTGGGGTGGGGGCAGAGAAGAGAGCGAAGGGGTTCTTTGTAACGATGCGTTTCCATCCGTTGCCATGGTGAGCTTAACCTGTGGCGGAGAAGTGTCAACATGGCAACGGAAATTATCATCATAAAATGGTACAGTAATAAAGATAGCTAGACCAAGAAGGAGGGGGTTCTCCTGGGAAGAGGTTTGCAGAAAAGTCCAGAGACTGGTCATACGGCTCAGTGTCAGGAATAATGGTTGTAGGGGGGGAGGGTGTGCCCGATGCCGTTTTGGAAGTGGTGATGCTGTCGGTGGGCAAGGTATTCTGTGTAGCTGATGGTCATCTTCTCACTACGATACCTAAAAGAAAAAGGGATGAAGAGAAAAAGGGGGAAGGGAAGTTAAAGGGGGGGAAAAGAGACAAGTTTAATCCCCTAAAGCAGTGATGGCAAACCTTTTTTTCCTTGGGTGCCAAAAGAGCATGCGTCCACGCTATCACGCATGCACAAGTGCCCCCACACATAATTCAATGTCTGTGGAGGACGAAAACAGCTTCCCCTGACCCCTGGGAGGACCTCTGGAGGCCAGAAATGGCCTGTTTCCTAATTTCTGGTAGGCCCAGTAGGCTTGTGTTTCGCCCTCCCTAGGCTCCGAAGGCTTCCCTAGAGCAGGAGGAGGGTAAAAACATCCACCCCCACCCCCAACCCCCAGAAGCTCTCTGGAAGCCAAAACCGCACTCCCAGAGCTTCTGTGCGAGCCAAAACCCAGCAGACCGGCACACACATGTACATTGGAGCTTAGCTAGGGCAACAGCTCATATGCCAACAGATATGACTCCGCGTGCCACCTGTGGCACCCATGCCATAGGTTTGCCATCACTGCCCTAAAGCATTGGTGGCGCAGTGGTTTGCATTATAGTATTGCAGGCTAACTCTGCCCACTCCCAAGAGTTTGATCTTCACTAGCTCAATGTTGACTCAGCCTTCCATCCTTCCGAGGCTGGTAAAATGAGACCCAGATGGTTGGGGATAATATGTTGGCTCTGTAAACTATCCAGAGTGTGCTGTAAAAGCAGGGGTCTCCAATTTTAAGACTTGTGGACTTCAACTGCCAAAGCTGGCTGAGGAACTCTGACCATTGAAGTCTTAAAGTTGCCAATGTTGGAGACTTCTGCTGTAAAGCACTATGGGATAGTATGTAAATCTAAGGTAATGGTTCCCAAACTTTTTTAGGCCATGCCCCACCTAAGCATCTCTAAAATCCTGAGGCCTCCCCCCATGACATATAATGCTTATTATACTCATGCGGAGGAAGCCTAAAAGGCCATTAACTAGGTTTAAACAAAGTTCCAACTGCTCCCATTAAAAATGATTTTTTTTTCATTCCACATTGGGAACCAGGGATCTAAGGGCTATTGCTAATGTTATGCTAAAGTAGGAAAAATTAGTAGACTCCAAGGTCCCTTCCTGTTCCATTATTCTGTTCAGATTTAAGACATGGGTGTGTGACTTTTGGCTTGTCTGGGCCTTACTGAGTGAAGAGGAATTGTCTTGGGCTGCACAGGAAATATGCAATATATTTAATGTATATAAATAACAAACTGCCTTGATTTTCAAAATATTTTTATTATATCCTGTAGGGCCGTATAAAGCGGATTAGACATGCCTGGTTTAAGCATTAAAGGAAAACCAGAAGAACAAGAAAAATTCAACAGAATTAAGACTGGGAAGACTTAAGATATAACTTCCCAAAACTCATCTCTGCTTAGGCTTCAACTCTCCTTGCCTCTTACATACTTAAGAACATTTATGTGGTTGCCCAACTCACTCACAGTGACTCTGGGCGATTTACGAAGTAAAAACCCAATACGAAATCTAATACAGTAACAATTCAGCCCACAATTATTTGAGGGGCTTGTTATCACCTTGAGGCCTCCTTCTCTCTGGCCAAGCCAGCTATTCAGGGCCTTGGTGACAAAGCAGAGCCAATCTTATTTTTGCAGGAATGTTTCACACAGGGAAGGAGCCACCACGGAAAAGCCAGAACTAGAATGGATGTGGCCAGTCAAGACCAAAGTGACAGGAACACCTGAGGCCATGATTCTTAAGCTGGAGGAGGCCAGGAATGAGATCAGAGCTCTCAATCCAGAAAGTGCAAGAAAAGATAAGATCCTGCGCAGGAGCCCAGCAAAACCTAGGATGGGACTTCTTACCTGGTCAGTTTTATTGTTTTCCTGAAATCGTTTGTGATTGGAGCCTTATAACCTCCTTTCCTCAATAAGGAATCTATGGTCTGAATATGGTCCCAGCCTGTGGAGAGTCATTAGAAGAGAACACACAAGAAAATCAGCGCTCAAACGTTTTGCAAAAGGTTTTAACTGATTGCAAAGAATTTATTACTTATTTATTAATTGGATTTGTATGCCGCCCCTCTCCGAGAAGAGTGGTCTTTCTAGGGGGGATTCCTGCAGGTAAACTGAGCTAAAGCTGAACATTTCCAAAACAACATAAAGACTAGGAATAACTCTAAATAAACCATGTTGCCTTATTATTAGTGTTGTGTGAACTGTGTTGCCTTATTATTAGTGTTGTGTAAAGCAAATAACTAAAGGTAAAAGGAAGAAGAAACCGCTATGGTTTAGCAATGATGTAAGGGCTATAGTCAATGAAAAAAAGGCTGCCTATAGGAGGTATGAAGAGTCTGGAAGTATAGCTGATAGAGAGGTGCATAAAATGAGACAGAAAGAGGCGAAACAGATAATATATGCTGCTAAAGCCTCAAAAGAGGAAGAAATTGCAAAATCAGTAAAGAAGGGGGATAAAACCTTCTTCAGATATATTAGTGATAGGAAGAAGAAAAACTGCAGCATCACGAAGCTTAGTACCGGGAATAATACATGCATTGATGGGAATAAGGAGATCGCTGACCATTTCAATAGCTACTTCTGTTCAGTTTTCTCAAAAGACACCTTACAAAATAATACTTTAGGGGGATATAGCATTGCTTCCAGCTGTACTGATTCAGCTCCAGTGATCTTAGAAGCCGATGTCTTAGAAGAACTTGAACGATTAAAGATAAATAAGGCAATGGGTCCAGATGGCATCCACCCCAGAGTTCTTAAAGAACTCAGATCTGTCATTGCTACCCCCCTTACTGATTTGTTTAACCAATCCCTGTTAACAGGAGATGTTCCTGAGGATTGGAGAATGGCCAGTGTTGTGCCTATCCACAAGAAGGGCAGTAGAGAAGAAGCTGGTAACTACAGGCCAGTTAGCTTGACATCAGTTGTAGTTAAAATGATGGAGACTCTACTCAAAAAGAGGATAAATCAGCACCTAAAAAACAATAACTTATTGGACCCAAATCAGCATGGCTTTACTGAAGGCAAATCATGTCAGACTAATCTCATTGATTTCTTTGACTATGTCACAAAGGTGTTGGATCAAGGTGGTGCCGTGGATATTGCCTATCTGGACTTCAGCAAAGCCTTTGATACAGTTCCACATAAAGAGCTGATGGATAAATTAGTGAAGATTGGACTTAATCCCTGGATAGTTCAGTGGATTTCAAGCTGGCTGAAGCATAGACATCAGAGAGTTATTGTTAATGGCAAGTATTCTGAGCAGAGACAGGTTACAAGCGGTGTGCCACAAGGGTCTGTTCTGGGTCCTATTCTTTTTAATATGTTTGTGAGTGACATAGGGGAAGGTCTGGTAGGGAAGGTTTGCCTATTTGCCTATGACTCTAAAGTGTGCAATAGGGTTGATATTCCTGGAGGGGTCTGTAATATGGTAAATGATTTAGCTTTACTAGATAAATGGTCAAAGCAATGGAAACTGCAGTTTAATGTTTCCAAATGTAAAATAATGCACTTGGGGAAAAGGAATCCTCAATCTGAGTATTGCATTGGCAATTCTGTGTTAGCAAAAACTTCAGAAGAGAAGGATTTAGGGGTAGTGATTTCTGACAGTCTCAAAATGGGTGAGCAGTGTGGTCAGGCGGTAGGAAAGGCAAGTAGGATGCTTGGCTGCATAGCTAGAGGTATAACAAGCAGGAAGAGGGAGATTGTGATCCCCTTATACAGAGCGCTGGTGAGACCACATTTGGAGTACTGTGTTCAGTTCTGGAGACCTCACCTACAAAAAGATATTGACAAAATTGAACGGGTCCAAAGACGGGCTACAAGAATGGTGGAAGGTCTTAAGTATAAAACGTATCAGGCAAGACTAAATGAACTCAATCTGTATAGTCTGGAAGACAGAAGGAAAAGGGGGGACATGATCGAAACATTTAAATATGTCAAAGGGTTAAATAGGGTTCAGGAGGGAAGTGTTTTTAATAGGAAAGTGAACACAAGAACAAGGGGACACAATCTGAGGTTAGTTGGGGGAAAGATCAAGGGCAACATGAGAAAATATTATTTTACTGAAAGAGTAGTAGATCCTTGGAACAAACTTCCAGCAGACGTGGTCGGTAAATCCACAGTAACCGAATTTAAACATGCCTGGGATAAACATATATCCATTGTAAGATAAAATACAGGAAATAGTATAAGGGCAGACTAGATGGACCATGAGGTCTTTTTCTGCCGTCAGTCTTCTATGTTTCTATGTTTCTAACTGTTATGAGAAGCAGTGTTAACACAATGGCTAATCCTCAATCTGGTGCTTCACTGAGGATGATGGAACCTGGTGTTCAACAGTTCTACAGAGCACACCAAGGCTATGTTTGGGGACCAAATTGTGTGTAAGAAAAATTAAATTGAAATTGTTAATCATACATAGTGCTGTGTGTTGCAGACTTAGTAGGACAACTGTCATGTTAGCATACAGTAGCAATTTTTTTTAAAGGTCAGGTTTCTACTAGCCTCTTTTGAGACTAGTCTCTTAATAAAACTTGTTGGTCAGAAAAAGGACTATCAGAATCCTTCATTTTCAATCAGCCGTTATGTTTACTGGGAAATCTTGTTTTTGTTTAGATTTCTTGATCCTTTTTTCTAGAGTAACAGAAAGGAGGAGGAATCAAAGGCAAATTGTTATCTTTTTTATTATTTATATTCCCAATCAATATCCGAAATCAAGGTACTTTAGAAGAAGCCAACATGAAAAACCCTTGAAATGAAATCTACTTTATAGCACAAAGATCAAATATTGACGTTTTATCAGAGGGGGGTGGCCTCAGGAGTATGCAACCCAAAAAACAGTTGCTTGGTTCCTGCCTATCCAAAGGTTTTGAGAGCAAGGGCAATGCAACAGGGTTAACTACAGACAGTCCTTGATTTACTAACAATTCATTTAGTGACCAAAGTTACAGCAGCAATGAAAAAAGTGACCTAGGGCCATTTTTCACACTTTTGAACATGATCATACGATCAAAATTCAGATATTTAACAACTGACTCATATTTATGACCATCACAGAGCTCGGAGGTCATGTGATCACCTTTTGTGACCCTCTGACCAACAAAGTCAATGGGGAAGCCAACTGTGCTATTAACTTTAACAACTGCAGTGATCCACTTAACAACTGCAGCAAGAAAGGTTGCAAAATGGGGCAGAATGCACTGAACAATGTCTCACTTAACATTGAAAATTTTGTGGTCGTAAGTCGAAGACCACCTGCACTTTGTCTATTACGTACATATATCAACGATAACATCCATGCAATTTTTTGAAATTATAAGGAGATTCTGTGCACTTTCACAGCATAGAAACTCTGACAACTATATAAAACCTCTAGTCTTTTTTTAAAAAAAATATTCAATTCCCTACTAGCACTTACACGCCTTATTGAAACTAGGTGTCACTCTCTAAACCAGTGATGGCGATCCTATGGCTCGGGTGCCACAGGTGGCATGCAGAGCCATATCTGCTGGCAAGCGAGCCATTGCCCTAGCTCAGCTCCAACATGCATGTGTGTGCTGGCCAGCTAATTTTTGGCTCATACAGAGGCTCTGGGAGGGCATTTTTGGCTTCCAGAGAGCCTCCTGAGGGTTGGGGGAGGGCATTTTTACCCTCTCCCAACTCCAGGGAAACCTTTGGAGCTTGGGAAGGGCAAAATAAGAGCCTACTGGGCCCACCAGAAGTTGGGAAACAGGCCGTTTTCAGCCTCTAGAGGGCCTCCGGTGGTGTTTTTGCCCTCCCCAGGCATTGAATTATGGGTGTGGGCACTCCTGCATGCGTGATAGCGTTCAAACATGCTCTTTTGGCATCTGAGGGAAAAAAGGGTCGCCATCACTGCTCTAAACTATGACCATGGAAAATGTTGGCTAATGAGAGCTTTCAACTAAAGGCCTGGCATTTAGGCAGCACCCATCGTGTCAGTCCTTTCTCCATTCCTACAAGGGGTCTTAGGGATATTGTTTTTTTAAAAAAAAAACTGAAATCAATTTTATGACCAAGATTACCCCTGAGAGGGCCAATTCTATTTCTTTGACTTGCCTGATATCCTTCCCCCCCCCCCCAGAGAATTATCACAATAATCTATGTTAGGGGTGTATCTAAAAGGAATGTCACAAGAAAGTCTTATGGAGGCTCTTGGTGATCCAGGTCATGGTTGTCCGAAAGGTGCTTTTTTTAAAGAGACAACTGCACTTTGTTTTTCCTTGAAGTAGTTTTGCTTCTCCTCCAAGAAGCTTCTTCAGATCTGACAACAGTGAGAGGGAATAGAAGGATTGAAATATCCCTTGCAGGCATCTGGTCATTAGCACTCTCTCTGAGAGTCATTGAGCCCCTGTGCGTCCCTCCGGAGGAGCCCCATCCCAGACGGAGCAGCCTGAGGGGGCCAGTGCGGCGCTGCCTCCTTCCGCGCCCCGCCCCCACTCGGCAATCGGACCGGCAGCATTGCTGGTGTTCCAGGCGGGCCGCCCGGCATGAGCACCGGTTTTGTGCCTCTCAGGCCGGGCAGACAAGAGGTGCGGCGCTCCCACGGGGAAAGGAGAAGGCGGCGGCTCAAGCCCTTCCCCGTGCGCCCCTCCGGAGGAGCTCCACCGGAGGAGCCCCTCTGGCGGTTGTCCGGGCGGGTGTAGGTGGCTGGGCCGCTGACAGGGATAGGCAGTGAGCGCTCGGAGGGGGCACAGCCCGGAGCGAGACTTGGCCTCCGCCGCGGCTGCTGCCCGTCTGCTTCTCTCTCCCTCCTTCCCCGCGGTGCTTGGCGAACGGAGAGGCGGTCGCCTCGCCTGCCGCCCCGCTCTGCTTCCCTCCCTCCCTCCCTCCGCAGACCCAGAGACAAAACAAACAGAAAGGAGGCGCAGAGCGGGGGGAGCTGCCTGGCAGACCGCCTTTGTGTTTTTGGCTGGGGTGGGGAGCAGGATGACCTTCCTGACTGCATGGCATCCTGCATGCAGGATGACATGCATGGCAAAGGGGCGGGGAGGATCGGGAGGCTCAAGCCTCCTTCAGTGGTGGTGACCGGTTTCTGATTTTTGGGCTTGCACGCATTAATCGGTTTTCCATTGATTCCTATGGGAAACAATGTTTCATCATACGAGCTTTTCAACTTACGAGCCTCCTTCCCGCACCAATTTAATTCGTAAGTCGAGGTATTACTGTACATGAGCGGCTGCCCTAGCTTAGCTTCAGCCCACATGTGCATGCTGGCTGGCTGATTTTTGGCTTGCATGAAGGTTCTGGGAGGGTGTTAATTCTCTGGAGCGTGTGTGTGTGTGTGTGAGAAAAACAGGACTATCGGGTCCACCAGAAGTCAGGAAAGGGCCGTTTCTGGCCTCTAGAGGGTCTTCAGAGAGGGGGTGGGAGAGTCTGTTTTTGCCCTCCCTGGGCATTGAATTATGGGCGTGGGCAATAGCACACACAGACCCAAGGGAAAAAAAGTTCACCATCACAGTTCTAATTTTCTGCCACCATTCAGTCAAAACCGAAGCAACTTCTTGGATGAAAAGCGAAACCTCTTCAAAGAAAAACCACAGAAAGTCCAGTTGCCTCTTGAAAAAAGCACCTTTGGGTCAGAAGCAGTTGGATAAGGGGATTATAAAAAACAAAACAAAACCTTGAACTGCTTTCATAAATGGTGACAGTTCCCTTTAATAGAGCTTTCTGCACAGCTGATGTTTGGAGTTTTCTCTCATTATTTCTGGATGGATTTATTTTGTCCATTGTCCCTCATCACTGCTTTGGCCCGATGCTGTTTTGTTAGTAGCTGCTGCCTATGTGGGGAATCCCTTTAAACTGGGGAAGCCCTCTGAACTAAGGGATCTGCATTCTACCAGTGTGAAAGTGGCATTTAAAAGAGTCATCCCTTACAATCAAAAGACCGCTCCGTCATCTGACATCAGGGCAAGGTCAAAAACTGCATTTAAAGTTCCTAGGCATGTTTAAATTCTTCACCAGATCATATGAGATAAAGCACAACAATGACCTTGCTCCTTTGCAACCTCGGGTAAGTAGGTGGCCGTGCGCTTTGATCCTTTTTCATTGATGAATTCTATTCTAATGCCATGTACACCCACCTGAAAGAAATCGGCAGTTTTATTAGTACATTAAAGAAAAAAATAAGAAAACAAAACAAAAATGGTTAGAAATATAAAACTCTGAGTTTGCATTATTATTATTGGATTGGGGTTGGGTTTTTTTCTTTCTCTCTCTTTAAAAGCACTTCAGTTTAGCCTCCTTGAATGCGAAAACCCAGGACCAAAACACCTATTTCTCATCCAGGATGCTTTGGGACAAGAATGGAATCATTTAAAAGCCTCTTATGGCACTCATGGCAGCTAAAATCTAAAGTTTCCGTTGCAAACGTTATTGGCTTTGCTTCCACTGTCAAAAGTGATGACATTCAGCATGTGACACATTAGGCAGAAGCCGCTGAATTCAGTGCTCTGGAGAAGCAGCTGGTCACAGGATTAGCGCATACTTACAAACACAATGACAAGGTTAACTTTATTTCAATAAGCCAGGAGGAATCAGTGGATCTAGACATTTAGGAAATAGTTCCGCGCTCCCCACCCCCAATGCCCCGAGCAGTTAGAGACACATTATTAAAATTCTAAGTCACCAGACATATGGCTATAAAGCACAAAAGAAAGAGAATATTCTTGTGAGATTACTTTAGAAGCGTTGCTGATAGATTCAAATACAACTGGTTCAAATTACTTTGGACCAAAGGTGCTTTTTGGTTTCTTTTTTATGGAAGGTCCCAAGTTGTTTTTATTTTTAATGAGATTTTTCTTGTTGCCTGGTGGTGATTGAATGAAGTTAAGCGTGCCTAGATAGATGGGAATAAAAATATAATAGATCTTCTGGTTCAAAAAATAGTCCCAAAGCATCTACAGTTTGATTGTGCTAACATATGTAACATTAAAGAGCCTCGGTGGCACAGTGGTTAGAGTGCAGTACTGCAAGCTACTTCTGCTGATGACCGGCTGCCAGCAGTTTGGCAGATCGAATCGTAGGCTCAAGGTTGACTCAGCCTTCCATCCTTCCAAGGTGGGTAAAATGAGGACCAAGATTGTTGGGGACAATAGGCTTATTCTTTGTAAACTGCTTAGAGAGGGCTGTAAAGCACTGTGAAGCGATTTATAAGTCTAAATGCCATTGCTATTACATATGAAAATTCAACTTTTTTCCTCAATTGCTTTAGAAAAGGCATGTCTTCTCCAAAACTGGTTCAGAATACTCATCAAAAGTAGTCCTCAACATACAACTGTTGGTTTAATGAACGCCCAAAGTTAATGAGCGCCCAAAAAAGGGGCTTATGACTGTTTTTCACACTTACGACCGCTACAGCATCCCCAAGTTCACATGATCAAAATTTGGATGCTTGGCAAGTGGCAAATATTTGTGACAATTACAGTATCCCGGGGCAACCATTAGACAAGCAAAGTCAATGGGGAAGCCAGATTCACTTCAATAATTGTGTTACTAATTTAACAATTGCAGTCATTCACTTAAACAACTGTGACAAGAAAGATTGTAAAATGGAGCAAAACTCACTTAACAACTGTCTCACTTATTAACAGAAATTTTGTGGCTCAATTGGGGTTATAAGTCGAGGATTACCTGCACTTGACTAAAGACCAATTTGAATTCATATCATAATCGCTAACTATTATGTTAACTATGGTGAATGATACATTGTTAGATGAAATAGCAAGTCACAGAAGTTCAGGGAAGGGACCTTGGGAGGTCTTCTAGTCCAACCCTCTGTAAAACATCTGTCAAAATGCCTCCCCAAACCTTTTCTGCAGCCACTCGGACCTTATGTCCCAGAATTATGAGGCTCAAGAATATTCAACACCATTCAAATACCACACCTAGCTGCAGTTCAAGATATAAAACATATCCACATGTCACTAACATGTCACTAACAGAGTAGGAAAAAAATCAATTGGCTTCTAAATTCTGGGACTCCTAGGTTAATAGTGCATTTACCGTAAGTTATGTTCTGAACTCCACTTGCAAAATACAACGACATTGACACACAAGAATATATAAGCAAGAATTGATAGCTATTTCTGAGGATCAGGCTGCATGGAGAATTAATACTATGAAATTACGGTAGATGTTAACAGCCGATAGTAATGTGTCAGATGGATAATAAGGTCTCATAATTACAGAATTATTTTTAGAAATTTATTTATTTTATTTATTTATTGGATTTATTGGGAATAAAGCGGGTAAGACAGGAACATTTATTTATTTATTTATTATTTATTATTTAGATTTGTATGCCGCCCCTCTCCGAAGTTCCCGGGCTCAAGAGAACCTCTAGGCCATCCTGTAACTGTCTGCCACCCAGAGCCTTAGTCACTTGGGAATGTGGAAGGAAAAAACTCTAGAATTTTAATTCTGGAGCACAGATCGTAGTTATAGGCGAACCTCTGGCACACATACCACAGCTGGCATGCAGAGCCCTCTCTGAGGACACAGCAGCCACTGCTGCAGCCCAACTCCACCGTGCATACATGCGGGCCAGCTGGTCTTCGGGTCTCTGCCGTGCATGCGTGGGGGCTGGGGTGCATATGGGGATACTAATAATTTAATAATAATAATTTATTAGATTTATATGCCACCCCTCTCCGAAGACTCGGGGGGATGCATGTGCACAGGCACAGGCGCATGCAGTGGACGCAAACATGCGCGGGGATGTTTGCATTGCATTTTGAGGATTTGCCTCTGTTGGTGCAGGTGGGCATGAACTCCGTCCCGAGACACTGGCCTGCTGCCGCTGCCTCTTTGCCAGCATGAATGGCCTGCTGCGAACGTCTCTTTGCCAGCACAAATGGCCTGCTGCCAACGCCTCTTTGGCGGTGCAAAGGCCACTGCCACGCTTGTTTTGGCTTCCAGGTTGATGCAGGAAGCTTTCCAGGGCTAAAATGGGACATGGGGGGGGGGGGATGCCTTCGCACTGGCAATGGTTGTGACAACAAAGAGGCTGCGGCGGCAGGCCAGTGTCTCCGAGTTGAGTCATGCCCAACTGCACCAAACAAGGGCAGAAATAGCCACCTGCCATGTTTTGGCTTCCAGGTTGGTGCAGGCGGCTTTCCAGAACCAAAATGAGGTGTAGGGGGAGTGCATGTGCGGCTGGGGGAGGATGTGTGTACATATGCAGGGGCAGGGCGCACTCACATTGCATTTGGAGGGTTCAGGCTTTGGGCACTCGGCTCCAAAAAGGTTAACCATCACCGATATGGCCTTTGACTCAGGGAAGGGCCACACTTATGTTTTCCTACCGGATCAGTCCCGGTGGAGGGCAGGGTTGGCATGCGGGCGGTGGCGTGTGTGCGCAGCATGAGAATTTGCTTCTGTGCATGCCTGGAAGCAAAGTAATTGCCAAAAATTGCCACAATCTTGCACAAGGACGTTTGCACGTGTGAGATTTTGGCTATTTTCACTGACTTTGTTGCTTTCGCGTATGTGCAGAAGTGAAGAAAGACCGAAAATTGCTGATTTTCGCTGATTTTTTTGCTTCTGTGCATGCCGGAAGCAAATTCTTGTGTAGGGGTGCAGCAGGGACACACAGATGCGCATGCATCACCATTTCCGCTAACGGATCGGGCGATCCCAGGCGTACCAGGGGCAGCCCAATACTGCTTTGATTCATGCGTGCACTAAAGCGGCAAATCGTTTAGTGAGTGTTGCTCTATTCTGCTCTGTTCTTTGTCATATCTGGGAGCATTCTAGCAAGACGTCTCTTTTCTGAATATAGGTTAGGTGCCTGGGGACCTGAGACGTATTTCTAGGTCTAGCACGAAACCTGCCACTTACATCCACATCAAGTTTTCCCATGCAATGCTGCTGTCGAAAGAGAGTCAGGCAAAATGTATTGTATCTGGATGAGAAGTGATCAGCGCACCACTGAATTATGGCATAACCAGAGGTTGGCTGCTAATATGGAACGGGGACGTCTGCTCGCTCCCGTGCCTCTAAGTGCTAGCAGAGTCCAGCACAATTATGCTACTGCACCTGGGCAGGTACCCTGTGGCACACCTGCATGTCCGCACGCGATTTCACTACCTGCCCAGGTGCAGTAGCCTAATTGCGCTGGACTCCGTTAGCACTCAGAGCCACGGGGGCGAGCACGTGTCTCCTGAGCAGCCCACCTCTGGGCATAACAGAGTTGGAAAGGATCCTGGAGGTCTTCTCGTTGAACGCTCTTCCCAAGCAGGAGATGTTATTCTATTCTGAACAAATGACAATGCAATCTCTTTGTGAAAACCTCCAGTGGTGGAAGACCCACAACTTCTGGAGGCAAGCCATTCTGCAGATTAATTGTTCATTTCTCATTAGTTCTATATTGGATCTCCCTTTGTTAAGCTTTTATCTGTTACTTTTTGTCTTGTTCTCAGGTGCTTTGAAGAAGTTTAAGATTTTGACTACGAGGACACGTTACCTGCTGAAAAAATATTTGTTTTGCTTTGTGCGTTTTGACTTCTAGTGACAGCCTGGATTGTCCTTGCTGTTTCATGGGCAAGGATTTTCAGAAGTGGTTTGCCATTGCCTCTTTCCTAAGGCTATGAGAGGGGGACTGGCTTCAAGAGACCCAGATGTCTTGATGTCCAAGGCAGGACTAGAACTCACAGTCTCCTAGTTTCTCGCCTGATCCTCCAACTATTAGACCAAACTGACAAAAAATATAAATTGCCTCAAAGGTTCTTTTCTTTTGCTTCTGATTTACTTGCCCTTCTCCTGTGGGCTGTTTTCAAACCTAACTTTGTATTGTAATATTTTTTAATGGACAGGATGAAAATAGGCGTTGATTGCTTACCTGAACGCCTCTTCTCATACGATGAGTGGGTACAGCAGTCATGTGGGTTGCTCGCTGTCCAATCCATCGGGGACCGATCCTTGTCTTTAAAAAGCCTGCTGGATCCGCCCCTTCCCCAGAATTCACGAATCCGTAGACTTAGGCTCAATTGTGGTGGCTCAATAGTGTTCAACTCTCATGATAGGGAAAGAACAGGTTAAAGGAATAACCATAGTTAGAAAAGAAATACAGGGAGGGAAGTGACTGCTGTACACACTCATCGTACGAGAAGAGGTGTTCAGGTAAGCAATCAACGCCTATTCTCCGTACTGAGAGAGCGGGTCCAGCAGTCACGTGGGACATACCCAATAGATGAGTCCCTAGGGAGGGATTAGTTCACTATCGTAAGAGATAATGGATTGGAGGACTCTTCTGCCGAAGGCAGCATCCGCTGAAGCATAAGAGTCAATTTTGTAATGCCTTATGAAAGAGTTTGGAGAGGCCCAAGTGGCTGCTTTGCAGACTTCTTCCAATGGAGCTTGAGTTGCCCATGCGGCAGATGTGGCTGCACTTCTTGTGGAATGTGCTGTGATACTTCTAGGTATGGTGAGGGAAGCTGACTCATAAGCCTTTGAGATAGTCCCTTGGATCCAACGGCCTATTACGGTTGAGGATACCTTGGATCCCATGGATCTGGGATGGTAGGCCACGAATAGAGCTTCAGACCTTCAGACCTTCGAATGGGTCTTGTCCGTTGGATATAAATTCTCAGCGCTCTGGTGCTGCACTTTTGATAGCTCAGGTATCCGCGAAGAAACATCTCTTGAGCATCTGCTCCAGGCGTTTGTCTTCAGGTTTTAAATCCTCCTCTGCTTCACCCGGCTTAGCAGCCGCAGAGTGTAGGGTTTTAACAGGCTCATCAGGTTTAGGGCAGACAAGAAGATCCTCATAAGAAGGGGAGAGCTTATATAACTTCTTGTCCTTAGTTGTGGGATTAAAACTAAAAGCTGGGTGGTCCCACTGCTTAAGCAAAGCATCTTTAAACAATTTGGGCATTGGAATGACCTCTTTATCTTCCTGCTCCTCCATGAAGTATGGTAAATTTTCCTCAGAGGGGTCTGTGGAAGGAGCAGACTGATTATCTTGCCCGGCTAAGCCTGTAGAAACTCTTGCTTTGAAAAGAAGAGATTTGAAGAGTTGGAATGGAAAAATTGCAGCCGGGACTGGAACCTTAATTTGAGATTCCTCATCTTCTGACAGGAGATGAAACGGGTCATCATTATCCTCTACGTCCACGTCCTCGTTTTCATCCTGGGAAGAATCCAAATCCTCATTAATTGGAGCTCTGTAGGATGAGAGGGAACTCACGGGCCGGGGGGCGCGTGGAAGGGGACGAGAGTGAGAAGGCACATTGATAGCCGAGAGCTTGGCCTCAATGGCTTTAGACAGGACAGAAAACATAGATTGAAATTCTGGAGGCAGATTAGTAATGTTTGCAGGTAAAGATGGAGATTCTCTGAAGGCCTCGGATGGGTCCGGCTCGGAGGGATATTCCATAATGTGTGGCTCCTCTGGACCTAAGCCCCATAAGTTAGGCTGGGGTCTGTTTAGGTTTGGCTCATCCAGAGAGAGCACAGGGACCCCAGAGGGAGGCAGGTTAGAAGCCTCTGGGGGGGTCAGGCCTAATGTGCACTTGAGCCTGCACTTTTAAACGTTTGGCTGATTTTTCATGGATTCTCTGCAATGCTAAGTCCCTTCTCTTCTCAGCCCTGGTGGGTCTAGCCATTGTAGGGGCTCCCGAGGAAGAGGAGGAAGAGGCCTGGGGGATATGTTCAATTTCATCACCAGTAGGCCTAACCTCTCTGGGACCTTTAGATGTGCCTCTCTTGGGAAATAAAGTCATGGTCTGAACAAATTACAGGGACAAGACTTGAGTCAAAATCTGATGGGAGAAGCTTCTAGTGTAAAGTTTCCAATAGAAAGAGGGCCCCGCTCCTAGGCCCAGGAGCATCTGCGACTCACAGTCAATCTGGACGGTACCAGAGTTCATGTCTGGGAGTGCAGAAGGGCAGGCTTTGCTAACCTTAAACAAAAAGTAAACCAAGGCACACTGGTTTGGAGGCCTAGCCAGGGAGAAAAGGCCTGAGGGACTCAAAGCTTACCCCAGGGCCAAGCGGCGGACTTACTGGCGCCAGACGGGATGCGCATGGGCAATCCGCAAGGGTCGACAATTAACGGGCGCTGAGGGCCTTCGCACCAAAATAAACCGCTCCGAGATTTAAAGATGGAGGGAAAACTAAAGTCCGGGGGACAATCAAGGGAAGCTTGCTAACAGTCCCACATCGCAGGAGGAACACGAGCCCTTTTTCTTCTCTTTTAAACAATTTTTTAGCTTGCCGATAAACCTCCTGGCCGAGTAGATTTACTTGTAAATACAATCCGGCAAGCGGCGCTAGCAGGGCATTTGTAAAAAAAACAGCAGGAGCCGCACCGCAGCTTCTCCCCCGGTGCCGAGCCCAGTAAGGCTGGCGCGCAATCAAGGCAAGCTTTAAGGCAGAAAACAGAAAGGAATTTTTACTTATCTGGTTGAAATAAGACGAAGGGAAGGTGTTTTGCGAGAGGAATGAGCCACCACAAGTCTAGCTGGATCGCAGGACCAAGCAAATTCTGGGGAAGGGGCGGATCCAGCAAGCTTTTTAAAGACAAAGTTCAGTCCCTGACGGATTGGACAGTGAGCAATCCATGTGACTGCTGGGCCCACTCTCTCAGTACGGAGAAGAGACGGGGCTGAATAAACTAAGTACTGTAGTTTTGAACCTGATATAAAAGTGTGTTTTTGACTAAAAAAGTTGGTAATGCTCTAAGAATCAGAGTTATTCCTCAGTGGATTCTCAAATCTCTCCTTAAAGCTACAGATGATGACAATTGAGGGCCTATGAAGTATTGATCCAGTTATGCACACAATAAATGTGCTTAGCCATCTTATATACGCATACTCTTCTTAATAAGGAAAGTCTTATCAAAAACAATAATATTGTCACTTACTGGAGGGAATTAATTCAGCTCTTTCCACAAATCTCCCTCTATCTAAAACACGAGTGTCAAACTCACTGCATCATGTTACTGCCACCTGACGTTTTGCAACATTTTCCCCATTCGCAGAGCTGGGCTGGGCATGGCCTGCATATCCGGCCCGTGGGCCGCCTGTTTGACACCCCCGATCTACAGTATCTATCTGCCTACTTATATACCAATTTGTCTGTCTGTCTGTCTGCGTCTTGGAAACATTCTTTACTCAGAAGAAAACTTCCAAAACTGCTTATATTCTATGGTCTTTGTGTACTTATATTTCAACTTTCAAAGACACTGAAATTGAATCTTTGTCCTGACAACAAAGAGACACAAATATAATCATCACTAGGAACATAAATTGGATCAACACCTACATTTCAATACCAGTTGTGTGAATTGCATATGACATGATTTAGGCACAGTGCTAATCCACACATGCATAAAGTAGCAGTCTGACATTCTGCATAAACCAAAACTGTAATTAAGTTTTAATTAAAATTACCTGAACAACAGATAGCAATCTTAGCTTGCTGGGACAAGCCAAGCAAAGAACAAAAGAACCGTTGTACATACCTGAACGGTCTTCTCGATGCACTGGAAGGAGAGTCCAACATGGGTAATTCACCAATCTTATTGGTAGAGACTGAGTTAATTTAAATATTTAAATATGAGGTAGTCACCGCCCCTCAGCAGCCCCCAATACCTCAGTTTTAAAAACGAAACCAGTTTAAGGATAACCTGTTTATTGAACAATAACCATATAACCTCATAACTGTGTAACTTGAATCCCCAAACTCCAGCGACCTGGCGAAACAACCATGCCGGGTGGGTTTGGACTCTCCTTCCAGTGCATCGAGAAGACCGTTCAGGTATGTACAACGGTTCTTCTCCACTGCATCTGGAAGGAGAGTCCAACATGGGATATGCCAAAGATTACTGCCCATGGGAGGGAAAAGGCTGAGCTACGGTCGCAGGAGTTGAACACACTTGCTGCAAAACCCATCTCCCAAACGAAGCTTCCGCTGAAGCCACTGAGTCCAGTTTGTAATGGCGTATAAAGGTGTTAGGAGACGCCCACGTAGCCGCCCTGCAAATGTCCTCTATGGACTCTGAGTCCTCCAAGCCACTGAAGTGGCTGCACTTCTAGTGGAATGCGCTGTTACCCCGGTTGGTGGTACTTGAGACCGGGCTTTGTAAGCCTCCTCAATACAGTCTTTCAGCCAGCGACTGATGGATTTAGCTGACACTGCCAGACCCATTGATCGCTGACCAAAGGACACAAACAGTCGCTCAGATTTCCTGAAATGTCCAGTCCGTCTGATGTAGATTTTCAAGGCCCTCCGAACATCTACCTTGTGCCATCTCAGCTCGAGAGGGTGCTGTCCATGTGTGCAAAAGTCTGGCAACACTAACTCTTGAGCCCTATGAAACCCAGAGTTGACCTTGGGGATAAATGTAGGGTCTAACCTCAAAACTACCCGATCAGGGTGGAATACACATAAATCTGCACGCGTAGACAGGGCCGACAGCTCCGACACTCTGCGTGCCGACGTAATTGCCACTAAAAAGGCAGTCTTTAAGGAGAGCAATCGTACTGGAATAGTTCTCATCGGCTCGAAAGGAGGGGCTGTCAACGCCTTGAGTACCAGGGAAAGGTCCCACGTCGGGAATCTGTGTACTGGAGGCGCATGGGTGTTAATCGCGCCCTTAATAAAATCCCTAATCCAAGGATCTTGTGCGAGGGAGCGAGCATGGGGTACCCGGATGATGGTTGCCAGAGCAGCTAAATGCCTTTTTAAGGTATTCGGGGCTAACCCTTTCTCTATACCTGACTGTAGGAATCGTAAGATTGACACAACCGAAGCCTCCCCTGGATCAAGGTGGTGATCCAAACAAAACCTACAGAAAGCCGCCCAAGTGGCCTGGTAGAGTCTTACCGTTGAAGGGCAACGTGCTGCCTGAATGGTGGATATAACCTCGTCTGGCAAGGCTTGCTGTCTCAGACCCGCCCTTTCAAGTGCCAGGCGGTCAGTTTGAACCACTGAGGGTCCGGATGGCAAACTGACCCCTGAACCAACACTACCTCGGAGTCTGGAATCCTCCACGGGGGAGACACCGACAGGGCTACTAGGTCTGCAAACCAAGGCCGTCTCGGCCAATAGGGAGCCACCAAGATCATTTCCACCCCCTCCCGAATTGTCTTGTCTAATATTCTTTGAATAAGACACGTGGGGGGAAAGGCATACAGTAACCCCTGGGGCCATGGTGACCATAGGGCGTTGACTCCTTCCGCCCCTGGCGTCGGAAACCGGGAGAAAAACCTCTGTAATTGGGTGTTTGCTGGGGTGGCGAACAGGTCCACCAATGGAAGACCAAATCGTAGCACTATCTGCTTGAAGAGTGCAGGGTCCAGCTGCCACTCCGAAGGATCCAGAGTGGACCTGCTCAGCCAGTCCGCCTGCACATTGCTGGTCCCGGCAATATGCTCCGCCGTCAGAGAGGCCAGATGAGATTCGGCCCAATCGAAGAGGTCCGTCGCTTGAGCCATGAGGCGATGAGACCTGGTACCTCCTTGATGGTTGAGGTGGGCTTTTGTGGCCACGTTGTCCGTCAGAACCAGGACATGCCTGTCCTGAACCCAGGGAGCGAAGGCCTGAAGGGCTAAGAACACCGCTCTGAGTTCGAGAACGTTGATATTGACCTGGGTTAAGTCCTCCTGAGACCACAGGCCCTGAGCTATATGAGGCCCCATATGAGCGCCCCAGCCCGACAAGCTCGCGTCTGTTGTGATGATCACACGCTCGTGGCTGCGAAGAGGAGAACCCTGGATCAAAGCTGGGGACAACCACCATGCCAGCGACTGCTTGACCGAAGCTGGGAGTCGCACCTTTCGATGGGAGTGACTCACCTTGTCCCTCTGGGCCGGAAGAAGAAACCATTGGAGGCCCCTCATATGATGGCGAGCCCAAGGCACAATCCCTATGGCTGAGACCATAGTCCCTAGTACCTTGGACAATGTCGCCAACGGTATTTGCCTTTGTCCACGAAGGCTGGTTACCAATCTCCGTATATTGAGGACCCTCTCTGGTGTTAGCGAGACCGTGTCCTCTGCGGTGTCTATGATGGAGCCTAGGTGTTGGATTGATGTGGTGGGATGAAGATGGCTCTTCTCCACGTTGACCGTGTACCCATGACTCTCCAGAGTCTGCTTCGTGAGCGCCAGATCGTGTTGCGCTTGGGCCATGGACTTGGACAGAACGAGGATGTCGTCCAAGTATGCCATGACCCGTATGGACTGGGTCCTGAGATGTGCTGTCAGGATGTCCATCAGCTTTGTAAAGGTGCGGGGTGCCGAGGACAGGCCGAACGGCATAGCACGGAATTGGTAGTGGACACCGTTGAGACAAAACCTGAGGAACCGTCGATGAGCTGGCCAAACCGGAACATGCAGGTAAGCCTCTTTGAGGTCGATAGAGGTGAGGAAATCGTTGTGTCGCACAGAGGTCAGGATCGATTGCAGGGAGTGCATGCGAAACCTGCGATACCGAATGAAGGTGTTCAGGAATTTGAGGTTTAGAATCATCCTGAACCCCCCCGATGACTTTGGTACCAGGAACACAACTGAGTAGAATCCCGTGCCCTTGGCATGCTCGGGCACCATCTCTATCGCCTGAATTTTGAGAAGATGAGTTATTTCCAGTTGTATATGACGTTTTTTGGTTGGGTCTCGCATTAGCGGACAAGTGACAAATCGGGTTGGCGGGGGCTGCAAGAACTCCAGGCGCAATCCCCGTGATATTGTGGCTATTGCCCATTTGTCTGAGGAGGTAACCCTCCAGGAGGCACTGAAGCGCTGAAGTCTGCCTCCTATGGGCTGCAATGGAGCCAAGTCATTTTGTGCGCCTGAAGCCCCTCTGATTCCCTCTGAAAGGACGCCGAGCCTGCTGGAACCCTCTGGGCCTGTCTTGAAAGGCCGCTCGGTTTCCACGAAAGGCTTGTTGGCCATACTGATTTGGTGTGTATGTCCTAGTCTGTCCAACCGATGAGGAGGAATCCCACCGAAATGGCTGGCGGCGAGCGTAGGGGGTGGTCCTACGATCCTGGCGTCTGTATGCTCTTGGCAGGGTCTTCCTTTTGTCCTTATCCTCAATGAGGACAGGATCCAACGCCTCCCCAAAGAGCTTCTCCCCTTGGTATGGAGAAGAGGCCAGGTTCCATTTGGACTTTAGGTCCGCTGGCCAGCTCCTCAACCATAGGAGGCGTCTGGAGGCCAGCGACGTTGCCATCCCTCTAGCAGAAAATTTCGCCGCATGGAGAGTGGCATCCGCCGAAAATTCTGCCGCCGCTAATAATTTACTCAGGTCCTGACGTAAACGGCCATCCTCTGGACCTAGGCGGCCCTGCACTTCCTGCAGCCACATTATTGAAGCTCGATTGAAAAAGGAAGCAGCTGTTGAAGCTCGAAAGGCCCAGCTCGCCATTTGGTGAGACTTTCGCAGTAGAATTTCCGCTTTCCTATCCTCCGGTTTCAAACTATCGCCAGTTTCTGATGGTACCAAGGCCTTTGAAATCAAGGTCATTACCGGCTGGTCGATAGGGGGAAATTCCAGCATCTTCTCCATATCCTCATCCAAGGTATAAAACCTACGCTCCATGACTGACGGGCCTTGAGCTGCTGCAGGCTGCTGCCAGGTGCGTTTGATGCTTTGACTAAAAATCTCCGAGGATGGCACATGATCAGTCTCGGGTTGGGGTTCTTTCAATAAAACAGTAGACGGCTTAGGGTCCTCAGAGGTGTTAGTTGCCTTGGTGGGACCCGGTAAATCTGCTGCCTGCTTGGCCTTATGTAACAAAATTTTGAAAAGAGGGGCCTTAAAGAGCCCAGCCGTGACAGGTGGATCTGGAGTTGTCTCATCATCAGAGAAATCATAATCTTTCTCAGTGTCTTCTAATGGTGATGGCTCATCCATCCAAGACCCCATACCCGAGGGGGGCGGTGCAGTCCACAGGTTTTTGGACTGTACTGGGCGGGAGTGCTGGACACTTTGCTGCACCCCCACAGCCATTCCTTGAGAGTACACGTCAGTGATGAGCCCTTGTAAGGCCGGGGACATCTGATTCCAGGTATCTGGCTGCACCCTAAGCCCAGCAGCCGTGGGTGTAAAGGTGGCAGATGGAGCACTTCTCAGAGAGTGACTAGCAGAACCTGGCCTCGCCTGCTGAAGTCCAGATAAAGGAACAGCCTGAGACATAAATGGATTCTGTCTCTCTGGGGACCAATCCTTCACAGATAAGATTTCTGTAGGTCTCAACCCAGACTGGCAAGTCGGTTGTTCCCTGGCCTGTAATGAGGGGGAGGTGGACCTTGGTGCCAGAAGTGCTGCCTCCAACCTCTGCTCTAAAGCTTTAATACGTCTCTCTGCCTCCTTAATTGAAGAGGAAGCTTGGGACTTAGCTTTGTCTTTGGCTTTCCCCTTGCCTTTATCTTGAGGCATTATGGTGGGGGAAGATACCTTGTCCACACTTTTATCTTCCATAACTACTCACGCTTGACAGTTGAAATGTCAAACAAGGCCAGACGAGATACGTTAATAAACGACGTTATCGGTAACTCGATCACAGCAAAAATGGCGTTTAAGCACCTCAGAGCCCACGCATGCTCAGTACAATGTTGGTCGCGCCCACTGATTGGGCGGAGAGCAACAATTCTCCCGCCTAAACATGGCGGGCGCGCCGCAGTTTTGCCGCCTTCCCTTCACGGAAAAAAATCCGCTCTGAAGGAGCCCGCCTGCCAGCCTGCATAGGCAACCTTCAGCCTCGCTGAACACAGCGACAGGCCACCCGGAAACATTGGCGGTTGTGGCGTCGGCTAACGCGGCGGCGGCGGCTTGCTTGACATTGCCGCCTTACAGCTGACGGGCGCTGGCGCTGAGCCAAGCTTACCCGGCCTGTTCAAACAGGCATTGCAACCGGCGGCGGCCTCTGTAACGGCTTTTGCGGCGGCTGCGGCGGCGGCCATAGCTTTGCCGCCTCACAGCTGATAGGCGCTGGCCCTGCGCCAAGCTTAAAAACTGACCACGATCACGGCGGCGCCGATTGCGGCGGCGGCGGCTTCATTCCAACCGCGTTGCCGCCTCATAAATGACAGGCGCTGTCCTGCGCCCCCTTTCTATCTGTGCCCGCCGATTCCAAGCCTCCCAGTGTGAGGGGCTGACCCCCACACCTTCGGCTGACAGCCGGGTATGGCCACTGAGGCCAGTGACCCAGGCTGAGTCGCTCCTCCATGGGAATGGTACCCACTGAGGGAAGGGAAACCGGAGGAGAGTCACGATGGGGGGTTATGCCCACTAAGGACAGAGACCCCCAGAAGATCCTTCTTCTTTCCCAGCATCTGCAAGAGAGAAGAAGAGAAAAAACACAAAGGTTAATAAATTTATTTCAATTATTTCACATTACTAATCATATTGCTTTACTAAGGAAAAACTCAACAGTCTCTACTCTTAGACTGAGTTTTTAAAACTGAGGTATTGGGGGCTGCTGAGGGGCGGTGACTACCTCATATTTAAATATTTAAATTAACTCAGTCTCTACCAATAAGATTGGTGAATTACCCATGTTGGACTCTCCTTCCAGATGCAGTGGAGAACTTCCTGGTTTGGGGAAAAAAGAAACTAACGGCACATAAGTTTATATGCAGATGCCTTTGTAGTGAAGAATACAAATGAAAGGCTAAATGGAGTATACCTTGGGGCTACCTGAACAGGTGGCAATGTTAGCCAAGTAAAGCACAGACCATCCTGGTTCAGATCAAAGAACTAAATGCACTTAAATTTACATACAGAGGCTTTTATTTTTTAAGTGCCTATGGAGATTCTCATTCATACAGGTTCACAGGCACACACTCACACATTCAAATTTATATTACTTTTGAGTGTCTATGCAAGTTCTCATTCATCCAAATCATAGATGTCCCAAAGGTGCTTTTATTTGCGAGTCTGCGGAGAGGGGCGGCATACAAATCTAATGAATTATTATTATTATTATTATTATTATTATTATTATTATTATTATTATTTCAAAGACAACCAGACTTTCTGATTTTTCTTTAAGACTTCTCATCCAAAAAGCTTCTTCAGTTCTGAATGTCTTTTAAAAAAATCACGAAGTCTGGTTGCCTTTAAAATAAAGCACCTCTGGGACAGTATTTCTGAATATAATTTAGGTGCAACTTTTCCATGTTTTTTAGGTCATAGGTCACCATCCTGTGGTCCGTGGACCACTGGTGGTCCATGAGAAAATTTTGGTGGTCCATGGAGAAATCTTGGCACCTGGGCCAGATATGGCTGAAAGCAATTAATCCAGTCGAGGAAGAAGAAAGGAAAGAAAAGGGAAAGAAAGGAAGAAGAGGAGGAAAGAGAAGGGAAGGGAAGGAAAGAAGGGGAGGGAGGGACTACAGTTGCATCTTTGGAATATGGGACTGACTTTCCCAGCAACATCAGCAAGCCACCAGCAAATAAGCTGCAAATTATTTTGTAACAATTACACTACCTTTTAATAATTTTGTTACAATTAAAAACCTTTAAAGACTTTGTGATGATTAAATAAGCATTTATGATTTAAAATTATGACCTTGGTGGTCCCTGAGGTCCAAAAGGTTGGGGACCCCTGGTTTAGGTGAACTGGCAAGATTATTTTTCTTCTGTCTTCAATCTGTCCAATTGCTAAGATTATTAATAGAAATCAGATTCTTTGCAACTCATCCCTTCTTTGTGGAAACAAAGCAATTAACAGATGAGACTATTAGAATAGCGATCTTCTAACTGTGGAAATCTCTTTCTTTGGTGGTTCATCTATCACAAGATGAACATCTATCACAAGATGAACCTTAAAAAAAGAAAGCAAGTTAAAAACCGTTCCTTTCTAGAATAGCCATCAGTTTTCGATTAGTGATATTTTAGATTACTCAAGATATACAGTAGTCCTCGATTTACAATAATTCATTTAGTGACCGTTCAAAATTACAACAGCACACTGGAAAAAGTACTATATTTATGACCATTTTTCACACTTATAACGCTCGTAGCATCCAGATGGTCATGTGACCAAAATGCAGATGTTTAGTTTATATTTATGACGGTTGCAGTGTCCCAGGTCATGTGATAATCTTTTGCGTCTTCCTGACAAGCAATGTCAATGGGAAAGCCCGATTCACTTAACAACCATGATACTTTGCAATGATTCACTTAGCCATCGTTGAGAAGAAAGGTTGTGGTCGTAAGTCGGGGACTACCTATACAAAGTGCTCTGCTGTTCTTGTAACAGATAACTGACTTTACAGGTGCCTAAGAGACAAAAATGTGAAAACAGCAGGCAGAGATTCTAATAATTATTAACTCCTTCGGTCAATAATTATCTATCCAGAACAGATTAAGGGTCTCCTGCCACAAACTGTTCCCTTCCCTTAGCAACTGTGATTTGACCAACAATTTTGGTTTCCACCTTATTTGTCGGTGGAAATGGAATGGAAAAAAGCATTGTTGACTCATCTCGATCCCTCTTTCACATCAAAGTATCACATCACAGCTGGTATGCAGGAAATTTGACAGGTCCAGATAACGAAACTTCGTAATGAAACCAAAAAACTAATTTTCAGAAATCACTCAGAAGGGCAGGGAGGGGCGATAATGTCATCAGCCTGCTGGAGGAAAGCTGTGAAATCAAGTTGTAGATGAGCTTGTTGTAACTGTGGTTGACATGATTCTTGGTCACCCATGTTTCTTTAGCCTCGGTAAAGGTAGTCCTCGACTTACAATAGTTCACTTAGTGACCATTTGAAGTTACAATGGCAGTGACCATTTTTAACACTTTTGACCATTATAGCATCCCTATGGACACAGATTCGCATTTATGACAGTTCAGTGTCCTCGAGTCATGTAATCCCCTTTTGCGATCTTCTGATAAGCAAAGACGATGGGGAAATCACAGAATCACTTAACCACCATGTTACTAACTTAACAACGGTAGTGACTCACTTAACAAATGTGTCAAAAATGTTGTCAAATGAGGCAAAATTCACCTAACAAAATTCTCACTTAATAACATAATTTTGGGTTCAATTGTGGTTGTAAGTTGAGGATTACCTGTAGTACCTTTAGAGTAGGGATGGACAACTATTGTGCCTTTAAGACAGGTGGACTTTTAACTCTCAGATTTCTTGAGGTAGACAGGTCATTTTTCACCTGTTTTTTCACAAAAATTGAGGCATTTTTGCCTTCCCCCAGTCCCCAGGAACTATCTGCAGGTTCCCCAGACCTTTTGTCTACCCACTTTTTCTGAAAAAAATGGGCAAAAAAATGGCCCATTTTTTTTGCAAAAATGGGCATTTTTGCCATCCCCCAGCACAGGCAGGGGACAAGGCGGCTGGATGAGTTAAGTGAATAACATGGACATTAAGTAAGTCTGGCTTTCCCATTGATTTTGCTTGGCAGAAGGTTGGAAAAGGGGATCACATGATCCTAGGATGCTACAACCGCCATAAATATGAGCCAGTTGCCAAGCGGCCAATTTTGATCACGTGACTGTCGGGATATTGCAATGGTCATAAGTGTGAAAATTGGTCATAAGTCACTTTTTTCAATGCCGCTGTAACTTTGAATGGTTCCAATTAGGGGACTAGCTGTAATCTATTGACTGTTTTATGAAGTGCTTGGAAAACCCTGCATAGGACCCAGGCTGGGATTAGCAATTGCAGCTACATCTTCCTATTAAGTTCTTTGAACTGATTATGTTCTCCAAGAACAAAAGTTTGGATCATCTGTCTGTTCTCTTGGCAATAAACAGTAATCCAAAACATTTGCACGAAACGGGACTGAGTTTACTGGCCATTTGGATTTGCAGTTTTCATTTTAGCAACTATTCTTTTTTAGGGATGTGGTGCCTCGTTTTCTGATGGATGAAAAGAACTTGCTTTGTGGGCAAACGGAATTGATTTAGATTTCAGGATTTAGCTCCTTGTTTTATTAATTACCCTGTTATTTCGATTAATATTTTTTATGTGACGTATTAACCAGATGAACTTTTTAAAAAGATATGCAAATACATGCAAATTAACAATATTAAAGGATCTAAGAATAATGGAAAGAAATCCTGTGAATGTTTGCCTGTCTGGGCAGGAAAGAGAAACAGGAGATTAATGACTATAAAATTATTCCTGTCTGCATGCTCTTAATTCGCTCTTAATTCTTTTTCCATTGTAATATAAAGTGGCTTGTCACTTTTTCCAATTAGAATACAAAAAAGACTCCATCTCACAGATGAGGGACTAGGGCAGCGATGGTGAACCTTTTTTCATTCGCATGCTAAGAGGGTGTGTGCCCATTACCCGTTCTCTCCCCAACACATGCTCTGCGCAGGCACACAACCCCCCATCTGTTCATGGACACAAGCTTCACTGAAGCCTGGGATGGTGAAAAAACAGGCAAACTGGACATTTGGAAAAATGGACTTCCGGTTTGGCCATTGGGTGGATTTTTGCACTCTGGAGCCTTCAGGGAAACTTCCTGAAGCCCCAGAGTGTGAAAAACAGCACAACAGGTAAACTGAAAGTCCATTTTTCTGAACTTCTGGTTTGCCCATTGGGCGGTTTTTCACACTCTGGGGCTTCAGGGAAGCTTCCCTGAAGCCTCCAGGGGGCAAAATGTCCTTCCCCAAGGCCAAAAATCAGCTGGCCAATGCATGCATGTGCTCTGGAGCTGACATAGGGCAACGCCCACGCATGCCATCCAATATGGGTTTGCAATCACTGGACTACAGTCATCTTGCTATAAAGGCTACAGAAACCTCAACTTTATTCTGTAGGAAATCTATGCCTTTTTGCTGCTCAGATATCACTGATCCTAACCCTCAAAAAATGGCAATGTTTACAAAAAACCCAGAAGACATTCACGAGCTGGCATTTTCAAGAACTCTTCATTTAGGGCAAAAGCAACATCAGGTCCTTTGCAGCTGAGACCCTCAGCACCGCTTTTTATTCTTTTAATTGAAACTGAAAGATTTATACATTTGTTCAGACATGGAGAATGCCAGGCCTACTTTCAAGATGGGTGAAACATAGAAGGGAGGATTTATAAACTGCAATGGAGAGGTCTCTGGAGGTCCTCAGTTATTTATTTATTTATTGGATTTGTATGCCGCCCCTCTCCGGAGACTCGGGGCGGCTAACAGCAACAATAAAGCAGTGTACAATAGTAGTCTGATGTTAGAAATAATTAAAAGCCCATTAATATAAAAAAACCAAACATACATACATACCATGCATAGAATTGTAAAGGCCTAGGGGGAAGAGGGTCTCAATTCCCCCATGCCTGACGGCAGAGGTGGGTTTTAAGCAGCTTATGAAAGGCAAGGAGGGTGGGGGCAATTCTAATCCTTGGGGGGAGTTGGTTCCAGAGGGCCGGGGCCGCCACAGAGAAGGCTCTTCCCTTGGGTCCCGCCAAAGGTGCTTTTTCAAGAGACAACTATTTATTTATTTATTTATTTATTTTATTTATTAAATTTTTATGCCGCCCTTCTTCTTAGACAGGGTGGCTTACAACATGTTAGCAATAGCACTTTTTAACAGAGCCAGCCTATTGCCCCCACAATCCGGGTCCTCATTTTACCCACCTCGGAAGGATGGAAGGCTGAGTCAACCTTGAGCAGGTGATGGGATTTGAACCGCTGACCTACAGATCTACAGTCAGCTTCAGTGGCCTGCAGTACAGCACTCTACCTGCTGCGCCACCCCGGCTCTATACTGTTTTTGTTTTTTCCTTGAGGATGTTTTGTTTCCTATCCAAAAAGTTTCCTCAATTCTGTTTCAATTCAGTTCAGTTATCAAAACTGAAGAAGCTTCTTGGATGAGAATAGGCGTTGATTGCTTACCTGAACGCCTCTTCTCGTACGGTGAGCGGGTACAGCAGTCACATGGGTTGCTCATGTCCAATCCGGTGGAACTGAGCCTAGTGTTAAAAAAGCTTGCTGGATCCGCCCCTTCCCCAGAATTCGCGAATCCGTAGACTAGGCTCAGATGTGAAGCTCTTTAGTGTTCAACTCTCATAGTTAGAGGAAAGAAAGGTTACAGAAGATAGAGGAGACACAAACAAGGGCGGGAAGTGACTGCTGTACCCGCTCACCGTACGAGAAGAGGCGTTCAGGTAAGCAATCAACGCCTATTCTCCGTACTGAAGGAGCGGGTCCAGCAGTCACATGGGACATACCCAATAGATTGGTCCCTAGGGTGAGATTACATTGCTATCGTGAGAGATAACGGATTGGAGTACCCTTCTGCCGAAGGCAGCGTCCGCTGAGGCGTAAGAATCAATCTTGTAGTGCCTGATGAAGGAATTTGGCGAGGCCCATGTGGCTGCTTTGCAGACCTCCTCCAACGGGGCTTGAGTTGCCCAAGCGGCCGAAGTGGCTGCGCTCCTGGTGGAATGCGCTGTGATGTTCTTTGGAACTGAGAGGGAAGCCGACTCATAGGCCTTAGAGATAGTCCCTCTGATCCAACGGCCTATCACTGTTGAAGACACTTTGGCGCCCATGACTCTGGGGTGATAGGCTACGAAAAGTGCTTCAGACCTCCGAAAGGGTCCTGTGCGTTGGATATAGATCCTAAGCGCTCTAATGAGATCCAGGGTGTGCCATCTAATTGCCAAAGGATGGTCCCGTTGGAGACAGAAGGAAGGTAAGACAATATCTTGGGATCTGTGGAACATGGAACTGACCTTGGGTAAGAAGGTGGGGTCCAGTCGTAAGACTACCTTGTCCTGATGAAATTGGCAGAGGTCCTGCCTGATTGAAAGGGCTGCCAACTCCGAAATGCGTCGGGCAGAGGTAATGGCCACCAGGAATGCTACCTTAAAGGATAGGTACCTTAGGGACGCAGATTTTAGGGGTTCGTAGGGTGCCTGTGTGAGGGAGTGGAGAACCCGTGGCAAATCCCAGGAAGGATATCTGTGGACCTTGGAAGGTCTGAGGTTGGCTATACCTTTGAGGAATTCCTGAACTTCTGGAAAGGAACGGAGAGGCTGTCTGCGGGGCCCTGCTAGGACAGAGGAAATGGCCGCCAGATGACGCCGGAGAGTGCTGGTGGAAAGGCCTTGATGGAAACCTTGCATAAGGAAGGAGATGATCCTGTGTATGGGGATGCACAGGGGAGAGAGCCCTTCCCGTAGACACCACTGGTGGAACTTGGACCATGTATGGTCGTAGATTCGATTGGTCGAACCTCTTCTGGCCTTTAAAATGACCTCCACTGTGTCGGGGTCGTGTCCACACAGTTCTAAGTCTCTCCTGATAACAGCCAGGCGGTGAGGTGGAACCACTCCGGGTCTGGATGGAATGAGGCCCCCTGCCGTAGCATATCCCCCGAAACGGGGAGTCGCCAGGGGTCCTGGACGGACAGCTGTTGTAGATCCGCGAACCAGGGCCGGCGGGGCCAATGAGGGGCGATTAGGATTACTCGAGCCCTCTCGCTGAGGACCTTGTGAATCACGTCCGGGAGAATTGGGATTGGAGGGAATGCGTACAGGAGTCCTGGAGGCCAGGGGCTCCTGAGGGCATTGATTGCTTCTGCTCCCGGGGATGGAAATCTGGAAAAGAAGCGAGGGAGTTGGGCGTTCGCTTTGGTCGCAAAGAGGTCCAGTACTGGTAGGCCGAATTTGAGACTGATTTGATGAAACAGGTCTTGATGGAGATTCCACTCTCCTGGGTCTATCGTTGAACGAGAGAGCCAATCCTCCTGGACGTTGAGGCTCCCCGAGATGTGATCGGCTAGGAGCGACCGAAGGTGTTTTTCTGCCCAAAGGCCTAACTTGAGGGCCTCCCTCATGAGGGCCTTGGATCTCGTGCCCCCCTGTCTGCAAATGTGGCTTTTTGTGGCAATGTTGTCGGTGAGGATGAGAACGTGCCGGTTGGGGATGCGAGGGATGAAGTGTTTCAGAGCCAGGGATACGGCTCTTAACTCTAGCCAATTGATTGGCTTGGAGGCTTCCTCCGGAGACCACGTGCCCTGGGCTATCATCCCCTGGGCATGGGCGCCCCATCCTGATAGACTGGCATCTGTGGTGATGACGAATTGTTCCGGGCACCTGAAAGGGGATCCTTTGTCCATGGCCGGAGACATCCACCACTTGAGAGATCTGCGAACAATCGATGGGAAGGCAATGCGACGACTTGAATTGCTGAGCCCCGATCTCTGAAAGGGTAATAGGAGCCACTGTAGTTCCCTAGCGTGAAGACGAGCCCAGGGAATGATGCCTATGCATGACACCATCTTCCCCAAAAGAGAAGACAGGGTTACTATGGGAACTGACGGTTGAAGTAAAATGCGTGAAATCAACTCCCCTATATTATTTTTTCTCTCAGGAGAGAGGAAGACCTGGGAGGATTCTGAATTAATAATGGATCCCAGGTGCAAAATGGAGGTGGAAGGCTGGAGGTGACTTTTGTCAAAGTTGATGGAAAAACCATGGTTCTGTAGAACTGACATGGTGACAGAAAGATCTACTTTAACTTTCTCTAGGGAGTTCCCATGAACCAAAATGTCATCTAGGTAACATAAAATGTGGATGGGCGAAGCCCGGATATAGGCCGCCAGCGACCCCAAGAGCTTTGTAAAGACCATAGGGGCCGAAGAAAGACCAAATGGCATAGCCCTATACTGGAAATGCCTGCCCTGGAAGGAAAAACGTAAGAATTTTCTGTGGCACTTGGCAATAGGAATATGGAGGTAGGCCTCAGTGAGGTCTAAAGAAACCATGAAATCCCCCGGGTGGATGGCGGCTAAAATGGATGGCAAGGAGTGCATCTTAAACTTCCTATATTTGATGAAAAGGTTCAGCTTCTTTAAATCCAAAATAGCTCTCCAACCCCCGGAGGACTTAGGAACCATAAAGAGGATGGAATAAAAACCTCGGCCTTTCTGACCGGAGGGGACCGGTTGAATGGCTCTGATGGACAATAAATGGGAAATGGCCTCCTCCATACGGGTACGATCTGAGGAGGACCTGGGAGAAGGGCAGGAAATAAAACGTTTAGGGGGAGGAGAAGTAAACTCTAAAAGGAGGCCTTTTTGAACAGTATCAATAACCCAGGGATCCTTGGAAGTGAGGCGCCAGCTAGAGGAGAAATAGGCTAGGCGGCCACCTATGGGAATCGAGGAAGAACTACCATCTAGGTTTTTTAGAAGCCCTGTTAGAGGACGCTCCTCTTTGGTAGCGAAATCCTCTGCCCCTGGAGTTCCTTCCCTGGGAACGAAAGCGGGGGGAATACTGACCTGGGTTTCTCTGATAGGTAGCCGCTTGATCTTGTTGACGCCCTGGGCGGCGAAAGGACTGCGTTTTGGTGGCCTTTTTGGTGGTTGGACCCAATACTTTCTTCTTGTCCGTGGTTTCTGTGAGGAGTGGATCCAGAAGATCTCCGAAAAGCAGATCGCGCTTCAATGGCCCCAGAGATAACTGCCACTTCTGACGTACTCCTGCTTGCCAGGGACGAAGCCATAGTAGTCTTCTGGCCGTTGTGGAGGCCGCAATAGACTTGGCTGCGAATCTGGTGGACTGCAACGTGGCATCAGCCACGTACTGAGCAGCTGCAAATACCTTGTTGAAGTCCTGTTGACCTCTTAAATCATCGGGAGGAATATGCTGTTGAAGTTGGCGAAGCCACAGGAGCATGGCTCTGGAAAAAAAGGAAGCCGCTGCGGAACTCTTAATAGCCCAGGAGTCTGCGGTGAACCCTCTTTTGAGCATCTGTTCAATCCGCTTGTCCTCTGGACGGAGAACCTCCTCTGCTTCGCCTGGCACGGCAGCCGCCGAGTGAAGGATTTTGACAGGTTCATCCGGTTTGGGAAAGGATAGGAGATCCTCATAGGAAGAAGAGAGTTTGTACAACTTTTTGTCCTTGGTAGTGGGATTAAGCCCAGAAGCTGGAAAATCCCACTGTTTAAGTAAGGCATCTTTAAACAATTTTGGCATAGGGATTACCTCGTTATCCTCCTGTTCCTCTGTAAAGTAGGGTAAATTCTCCTCCGGAGGGTCAGTGGATGTGGTGGCCTGCTTCTCTTGGGCCGCTAATCCTGTGGAAATTCTAGCTTTGAGAAGGAGAGATTTGAACAATTGAGAGGGAAAAATAGTAACTGGAGAAGGAACCTTTATTTGGGATTCCTCATCGTCTGAGAGGCCTTGAAATGGATCCTCATCCTCTTCCATATCCTCATATTCATCCTGAGAAGAATCTGATTCGTCCTGGATTGGAGCTCTAACCGTTGGGGGGGAACCCAAGGGACGGGAGGGACGAGGAGGTGGATGAGGTAAGGAGGGCGCATTGATGGCAGAAAGTTTGGCATCAATGGCCTTGGATAACACAGAAAAAATAGATTGGAATTCTGGAGGTAAGCTGGAAATATCAGCAGGAATGGCAGAAGAATCCCTGAAAGCCTGAGAGGATCCTGGCTGGGAGGAATCTTCAATAATATCTGGTTCCTCTGGACCTAATCCCCATAGGTTAGGTTGGGGTCTGTCTAGGTTTGGCTCATCCAGAGATAACACAGTGACCCCAGAAGAAGGCAGATTAGGAGCCTCTGGGGGGTCATGACTACTGAGCACTTGGGCCTGCACTTTCAATCGCTTTGCTGATTTATCATGGATTTTTTGTAGGGCTTGGTCCCTTCTCTTCTCAGCCCTGGTGACCTTGGTCAAGGGGCGGGCCCCTGAAGAAGAGGAGGTCGAGGCCTGGGGGATACTGGTAATCTCATCACCTGTAGGCCTGGCCTCTCTGGGACCTTGAGTAGTGCCTCTCTTGGGAAAAGAAGCCATAGTCTGACAATTAACAGAAGACAAGGCTGAGCCAAATAAACTGAAGAATTCCAAAGGTTTCCCAAGAGGAAAGGATCCTGCTCCTAGGCCTCGGAGCTGCTGAGACTTGAGGGCAATCTGGGCAAACCTAGAGTTTGTGTCCTCAAATACAGCGTGGACAGCCTCCCTAAACTTTAACTAAAGTAACCAAGGCACTCTGGTTGGAGGCTTAGCCGGTGGAGAATTAAGCCTGAGCGTCCCAAAGCCCACTCCAGGATCCGAGCGGTGGACTAAGGCACACGCGGCTGGCAGAAGGCCAACACGAGAGGCCTAAATTAAAAAGGCGCGAAGGCCTTCGCGCCGAAAAAAATCGCTCCGTAACTGTTATTTTTAAAGGTGAAGCGATCGACTAAGTCCAGGAGACTAGAAAAAAGCGTCTCGCACCGCAGGAGGTATAGCCCTTTAAATAATAGAAATATACAATTATATAAATACTTGCCCAAAGACCTCCGGGCCGAAGGATTGAAAAAAATCCACAATCGGCAGCGGGAATCGTTAGCGGCGAAAAAAGCCACGGGAAAACGAAACCGCTACTTCTCCCAATAGAAAAACCGAGCCGCAAACGGCTGGCGCTAATTAGGCAAGTAACAAGATAAATACAATAATATCTTACTGATTTTGAAGGAAAGATCGAAGGGAAGGTGTTAGAAAGGTTGAACGAGCTAATCACAATAATACCGCAGGATGCGAGAACTGAGCGAATTCTGGGGAAGGGGCGGATCCAGCAAGCTTTTTTAACACTAGGCTCAGTTCCACCGGATTGGACATGAGCAACCCATGTGACTGCTGGACCCGCTCCTTCAGTACGGAGAAGCGAAACATTTCCAAGGAAAAACAAAGAAAGTCCAGTTGCCACTTGAAAAAGCACTTTTGGTACAATGGTCATATTCTAGGATTTCTAGCAAAGAGGACAACATCTTCTGATTTTCAAAGCATAATAATGTCCTCTTGTTGATGCCCTAGTTTTACTGGTATTGAAAATGTTAGCCAATTCCTTTCGAGAAAAGTCTGATTCCCTTATTTGGTAATCTCCACCAGTGAAAAATCAAGAAAATTCTGTTTGTAGAACTCCAGGCTGGGTCCTGGTTTTTGGTTAGTGTAGGTAGCTTTCATTACTTTCTTTCCTCCAGAAATGCCAGACATAAAACTACCTGCCAGTTATCTTAGCCAGCTAAAGATAGTGACAGTCTTTTCACTTGCATAATGCCATATGCCAGTGATGATGAACCTATGGCATGGGTGACACAAATGGCACGTGGAGCCATATCTGCTGGCACATGAGCCATTGCCATAGCTCAGTTCCAATATGTATGTGTGTGCTGGCCAACTGATTTTTGGTTCGCTCAGAGGCTCTGGAAGGGTGTTTTTGATTTCCAGAGAACGGGGGATGGGGGAGGGTGTTTTTACCCTCACCCGGCTGCAAGGAAGCCTTTGGAGCCTGGGGAGGGTGAAACATGAGCCTACTGGGCCCACCAGAAGTCGGGAAACAGGCCATTTGCGGCCTCCAGAGGACCTCCGGGGGGTGGGGGAAGCTGTTTTCACCCACCCTGGGCATTGAAATATGGGTATTGGCACTCGCGCATGCATGATAGTGCACACACATGCTGTTTCGGCACTCGAAGGAAAAAAGGTTCGCCATCACTGCCATGTGCCACATGTCTGTCATTCTGGACAGCAAATCTAAAAGGCTGTGAAAATATTTACAGACTCCTCACATCCTGGACACAAACTGTTTTAACTCCTACCCTCAAAATGACACTATAGAGCACTTCACACCAAAAGAACTAGACACAAGAACAGTTTTTTTCTGAATGCCATCACTCTGCTAAACAAATAATTCCCTCAACTCTGTCCAACTATTTACTAAGTCTGGGTACAAATAAGCAATCAAATCATATTAGGAACCAAAGCAGCAAAGTTAACAGTCATACAGTCATTTGTGGGAGGAGATAGGTGATGGGATTGATCTTCTTATTGTTCCCATCACCCATCTCCTCCCACAAATGACTGTATGATTGTTAACTTTGCTGCTTGTATCCTTACAATTTACATTGACTGGTTCCTAATATGATTTGATTGCTTATTTGTACCCAGACTATCATTAAGTATTGTACCTTATGATTCTTGAGCATTTATCTTTTACTCTATGTACACTGAGAGCATATGCATCAAGACCAATTCCTTGTGTGTCCAATCAAACTTCGCAAATAAAATTCTATTCTATTCTATTCTACTCCATCCCTTCTATTCTATTCCATTCTATTCTACTCCATCCCTTCTATTCTATTCTATTCTATTCTCCATACCATTGGTTGAAACGCTCTGTTCCTATGATTCTGGAGAGGTGGAAACCTCTGGACATGTCCTCCTTCACTACTTTTTTTACAGAGACATTCAAACAAAATTTATTTTCCAGACAGTTAATCGGTATCCTGGTCGTTGGGACATCGTTTATCTTCAGTGACTGCTCAAAGATGAATAGATCGTAGTCACAGTGAAGGTAACTAGATTCTGCACAGCAGAACTAAAGATTCATCAGAACCTGATCTATTTTAGACAATAATGCACTAAATCTTTTGGTATTATCACCTTATTGAATTTTAGTATTTAATGGCTAGAGGCAGCGAAGGGCTACCAAAATTTTTACTACCACACTGTGGCCATGGCTTCTGCAGGACGCCCTGCATTTTCTTTCAACATCTTTCAGTGCAAATTGGGTGCTCTGGGGTGGAGCTCCATTTTCACTACCCCACTGCGTTCCTCTACGTCCGGGCAGTAGTCCACCCCTGGCTATAGGCCTTCACAGTTTAAGAAGTAATATTATATACTATAGCTTAGGTTGTTTTCTTGTTACCTGCAACTGATAGATACGATTGCCAAATTACAATTTTAATAGATTTTGTTTGTTATTTGTTATATTTTATTCTAGAATTTTTAACTAGATACTCTTTTAGTATTCTTAATTATACTGGTCTTTTGACTATAACAAATATATGCCTGACTGAATGGAACAAACAGCTATAATCTAGCCAAAGAGGTCTGGCATATCTAGAACGAATCAGGTTTAGGAAGAATGGAAAGATAACAGTGAAATATTCTGATTTTCATGGAAAGGGATGTCTACCCTGTATTTGGCCCTCTTCTTTCTGCAAATTTTCTCCATTCTCTTTGTCTATATTTACAAGGAAGAAGAGTTGTTCTGACCACAAAGCTTTCCTCTCTACAGAAAACTGCAATTTTCATTTTCCAATCTCATTTTCCAAACATGCTGACAAATGTTGAGATTCATTAACCATCAAAAACCTTCATATCAACAATGCTTCTCTTGTTTCCTTGTGGTTCCAAGAGGGTTGCAGTGTAGGAAACATCACAAAAGTGGCATCAGAGGAAATGGAAAAAACGAAGTCAGCACAAGCCAACAAAAAAAAGTATGGAGGATCACTAAAATTTCATAGTTTTCCCCATACCTATTGGGGAAAATACATCCCAGAGGAAATGGAAGACAAATTTGAAAGAGGTGACAGGGCAGACATATTTTGTGAGGCAATTCTAGACAAAAGCAACAAAGGCTGGACTCACCTCAGTTTCAAGCAACCTTTGGACAGATAATGAATATACAGTCAGGTAAGTGAAGGTCAGAAGTATGAGTAAAATAAAATACAGTGGTACCTCTACTTAAGAACTTAATTCATTCCGTGACCAGGTTCTTAAGTAGAAACGTTCTTAAGTAGAAGCAATTTTTCCCATAGGAATCAATGTAAAAGCAAATAATGCATGCAAACCCATTAGGAAAGAAATAAAAGTTCAGAATTTGGGTGGGAGGAGGAGGAAGAAGAGGAGGAGGACAGTCGCTGCCGAAGGAAGAAGGTGAGGTGAGGGGAATAAAAAAAATCCAAAACTTTAAGGCTTAAAAAAAAGAAGAGGGACTCTGAGGTGGCGAGGAGGAGCACGCGCCTCCCATACACCTGGCGCAAGGCTGCCTCCCTTACACTGCACCAGAGAGAGAAATGGCCAGGAAATGGCTGGGCCTTCTCAAATTTCCTGGGAAATTTTTTCTGGCCTCGGGTTCTTAAGTAGAAAATGGTTCTTAAGAAGAGGCAAAAAAAATCTTGAACACCCGGTTCTTATCTAGAAAGGTTCTTAAGTAGAGGTGTTCTTAAGTAGAGGTACCACTGTATAAGAGGAAGAGATTGCAAAAGAAGAAGAAAGCATTGAGAACTTTAATAATAAACTTAGAAAACTGGGAAGGATTGGGTGTTTGGTAAAAAGCCATGTGTTAAGTATTTAAGGATAGATTTCAAGTAATCCAGGCATCAGTCATGATGACCAAGGTAGCAGAGATAGGACTGCAGTATTAGCCATGGAGATAGCCTCTGCCAAAATAATAGAGTGGAAAGATCTGTGCAGATCTTTGCAATCAATTGGAAAGTGGTGCTTCAGAATATAAAGGATTAAAGCACCCATGTCTATTTCCAGAGAGACACAACGATCGCAGGGAGATTTTCACTGTAGCCAGACAACCTTGGAAACAGAGGCAGCTGCTTGAATTAGCTGTAGACGTGATAGAAAATTACCTTCTGTTCAAGCAGGAAACCCTATACCAGAGGTCTTTTAACTAGGAAACTATAAGACTTGTGGACTTCAACTCCCAGAATTTCCCAGTTAGCAGGAGTTAAAGTCCACAAGTCTTAAAGTTGCCAAGTTTGGGAACCCCTGCCTCATACCATTCTGGACAAATGGCACCCAATCTCTTCTTAAAAACCTCCAGTGATGGAGTGCCTGCAACTTCTGGAGGCAAGCTGTCCCATTGCTTCAGACATCTATCCTTAATTCTAGGTTGGATCTCTTCAGAAGCTTCATGTAACAGGGATGGGCACCACGGAACTTTTACAAATGCTTCCCAGACCATTCAAATCAACTATTCCCAACACAATTTCTAGCACTCTGCAACTAGATTCCAGCATTGTTGCTGAAGGAAATTGGCAACTGATAAATACGAGGCATGAAGGAGGAAGAAAAGAAAAGAAAGTCAAAACAACCCAACCAAGGCCCCAAGGCTGTGGATCTGTTCGGCATTACTCCCCATCCCAAAAAGGTTCAACTCATGGCAACTTCAGCGGATTATATGCATGCATCACAGGAGCAACATGCCTTAAGAAAAATGGTGCCACAAGATTTAAATTAATTAAATAAATGCATGTTTAAGCCAGACCACATTCTTACTGATGTACCCATCATATAGCAGGTTCATTGTGGGTGAAAAACTATTTAGAATGCACAAACTGAATTGCCGTACATATACAGCCGGTTTCCCATTTTTAAGGAACTCTGCCTGGTCAACTTTAAAGGTATTATCTCAGCTCTGAACTGTCTGTTATCATGATTTATATTTTTGCCTTGTTCTTTTCTATTTTACAGTTTTTGATAACCCTGTCCTCTCCTTCCCTTACACTCATCCCCTCTTGACAGAAATGCAGTGCATTTTTAGAAATAATAACAGTGGGATACAAAAATAAATAAATATATAAGTTGCAGCAGGTAAAAGAAAGGTAAAGGTTTCCCCTGTTCAATTTTGTCCAAATCTAGGGGCGGAGCAGTTTCTTAGCTGAGGAAGCCAGTATTGTCCAAAGACATTTTCAGAGTCATGGGCCAGCCTGACATTGTTGTTATCTTCGCATCAAAGTAGAATCTACTTGAATTTTCATGCTTCAAACAGATAGGTGGGCAAGAACTGGAGCAGGAACAGGCGCTCACCTTGTCACGTAGTGCTGGGCTATGAGCTTTTCAGATAACAAGCTCAGTGTCTAAAACCATTGAGCCATTATGCCCTCTAAATTTAGGGCAGCTTTTCTAAATTGGGATGCCCTCCAGTTATATGGAGTACAGTGGTACCTCTACTTAAGAACTTAATTCATTCTGTGACCAGGTTCTTAAGTAGAAAACTTTGTAAGTAGAAGCAATTTTTCCCATAGGAATCAATGTAAAAGCAAATAATGCGTGCAAACTCATTAGGAAAGAAATAAAAGCTCAGAATTTGGATGGGAGGAGGAGGAGGAAGAAGAGGACAGTCGCTGCCGAAGGAAGAAGGTGAGGTGAATAAAAAAATCCAAAACTTTAAGGCTTTTAAAAAAAAGAGGGACTCTGAGGTGGCGAGGGGGAGCATGCGCTTCCCATACTCCTGGCACGAGGCTGCCTCCCATACACAGCGCCAGAGAGAGAAACCCCATGGGAATGGCAGGAAACTGGCCGGGCCTTCGTGCCGCTCTCAAATTTTCTGGGAAATTTTTCTGGGTTTAGGTTCTTAAGTAGAAAATGGTTCTTAAGAAGATGCAAAATAATCTTGAACACTTGGTTCTTATCTAGAAAAGTTCTTAAGTAGAGGCGTTTTTAGGTACCACTGTATTTCAACTCCGGGGTGAAATGCTCCGTCCACCTGCCTGGATGCCACCATTTCGGTTATTTCACTCTCTGTGCATGCCCAAAGCGTTGTGTGTATGCACAGAGGGTAAAAGAACCCAAATGGCGGCATCGGGAGAAGTGGGCGGAGCCTCAGACTCCCTTCACGACCAGCTCTCCAACAACTGACAGGCATGAGCAAACCGGGAGCGTTTCACCTCTGCTTCAACTTCCAAAATTCCCAAGCCAACAAGGCCATTGTTGACAATTCTGGGTTTTGAGGTTCATCCATCAGAAGAGAGTCAAGTCAGAAAAAAACTAAGTGAAAGCTTTTGATTTTCAGTCAAAAGGTGCGCAAATCATCTTTTTTTTCAGCAACATCTTTCATTATTTTCCTACGTCATGTTAAAAATAAACTACATTTATCTGGGCCGTTCTGATTGCTTTATGCAATTTGAAAGAAAGATGAGATTAAAATGAGAATCATCTCTTTCCCTTTAAACATTTTCTTTTTTTTTCTTACGAAGCGTTTCACACTGTCTCCCTTGAGGAGACAAGCTATGATTTTTCATCATGTAATTTTCTCTTCATATCTACAGGCTTCAGTTAAGAATTGTGGGTTAAAAAAAAGAATTCAATATGGACCCCTCATAAATCGTGTTCAAATAAGTGTTTGTCCTCAGCTGTCAAGTATGATTTGCTTTAGTCATATGTGCTTAAAAGGTCTGACACCACTGATAAATTCCAATGATTCTTTAAGCTTCCCAATAAAATGTAATTTTCTATACGCTAACTCATCAACACCTCCGAGCTCTCCAGCCAATTATCCATGCTGTTCGTGATGAGAAAATATGTTTGTGGTTTTTAAATGAAAAACACCAGGGAGCTCATCCAGGAGGGTGAGAACTAGGGATGACATGACAGCAGTCTTCCAGTATTTGAGGGGCTGCCACAAAAAAGAGGGGGTCAAACTATTTTCCAAAGCAGTAGTAGACAAGACAAGAACCAGTGGATTGAAACTAATCAGGGAGAGATACAACCTAGAACTAAGGAGAAATTTGCTAATGGTGAGAACAATCAACCAGTGGAATGCCTTGCTTTCAGAAGTTGTGGATGCCCCATCATTGGAGGCTTTCAAGAAGAGACTGGACAATCATGTCTGAAATAGTAGAGATTCTCCTGCTTAAGCAGGGTTGGACTAGATGACTTCCCAGGTCTCTTCCAACTCTGTTATTCTATGTTCTATATTCTAAATATTCTCTTCTGTTGCTCTCTAGATTGACTGGAAGGCGCACACACTCAAAGTTTAAAAAATTGAGAAAAGGATTCTCTTGAATGTACACTTTTCACTAAACTAGACATATCCAATTCCTGCAACTGTTCTTCTTCATGTTTTAGCCTCTATTTGTAGCTCAGAGCTAAACTATGGGGTCCTTGGTGCTCTCTAAGCTTGGTGGTTTCCTTACAGATGTTTCATCACCCAATTAGATAACGTCTTCAAGGCATCTTCATCATCTTCATCATCATCATCATCATCATCATGAATGTTAATGAAACGTCTGGTTAAAAAAAACAACCCACCATACTCAGAGAGCACCAAGCATCCTACAGATAACCTTGACTTTCAGAAGGGGTTTGCCACCACTGTCTTCTTCCTTGAACTGAGAATGAAAACTGTGAGCCAAAGTCACACGGTTGATTTAATAGTTAAGACAGGACTTGCTCTCCTAATGGCCGGCTGCCTCTCATTTTCAGAACCAAATTATTTACAATATGGGTAGTTCTCGGCTTACGACCACAATTGTGACAGGCGCTTCCATCCCTGAGTGAGGCAGTGGTTAAGTTAATCACACCCAATTTTATGACCTGTTTTTGCCTTGGACATTAAGTGAATCTGCTTTCCCTCTTTGACTTTGCTTTTGGAAGCCAGCTGTAAATGATGACCATGTGACCTTGGAACGCTGAGACTATTGTAAATAAATTCTGGCCTCTCAGTGCCCCAATTTTGATCATGTGGCTATGGGGACGCTGCAACAATTCTGTGTGTGAGGAGCAGTTGTTAAAGTTACTTTTTTCAGTCCCCTTGTAACTTCAGATGGTAAATGAACGAATGGCCATAAGTCGAGGACTATTTGATATTTTAGGTTGGGGCGGAGAGAGAGATTCCTAAAATTCACACTTAGATTGAGTAGAAGTCTTCATTCCGTTAGTTCAGATTGTTATCCCATACATTCAAGAGTTCAAGCAACAACCTAATCCACGAATATCAATGAAACCTCAACCAGCCAGGCCAAGGTGTTTAAAGGTTGAATCATAGAAACTGGACCAAGGGTTGTTAAATCTTGAGATGTTTCGTTGCTCATCCTAGCTACTTCACCTGTCAGACCAAGAGAAAGAGAGCAAAACAGAGTTGTTGGAGCCATGTATGTCACTATCCAGCTAAGTCAAACATGTCACCAGTATTGGGTTTCCACCAGAAGAACCGTTGCACTTACCTGAACGGTCTTCTTGCTGCACTGCAGGGAGAGTCCAACATGGGTTAATCTACAGCCTATTGGAAGGACTGAGTTAAAAATTAGCATAAATAACCGGTCCAACCCCCATGCTGCCCTCACTGGGTCAGTCTTATAATAAAACGAAGTCATAGTGTCAGCAAACCAAGGAACTTTACTCAATTGATTCAACAGAATCCAAACTCAACTATGAATCATCCTGTGACCCTGGGCCCATTAGCCAGGTGGGTTTGGACTCTCCTTGCAGTGCAGCAAGAAGACCGTTCAGGTAAGTGCAACGGTTCTTCTCCACTTGCACTACTTCGGAGAGTCCAACATGGGATATACCCAAGCTTTAAACAATTAGGGAGGGAGAAGGCTGGGGCACAGAATCGGTGCAAACTCTCTGCAATACTTTGCGTCCAAAGGCCGCTTCAGCTGAAGTGAAACTGTCCAAACGATAATGCTTGATAAACGTATTAGGGGCAGCCCAGGTTGCTGCCCGGCAAATATCCTCAATAGGGGCCTGCGTCGCCCAGGCCGCTGATGTGGCCGCACTTCTTGTAGAGTGGGCCGTAATACCTCTAGGTATTGGTGTGGATCCTGATTTATAGGCGGTGACGATACAGGAGCGTATCCAACAGCTAATGGTCTTAGATGATACTTTATTCCCCATGGATGCCGGGAAATATGAGACGAACAGGGCCTCAGTTTTCCTGAAGGTGCTTGTCCGTCTTATGTATATTTTGATGGCACGACGAACGTCTATCTTGTGCCATCTTAGCTCCAGTGGATGTGACCCTTGGGCACAAAAATCTGGAAGGATAATGTCCTGTGATCTGTGGAAGACAGTGTTCATTTTAGGTAAAAAGGGTCATGTCGTAAGACTACCTTGTTTGCATGAAACATGCATAAGTCCGGTCTGATTGACAAGGCTGCGAGTTCGGAAACTCTCCTTGCTGATGTGATTGCTGTTAAGAAAACCGTTTTCAACGATAGGAGGCGTAGTGGAATGTCTCGTAAAGGCTCAAAGGGGGTTCCCGTCAGAGCCTGTAGTATCAGTGGTAAATCCCATGTAGGAAATCTATGTACGGTAGGGGGTCTGATGTTCGATGCTCCCCTAATAAAGTCCCGAATCCATGGGTGTTGTGAAATTGGGCGAGAAAAGTCCATTTTAAGAATTGTGGCTATAGCAGCCGTTTGTCTGCGAAGTGTGTTGGGTGAAAATCCCTTGTCCAACCCAGCCTGTAAGAATTCCAGGATCTGGATTACGGATGGGGACTGCGGGTCCTGATTTCAATTTCTGCAAAATGTACAGTATGCCCTCCATGTGGCCTGATAAATATGGGTCGTGGAGGGCCGGCGAGCTGCCTGTATGGTGTTTATCACTCTGTCCGGTACTTGCTCTTTTCTTAATCTCTCCCCCTCAAGTGCCACACGGCAAGACTCCACCACTGAGGGTCTGGGTGATAAATTGACCCCTGCGTTAGTACCACCTTGTGGTGTGGGATTCGCCAGGGGGAGGAGATCGAGAGGCTCATCAAGTCCGCGAACCAAGGGCGCCTGGGCCAAAATGGGGCAACCAAGAGGATCTCCGCTTGTTCCTGTAACAGCTTGCTGATTACTCTTGGGATCAGGCAGGTTGGGGGAAAGGCATATAGTAGCCCCTCCGGCCATGGGCATGACAGTGCATTGGCTTGTTCTGCTCCCGGTGATGGGAACCTTGAAAAGAACCTGGGTAGTTGATTGTTGTGATGGGTGGCGAACAAGTCCACCTCCGGTGTCCCGTATGTGCGTATGATCTCTAGGAACAGATCCCTGCCCAGGCTCCACTCTGCCGGGTTTATGGTGGTCCAGCTGAGCCAATCTGCTTGAAGGTTTGAAGTGCCGGATATGTGCGCCGCTCGTAGCGATGCTAGGTGTCGTTCTGCCCATTTGAACAGAGACTGGGATTCCGCATCAGGCGGCCCGATCTTGTGCCCCCCTGATGGTTGATATGTGCCCTTGTTGCCACATTGTCTGTGAGGATCAGTACGTTATGACCTCTTACCTGCGTTGTGAAGTGTCTGAGAGCGAGGTGAACGGCTCTGAGCTCCAGGTAATTGATGTTTGGGCATGTGAGCTCCTCTGGGCTCCAAAGTCCCTGGGCCACTCCTACGTCGGAGTGTGCTCCCCAGCCCGAGAGGCTCGCTTCCATTGTTATGGTTATCTCCTGTTGTGGCAGGAATGGTGATCCTTGTAAAAGGGCTGATGACGTCTACCAAGGGAGTGATCGCCGTACTTCTTGCGAAATCGTTACTGATGTGGAAGAGTGACTCGTTCAGTTCCTCTGAAAGGGAATGAGGAACCATTGTAGAGGCCTGGCATGGAGCCTGGCCCAAGGTAGAATGTCTATACAGGATATGAGTACTCCCAACAGTTGAGAAAGGAAGTGTAAAGTCGGTGAGTGGTTGCGTTGTAACTGTGTGACCAAGGCCCTGACCTTGGTCTGACGTTCTGCTGAAAGGAAGACTGTGCCGGCTATGGTGTCTATGTTGGTACCCAGGTGAGGTAGGTACCTTGTTGGTGCAAGATGGCTCTTTTGATAATTGATGGAGAAACCGAGATGTTCTAATGTCCTCATGGTTTCTGTCAGGTTGTGGCGAGCTGGCTGGGGCTGTTGGACAATATGATGATGTCGTCCAAATACGCCATAAGGCGTAATGGACGTGTCCTGAGGTGTGCTGTGAGTATGTCCAGCAACTTTGTGAATTTCCTGGGTGCTGATGACAGTCCGAAGGGCATGGCCCTGTACTGGAAATGCTGGTTTTCGAGGCAAAAGCGAAGGTATTTCCTGTAGTCCTGATGTACTGGGATATGTAGGTATGCCTCTTTGAGGTCTATTGACGTCAGCCAATCCCCTTTTCGTATTGCTGCCAGTATTGTCTTTAACGAATGCATTTTGAATCGCCGGTATCTGATATATATGTTTAGTTGCTTCAAATTTAGTATGAGGCGGCAGCCCCCTGAGGCTTTGGGTACTATGAACACGATAGAATAGTAGCCGTGTCCCTCCTGATGAACAGGGACCCTCTCGATGGCACCGATTTGGAGTAGGTGATCGATCTCTTGGTACAGGAGGTTGCGCTTGAGGTTGTTGAGAATTACAGGGCATTGTAGGAATCTGCTGGGAGGTTTCTGGATGAAATCCAGGGTGAGACCCTGGGCTATTGTTTTTAAAGCCCAAGAGTCTGTAGATATGGCTTCCCAGGAGGCGGTGAAGTGCTGCAGCCGTCCTCCTATAGGAAAGGTCTCGATGGAGTCATTTGTTTCTTCGATAGCCTCCCCTGTTTGAACCTCTGTAGGTTTTCCTTGTTTGTTGGAATTGTCTATTCCGATCCCCAAAACCACCCCGTCCGCTCTGTATGAGGGTTGAGAGTATGACCCCTGGGTGTACGACCTTCCAACCTGGGGTACATTGGAGGAGGCCTCTGCCCGAAAGGGTTGGCGTCTGAAGTACGGGGTGGTCCGTCTCTCCTGCCTTCTATAGGTTCTGGGTAAGACCTTCTTCTTGTCTTTATCCTCTATAAGGACTTTGTCAAGAGATTCGCCGAACAATTTTGTTCCATCAAATGGGGCTGAGGCCAGGCGCCATTTGGATTTGGCGTCAGCCTGCCATGTTCGGAGCCAGAGTAAGCGGCGAGCTGACTGATTTGCCGCCAGGGCCCGTGAGGAAAAACGGGATGCCGATAGAGTGGCGTCGGCGGAGAACTCCGCTGCTGCTAATAATTTGTTGAGGTCTTGTCTCAGGCGACCATCTTCCGGTCCTAGCTTCGTGAGCATGTCCTGGAGCCATAGGACCGAAGCCCGGTTAAAAAATGACGCTGCTGAGGTTGCTTTAAGGGCCCATGCGGTCATTTGATGTGCTTTTTTGTTTATGCCCTCAGCTCTCCGGTCCTCTGGTTTTAGCCCGTCTGCCACCTCGGATGGAACGAGCGCATTAGAGACAAGAGCTGCTACAGGGGCATCGACAGATGGAAATTCCAGTAAATTCTCCAATTCTGGCTCAAAGGCATAGAATTTTCGCTCAGAGGCTGTTGGGCCTAGAGCTCCCGCTGGGTATTGCCAAGGCCTTTTAACGTTATCCAAGAAGAGCTTAGGGGCAGGTATGCAGTCTGCATCTCTCTGGGTTTCAGTAAGTACCCTTGAGGCCGGTTGAGTGGCCGCTGCTGGGTCTGTGGGCTTGTCAGGTGTGCCCAAGGCGATGGCTAGTTTAGCCTTGTTCAGAAGCACTCGAAAAATGGGGGGCCTAAAGAGGTCAGCATATGCTGGTGGTTCTGGAGGTGCTCCCTCATCCTCTGACAGGCCATCATCTGGTTCAGAGCCATGCTCCCTAAAGCCCGGATCCTCCTGTAATGATTCATGCGTAGGAGACGGGGGAGCTGGGGCTGCCCATATATTTCTCTGAAGAGAGGGAGGAGGGCAAGGAGAAGCAGGAGGGGCACTGGATATATGCTGTTGGGCCCCAGCCACTATGCCATGGGAATAGGCAGAGGCAATCATGTCCTGCAAGGCAGGTGGTAGGCGTTGCCAGGTGTCTGGGGAGGATCTGAGGCCAGCCGCTGTAGGGGTGAATGTGGCTGTTGGCATTGGTTGGGATGCCATGTGCCATGCAGAAGAAGAGGAAGAAGGCCTGGTGAATTCTGGCCTAGCTGGCTCTGCCACCTGGGATGGTCCTCCAAACCTATCCGGTGACCAGTCCCTGTCAGTAGCTGACCCAATTCCCTCCGGGAGTCTCGGGGGGGTAGTACCTGTTATTGCTGGTACATTCTGACTTGGCACTGTTGGCAGGGCAGCTTGTCTTTGTGCCTCCAATTGCTCCTCCAGGGCTTTGATGCGTCTTTCAGCATCCCTCATTGCAGAGGAGGATTGAGAGCTTTTGGATTTGGCCTTGGAAGAGTGAGTCTTCTCCTTGGCCTTTACCATCGGGGCTTCTGTTGTCCCCTGTTGAGCTGGGTCAGCCATGGAAGCGGTTTTAGACCGCCGAGGAATAAACAAAGAATTATTGCTGCGTTCGTTGGCAATTTTGGTCAGCGAAAATGGCCGCCGCTGTTTAAGTTCTGCCTCTTCCTGTGTCAGACAGGATATCCGCCCTCCTTGTGGGTGAATCGGGCTGTCTGTCACCCTTTCAAAATGGCGGGCGGGGCTGACTCTCAAAATGGCGGCCCCCTGCGTACGGTGCCCTGATTGCAATGGCCACGCCCATTGCTTTTGCCGTTACCAACGGCGATCGCAATCCGCAGGGCTGCCCGGCCAGGCGCTTCGTTCCCCGACTCCGTTTCCAAGCGTCGGCTTTTGGCGGGAGATTCAACTCTTGCTGCCTTTCCTCTTGGCTTGGTCGGCTCTCGATGGTTGCTCCGAACGGAGGTATGGCCGCGCAGGCCGGGGACCTCGTTCACTGGGCGACACCCGGTCCTTGGAGCTGTACCCTCGCAGGGAAGAGGCTCCGACCTGGGGGAAGAGAAGTGGGCATTACTCCGCAGAGCAGAGGCCCAAACCATCGAAGTAGGTCACTCCAGTATCTGAAAAACAAAAACAGAAGGAGACTGTTAGTAAACATTTAATATGCTTTATAAATAAGAAATAAACCAACTAAATTACATCTAATTAACAGTAAGACTACAAGAGTCATAGGAGGAAAAACTCATGAGTCCCTCCACTATGACTGAGTTTTTTAGACTGACCCAGGGAGGGCAGCATGGGGGTTGGACCGGTTATTTATGCTAATTTTTAACTCAGTCCTTCCAATAGGCTGTAGATTAACCCATGTTGGACTCTCCGAAGCAGTGCAAGTGGAGAACAGAGAAGGATGCCGTCCTGGTAGCAAAAATGGAGCTGAGCGCACAACTTCAGCTGACTGATGGGTGGGCGGGCACATCGGCGTGTGATTTGGCTTCTGCGCATGCGTCAGAAGCTAATTCTCGCGTGAGGAAGTGTGCATGAGTGAAATTATGGCAATTCTTGCTGACTCTTTGCTTCCGCACATGCGCAGAAGCAAAAAAAAATCAGCAAAAATTGCCGAAATCCCGCACTCACTCACTTCTGGCGCATGTGCAGAAGCTGAATCTCATGCCGATGCGTGGTAGAGTCACAGAGCTCTATGGGAAATGCACCAGTAGCAGCGGGGGTGAGGAGCCCTTTCCTGCATGTCATGTTATTATTGCCAGGAAGAATAGAATGATTCTCTATGGACTTTCATACATACACACATAATTTTCATATGCTTGAGAAGAGAGAGATTCAGAGCCTGTGACAAAAAAAGGCTACTTTTCAATCCAGGAAGACAACAGAGGAGAAAAAATGACATTTTGTACTCTCAGGAAAAGGATGGTGGTTAGAGAGGGGTCCATAAGGGTTGCCATTCCCTATGGAAATGTAAGTCAGATTTGGCTCTACAGAAAACAGTCCAGTTCTCTGAGACAAAGTCATCTGGAGAAAAATAGCAGCTGATTCAAAAATATATAGTTGCAGTAACTGAAAAATGACCTAAAGCAGTGATGGCAAGCCTTTTTCCCCTCGAGTGCCGAAAGTCTGAGCGTCCACACTCATAATTCAATGCCTGGAGATGGCAAAAATGGCATCTCTGGAGACCTAAAACCTATTTCCCAACCTCTGGTGGGCCCATAGGCCCTTTTTTTGCCCTCCCCAGGCTCCAGAGGCAAAAATGCCCTCCCCCATCCCCTCGGAGACTCTCCGGAAACTAAAAATGGCCTCCCAGAGCCTCCGTGTGAGCTGAAAATCACCTGGCTGGCAGGCACATGCACATTGGAGTTGAGCCAGGGTAACGGGTCATGTGTCAGCAGATATGGCTCCGTGGGTGAACTGTGGCACCGTGCCATAGGTTCACCATGACCTAAAGAGTAAAAGCAGTAGCAGGTTGGTTTTGTCTAAACATCAACCATGGGGTGATCAGATTGTGGGTGGTTTTCCAAGATTCCAGGTGTGTTTGGAGATGTAAGTCGCTCTGGTAACGCAACTCAGGGTTTTCTTCTACATGGAAAATGTGTGCAATGCAACGGCAACCAAATTGTCCTCAGATGCAAAGTCAAAATTATGTCTTCTATGGAGTCCTACAACTTTCAGCCCTGCCATCTGCCATGAGCCTCCTCTATTTTCACCCTGACATAGTTTGTGGGACACTTCTTGGGGAAGGGAACTTTTGCTGGAGGTGAGAACTTTGTGCCCCCCTTCCTTACAAAGTAGCCACAGATAGCGTGAGCCGATGAGCAGAGCAAGTCACACGTAGCCATGCTATGGAAGGATGAATGGACAAAATGGAAGGCCTTCACTGGCGCTCTACGATCCCAGGTGACTCTCGGGGCAAGTGGCTAGAGAAACGTGCAAAGTATACTTAAACAATAAAATGGCAGCAATTTGAAAAACCATGTGGAAGCTAATGGCAGCCAATTCACTTGTCCCTCTTTTCGAAATCCCTTCTCTTGGGAGAAAAGAACCGTACGGAGCCAGCTGAGAGACCCTCACGCAGAAGACCACGGATATCCCCCTCCTCCCTCAGCAAGGTCAGGCCAACCAACCGTAGGAGCACGGGGGGCGCTGGAGAACATCTGGAATTTGGAAAGCATTTGGCATTAATTAGCAAATTGCTGGATTAGCTCCCACAAGATCATCAATGGCATACCTACAGAAGTAAGGTCTCCTAACCAGGTGGATGGCCCTTCAGGATGATCTGGACATGAGCAGTTATACCAGGTGGAAGAACCCCATTCTCTCTTTAGGTCACATTCTAGCCATCTTGAAATGACCTTTTGCCATTCACATTGCATAACTGCAGTCCCCCTTAAAAGAAACACGGATGATATAAGCGGTCTCACTGTAAGGACCAAATACAGTGACGCATCATTCTTTTAAGGATCCAACATTTCAATAAAATCCTACTCTTCCTGTCTCCTTATATCTATGGAGCCATGAAATAAAGATAATGAGAAATACTAGATATATATTTTTAAAAAATACCCTTCCAGGTCAAACTGAAACCCCAAATTCCCATTTAGAAAACCCAAGTCTTTGAAAATGATGTCTCCCCTGGGACAGTGAGAAGGAGATGATTTATCTTGATTCCTCTCTCAGATCCCCAGCTTTAACTATTAAAAAAAATGGTCCCAGTAGAAGAGAATATTGGAGCTCGGGGTTGAATTGTGAGGTCCTTGGTGCTCTCTGAGTTGGCGGTTTTCTTGCAGATTTTTCCTGGCCCAACTATTCAATATCTTCGGCAACCAATAATCATGATCAGATAGCATCAAGGTTCTCAAAAAAAAAGTTTCTAAATTCTGCATTATTTTCTTGCCACTGTTGCAGTGTGAAGGAATGCAAAATTAAGCAAAGGTGGTATCTTAATTGGAACTGCTGGGTGAGGACAAGTAGCTTCTCTGTTATTGTTATCTAGCTTTTATTTCTAATCAACAAAATGTGGGGGGAAATGACATTCTACCAATGGTGAACCTGTAAGATTAGATTTTCCATTTTAAAAAAAATCCAAAAAACTACACCTTCCCAACCTCAATGTGCAAATACCACTCGCCGCCCATTAGTGCCCCTTTCTCCCTATAAAGTATTCTTTTGTTTTGTTCCCACCCACCCACCATATCTAGGTTTCAAAATGGGAAATAAGCTTGTAGGGCAGAAAGGGGGAAGTTCAGAGATCATGTTTTCTGGGGATGCTAAAGGAGAGTCCTTTATTCTTTTGCATTTGGAAGTGTAGTTTTACCCCAAGGTTCCCAATAGAACATTCAATTCAATCCTCCCTTCCCCTCTCTTTATTGAGACTATCAAGGATTTGATCGGGAGAAACATGTTCCCCAAAAAAGCAAGTGCCCAAAACAAACCAAAACCAAAACAGGTTTAGCCAACTATCCCCAGAATTGTAAAGATATAAAAAGGCTGCTACTTTGGGTCTGTTACACAGCCATCTATAAATACCTACGGGCCTTTGCTGTGTGCAGGTGGTTTTCAGCTGCTGAGTTGTACATCATATAGACAGTTGGCAAGATTTTGCACACAAAGAGCTGGACTTAAATTTATACTCTCATATTTATTTAAGCCCTGCATCCCAGGAGAGATTAGCTATAAGTGGACAGACCTGAAGCCACATTGTGAGTATTTGGAAACCTCAGGCATGCGTTTTTGCAAAGGCAACGCTCTTAACAGCACGTTGCCTTGCATCATTCATAATGCAATAACTAGCAAATATTAGGGGACGTAGCTAACACCAAGAGGAGTTCCTTAGTGTTTTCTGTAACCAGACTGGGATTTAAAATAAATCTCTAGAGCTTTAGATGTACTGTATTCTGATTCAGAAACCAAGCAAATGGCAATTCATGAGTGAGGATTTATTCAGCCTCAGCAGCCAATTCAGAGTTGCATGCAAAATGCTATGAGGGTGATTATTTGCTAGCTCTGTAAAAAAAAACACCCTGTAGTACATTTTACTTTGGTAGTTTAAAAAGAGGAAAAAGGAGAGAGATCTTACTTCTACTGTGGGCACAGTTCAATGTTTCAATCTCTGGCTTTTTTAGCAAGCAAACAAACAAACAAATTTTAAAAAATCTAATATTTATAGTGTCCTAATTTAGGGGGTAGGCAAAGTTGGCTCTTCTATGACTTGTGGACTTCAACTCCCAGAATCCCTGAGCCAATCATGCAAGCTCAGGAATTCTGGGAGTTGAAGTCCACATGTCATAGAAGAGCCAACTTTGCCTACTCCTGTCCTAATGCTCCCATTCTCAACCTTCTCAAGATGCTAAAATGGTGGGCTCTGGAACACCTAACCAACAGGGCTGTGCGATCTGGGAACTGGGACAGATGTTGTTCCCACCCTCTTGTGTAAGGAAGGCTAGGGTGGCCAAATAGTCTTTGAGTTTTAGCCCCACACAAATTTCTAGAGGATATTGGACGGGACAAAACGTTTTTGCCAATTCCAGAAAATCCTGAGAGGTCCTGGTTGAGGACAATTATGGAGGAGACTCAGGAAACTAATTGTGCTCATGCCTTTTAGAACAATTTGTGAAGGCTACACTTCCATCTTCTACAATTCTAACTCTTCTCGATCAACTGACCTTCTCGGAGGCTGCCCTCACTTTTATGAACTTAAAAATGAACGCCAATCGCTGTAGACGTGTCTGTTCTGAAAGCAGACTGACATGGAAATGTTAAAATGTCCACATGCACAAGCCTCCATAGCTCGGCTCTAGAGCTCATGGGATGGAAATCAAGGTAGAATGTTGGAATTTGAGTGACACGCTGGGATGGTCGAGTGCTCGTTATTGTTGAAATTACTAAGATGCCCATTGCAGACTATTTGTTGGCCAAGACAGTTTTTGGAATTCCTCTTGCTCTGCAAATATTTTAAATTTGTAAAGCATCAAGTAAGTTTTTTAATAATAAGTGCAGGTGTGGGAGTTGCTGTGCTTCAGAGTTGAAAATGGAAGAGATAAAAATACCTGGGTTTTTTTTTAATTCGAGCTGAATTTATTTTAAAGCTTTATTTTCAAGGAAATGATAAATCTGTGTTCAGGCTTGCAGCATTTCTCATGGGGAGGGAATATCCCATATTTCATAAAATAGCATATATGTGAGAAGGCTGGATAGAATCTTTATGTTCTTTTGTTTTGTTTTTTAAGACTAAAGTTTTGTTTTTAATACATACAAATGTTACAGTTCATATCCCCTCCTTCTGACCATCTAACATAATGAAACTGAATTCACCATTAAAAATTTATCTTTTTCATTGGGACAGTAACTTCAACAAAGGGAGTAATAAATTAGGGCAGCCAACAGGAAAATCAAAATGTGAACACACATTCACAGGCTGAAGAGGGCAGAATTCAGGGTGGGAAATTAATGGTCTAGTTCTTTTGGAGATCATTTTCACTGGATGAAGGACAGCATGAGAGTCACCTCCTTGCTTTTTCACACTCTTGCAGTATAAAGCAGATCCTAATTGCAAACAAGTTTCAGACAACATTCTAAACTGTTCAATAATCAGAATAGAGAAATGTCACTCCATGAAATATGCAAATGTTAGAGGTTCCTTACCTCCCAATCCAAATAATCACAGACATCTTCAAAATTAGTAAGCAGAGACACTGAGCAGAAAAGCCGTGGCAGTTCATCCCTCGTCATTGGGGGAAATCTGCTATCTTTAAGGGCACTGCGGAAAAAGAATACAACACACACACGTAAATAAGAGAAAACAGATACTGAAATCAGCAAAAGAGGGAAAAAATATATTCTGAATTGTTAGCAGATGATTTCTGATCAAAACTAGTTGTCTTCCAAGAATGATTATTATACCTGTACCTCTGCCAAAGTACATCTGCGGTCTTCCCTACTTACTAGTCATCCCACTTAATTCTCACAAGAACTTTGTGATGTGCACAGACTGACACGCAAGAGTTGATTTTGGGACACTCTCAGTGTTGTGGCTGAATGAGTCTAAATTTGGGTGTTACTGACCTCCTCCGAAACTTCACCCATTCAAGCATCAGACATTTTGCTGTTAAGACAGATCATGACCAAACCTATTGTCAGGCTGAAGCCATCATGTGGAGTTAGAGACTTTGGCCTGCCACAGTAGAACAGTATTATGGGAACTGGCAGGAATAGTTGCATGAGAGGGAAAGTTACTAGCCACAACACATTCCTTTCTTAGAGTCCAAGGTCATCCTTTCTTCTGCACCAGTGGATGTAAGGAGGAGGTTGGTGAAATCCCTGCACTTGAACTGGTCCTTGTGATGAACTTGTGCGTGTGGGGAAAGGGATGAACCTTAACCTGGAAGGAAGTTAGTATCAGGATGGCAATGGTGTGACCAACATGGCTCTGATAATAAATCGAACCTTGGCTGAGAGATTTGGACTGGAATCTGATTCATTTCTCAGATGCCATTTGGGGTGCTGACACCCACCTTGAGGAGAGGGGAAATCCATGTTCATAAGCTAGTCAACCTATGAACAGACCAGTTACAGAAAAAGACATGCTGCTAGGCAAATCAATACCATACTCCATAGGTAAGAAGTAGAAAAACAATTAAAGAGAGGGTGATGCGGTAGCTTTCACTGTTGACGAAAACTCAAGTCTAGGATGTTTGGAAACTTCTTGATGTCATCCAGGGGTTCACAATCTGTGGTCCACAGACCCCTGGGGGGGGGCATGAAGTCATCACAGAGGTCCACAAAGACTTGAAAAATGCTATGACTTAAATCTTGAGTTAGGTTTTTGGTGCTCCATGGCCATGATCTGTGGCCTCAAAAGGTATTTAAAAGACATCCATGATGAAGAAATGGTTGAGAACCACAGATGTAATTAATAGGAGTACCTCAAGGTACACAATATAATAATGCAAGAATGAAACATTGTGCTCATTTCTAGATGTATGCAAACATATATCTTGAAGCTCAACAAGCTGCATATTTTTTAAAAACGTGTCTATAAAATTGCAGCAGGCAGCTAAAATTTTCACCTCATGTAGCTCAAACCCTTATAAGACAAACCGTAAAAATGGTCAGTAAATGAGGAGATTATCAACAAGATCATCCTCAAATGAATCGTATCCCTACTTGAAAAACTAATTTAGTAATCCCAAAGGTGCGTTTTCAGGAGGCAACTGGACTTCCTTGTTTTTCCTTTTGAAGACATTTCGCTTCTCATCCAGGAAGCTTCTTCAGCTCGGATAGGATAGTTCAACGTCCTGTCATCCTATTGGGTGAGAAGCGAAACGTCTTCAAAAGGATAAGCAAAATGTCTTCAAGGAAAGTCCAGTTCGCCTTTTGAAAAAACACATTTGGAACGAGGATGGTTTAACTTCAGCAAGGATGCAACACTTTTTGAGTATACCTGCCTGATACTATGCCCAGTGGCATACAGTGTATTTTGCATTGGACAGTTGATATCTGCCTAAAGCAAAATGATTGACAGATGCCAATTTAAAAAGTCAAATCTCTAAGATATTTTTTCAAAAAATCACAATCAAAATTTGACCTTTAATGTCTCATGGTAAACTCTGAATATCTACTTCCGTTCTTATTCCTTCCTCCAACTTAAGAAAGCATGAGAAGGATAAATTGTTTTCTGCACAGCAATTCTCCCTCACCACTGGAAGCAAACGAAGATTTCCCATGTCCTGGTTGCATTAATAGCTGTTACTACTTTAACATAAGTCAAAATTCTGGGATTTAATTTTTAGTATATTACAAAGTTAAAATGTCTGTAGAGATTCTCAGCCCTCCACATCATGGTTGTCTCAAAGGTGCCTTTTCAGGAGGCAACTGGACTTCCTTGTTTATCCTTTTGAAGACGTTTCGCTTCTCATCCAATAGGATGACAGGACGTTGAACTATCCTATCAGAGCTGAAGAAGCTTCCTGGATGAGAAGTGAAATGTCTTCAAAAGGAAAAACAAGGAAGTCCAGTTGACTCCTGAAAAGGCACCTTTGAGACAACCATGATGTGGAGGGCTGAGAATCTCTACAGACATTTTAACTTCATAATATACTAAAAATTAAATCCCAGAATTTTGACTTATGTTAAAGTAGTAACAGCTGTTAATGCAACCAGGACATGGGAAAACATTTAAGAAACAGGGAAACGTAACGTTGTGAGAGTGAAGGAATCATAAACAAAGACTTCAGAAAATATGCACATTCAATTTATCCTTAGAATTTTCTTTTGAACAGTTTGACACAGACATTGATTGATTGGATTTGTATGCCGCCCCTCTCCAAGGACTCGGAGCGGCTCACAACATATCAAAAATACATAACAGTATAGAAATCCAATTAACATGACTAAAAGAACTTAAAAATTCCAATATAATTTTAAAAGACATTCATCACCATTCACTCCATAAATACACTAAAGCACTAATGGCCCCAGGCCTAGCGGCATAAATTTGACGAATGCTTATGCTTAATAGTTGCTGAATATTCACAGAACATTGGATATCTAGACATGGATTTATTTCATGGTGGAAGTTCAGGAGATGCTATACCAGGTATTTCAAATAATTTCTCATTGCTGGTCAATTGTGCAAGAGTGACTTAACGTCTATTGGAAGATAAAAGACAAAAGTCTTTTAAAGATGGCAAAGTCCACATAGTGGACAGAGAGGACCACTGGTATGAGAGAGGGATCAAAGAGGCCATGTATGTTAAAATTAAACAGCTCTCTCTCAATGGGGGGGGGGGAGAGAGAGAGATAAACCACCACCAACTCCTATCTACAAGGCAAGGAAGTTCCACACCCATTTGCACTATTTCAAGTGACCCTGAAGGCATAGATAAGCTTCCAAGTGGCTTCAGTTATCTCAGACAGAGTGCTAATGACAGGTGACTGCAAGGAATATGAATCCTTCCATCTTCCACCATTCAGACAGAACTGAAGAAGGTTCTTGAATGACAAGCAAAATGTCTTCAAGGAAAGTCCAGTTCGCCTTTTGAAAAAACACATTTGGAACAAGGATGGTTTAACTTCAGCAAGGATGCAACACTTTTTGAGTATACCTGCCTGATACTATGCCCAGTGGCATACAGTATATTTTGCATTGGACAGTTGATATCTGCCTAAAGCAAAATGATTGACAGATGCCAATTTAAAAAGTCAAATCTCTAAGATATTTTTTCAAAAAATCACAATCAAAATTTGACCTTTAATGTCTCATGGTAAACTCTGAATATCTACTTCCGTTCTTATTCCTTCCTCCAACTTAAGAAAGCATGAGAAGGATAAATTGTTTTTTGCACAGCAATTCTCCCTCACCACAGGAAGCAAACGAAGATTTCCAAATGAACCAATTGCTTCTTTTAAAAATATAGAAGGCAAAAGTATAATGGGGCAGAACTGTCTATGACTGAAGATCTAATGAAATGGAAATTATATTAATCAGATTCAAAATGACTGGAGAGGCTTGTTTCCCAGTAATTGTTTAATCTTGGATTTCTATAGAACTCCATGCATATTAATAATGGCTGAATGGATTTTTGTTAATTCTAATTTTCTTTCTCCTTTCACTTAGCCATATATGTATAGTACAATATATACCAAGAGTCAATTTGTGGCATAATTGTTTTTAATGTGAATAATTTTTACACCCTTAATTTTTTAAAGGTCTATCAAAATTATTCCCAGGAAATAATATTTACAAAATGTCTTTAGGAACCAAGTCTTGTTTCTTAGTGGTTTCCAAACATTATTTAGTGGTTTCCAAACATTATTCTCTTTTTTCCTGCTCTCTTTTAATGTAACTACAAGGTAATATTTTTTCAGATTGTAATTAGTGTTGGGCGAACCCGCTGAAGTTCAGGTTCGGCGGGTTCAGACGAACTCAACATCGAAGTTCGGGTAGGTTCACTGAACCCGAACCCCAACCCCTCTGGCCCGGCGGAGGGGGGGGCGGGGAGGGCTCTGGCTTGAGCCTCCGAGTGCTCCCCTCCCGGCCATCGTCCGCTTGAAGCTGCCAGCTGAAGCGCTGGTGGGGAGGTGTCAGGCTCCATCACCTGTTTGATGGAGCCTGACACTCCTTCCAGCGCTTCGCCTCCCGCCGGGCAAGAGGGCTCGGGAGGCAGGTTCTGCTGGCTAGCTATTCAGGATCCCGGCCAGCAGCTTCAAGCAGGCAGTGGCCAGGAGGGGGAGGTGGGGAGGGCTCTGAGTCAGCCACCACGGTCATCAGCCACCATGGTGGTGTATTGCTTGAACTGCTCCAGTGCTGACTCCATCTTCTGCTTTTTCACGTGGGAAACTGACATGATCGCGTGCGCGGTGGCAAAAGAAATTAAAGGAGGAGGCTTGGCTGCGGCATCCGAGCCTTTTCCGTAAGAAATAAAAGGAGATCGGCACGCACACGGCTTCCGGGCCTGCGCCACCTGAAGGTTTTGTTTGACAGGCGGCCGCAGGCTGCCTTGGCGGAAGACGGGAGGGCAGGGCCTACGTCAACACAGAACCCACCCCCCTCCCCTTTCCAAAGAGTGCCGGGGTGAGCTAAGGCTGCCCTGGGCAATGGGCGCAACAGGCGATTGGTGCTGACTTTGGTTTTGTTTCCTGCTCGGCAGCCAATCAGTATTGCTCTGGGTTGCAGGACAAGCAAGGTGGTGTCGTGGCCTTAACTTCCTTATTTATTTAGTCCAACCTTGGCAACTTTTAAGACTTGTGGACTTCAACTCCCAGAATTCCTCAGCCAGCCAACCTTGGCCACTTTAATACTGGACTTCAACTCCCAGAATTCCTCAGCCAGCCAACCTTGGCCACTTTAAGAGAGACTTTGTGGACTTCAACTTCCAGAGTTCCTCAGCCAGCTTCGCTGAGTCAGAGCCCTCCCCCCTCCCCCCTCCCGCCCACTGTGATGTTCGAGTGAGCCCCGAACATGAACACGGACTTCTGAAAAAGTCTGGGATCGGGTTCGGTATGCCGAACACCGCAAAGTTCGGCACGAACCCGAACTATGTAAGTTCGGTTCGCCCAACACTAATTGGAATGTGACCAAATTAACCACTGACATTCTTTCTAGCTACCGGTTAAACACTGGCTTGCTGGTTTGCATGACGCTGCCAAAACACTGCACCCTGCTTCTAAAACAACAGCAATAAAAGCAACATTTAAAAAGCTGTGATGCAAATATCTTTCCTTAAAATAAACAATTGCTTCCTGGAAATCCCCCATGATTCAGTGCATAAAAGCACTTGTGGTTTATGGAATGAAAGGAAAGGTTCATGGGTACTGTTCTGCCTGACTGGGCTCAGGCAATACGTAACAGTCCAAAGAAAAGAAATCAAATACACACGCGCTCTGCTAATCAGCAAACTTGTATTAGATAAACAAAAAAGGGTTACTCAAAAACAGTTCTTAGTGTCTGAAAACAATGATAGTGCAAGGCTTACTTCAGCCGCATACAAAAACACAGGAAAAAACAAACAAAGACAACCTGGAATGAGCCAAGACGTTTCAGGAGTCCTTTTGAATCTTTGGAGCAAACAGCAATTCCCAGAGTTTTCACCTTCCACTTGTCTGAAAAAGCTGGGTTGAAAACTCCAACGGCACGGAACAGAAACTTCAGAGCAGGACCCACAAAATAACACATATAAACAGCCACAGTTTGCCTTGGCCTTTGTTCCCTTTTATCCCTTTAGCCCTCATTAAGGGAACCACACCCAGCCCTCAGTATAAGAACCACACCCAGCCCAGGTGCTCCTAAAATGACTTGTAATACTCCTTAAAGCGATCCCTTCTTTGCATAGCTCTTCGGCTATGATCTGCAGAAGAACCCAGAGACGAAAGACTGTCTGAGGGACTGCATGCCAAATCCCCTGGACTGTCTGCTGAATCCTGCGTACCAGTGGCCTCGTCCTCCTGGCTGTCTGCCACGTCTTCCTGGCTGTCTGCCACGTCTTCCTGGCTGTCAGCCAGGCTTTCGCATTCAGTTTGTGCCGCGTCTCTCCCATCTGTGGGAGCAATAGCTGGCCCAGGCCCAAACACAACAGGTACCATCAGAAATGGAAAGCTGGGGACATTTTGCAGGCATTATTCCTGAAATTAAAAATTGTGGCCACTGCTGTGTCGCTGTGGTTGGCCTGCTGTCACGTGACTTTCATTTCCAATACTCCTGCAGTGTCCTATAAAGTCAGTCAATGGGGAAGCCTGCAGGATGCCGGAAGCTGCTATTTTGCAAACCTATGGCCATTCTATTTTTCTCTTACGGTACGGACCTCAACTGGCAATAGACTGTCTATGCTAGTGATTTTCAACCTTTTATGAGCCGTGGCATATTTTTTACATTTACATAATCTTGGGGCACACCACCAACAAAATGACAGAAAATGACACTCTAAGACACTCTCCTCTCTTTCTCCATCCCTGTCTCCTCCCCCCCCCCCCGTGTGTGTGTGTGTGTACCATTTCCTTGAACCATTTCCTAAAACAGGTGGGGGGGTTTTCTCTGTTATTCTTTTGGTGCTTTGTATCATATGCTTTAAATCAAGAGTCACTTCTCTATCTCAAGTTTCTCTCTCTTTCCTCTCATCCTCTGCCTCAATCATTTTCTCATTTCTCTTTTTTTCTCCCCTTTTTTCTCTCATTTCTCTCTCTCTCCCCCTTCCTCTCCTTTTCTCTCTCTCTTTCTTTCTCTCTCTCTTGCTTGCTCTCTCTCTTTCTCTCTCTTTCTTTTTCTCACTCGCTTGCTTTCCCTCTCACTCTTTCTCTCTTGCTTTCTTTCTCTCTTTCTCTCTCTCTTGCTTTCTTTCTCTCTCTTGCTTTCTTCTCTCTCTCTCTTGCTTTCTTTCTCTCTTTCTGGCTTTCTCTCTCAGTCTCACTCACTCTCCTTCTCTCTCTCTTGCTTTCTTTCTCTCTCTTTCTCTCTCTCTTGCTTTCTTTTTCTCTCTTTTCTTTCTCTTTCTCTTTTCTTTCTTTCTCTCTCTCTTTCTTTCTCTCTCTCTCTTTCTTCCTCTTTCTCTCTTGCTTTCTTTCTCTCTTTCTCTCTTGCTTTCTCTCTCTCTCTCTTGCTTTCTCTGTCTTGCTTTCTTTCTCTCTTCCCCTCTTTCTCTCTCTATGTCTCGCTCTATCTTTCTCTTTCTTTCTCTCTCTCTCTCTTTCTCTCTCGTACACCACGCCAGCAACAGCAGTATTGGGCAGTAGCGGCAGGGCGGTCGGCTGCGAGCGGGAACTCCAGGGCGGAGGCACCGACAGCGGTGGCTGGACGTGTTGCTGGTCACCGTACATGCTGGTGCGGCGCTGGGCATGGGGCTGGCACCTCTGTCCCGGGCCAGCCAGCAGGCCAGTGCCAGCATGTACGGCGTCCAGCTGCCACTGTTGGTGCCTCCACCCTGGAGCTCCTACTCGCAGCCAAATGCCCTGACACCACCCCGCGGCTACTGCCCAATGCCGCTGTTGCTGGTGTGGTGTACACTGTTGCCCACCGCTCGCAGCCGCCCCCCCCCCGCGGCTACTGCCCGGTGCCGCTGCTTCCGGTACCCTCCCACTCCCGCTGCCCTCCCGCCAGGCCCTAAAGCTCATCTGCCACCGCCACCAGGGAAGCTCCAGTCAGGTAGGACGCTGCAGCTGCCAGAAAACTTGGAACGAGCGAATAAGGAATCTCAGGTTCTGGTCTCGCAACTTTTTCCTCTTCGCGCCCTCAGCAAAAAGTTGCGAGACCGGAACCTGAGCTTCCTTCTTTGCGGCACATCTGACCATGTCTCGCGGCACACTTGTTGAAAAACACTGGTCTATACTTGTAGTCCTCGACTTACAACCATTCCTTTAGTGACCGTTCAAAGTTACAATGGCACTGAGAAAAATGACTTGTGACCATTTTTAATACTTAGTTTAACACTTAAAAAGGTGTTGCTAACTTAATAACAGCAGTGATTAATTTAACAACTATGGCAAGAAAGAATATAAAATGGAGCAAACTCATTTAACAATTGTCTTGCTTAGCAACAAAAATGTTGGGCTCAATTATAGTTTATAGTAGAGGGCTACCTGTAATGGAATAATATCTGATGGATGAGTCGAACAAATTCTTGGAATATTGTTTTGAAAACAGAAAGTGGAGAATGCTAAGACTTTTGTCTTCGGAGAGAGGTGGAGTCTTTGGAGGGGGTGGAGTCTTTGGAGAGGGGCGGCATGCAAATCTAATAAATTATTATTATTATTATTATTATTATTATTATTATTATTATTATTATTAATTTATTTATTGGATTTGTATGCCGCCCCGCTCCATAGACTCGGGGCGGCTAACAACAATGAATATTATTATTATTATTATTATTATTATTATTATTATTATTATTATTATTATTATTCCTAAATTAAAGCCTCTTTTATTATGCTATTGGGTGCCAGCAAAGGCCACGGATCTCTTTCATTTCTGCTCCAGCCTATTACAGGTTTACACTGGGTGGAGAAGAAGAGATTCCACTTTTTTCTTCAGCCTGAGTCGTTTGCATTTCCTTGTTGACTCTCATCCAAGAACTAAGCTGTCAGCATTTCTAGATCAGTCAAGGTCTGCTAGATGCTCTTACCTCACAAGTAACAATAGATAATATGCATAATCTTTTATCAAGGATCAGGGGAAAAACCTGCTCCAGGAAAAACTCCAAGGATCTACTACAACAGGGAAAAGCAGATCTGAATTAAGGAGTGGACAGCACTCCCAAGCCTATTGCAAAGCATTTTATCAACAACTCCTTAAAAACTACCCCAGGACAATCAAACTGGCACTTCCACAAAGTGTAAGATTGTGGCTTTTGGTCTGAAGCAATCCTTAGGAAAATTCCTCCATCCTGTTTTTTCTGTGACACTAGTTTTTCCCTGAGGAGTTTCTTTAAAAAGCAAAACCAACTTAAATCTTGACAACTTCCTAGCGCCTTATCTTCAATTTTCCACCCAACCTGGTTTTGGTTAAGACATCTGAGATGGGAGTCAAAAAAAGCTACATTTGAAATAAAGGAAAAAGAAACAAATCAAGATAGCAAGTGCCTTTACATAATTTATCATTTGATAATAGGGGCTAACGTTGAATGTCCTCATATTCAGTAATAACATTTCCAGAAATATGCACACTGATTTTGTACAGGACAAAATGAACTTTCAGTAAGGCTGGTTAGATTACCAGAAACAGATTTAATTTTTTGCAATACAATAAATATATTTATTTATTATTTATTTTATTAATTCAATTTTTATGCCGCCCTTCTCCTTAGACTCAGGGTGGCTTACAACATGTTAGCAATAGCACTTTTTAACAGAGCCAGCATATTGCCCCCATAATCCGGGTCCTCATTTTACCCACTTCGGAAGGATGGAAGGCTGAGTCAACCTTGAGCCGGTGATGAGATTTGAACCGCTGACCTTCAGATCTACAGTCAGCTTCAGTGGCCTGCAGTACAGCACTCTACCTGCTGCGCCACCCTGGCTCTTATAAATCCTTCTTAGAGGCTAGAAATACTTAGTAGGCATCTGTATGGGGTGAACCATCCCAACTTCCCATTTAAAACAGAAAAGTCCCCTCAAAATAGGCGGGTCTTTGTTTTAAAGATTGTTAAATTGAGCTGCCCAATTTGGAAACATACCAGTCCAAATAATAAAAGATCTGGAAACTGAAGATAAATGGAAACTAAATTAATCTTCTCTTTCCTCATTTTAATTTTCTGGTGGTAGTTATTTTTTAAAAAATAAAGTTTTACTATCTTTTATTTTTCAATATACAAATATTTCATCCTTCCTTAAACAATGTATTGTCCAGGTACAGATACTTCTGTGCAACTGCCTTCAGTATTTACAACCTCATTCACATTAATATCAATTCTCTAATCTTAAAATTATACTACGTTAAACAATTAAGCATTATATATCTATTCATTTTTCCTCTTGACATATCTTCTAATAAAAACACAATAATAACATTAAACATAATTCTGATCATCATCAAAATACTGGTAGTTATTTTAAAGCTCATGCAAAAGAGTTCCCTTTGAAGAGTTGAATGAATAACAGAATGACCTGTCATGAAAATAATATGCAAATGATTTTGCAAAACAAATCTATCATCTTTATCTATCTATCTATCCCTCGTCTTCGGAGAGGGACGGCATACAAATCTAATAAATAAATAAATAAATGAATGAACGAACAAACAAACAAACAAACAGCAAGCATACATTCAGGAAATACTGGTCTTAGCTCAAGTTAGATGGCCAAAAAAATTGCAGTTCTTCACTGTCATTTTGCAATTTCTCCCTCACAAAAAAAATCAATCAACAATTCCTGAGATGACAGCTTTCAAGCAAGAAAGCTACCCAAGTAAGAAACAAGAATTTTTTTAAAAGGAGAACAAGCATTTTGCTAGCTTTCCTCAAAAATAAAAAATATAGGGACATAACCTCAAACTGACTGGAGGGAAATTAAGGAATATACTTCCCCCATCAAAGGAAATATGGCTGACCTCCTCTGCTTTTCTCCTAAGATTGGGAAAACAACAAAATTCTCTCCCAACAAGCTGTTAAAAAATTTAGTGATTTCAATAATATTGGTCTTAGGCCCTTTAATTTAATTACCCTGTTTTAATTTTTGTTTTCTGACCTTACATTTTATGTTATAAACTACATTAAACTAAGATTATTATATGGACACAGTGAGATACGAATTTAATAAAAAATAAATAATCCCCGACTTCCAATCAATTTTCCAATCATTCATCTGGTGACCACAATGAAGAGCACTGAAAAATGTGACTTTCACACTGCTGTAGCATCCCCATGGTCATAGGATCAAAATTCAACACTTGGCAACTGACTCATAATTATGACCGTTCCAGTCTCTTATGACCTGGCTGGGGAATTCTGGGAGTTGAAGTTCTCACATCTTCAAGCAGCCACAGTTGAGAAACACTGGTTTAGACTAGACTAATTCTGCACTCATTCATTCATTCATTCATTCATTCATTCATTCATTCATTCATTCATTCATTCATTCATTCATTCTACTTATAGACTGTCCAACTCCTTCCGGATTCTTTTTCTTCCATCTTCTTCCATCTCATTTCTCCCACTCTATAGTTTTCTTCTGGACCACCACTTATTTGACGCATCCAACAACGCAAATTTTTTCCACTGCTCACACAGGAGCTTCTGGAAATCCTTCTATCTCTCCCTTCCTGGCTTTTGTTAAAGCTGATTGGTCTGTCAAATCCACTGGACAGCAGTTTTGATATCAGCAATTAATTAATTAATTAAATTTATAGGCCGCCCTTCTCCTAATAGACTCAGGGCGGCATACAGAAATAAAACAAAGTTACAAAATTTAAAACCCCAAATATTAAACAATAACATTAAAAAACATTCATCCATCACTCATCCATTACTACTAGCATACTACTGGCTGGAGCAGAATGTTATCGCTCAATGGCCCCAGGCCTGCTGGCAACCGTGTTTTTACGCGCTCTACATGGGGCTACCCTTGAAGAGTGTTCGGAGACTCCAAATGGTCCAGAATGCAGATGGGGTACTTCGGTACACCCATATAACACCTACACTCTGCGAGCTGCACTAGCTTCCTATTAGTCTCCAGGCAAAATTGAAGGTGTTGGTTATTATCTATAAAGCCCTATATGGCTCAGAGCCAGGCTATTTACAGACCTTCTCTTGCCACATACCTGCCAGAGACCTATAAGAACCCACAGAGTTCGCCTCCTCCAGGTCCCATCGACTAAGCAATGCAGGTTGGCGGGGCTGCGGGGGAAGGCCTTCTCTGTGGCTGCCCTGGCTCTATGGAACCAACTCCCCCCCAACATCCGTACTGCTCCCACCCTACTGACCTTCCACAAGGCCACAAAGACCTGGCTTTGCCGGCAGACCTGGGGGGGGGGGGGGATGAATTACCAACTATCATGGCCAAATCGTATGAATGATTAATATGTATCTTATTGTGATTGCTTAATTTATGGGTTTTTAATTAGGATTTTACCGTTTTTTTAATATTTTAAATTTGACTTCTTTTTATTGTTTTGTAGTTACATTGTTGTTGTAAGCTACCCCTGAGTCCTTTGGGATTGGGCAGCATAGAAGTCAAATTAAATTTAGAAATATAAAATTTAAAGCCTTTCCAAAGGCCAGGAGGTTGGGGGCAGTGCGAATCTCTGGGGGGAGTTGATTCCAGAGGACCAGAGCCGCCACAGAGAAGGGCCTTCCTCGTGATCCCGCCAGCCAACAATCTCCTGATTGAAATGGGGGTTGGATTAGAAGATCTCTATAAGTCCCTTCCAATTCTGTTATTTGAAATTCACGGGGAGATCTTGGGCCAGACCTCTGGCCTCTGCCTCCCTACATTCAGAGCGTTGCTGTAATAATGAAAAAAAGTCAATAAGGTTCTTCAGAACTCATTATACTCAAAATGGAATATAAATGGAATACATACAAAATTCCATAATCTATCTTCTCTTTGCATACTAATACTATCTGGCCCCAGACAGACATTTGGTTTATGGTGGCACTCATTTCTTCTTCATTTGGAACTTTTTTGGGTTGGAGTGGAGAACTTATTCTCTTCATTTAGATGCAAGGGATATGGCTACAGAAAAATATAGGTAGTCCTTGGGTTACAACATTCATTTAGTGACCATTCAAAGTTACAATGGTACTGAAAAAACGGGATTTATGAAATTTTTCATGCTTAGAACTACTGCAACAACCCCTGTCACATGATCAAAAGCACAATTATTAGCAAAAATTATGAATGCGCTGAGATGGACAGGCTAACAATTGACTTGCGAGGCCAGAAAGACTCAGAGTATTTTGAAATATGGAATAGATCAGTGTTTCCCAACCTTGGCAACTTGAAGATATTTGGACTTCAACTCCCAGAATTCCCCAGCCAGCAAATGCTGGCTGGGGAATTCTGGGAGTTGAAGTCCAAATATCTTCAAGTTGCCAAGGTTGGGAAACACTGGAATAAATGGTACCATTGGATTGAGCACAGAAAAACAAAAGTAAAAAATAAAGAGTTAAAATAGAAGTATAACATGTAAATATGTATATAGAAAAGTGTAAGTATTTTAGCTATTGCAATAATGTAATATCAGTACAATATGTCCAAATATATAAAATGTGAGGTAACTCAAAAGGAGAAGATGCAATGATATAACAACGCAGAATCACTTATTGTATTTATTGTATTATTGTATTATTGTTTTTGCAAAAGAGACTGGAAATTAATAAATTCTATTTTTAAAAAAGAAACTATGTAAACTATATAAAAAAATTGAATGCTGACTCATAGTTACGACAACTTCAGTCATGTGATCACCTGTTGTGATGTTCATTGAGGAAGTCAGATTCACTTCACAACCGTGTTACTAGTTGAACAGCTCCAGGGATTCGCTTAACAGCTGTGGCAAGGAAAGTCATAAGGAAAGTCATAAAATGGGGGCAAAATTCACTCGGTAACAGAGGTTTTGCTGTCAATTGGGGTAGTAAGACGAGGATTCCCTGCATATGAAAGAGATGCTCCACTCCTGTCAACAGAAAAAATGGTAGCAAGGGGGATAAATTCCTTTTTCTAAAATAAAGCCTACAGATTTGCATCAAAAGGAGAGGAAAGGAATATCACTCCACTTTTGTGACTCAGAAAGTCACAACCCCCTTATGGATGCCTAGTCAACAGCAGACATTTCAGCCACACAGGCATTTGTAAGATTAATGAATTTATTTATAAGTCACAATGAAGCATTGGCGAAAAGATGAGGGAGGTATCTATTAATGATCCCTCAAATATAACAGAACCGAAGGCAATCAAGGCTGCATTTCAGAGCTTAATTTTAGATGTGTAGGTTTTTTTAAAAAGCAGCCTAAACAACAATTATAAAATTCCCCCAAGAAGATAAAGATGGCACATCACAAACGAGTTGTGTGGGCAACGCAAGGGATGTAACTAGTTTGATTAGCAGGCCGAAGGGTAGGGGTGGAGCGTAGGTGGCATGGAGTTAACTAAAGCAGGGGGCTCCAACCTTGGCAACTTTAAGACCTGTAAACTTTAGGTTTTGTTGGCTGAGAATTCTGGGAGTTGAAGTCCACCAGTCTTAAAGTTGCCAAAGTTGGAGACCCCGGAACTAAGGAATGTCTACGGTTTCCAAGGGAAAAAGGTGAAGAACAATGGTTTGTTCATTTTGTGATAGAGTTATCATACAGAGTTATACAAATTATTAGAGTTGAAAGGGACCTTGTAGGTCATCTAGTCCCCCCCCCCCGCTCAAGCAGGAGTCCCTACACCATTTCAGACAAATAGCAGTCTAATTTCCTCTTGAAAGTCTCAATTGTTGGAGATCTCACAACCTTCGCAGACAAGCTGTTCCACTGATTGATCGCTCTCACTGTCAGAAAGTTTCTCCTTATTTCGAGGTTGAATCTCTCCTTGGTCAGCTTCCATCCATTATTCCGTCTGACTTTCTGGTGCCTTAGAAAACAGCCTGACCCCCTCCTCTCTGTGGCAGCCCCTCAAGTATTGGAACACTGCTGTCATGTCTCCCCTGGTCCTTCTCTTCACCGGACTGCCCATGCTTAGTTCCTTCAACCGCTCTTCATATGTTTTAGTCTCCAGCCCCCCAATCACCCTGGTTGCTCTCCTCTGCCCATTTTCTACACTAGAGTCTCAATGTCTTTTTTGTAGTGTGGTGACAGGAAAGAGGCCATTACTTTGGGCTTAACAAACATCTCCTTGCCCTTTACGGTTGAGAAAGTGACATGGATGTATTTGTGCATTCATTGAGAGTGAAGTGTATTGGTTGGAGGCAACAGACTGATTCTGTAAACTGCTTTGAGAGGACTGTGAAGGAGTACATAAATCTAAGGGCATTAAAGAGAAGGATTATGGGAGACCTGCTAACTGTCTTCCATTATTTGAGGGACTGCCACAGAAAAGAGGGAACAGATTTAATTCTCCAAAGCAACTCAGCACAGGACAAGAAACAATGAGTGGAAGATCATTAAGAGAGAAGAAACCTAGAATTAAGGAGAGATTTCCTGACACTGAGAATAATGAATCAATAGAATAAACTTGTTGCCTGGAGTTGGGGATGCTGTTCCCCCCCGCCCCCAAATAGCCTAGACTAGTGATGGCGAACCTATGGCACAGGTACTACAAGTGGCACGCGGAGCCATATCTTCTAGCATATGAGTTGTTGCCCTAGCTCAGCTCCAACGTGCATGGGTGTGCCAGCCAGATGATTTTTGGCTTGCACAGAGGCTCTGGGAGGGCGATTTTGGCTTCCAGAGAGCCTCCGGGGGGTGGGGGAAGCTGTTTTCACCCTCCCCCAGGCATTGAATTATGGAGGTGGGCACTCGCACATGCGTGATAGCACACACACACACACTCTTTCGACACCCAAGGAAAAAAAGGTTTCCCATCACTGGCCTAGACAATTACAGTAATACCTTGTCTTATGAACTTAATTCGTTCCCTGACGAGGTTTGTAACTTGAAAAACTCCTAAGACGAAGCAATTTTCCCCATAAGAATCAATGTAAAAGCAAATAATGGGTGCAACCCCATCCCAAAAGTCACCTTTTGCCTTGCGCCACTGGGAATCCCCGCCTCTGGACTTCCGTTGCCAGACGAAGCGCTGGGATGCCTCTGAGCCTCCCACAGCGAGGGGAGGCTTGGGCTCATAAGGTGAAAATAGTTTGTAAGAAAAAATTCAATTTTTGGCTTTTGGAAAGGCCGTTTCCTCCTCTGTACACTCCAGGGAAGCTTCCCTGAAGCTCTGGAGGCAAAAAAAATCCCTCAACGGACAAATTGGAAGTTCGGAAAAACGTCCTTTTGGTCTGTCCGTTTGGGTATTTTTTTTTTAATCTAACAGCAGTGTGTGTGTGTGGGGGGGGGGTAGAGCCGTAATGGTATGAACCCACTGATTTTGGGCGAGTTTTTCCCCCCGGCGTTTCTATACGGTAAAAACCCTCAGCTGTGCTTTGGATGAAGTTTAAAGGTCAGCATTAAGCCAGGAAGGGGGGAGGGGACTACTACTGAGACGGAGATGCTGGGAAAAAATAGCTCAAAATCAGTGGGTTCATATTGGTACGGCTCTCTGGACCACACCGGTATGAGTCCTTTGGGATAGCCGCTCCAAGTCCTCGGAGAGGGGTGGCATACAAATCTAATAAATAATAATAATTGGGCAACATGGATGTTGAACGAACAAACAAACAAACAAACAAATTTCGGCTACCGGTTCTCCGGAATTTGTTAGAACCTGCTGAATTTCATCCCTGCTCTGAAGTCAAGGATTAAGTTGATTACTGTGGTTGAATAAATATTGGAGGGACCCACCCACTCGCTTTATTTTTAACTGTCAACCAGGGAATTTCCAACATTGCATATTTGGCTGAAAGGATAGCAGTGATTCCCCGAGAGAACCTAGAATAGAAGTCATGTGGCTGAACTTCCCAGCGCTGTTTAGTCTGGGGTGTTTTTAGGTTGCTATTCCACACCCAGCGGCTTTTTATAACATCGGCTTTGAAAAATGCAGCAGTGCTTGAAATAGTGAACCATGAACGGTTGAAATCCTCTTTCCAAAAGACACGTTAGAAACTCCATTGAAACACAAGCGCCAACTATATTGTGGTGTTTTACTTTTAGGCATACCATCTTTGCAAGAGAAGGCACTCGGCCTCACTGCTGGGCCCCTACCAGGAATGGGCTGCAGCTGGAACAGTCAGATGCGCAGTCCCGGTTGGAAAAACAGAGATGTGTTTGCATCTCCATGTTCCTGGCATGTGCGTGCCTGCGTGCGATTCAGCTTCTGCGCAGGAAGAGGAATATCACACAAGGACACTCGTGTGCGTGAGATTTCACCAATTATTGGTGGTTTCTTTGCTTCCACACAGGCGGAAGCAAAGAAATCGCCGATAATCGGCAAAATCTCGTGTATGCGAATGTACTCATGAAATTTCACTTCCTGCGCATGCGCAGAAGTCGAATCTCATGCCAGTGTGTGCACACACGAGCCAGACACATGCGCACCTGCGCCTGTCACCGGGAGCGCCCCGGAAGCGCTGGCGACAGGCAGCCTGTCACTGGCCCATCCCATGTGTCACATCCTGAGCTTTGCTGCAGAGCTGAGAGGCAGAAATGACATTTTGAAGGAAAGCATGCAGATTTCCTGCACAGGTAGTCCTCGACTTACAGAAGTTCATTTAATGACTGTTCAAAGTTACAACGGCATCGAAAAAATATCTTATGACCATTTTTCATATTTGGCACCATTGTAACATCCTGCTTCCTAGTTATGTTATCTCCTTTTGTGATCTTCTCATAGGCAAAGTCAATGGAGAAGCCAGATTCACTTAACAACAGTTATTAACTTAACAACTGCAATGATTAACTTAATAACGGTGGCAAGGAATGATCATAATGTGGTGCAAAATTCATTTATCAAATGTTTCGCTTAGGAGCAGAAAATTTGGTATCAATTGTGATCGTAAGTCAAGGACTGTTTGTTTGTTCGCTCATTCATTCATTCATTCAATTTGTATGCCGCCTAACATTCTAGGTCAGTGATGGTGAACCTTTTTTTCCTTGGGTGCCGAAATTCACCCATAATTCAATGCCTGGGGAGGGCCCCCTGGAAGCCCTCTGGAGGCCGGAAATGTTTCTCAACTTTCTGTGGGCCCATGTTCGTGTAGGTTCGTGTTTCACCCTCCCCAGGCTCCAAAGGCTTCCCTGGAGCCGGGGGAGGGTAAAAACACCCTCCCTCAACCCTCTGGAGGCTCTCTGCAAGCCCAAAACACCCTCCCAGAGCCTCTGTGTGAGCCAGAAATCAGTTGGCTGGCACACACATGCACATTGGAGCTGAGCTAGGGCAACAGCCAACAGATATGGCTCTGCGTGCCACCTGTGACACCTGTGCCATAGGTTTGCCATCACTGCCCTAGCAACTCTAGGCAGCTCACAACCAGAGATGAAACATTCAAATCATACTAAAATTTCTAAAAGCAATTTAAAAACAATTTAGGTCCAACATTTAAAAACTATGCATTCCATTTATGGCCGGATCTCAATGGTACACCATCAGATCAACGGCCATAACAACTACCTATAAATGGTATAACGAATAGGCAGGAATTGTGCAAATATAGTAGTTCCAGTTTGGACAGAAGTTAAAATCATGGGGGGAAAGCACAGAGAAACATTTTGGAATGGATATTAAAATAGCAGAGGATTACTAGTGGAGGGTTGGTGAAAGGAAGAGAAATCCCTTGTCCTAAATCTGTTTTTAAAAGTTCCTGGAAGTTTTTGAAGCACTGACTCGTTTCCTGTGTATTCATTAAAATCTACTTCATTTTTCCAGTGTTCCAGACAAGGAGTTGAGTTGTTTTGAACATACAGTGGAACCTCGACATACGAGCAGCTCTACTTACGAGCTACTCGAGATAAGAGCTGGGAGGGGAGCGACATTTTTGTTCGCCTCCCGAGCTCACATTCGGGATACGAGCGCCAAGGAGCTGTCTCCTGAAGCCGAACACTAACTTCCGCTTTCGGCTTCAGGAGACAGCTCCTTGGCGCTCGTATCCCGCGTGTTTTAAAAGGTTGCAGCTGGCCTGGGGGGCTCGGGGGGGGGGATGGCAAGCCCCCCAGGCCGGCTGCAACCTTTTAAAACACGCACGCCGCTTCGCAGCTCTCTGCTGAATCCGGAACGCTAACTTCCGCGTTCGGATTCAGCAGAGAGCTACGAAGCAGCGCGCGTGTTTTAAAACGTCACAGCCGGCCTGGGGGGCTCGGGGGTAAGCCCCCGAGCCCCCCAGGCCGGCTGCCACGTTTTAAAACACCCGCGCCGCTTCGCAGCTGTCTCTGAACGCTAACTTCCGCGTTCGGCGGCAGCGGGTTTTTTTGTTGTTGCACGGATTAATTGACTTTACATTGTTTCCTATGGGAAACAATGTTTCGTCATACGAGCGTTCCGACTTACGAGCCTCCTTCCGGAACCAATTAGTCTCGTAAGTCAGGGTTCTACTGTACTGCTATGGAATCCTGGCATCTACTTTAGCAGCAGAGAGGAAGGATGATAATAAATAAGGGCTACTAGAGCTGGCTTGTGGAAATCCAAAGGATCACCAGATGGCAGCAGAGAGAGAAAATAAACTCTCTGCTGCCCCTGACTGGTCCTCTGGGATTTTGCTCTCAGTCTGGTAAGTCTAGTAAAAACAAAGAGGAGCAAGCTTTTCTAGAAAGCTATGAAACAAAGTTCTATGAAATTAATTTTAAGTTTACTTTTTGGAAGTAGACAAACAATGTGTATATAGAAAGTTTGCACATACTTTCAGGTTTTTGAGATGTAAAAGAAAGACCAATAAATCCTTTGAGTTTTTTCTACCTTTAACATAAATATAAGCTGTGCAATTCAATTGAAAAACAAACTGAAAATGTTTAAGTGGAAAGATAAGAAGAAACAAGAAAAATATGAAATAAATGTATTTCATATTCTTTTTATGTGTCTATTTATGGCTATATTCACAAAGATTAAGGACTTTATATCAGAATACACCTAAGAGGTCTTCTAGTCCAACTCACTACTCAAACAGAAGATCATACACCATATCAAAGAATTTTCTCACTGGAATGAAGACCCCGATTGTTGGAGGCAATATTCTTACTCTCTGTATACTGCTTAGAGAGGGCTGTAAAGCACTGTGAAGCAGTACAGTATATACAGTAATACCTCATGATACGAACTTAATTGGTGCAAGGAGGAGGTTCGTAAGACGAAAGGTTCGTAAGACGAAACATTGTTTCCCATAGGAAACAATGTAAGGTCAATTAATCCGTGCAACCATAAAAACCCCCGCAAAAAAACGGCTTTCGGCGACTGCTGGGAAGCCACGCGGCTGTTTTAAAAGGTCGCAGCCGGCCTGGGGGGCTTCCCAGCAACCTCCCGAACCGAACCCGGGGTTCAGAAAAATTTTGCCTCTTCTTACGAACTTTTTTTGAGTTACGAACCGGCATTCGGGAGGCTTCTGGGAAGCCCCGCCGCCCAGCTGTCACCTTTTAAAACAGCCGCGCGGCTTCCCAGCAGTCTCCGAACGCCGGTTCATAACTCGAAAAAAGTTCGTAAGAAGAGGCAAATTTTTTCTGAACCCCGGGTTCGTATCACGAGTTGTTCGTAAGACGAGGGGTTCGTATCTTGAGGTACCACTGTAAATCTAAATGCTATTGCTATTTCAATACATAGTGTTTCTCTCTCTAAATAAAAATTACCTCAGTGAAAGGAAACTCCCTCTGGATTAATTCATATAGGCACTTCAAATCCTAAGACATTTATTCTACTTCTGTATGGATATGTTTTTTCAAAGGGATTTCAGTATTGTTTTAACCAGAAGTTATTGAATGTTGACTTCAACATTTGAAACAAGAAAAGAATAGGAAAATCAATTATCTTAAATTTGAAGGTACAGTGATACCTTGTCTTACGAAATTAATTCGTTCTGTGATGCGGTTCGTAAGTAGAAAAGTTCGTAAGATAAAACAGTGTTTCCCATAGGAATCAATGTAAAAGCAAATAATGCGTGCAAACCCATTAGGAAAATCCAAACTTTAAGGTTTAAAAAAAAAATGGCAGGCAGACGACACCAAGCTGGCAGGGGTAGCCAACACCCTAGAGGACAGGCCCAAAATACAGAAAGATCTAGACAGATTAACATTATGGGCCCACAATAACAACATGATGTTCAACGTCGACAAGAGCAAAGTCCTTCACCTTGGTAAAAAAAAAAACTAGACACACATACAGCCTGGGAGAAACCCCGCTTAGCAGTAGTGACTGCGAAAGATATCTTGGAGTCTTGATGGATAATCAACTAAACATGAGCCAGCAATGTGCAGCAGCGGCCAAAAAAGCCAACACTATCCTAAGCTGCATCAACAGGGGGATACACTCCAAGAGCAGGGAAGTATTAATACCACTCTACTACGCCCATGTCAGATCACATCTGGAGTACAGTGGAACCCCGACATAAGAGCTGCTCTACTTAAGAGCAACTCGAGATAAGAGCTGGGAGGGGAGAGATATTTTTGTTCTACTTACAAGCCCAAATTCGAGATACAAGCGCCAAGGAGCTGTCTCCTGAAGCCAAACGCTAACTTCCGCGTTCGGCTTCAGGAGACAGCTGCGAAGCGGCGCGCGTGTTTTAAAAGGTTGCAGCCGGCCTGGGGGGCTCGGGGGGGTGCTTGCAGCTTTCTTTCTTGCTCTTTTTCTTTCTCTCTTTTACCTTCCCTTCCTCTATTTCTTCTTTTCTTTCTCCTTCCCACCTTCTTCCCTCCCTCCCTCCCTTCACTCATTCCTCTCTTACTCTCCCCTTTCATAAGTTTCCTTGCTTCCTTCCTCTGTTCCTGTCCCTTCCCCCTTTCTTTCTTTCTTTCTTTCTTTCTTTCTTTCTTGCTTGCTTGCTTGCTTTCTTGCTCTTTTTCTTTCTCTCTTTTACCTTCCCTTCCTCTATTTCTTCTTTTCTTTCTCCTTCCCACCTTCTTCCCTCCCTCCCTCCCTTCACTCATTCCTCTCTTACTCTCCCCTTTCATAAGTTTCCTTGCTTCCTTCCTCTGTTCCTGTCCCTTCCCTCTTTCCTTCCTTCCTTCCCACCCTCCGTCCATTCATTCACCCATTCCTCTCTTGATCGCTTAAAGCCGGTCCCTGGTGCAAAAAGGGTTGGGGACCTCTGTCCTACAGGATTGGGTGGCAGAGAAGTTGAACATATGTAAATTTAAAAGTTTAAGAAAGTTTACAAGTTAAGTGAAAGAAACTTCATTATTCATTTATATGTACATGTACATTTCTTCATTAAAAACATGTCTTTCTGCATAATTTAGACTAACTTTGTGAGTTTTTTGAGGGCTGGAACCAATTAAAATTATTTACATTAATTCCTATGGGGAAAAGTCGTTCGAGATAAGAGCTGCTCGACTTAAGAGCCCAGGTCCGGAACGAATTAAACTCGTATCTCGAGGTACCACTGTACTGCATCCAGTTCTGGTCACCACACTTCAAAAGTAACATTGAAACTCTGGAGAAGGTGCAGAAAAGAGCAACCAAAATGATTAGGGGACTTGAAACCAAGACTTATGAAGAGAGATTGCAGGAACTGGGCATGGATAGCCTAGAGAAAAGAAGGGCCAGAGGGGACATGATAGCTGTATGTAGGTATATGAGGGGTTTCCACAGAGAGGAGGGGGGCACTCTATTTAATGCAATGGGGGAATATTTAAATAATGAATTAAAGGGGAGGGATAAACTGGCAGGAGCGAGCACCCAGTGGACTGTATTAAAAAAGGCCATCTTAAAAGCCACAGGACTGTATGTAAGGCAAATAACTAAAGGTAAAAGGAAGAAGAAACCACTATGGTTTAGCAATGATGTAAGGGCTATAGTCAATGAAAAAAAGGCTGCCTATAGGAGGTATAAAGAGTCTGGAAGTATAGCTGATAGAGAGGTGTATAAAATGAGACAGAAGGAGACGAAACAGATAATACATTCTGCTAAAGCCTCAAAAGAGGAAGAAATTGCCAAATCTGTAAAGAAGGGGGATAAAACCTTCTTCAGGTATATTAGTGATAGGAAGAGGAAAAACTGCAGCATCACGAAGCTTAGTACCGGGAATAATACATGCATTGATGGGAATAAGGAGATCGCTGACCATTTCAATAGCTACTTCTGTTCAGTTTTCTCAAAAGACACCTTACATAATAATACTATAGAGGGATATAGCATTGCTTCCAGCTGTACGGATTCAGCTCCGCTTATTTGAAGTTATTTAAAGTTGCAAGTATCAGGAGAAAAAAGATAGCAGGCCAAGGAGAGGCTTCAGGAAACATTTCAGAGGACAGAGAGACTTTGTTGGTTAAATTTGGCTTGAAAGTTTGGATTCCTACTGTGTCATATCTGACACCTGTAAGAGATGAAGAAGCAGAATCTCTAAGGAAAGCTCGATCTAGGCAAGCTCGTCAGACTCGCAGATCTACCCAGGGTATAACACTTACAGACCTGCAGGAGGCAGAGAAAACTTTTAGCCGGTCTCGTGCAGAGCGGTTTACTCAGGAACAGCCAAGTGAAAAGTCAGACAGGCTCAGAGCTAGTGAGGGAAGTGGTGGAAAACAAGAAGATATCACCAGAAGAGAATCCAGGGAGGTCAACTCACCATGGACTAGAAACTTGGATGAAGAGTCTTCTGGTCGTCGATTGAGATACCTAGCACAACAAGACAAACCTACCACTGCTGTCTCTCCTTCATTAACTTCCAGTCTTTATTCAAGTTCTCACATGCCCAAGACAGAATACGAAGATCAGGACCTGGATGACAGAACTTCAAACAAGATGTCAGTACGAGAGAAAAGGCGACCAAAAGAGAGACGGAGAGGCACTGGAATCTTCTTTACAAAGGATGATGACGAAATAGATGGTACTGAAGAAGTAATGGAGGACAAGCATGAAGGACTCTCCAGGCTGGATTCAGCAAGTTCAGGCACTGGTACTAGTGATACCTATAGTGATCGACCCTCAGGCCGCACCAGTGCCTATTCCAGAAGAGCCGCTCTGAGCAGCAGAACAGAAGACGATAGTAGCAAGGATTATAAAAAGCTCTATGAGAGTGCCCTGTCTGATCTTAGAAGCCGGTGTCTTAGAAGAACTTGAACAATTAAAGATAAATAAGGCAATGGGTCCAGATGGCATCCATCCCAGAGTTCTTAAAGAACTTAGATCTGTCATTGCTACCCCCCTGACTGATTTGTTTAACCAATCCCTGTTAACAGGAGATGTTCCTGAGGATTGGAGAATGGCCAGTGTTGTGCCTATCCACAAGAAGGGCAGTAGAGAAGAAGCTGGTAACTACAGGCCAGTTAGCTTGACATCAGTTGTAGTTAAAATGATGGAGACTCTACTCAAAAAGAGGATAAATCAGCACCTAAAAAACAATAACTTATTGGACCCAAATCAGCATGGCTTTACTGAAGGCAAATCATGTCAGACTAATCTCATTGATTTCTTTGACTATGTCACAAAGGTGTTGGATCAAGGTGGTGCCATGGATATTGCCTATCTGGACTTCAGCAAAGCCTTTGATATGGTTCCACATAAAGAGCTGATAGATAAATTAGTGAAGATTGGACTTAATCCCTGGATAGTTCAGTGGATTTCAAGCTGGCTGAAGCATAGACATCAGAGAGTTATTGTTAATGGCGAGTATTCTGAGCAGAGACAGGTTACAAGCGGTGTGCCACAAGGGTCTGCTCTGGGTCCTATTCTTTTTAATATGTTTGTGAGTGACATAGGGGAAGGTTTGGTAGGGAAGGTTTGCCTATTTGCCGATGACTCTAAAGTGTGCAATAGGGTTGATATTCCTGGAGGGGTCTGTAATATGGTAAATGATTTAGCTTTACTAGATAAATGGTCAAAGCAATGGAAACTGCAGTTTAATGTTTCCAAATGTAAAATAATGCACTTGGGGGAAAGGAATCCTCAATCTGAGTATTGCATTGGCAGTTCTGTGTTAGCAAAAACTTCAGAAGAGAAGGATTTAGGGGTAGTGATTTCTGACAGTCTCAAAATGGGTGAGCAGTGTGGTCGGGCGGTAGGAAAAGCAAGTAAAATGCTGGGCTGCATAGCTAGAGGTATAACAAGCAGGAAGAGGGAGATTGTGATCCCATTATATAGAGCGCTGGTGAGACCACATTTGGAATACAGTGATCCCCCGGGTATTGCGAGCCCGATCATTGCGAAATGGCTATATGGCGATTTTTTAACCCGGAAGTAAAAACACCATCTGCGCATGCGCGCCCTTTTTTTCTATGGGCACGCATGCGTAGATGGCGCCGGGCAGATCAGCTGGTGGGCGGCTTCCATGGGTCTTCCCCCTCTTGCTGGCGGGAGGGCGAAGCCCCCCCAGCACCCGCTCGCCCGCCGTTCGCCCGGCCACCCGCCGTTCGCCGCTCGCCCGCCCTTCGCCCGGCCACCCGCCGTTCGCCGCTCGCCCGCCCTTCGCCCGGCCACCCGCCGTTCGCCGGCCGTTCGCCGCTCGCCCGCCCTTCGCCCGGCCACCCGCCCTTCACCCGGCTCGCCCGCCGTTCGCCCGCCCTTCGCCCGGCCACCCGCCGTTCGCTCGCTGCTCGCCCGGCCACCCGGGTTCGTTTGGCTTCGGGACATGCCGGCGGCGACGTTTTAAAACAGCCGCGCGGCTTCCCAACTGAGTCCCGAAGTTTGCCTTTGTCTTCGGGACTCAGTTGGGAAGCCGCGCGGCTGTTTTAAAACGTCGCCACCGGCATGTCCCAAAGCCAAACGAACCCGGGTGACCGGGCGAGCAGCGAGCGAACGGCGGGTGGCCGGGCGAAGGGCGGGCGAGCGGCGGGCGCGGCAGCAGCGAGGAGTTTGCGTGGGCGGGGGGAAACCCCAATGTTCGGCTCCTCGCTGCTGGGAAGTAAAAACACCATCTGCGCATGCGCAGATGGTGTTTTTACTTCCGCAGCGCTACTTCGCGCAAAACCAATCATTGCGAGGGGTCCTGGAACGGAACCCTCGCAATGATTGGGGGATCACTGTACTGTGTTCAGTTCTGGAGACCTCACCTACAAAAAGATATTGACAAAATTGAACGGGTCCAAAGACGGGCTACAAGAATGGTGGAAGGTCTTAAGCATAAAACGTATCAGGAAAGACTTAATGAACTCAATCTGTATAGTCTGGAGAACAGAAGGAAAAGGGGGGACATGATCGAAACATTTAAATATGTTAAAGGGTTAAATAAGGTTCAGGAGGGAAGTGTTTTTAATAGGAAAGTGAACACAAGAATAAGGGGACACAATCTGAAGTTAGTTGGGGGAAAGATCAAAAGCAACGTGAGGAAATATTATTTCACTGAAAGAGTAGTAGATCCTTGGAACAAACTTCCAGCAGACGTGGTTGGTAAATCCACAGTAACTGAATTTAAACATGCCTGGGATAAACATATATCCATCCTAAGATAAAACACAGGAAATAGTATAAGGGCAGACTAGATGGACCATGAGGTCTTTTTCTGCCGTCAGTCTTCTATGTTTCTATTCTCCAGAGCACCAGAGGGCCGTACGAGGAACTGGAAGCTGACCAAGGAGAGATTCAACCTAGAAGTAAGGAAGAACTTCTTGACGGTCAGAGCGATCAACCAGTGGAACAACCTGCCTGCGGAGATTGTGAACTCCCCAACTCTGGACACTTTCAAGAGGAGATTGGACTGCCATTTGGCTGGGGTGCTTTATGATTCCTGCTCAGGCAGGGGGTTGGACTTGATGACCTGCATGGTCCCTTTCAACTCTAACAATAAATAAATAAATAAGTGACGGCTAACGGAGTGGAGACGGACAGCGAGGAGAAGCGAGAAATGGAGGTCCTAACGAAAGCTAACGCTGCCCCAAATTGCTCCCCAAATAAACCCTCCAGACGCTTCCTACGCCACCCCAAATCGCTCCCAAAATCACCCCTCCAAAGGTTTCCTATATTGCCCCAAGTTGCTCCTAAAATGACCCCTCCAAAACCTTCCTAGGCCGCCCCAAATCACTCCAAAAATCACCCCTTCAAACACTTCCTACGCTGCCCCAAATCACTCCAAAAATCACCCCTCCAAAAGCTTCCTATGTTGCCCCAAACCACTCCAAAAATCATCTCTCCAAAAGCTTCCTACGTTGCCCCAAATCACTCCAAAAATCACCCCTCCAAAACCTTCCTACGCTGCCCCAAATCACTCCAAAAATCACCCCTTCAAACGCTTCCTAGACCGCCCCAAATCGCTCCCAAAATCACCTCTCTGAAACCTTCCTACGCCGCCCCAAATCACCCCTCCAAAAGCTTCCTACGCCTCCCCAAATCACTCCAAAAATCACCTTTCGAAAAGCTTCCTATGCTGTCCCAAATCACTCAAAAAATCACTCCTCCAAAAGCTTCCTACGTTGCCCCAAATTGCTCCTAAAATCACACCTCCAAAATCTTCCTACGCTGCCCCAAATCACTCCAAAAATCACCCCTTTAAACGCTTCCTAGACCGCCCCAAATCGCTCCCAAAATCACCCCTCTGAAACCTTCCTACGCCGCCCCAAATCACTCCAAAAATCACCCCTCCAAAAGCTTCCAACGTTGCCCCAAATCAATAAAAAAATCACCTCTCCAAAAGCTTCCTACGTTACCCCAAATCAATCAAAAAATCACCCCTCCAAAAGCTTCCTATGCCACCCCAAATCGAGGACCTAACACAGGCAAATGGAGTGAAGAAAGGCAGCAAGGAGAAATGAGGCAAGCACTTACTATGCCACCCCAAATCGAGGTCCTAACGAAGGCAAATGGAGTGAAGAAAGGCAGCAAGGAGAAACGAGGCATTTTGAAAGGAGAGGTGATTTTGGAAGATTTTGGAAGTGATTTGGGGCAGTATAGGAAGCTTTTGGAGGGGTGATTTTGGGAGCTATTTGGGGCGATGTAGGAAGCTTTTGGAGAGGTGATTTTGGGAGCGATTTGGGGGTGCCGTAGGAAGCTCTTGGAGGGGTTATTTTGGGAGCTATTTGGGGCAACGTAGGCAGCTTTTGGAGAGGTGATTTTGGGAGCGATTTGGGGCGGCGTAGGCAGCTTTTGGAGAGGTGATTTTGGGAGCGATTTGGGGTGGCATAGGAAGCTTTTGGAGGGGGATTTGGGGAGTGATTTGGGGCAGCATAGGAAGCTTTTGGAGGGGGGATTTTGGCAGTGAGATGGGGCAAAGGAAGCGGTAGGCTGGGGGGATTTTGGCAGCCGGATGGGGCAGAGGAAGTGGAGGGCTAGAGGGGAAAGTAGCAGGGAAATGGGGCAGTTCCGCGTTCCCTGCCTTGGGACTGCAGGTGCAAGCAAAAGGAGGCGGAGAATCCCGGCAGGGGCAGCAAGCAAATAGGAAATCCCAGTGGTGGCAGTCACAAGGCAAAGGAATCCCTGCGGCAGTAAGAGCGCACGTGCAGTAAGAGAGCTTATGCACCCGGGCTCGGGTTCATAAGATGAAAATGATTCTTAAGAAGAGGCAAACAAATCTTAAACCCCAAGTTCATATCTCAAAAGGTTCGTATGGAGAGGTGTTCTTAAGATGGGGTATCACCGTATCTTGAAGGTACCAACCTCCTTTCCTAATAATTCACTCAAATTTTCAAGGTTTATCACAGAGGTCTTCAAACTTGGCAACTTTAAGACAGCTATGCTGGCTGGAGAATTCTGGAAGTTGCAGTCCACAAGTCTTAAAGTTGCCAAGTTTAAGGACCCTCGGTTTTATCATCTATGCATGTGGTGGCAAATCAACTTTTCTTGCTCATTAACATATGTCATAATGAGAACAAATGGACCTCCCTCCCTCCCGGGGGAATCAAATGGATCTATCTGTCGACCAGAGGATGTTAGTGCCAGATAAATAAAGGATGGAGTTAATAACCTGGAGAACAACTGTGCTATTGGCAGATGGATCTAAACCCTTGTAATGCTACTGGCTGGCAGTGACTTGACTTACTTTGCTTAAGTGCCTCCTTTCCAAATGGAGATGTTCTAATGCAACGTGCAATGCACAGGATTGACAGGATATGCATAAATCAGATTAATTTTGATATAGTAATGAATGCTCCAAATAATGAGAGGCTTTTGATTGGAGCCCAACAGAAAATTGTACTGAAAATATTAAGGAGTTTCCTATATGGGGGAAGGGCTCTTCAAATATTGGTAGCGGTAACTACAATTTCAAAGACTAGCTATGTATATTATAGTTTGTGAATTGTGGGTCTACTTTTCCATAACTCTCCATTTTATTTAAAACACTGCTTCAAACTGCATGGATGAGCACTTATTTTGCGCTCTCTTTGCAGACTTAAAGGCGCTCAGATTTTGGAATATAACTATATTTGCTGGCTGGGGAATTCTGGGATTTGAAGTCCAAATATCTTCAAGTTGCCAAGGTTGGGAAACACTGGATTAGAAGACCTCCAACGTCCCTTCCAACTCTCTTATTCTGTTACGTATTAAGACAAAGGAGAGAAGGGAGAGAAAAAAATGAAGATCTGTGGTGGATCAAACAAAAGGGTGATCTGGTCTGTACACAGGTAGTGTCTGATTACAACCATTGTTAAGTGACTGAAGTTACAATGGCACTGAAAAAAGTGATTTACGGACAACCGCCCCCCCCCCCCCCCACTTGCAACCACTGCAGCCTCCCCATGTGACATGATCAAAATTCAGATGCTTGATAACTGAATGAATGTTAATGGAAGTTTTTAAAATTTGGAATTTTTAAGGATTGTTTTTTTGTATATTAATTGGATTAATTTACTACTGTCTCTTTGTATATGCTGTGAGCTGCCCCGAGTCCTCGGAGAGGGGCAGCATACAAATACAATTAAACTTAAACTGGCCTAAAACTCTCCAGCTAGGGTTCCACTTTTTACGGGGACCACAGGCTCACTTCTTATTTCCCTGTGTGGTCTCATCACTGAATTGGGAAAAAGGCAAATTGCAGAGAGCCGTGTGGAAGAAACCCTTCAATCAATAGCAGCTGTCTAGAATTATTAAAACCAGATATATTGGCTGCTATCATCCCAGAAACACCCCACCCCTAACCGTCCCAGAAATTCTGCAGCTCTTTAATTTATTTAATTTTCCCCTTTGCTTGAATTTGAGCTGTAAACTCTCAAACTGGAATAGTTCTGTTCCATACTCTCTCTAAAGCCTTGATGGCAAACCTATCTAGCATGCCTGCCACAGGTGGCACACAGAGCCATGTCTGAGGGAACATGAGGTATTGCCTTATGTCGGCTCTAGCATACACATGCGCATTGGCCAGCTGATTTTGTGCCTTCCGGAGGGCGGAGAAAATCATTTTCGCCCTTCCCAGGTTTTAAAAAAAGCCTCCGGAACCTGTGGATGGCAAAAAACGGCCCAACGGGCCTATCAAAAGTTCAGAAACTATCTTCCGGTGGGCCTGTTGGGACCGTTTTTCACCATCTACTGGCTCCAGAGGCTTCAGTGAGGTCTAGGTGCATGCACGGGAGGGGGAGCACGCCAAGGGGTTGTGCACGCATGCGTGGGGGGAGGGCATTGCATTATGGACATGGCCACGTGCATGCGGGCTGTAGCGGAGAAACACACCCTTTTGGCACCCAAAAATGGTTTGCCATCACTGCTATAAAGCCTGAGAGGCACCAATACAGGTAGACCTCAACCAACTATTTGTCTAGAGCAGGGGTAGGCAAAGTTGGCTCTTCTATGATTTGTGGACTTCAATTCCCAGAATTCTTGAGCCAATCACGCTACCTCAGGAATTCTGGGAGGTGAAGTCCACATGTCATAGAAGAGCCAACTTTGCCTATCCCTGGTCTAGAGTAACCTTTCACAGTTGCAACAGCAGTGAAAAAAGGTGACATGAGTGTTTTTCACACTTACAATCGTTGCAGCAGCCTCACCGCCATGAGATCAAAATTCAGATGCCTGGCAACTGACTCATACTTGTGATGGTTGCAGTGTCCTTGGGTCATGTGATCAGCCTTTGTGATCTTTTGACGAGCAAAGTCAATGGGGAAGTCAGACTCATTTAAACAAATGAGTTACTTGACAACTGCAGTGATTCATTTAACAACTAGGGCAAGAATGGTCGTAAAATGGGGCAAAGCTCGCTTAACAAATGTCTCGCTTGTCAATATAAATGTTGTGCTCCTTTGCAGTTGTTGAGGACTTCCTGTAGTGTTTCATTCACAACACTGTGACCAAGCGTGTAAATAAAGCAGAACATTCATGAAGCAGAGCTCATAAAGATGACGACGGAAAAATCAAACTGTCATGGGGATGAGAAGGAAATTCTTTTTCTGATATCCAGATTTCTAAACACAGATATTTCCCTTCAAGCGAGACCTTAAGAAACTGTTTGTGATTGTTTAAATGTCAGAACCATTGTCGTAAGCAGGAGCACAATTACCTTAAAATGCATGCCATTACTTTAACAGGACAGAGTACGCACATTTATTGCTAGTGGTGGTTTCTATTATGCTTTTCTCCCCCCCCCCCCTCCCCCCAATGGAAACGGACCAGCAAAGCTGATGGTGAGCACTGTATTTCTAGTTTATGCCAAGATTTGTGGGCTCCGGTACTCTAAATTCTGCTTTTCAATAAATAAATACCAATGGCCACCAACTATGCTCCTGAGGTTTTAAACTAATAAAAAATATACTTCCTTGAGGGCCCATACCTACCAACAAGGCTCTGTCCAAGAACAGGAGAGAAACTTGAGCCAAATATATTGGTGGTATTATTATCATTATTACATTTGTTGCTGTCCCATTTCTTTTCAAATTGCTGGATTAATTTCAGAACTAATTAACCGGCACAGTTCCTTTCTTCCATATCCTCGACTTACAACAGTTTGTTTAGTGACCATTTGAAGTTGCAACGGCATTGAAAAATGTGTCTTCTGTTTTTCATCCATCTGACCATTGCACATCTCCATGATGACATGATGAAAAATCAGCAGCTTGGCAACTGACTCGTATTTGTGAGGGTCGCAGCATCATGGGATATGTGATTTCCCCTTTCGCAACTTTCTGGACAAGCACCAGATTCTCTTAACAACCATGTTACTAACTTCCACAACTGTAGTAATTCACTTAACAACAGGTGGCTAGAAAATTTGTAAAATAGGACAAAGCTCACATAAAATACCGGTATGTCTGAGTTAGTAACAGGACGCTTGGGCTCAATTGCAATTCAGAAGTCAAGAACTATCCTTGCAGGCGACTTTGCTTAATGGACATTCAGTCAGCTGATTGCTCCAAGTCACAACAGTGCTAAGCAGATGGTGGCTATGGCTGGTTCTAGACATTCTGCCATTGCTGCCTCCTGCGGTGACTAAACTCTGGGTGCCTGGCAGGCTGCCCTCAATTACACCTGCAAGGTGCCCTCCCCTCTCCTGCCTCTTCCACCTCTACTTCCAGCCCCCCACAGCTGACCTTCACCATCTTCTCCTTCACTACTAATGAGATGTGTCCACCCAAGGAAAATGCAAGGGCCTGACTGAGCAGGCCTTGTCACCAACCAGATGGCAAAGACGCCTGGGGGCAGCAGTGTGTGGGGAGGGGTGGGCAGCCAAAAGGGCACGGTGATGTATGTAGGGGTGGCTCACCCTTACCCTCAAAATGTCACTATAGAGCACCCCACACCAAGACAACTAGGCACAAAAACAGTTTTTCCCCAAAACGCCATCACTCTGCTAAACAAATAATTCCCTCAACACTGTCAGACTATTTTACTAGGTCTGCACTACTATTACTACTAATTTGTTCTCATCACCCTCTTCTCCCACTTATGACTGTATGAGTGTAACTTGTTGCTTGTATTAATATTGATTGTTTCCTGATTGCTTATTTGACCCCGATACAATCATTAAGTATTGTACCTCACAATTCGTGACAAATGTATCTTTTATTTTATGTACACTGAGAGCATATGCACATATGTGATGTGTCCAATCACCTTTGGCCAATGAAGAATTCAATTCTATTCTATTCAGACGGGGGTGGAGGAGGTGGAAGTGGAGTTGAAGTGGAGATGACGATGGCAGCACAGGAAAAGCAGGAAACCCCACTGTTAACGACATGTGAGGTTTTCATGTGGGGCGTACAGCAGCTTCGCTTAGGGATGGAAATTCAGGTCCCAATTAGGATTGTGACTCAAGGGCTACCTGTAGCCAGCATCTTTGTCCTGTTTTTTCCCCCTATTCCAGCTTGTCAAGCAATGAAAAGGAGGTTATTTTGTAAAATGTCCTCTAGAACTGAGCGCTATTTTGCTTGGATATCTGAAAAAGGCCGCTGAGACATTCCAAGCTAAAATTTCCTAAGGACACCCCCTGCCCCACAGGAAAGCATCAATCAAAGCTCTTTTGTGAACTTTTCTCCACTCCTACCTGCTTATTCTGAATAGGTTTCTAAGGTAAAGGAAGAAGGCAGCAGGTCTACACAGACTAGAAGGTGCACCAGTCGCTGTCAGCCCTTCTCTCACTGAAGAAGCCACTAAGAAAATTGTTTCTTTATTTTATATCCCCAACTTTATTATTTTTACAAATAACTCAAGGTAGCGAATATATGCAACACAGCTTCCACCTCCTGTTTTTCTTAAAACAGCCCTGTGAGGAGGGTTGGATTGAGAGGAAGGAACTGGCCCAAGGTCACCCAGCTAGACTTCATGTCTAAGAGGGGACTAGAACTCACTGTCTCCCCAGGATTGGCCCAAAGATACCCAACTCTCTCCATGCCTCAGGCAGAACTAGAATTTACAATCTCCTGGTGACTGGCCCAAAATGCCTAACACGGGACTAGAACTCACTGTCTCCTGGTTACTAGCTTGGTGCTTTAACCTCTACACCAGGGGTAGGCAAAGTTGGCTCTTCTATGACATGTGGACTTCAACTCCCAGAATTCCTGAGCTAGGATGATAGGCTCAGGAATTCTGGGAGTTGAAGTCCACAAGTCATAGAAGAGCCAACTTTGCCTACCCCTGCTCTACACCAAACTGGCTCTCATCAGGCATTTTATCAACTGATAAGCAGGGACACTAGGGCTGCTCCTGGGGAAGTGTACTTGTCCAATAAAACAGCAATGCTAAGAATTGCAGAATGAATTTAAGACCTTAAGAATGACTGCTCAACAAGATGTGAAAAATAATTTGTCAACCTGTTGTGAAATGATGTGGTAAACCTCTGCCAAGTTCAGAAAGTTCTTGAAGAAGCTGCAAAACACAAGGCATTTTTTAATGACCCAGATTGCTCTGTTTTACACATTTCCATCTCAAACCATACATCCTGAGCTGACGTACATTTCATTGAAGTGCAAAGGGTAATAAATGTGTTTTTCGGGGGCGGGTTGGAAACAAGAGATTTTTGTTTTGTTTTGCTTTCTCTCCCTCACGTTGTTATGCTTTTGTATAGCACAGTAAAAAGGGAATGTACTGCCTACTGCACGCGCTGGGTTTTCAATACATGAAACTAACCAGCAATGAATGTTTGGATGGTGTTACTTTAAGAGCTAGGTGGCATTTAGCCATATAAAGTGAGACAGATGTGCTGCTCTTGTTGCATTGTGTTGAGTTCTGTTGCCTTGTACTCCATTGCTTTGTATTGTTGGTTGTTGGTGTGTATATGCTGGTTAGTATTGATGCTATATTGCTGTGTGCTAATAAGAGAATATATTGCTATGTGCTAAATGGTAAAGGTACTTGCTGTGTGCTATTAAGAGAATATATTGCTGTGTCCTAAATGGTATATGTACTTGCTGTGTGCTAATAAGAGAATATGCTATATTGCTGTGTGCTAAATGGTAAAGGTATTTGCTGTATGCTAATTATTGTTCTATGTACTTGCTAAATGGTATTGCTCTGTGTGTATTATGTACAGTAATACCTCATGATACGAACTTAATTGGTGCAAGGAGGAGGTTCGTAAGACGAAAGGTTCGTAAGACGAAACATTGTTTCCCATAGGAAACAATGTAAAGTCAATTAATCCGTGCAACCAAAAAACCCCCCGCAAAAAAACGGCTTTCGGTGACTGCTGGGAAGCCGCGCGGCTGTTTTAAAAGGTCGCAGCCGGCCTGGGGGGCTTGCCAGCACCCCCCCGAACCTGGGTTCGGGGTTCGGGGGGGTGCTGGCAAGCCCCCCAGGCCGACTGCGACCTTTTAAAACACCCGTGCCGCTTCGCAGCTGTCTCCTGAAGGCGAACGCAGAAGTTCGGCTTTAGCGTTCGGCTTCAGGAGACAGATGGGAAGCGGCGCGGCTCTTTTAAAAGGTCGCAGCCGGTTCGGGGGGGTGCTGGCAAGCCCCCCAGGCCGGCTGCGACCTTTTAAAACACCCACGCCGCTTCCCAGCTGTCTCCTGAAGCCGAACGCTAAAGCCGAACTTCCGCGTTCGGCTTCGGGAGACAGCTGCGAAGCGGCGTGGGTGTTTTAAAAGGTCGCAGCTGGCCTGGGGGGGCTTCCCAGCACCCCCCCAAACCCCGAACCCGGAGGTTCGGCAAAAGTTCGGGGTTCGGGGGGGTGCTGGCAAGCCCCCCAGGCCGGCTGCGACCTTTTAAAACACCTGCGCCGCTTCGCAGCTGTCTCCTGAAGCCGAACGCTAAAGCCGAACTTCCGCGTTCGGCTTTGGGAGACAGCCGCGAAGCGGCGCGGGTGTTTTAAAAGGTCGCAGCCGGCCTGGGGGGCTTCCCAGCACCCCCCCGAACCCCGAACTCGGAAGTTCGGCAAAAGTTCGGGGTTCGGGGTGGTGCTGGCAAGCCCCCCAGGCCGGCTGCGACCTTTTAAAACACCCGCGCCACTTCCCAGCTGTCTCCTGAAGCCGAACGCTAAAGCCGAACTTCCGCGTTCGGCTTCGGAAGACAGCTGCGAAGCGGCGCGGGTGTTTTAAAAGGTCGCAGCCGGCCTGGGGGGCTTCCCAGCACCCCCCCAAACCCCGAACCCGGAATAGGCGTTGATCGCTTACCTGAACGCCTCTTCTCGTGCGGTGAGCGGGTACAGCTGTCACGTGGGTTGCTCATGTCCAATCCGGTGGAACTGAGCCTTGTATTAAAAAAGCCTGCTGGATCCGCCCCTTCCCAGAATTCGCGAATCCGTAGACTTAGGCTCAGATGTGAAAGCTCAAGTATGTTCAACTCTCGTGAAAAGGAATAAGGTTAGGTTATAGAAGATAATAAGAGGAAAACACATAAGGGAGGGAAGTGACTGCTGTACCCGCTCACCGCACGAGAAGAGGCGTTCAGGTAAGCGATCAACGCCTATTCTCCGTGCTAAAGGAGCGGGTCCAGCAGTCACGTGGGACATACCCAATAGATAGGTCCCTAGGGAGGGTTCAAGTTGTCATTGTGAGAAATAACGGATTGGAGAACCCTTCTACCGAAGGCCGCATCTGCTGAGGCATATGTATCGATTTTATAGTGTCTGATGAAGGAATTAGGTGAGGCCCAAGTGGCTGCTTTACACACTTCTTCCAACGGGGCTTGAGTCGCCCAAGCGGCCGAAGTGGCAGCACTTCTGGTAGAGTGTGCCGTAATATTCTTTGGAATGGGGAGAGAGGCTGACTCATAGGCTTTAGATATGGTTCCCCTGATCCAACGGCCTATCACTGTTGAAGACACTTTGGAGCCCATGGATCTGGGGTGATAGGCCACGAAGAGTGCTTCAGATCTCCGAATGTGGCCTGTGCGCTGGATGTAAATCTTCAGCGCTCTAGTCAAGTCCAGAGTGTGCCATCGAACAGCTAGGAGATGATCCCGTTGGGAGCAGAAGGAAGGTAAAACAATATCCTGGGATCTGTGGAACATGGAACTGACCTTGGGTAGGAAGGTGGGGTCCAAGCGTAGAACCACCTTGTCCTGATGGAACTGGCAGAGG